>NC_135955.1:46975543-48175543 GCF_053455715.1 Rhinoraja longicauda | reverse complement strand
CTCCAGTCTTCTGGGATCTCACCTGTGGCTGTAGAAGCCCTGGGGATTCAACCAACAATGTTTTTCAAGTGATCCAAAAGCTCCCCCTTCTTAATATTGACATGCCCTACAATATCAACATACCGACCCCACCCCCACCATCATCCATTTCCTCTGAGAATACCATTGCCCCCAGCCCAGTTCCTCTGGCTCCAGGCATAGATCTCTCCTTCCTTTGTCCTTGAGTGGACTACCATTATCCTCATGCTTTTAATATATTTGTGAAATGCTTTGGAATTCTCCCTAATCCTATTTGCCAGGGACATTACACAACATCCTCGATCTCAATGCTGGGCCTGCTGGTAGGTACAAATCACGTGGCCTTACCTTGCACTGACCTTATAAACAATGTCCACGACCCTGACCTCAGCCAACCGGTTGGTACAAATGATGGAACATGTTATTTGTAATTTTGATAAAGACTGATTGAAATCTAAAAGAGATGTAAAAGTCTGACGAGAAGAGGCACAGACATGAAAGTTGATGGACCGGACAGCACCTTTCATGATCTTAGAACTTGCTAAAACACCGAATGGCTAAGTATATTTAAAGTAGAATCTGTCACTTTCACATTGAACAGTTTGGCAAAAGAACAGGCCCTTCGGACCACAATGTACGTGCCAAACATGATGCCAGGAAAAGCTAATCTCATCTGTCTGCGCATGATCAGCGTCCCTCAATTCTTTGCATATCTTTGTGCCTATTTAAAAGTCTCTCAAACACCACCATCATATCTGCCTCCATCACCACCCTAGCAGCGTTCCAGGCACTTACTCTGTGTAAACTCTGTGTAAAAAAACTTGGCTTGCACTATTCCTTTAAACTTTGACCCTCTTATCATAAAGCTATGTCCTCTAGTCTTTGACAGTTCCACCCCGGGAAAAGACAGGTTCCAACTGTCTGCTCTCTGCCCTATCAATGCCGCTCATAACTCTTATTTATTTCTATCAGGTCTCCCTGAACCTTCAACACTCCAGAGAAAACAATCTAAGCTTGCCCAAGCTCTCTTTGTATCTAATACCCCATAATCTGGGGCAGCACTGTGGCACAGAGGTAGAGTTGCTGCCTTTCAGCTAATGCAGCGCCGGAGACATGGGTTTGATCCCGACTATGGGAGCTGTCTGTACAGAGTTTGTACGTTCTCCCCGTGACCTGCGTGGGTTTTCTCTGACACCTTTAGTTTCCTCCCACACTCCAAAGACGTACAGGTTTGTTGGTTAATTGGCTTGGTAAATGTAAAAATTGTCCCTAGTGGGTATAGGATAGTGTTAATGTGTGGGAATTGCTGGTCGGCATGGACCCGGTGGGCCAAAAGGGCCTGTTTCTGTGCTGTATCTCTAAAGTAAACCAAACTAAAAACGAAAAAATCTGGGCAGCATTCTGATAAACGCTTGTGCACCCTCTTCTGCCTCCACATCCTTCCTGCCATGAAGCATCCAGAACTGCGATACTCCAAATGCAGCCTAACCAAAGTCTCATGACTTCCTGGCTGTTATTCTCATTCCACGATCAGTGAATGCAAAAGATATGGAACCAATTTGTACACAGGGACTAAAGTAGGTATTTTGGGTGGTGGAAATGTTGGCTGAGGGGTCAGTAATGGCCAGGAGGCAATGGACAATTTCTACTCTTCTTCATATCATATCATATCATCATATCATATATCTACAGCCGGAAACAGGCCTTTTCGGCCCTCCAAGTCCGTGCCGCCCAGTGATCCCCATACATTAACACTATCCTACACCCACTAGGGACAATTTTTACATTTACCCAGCCAATTAACCTACATACCTGTACGTCTTTGGAGTGTGGGAGAAAACCGAAGATCTCGGAGAAAACCCACGCAGGTCACGGGGAGAACGTACAAACTCCTTACAGTGCAGCACCCGTAGTCAGGATCGAACCTGTGTCTCCGGCGCAGCATTCGCTGTAAAGCAGCAACTCTACCGCTGCGCTACCGTGCCGCCCCTGATTAGTACCTCCTGAGAAAGCCGCTTAATGTCTCATTGGGCACCAATTGCAGTGCAGCAGACCCTCAATATGCACTGAAAGGCTTAACCATAATTTAGTCCTTGCAGTTATACTTGACACAAAACCAAAGACTCATCTGATATTAAATTAGAAGACAAATAATTATCATTTGGGGAGACAGCAGTAGCTCAAGAAATAAGAGGAAGGTTGGAGATAATTGAGAATGATTGAGAATGATCAGCCATGATCACATTGAATGGTGGTGCTGGCTCGAAGGGCCGAATGGCCTACTCCAAAACCTAGTGTCTATTGTCTAAACATGGCGATACAGAGGGAGCGACGATTTATTTGAATCGTCTATGCATCAAATCACATTCTACGGCCAATTCTGCGGCTCAGAAATTCATGCATGGCTTCCACCATACTGAATCCCCCAACCCCCAAAATAGGGACATACAATTGTAAGTCAGAAACCAATCGCATACTTCACTCTACAAACCGTAGCCCTATTACCCATTCCCCTGCCTTCTCTGCTCCATTCCTGTGGCAACATCTGTAGTCATAACTACAGAATATGGCATTCTCAATGGCTTCATCTCTCTTCATCTTCAAAAGCATCAATTCACAATAGATAATAGACAATAGACAATAGGTGCAGGAGTAGGCTATTCGGCTCTTCGGGCCAGCACCACCATTCAATGTGATCATGGCTGATCATTCTCAATCAGTACCCCGATCCTGCCTTCTCCCCATACCCCCTGACTCCGCTATCCTTAAGAGCTCTATCTAGCTCTCTCTTGAATGCATTCAGAGAATTGGCCTCCACTGCCTTCTGAGGCAGAGAATTCCACAGATCTACAAGTCTCTGACTGAAAATGTTTTTCCTCATCTCCGTTCTAAATGGCCTACCCCTTATTCTTAAACTGTGGCCCCTGGTTCTGGACTCCCAACATTGGGAACATATTTCATGTCTCCAATGTGTCCAACCCCTTAATAATCTTATATGTTTCGATAAGATCCCCTCTCATCCTTCTAAATTCCAGTGTATACAAGCCTAGTCGCTCCAGTCTTTCAACATATGACAGTCCTGCCATTCCGGGAATTAACCTAGTAAACCTATGCTGCACGCCCTCAATAGAAAGAATATCCTTCCTCAAATTTGGAGACCAAAACTGCACACAGCACTCCAGGTGTGGTCTCACTAGGGCCCTGTACAACTGCAGAAGGACCTCTTTGCTACTGTGGTTTTGCATGATTGTCTGGTTACCTAGCATCATCGATCATTAATTTGGCATATAATTATTGTATGTTAATGTGTCTTATTGTGTTAATGGGCCTATTAAGCTGCAGCATTGTTCATTGTTCCATTGCCGGTGCATATGACAATTAAACACTCTTAACTTTTCACTCTTGACTCAATGTCAACTGCATTAAAATGCAATCCTTGGGAAAGTATTTTTGCAGATGTGTTTGTGAGGTTCCTCAGGATATGTCCCCAAAATATATGTTCAAAAGAAAATAGTATAAAGATCTTAATACATTCTTAGCTTCAGTCTATGCATTCAGTGTTGTTGGGTTTTTACACAGTTTGTGCATCATCTGTTTTTTACATAGCACCACTGCCACTCTCACCCTGGGCTGATAACCCTTTTCTTAGGGATTTCCCTACCAGCCTCAACCCCTCAATGTCGAGCAGCGGAAGAACTCTAGACTGTGGTTTTTCTCTGCAGAAACTTTGCATTGACTGCACTGTGCTTCAGTGCATCCTTCAGCGCATACTCCTGCAGCCTGGAATGTACCAGTCAGTAAGATTGCCTTAGGGACATCACGCTGTGCTGAGAGAACAATTTTGGGCAGACCGAGAGCATCTTTCACCGTTGATTATCTTCTCTGATTGTTTTTATACTGCAATAGTCTACTATCCTTGATTTATTCTAACTACGAGTCTATTTTACCAGCCTGTTGCTCAGAAGCGATGGGTACCCTCTTAATATAGCATTATGATATATTAAGCAATTTTGGGCACCATATCTGAGGAAGAATGTGCTGGCTCTCGAGAGGGTCCAGAGGAGGTTTACAAGAATGATCCCAGGAATGAGTAGGTTAACCTATGATAAGCGTTTGTCGGCACTGGGCCTGTACTTGCTGGAGTTTAGAAGAATGAGGGGGGACCTCATTGAAACAAACAGAATGGTGAAAGGCTTGGATAGAGTGGATATAGAGAAGATGTTTACACTAGTGGAAGAGTCTAGGACTAGAGGACATAGCCTCAGAATTAAAGGACATTCTTTTAGGAAGGAGATGAGGAGAAATTTCTTCAGTCGGAGGGTGGTGAATCTGTGAAATTCTTTGCCTCAGAAGGCTGTGGAGGCCATCAGTGGATATTTTTAAGGCAGAGATAGATAGATTCTTGATTATTACAGGTGTCAAAGGTTATGGGGAGGCAGGAGAATGGGGTTAGGAGGGAGAGATAGATCAGCCATGATTAAATGACAGTAGACTTGATGGGCCGAATTGCCTAATTCTACTCCTATCACTTATGACCTTATGACCTTATTAAGGACACCAGTGAGATGTACAACAAACATGGCCTAAGAACTGATAGCGAGACGAGTCAAAGTCTATCCATTAGCATGCTGATGAGGTGTAGATGGTGTCCTAAGTGATCTAAGGCCATCCATCAGTATGCACTAAATACAATCTCCAGCATGGTAATCTTGTGCTGCAATCTCTATCTTTTCACACAATAATAAAATTTGGATCTCCAGGAAATATAATCTTGATAGCACCAAAACTCTTCAAGGAATGAGGAGGAGAGGGAGGAAATTTACAAAGGTATTTCAGAAGGAGTGGTGCAGTTGCTGGCCTGGGTGCTCCACATGTTCTCAGTGATACTGGCTTATCTAAGCCCCATCAATCCACCAACCAGTCACCCAGTTGTCAATCTGCTACCTCATTGTCTCCACAGAAAACCATCATGCAAACTGCCATGCAGTCCCTGTGCACACACCAAATGCTTAGCGTCAGTCCACACATCATCATTTTGTAAAATAGAGGGACCCATGCCAGGCAGTAACCAAAATTTTGAAATGTATAGTAGCAACAAATAATATTTGGAGAGAAGCCGCAGGTTATGCCAGGGTTCCGTTCCTGAGAACTGTTTCTGGCCTGAAATGTTCGCAGGTCAGGAAATGAAGAAAACCAGTGTGCGGGAGAGGATCATAGAAACATTAACAGGAGAGCGAGCGGGTATGGGGAGAATGGCCGCAATCTTCCCTCACTGATTCAGTGAGTGAATGAGTGAGTCTACTCGCGCTCCCAGCACTGGTCAGCTTGACCCAGCCATCATTAGTCGTTGTGGCTCGAGGTGGGGGTTGGTTGTTGGGGAGAGAAGGCATGTGGAAATGCATCGTTCCCACTCAGCACAGGATGCCTGTAACCCCTCAACAGCCAACAGATCCATCTCCATCCATCCTGCCAATCTCCCAAACACTCGCTCGTATATGTACAGGGTATCCACAGATTGGGTGTTCGTAAACCGGGCGTGACTTTATCGTAACAGAAGGTGCATGCCTTAATGTGACTATATATATTTGCTCTTTTCTTGTATAGGATAAAGGTCCTGTGGCTTCTGCAAAGGTAGGGAAAAGTATTCAGTCCCTGCTCTGCTAGTGGAGTAGCTGTTATATGAAAATGTTCTGGTTTCTGTCGGAGCTGCATGCAACAAGGATGGAAAAGAAGTATGATGTTGTGGGAATCACTGAGACATGGCTACAAGAGGACCAGGGCTGGGAACTGAATATTCAGGGGTACACAACATATAGAAAAGACAGACAGGTGGGCAGAGGGGGTGGGGTCGCTCTGTTGGTGAGGAATGATATTCACTCCCTTGCAAGGGGTGACATAGAATCAGGAGATGTAGAATCAGTATGGGTAGAAATGAGGAATTGTAAGGGTAAAAAGACCCTAATGGGAGTTATCTACAGGCCCCCAAACAGTAGCCTCGACATAGGGTGCAAGTTGAATGAGGAGCTAAAATTGGCATGTCGCAAATGTAATGTTACAGTGGTTATGGGAGATTTCAACATGCAGGTAGACTGGGAAAATCAGGTTGGTAATGGACCCCAGGAAAGAGAGTTTGTGGAGTGCCTCCGAGATGGATTCTTAGAACAGCTTGTACTGGAGCCGACCAGGGAGAAGGCAATTCTGGGTTTAACGTTGTGTAATGAACCTGATCTGATAAGGGGACTCGAGGTAAAAGAGCCATTAGGATGCAGTGATCACAATATGATAAGTTTTACTCTACAAATTGAGAGGGAGAAGGAAAAATTGGAAGTGTCAGTATTACAGTATAGCAAAGGGGATTACAGAGGCATGAGGCAGGAGCTGGCCAGAATTGACTGGAAGGAGGCCCTCGCAGGGAAGACGGTGGAACAGCAATGGCAGGTATTCCTGGGAATAATGCAGAAGTTGCAGGATCAATTTATCCCAAAGAGGAGGAAAGATTCCAAGGGGAGTAAGAGACACCTGTGGCTGACAAGAGAAGTCAAGGACAGCATAAAAATAAAAGAGAATAAGTATAACATAGCAAAGAAGAGTGGGAAGCCAGAGGATTGGGACTCTTTTAAAGAGCAACAGAAGATGACTAAGAAGGCAATACGGGGAGAAAAGATGAGGTACGAGGGTAAACTAGCCAATAATATAAAGGAGGATAGTAAAAGCTTTTTTAGGTATTGTGATGTCTTGAGAGGTCGGGAGCTTTTCTCTTGAAGGTTGGGAGG
This sequence comes from Rhinoraja longicauda, assembly GCF_053455715.1. NCBI lineage: Eukaryota > Metazoa > Chordata > Chondrichthyes > Rajiformes > Arhynchobatidae > Rhinoraja > Rhinoraja longicauda. The sequence continues at coordinate 48,168,752 of NC_135955.1, read as the reverse complement.
TGTGGGTGCCGGAAATGAAGAAAGAAAAGTTCTTGTTTTCAAACTTAAATTCCATATATTTAGTCTTTTCCAAAAACAGGTAAACTTAATTGTTTGCAGACAGGTACACAAAACCAAAACAGGTAGTTAAATCAAAACTGTAGCTTGCTGCTTTCTTACAAAATATAACTCAAACACTGCTTCTCTCCCTCTCTGCTCCAGTCGTTGTCCCTCTCTGCTCCAGTCATTGTCCCTCTCTGCTCCAGTCGTTGTCCCCGTCTGCTCCAGTCGTTGTCCCCGTCTGCTCCAGTCGTTGTCCCCGTCTGCTCCAGTCGTTGTCCCCGTCTGCTCCAGTCGTTGTCCCCGTCTGCTCCAGTCGTTGTCCCCGTCTGCTCCAGTCGTTGTCCCCGTCTGCTCCAGTCGTTGTCCCCGTCTGCTCCAGTCGTTGTCCCCGTCTGCTCCAGTCGTTGTCCCCGTCTGCTCCAGTCGTTGTCCCCGTCTGCTCCAGTCGTTGTCCCCGTCTGCTCCAGTCGTTGTCCCCGTCTGCTCCAGTCGTTGTCCCCGTCTGCTCCAGTCGTTGTCCCCGTCTGCTCCAGTCGTTGTCCCCGTCTGCTCCAGTCGTTGTCCCCGTCTGCTCCAGTCGTTGTCCCCGTCTGCTCCAGTCGTTGTCTCTCTCTTTAAATATACTGCTTCCCTTCCCTTTTAGCTCTCACTGAGGCAATCAGCTCATCTGGTTCAGCTGGGCAGCAATCAGTGTCAGCAGCAATCAGCAGCAATCAGTGTCAGCAGCAATCAGTGTCAGCAGGGCAGGCAGCCCTGCTGACTATGGGTTTTGTAGTCTTTTACTGACAGCCATTATGGTTTGTAGTCCTTGTTGCATCCACCGGGAGGAAATGTATCTCCCCTCTATGACTCTACCTCTCATGATATCACATTTCCCCCTCCCCTGACTTGAGGCCTCTGGACTGGGGAAGGAGGCCCACAGGACGTCTCTTCGGGAAAGGGCATCTGCATTCCCATGTTTCCGACCTGCCCTGTGGACAACCAAGAAGTTAAAAGCCTGGAGGCTGAGAAACCATCTTGTTACTCGACTGTTCGTTTCCCTATTTCTTGACATCCACTGCAAAGGAGCATGGTCTGTGAGTAGGGTGAATTTGCACCCAATAAGGTAATAGCGAAGGGTTTCAAGGGCCCACTTAATTGCCAGACATTCTTTCTCCGGTGTAGAGTATCTTTTCTCATGGGCCAAAAGCTTTCTGCTACTGTAGAGGATTGGGTGCTCCTCACCCTTCTGTATCTGAGAGAAGACCGCCCCAAGACCCACCTCTGAGGCATCTACCTGCACAACAAACTCCTTGTTGAAGTCTGGGACGGCCAGAACTGGGTGGGAACACAAGGCCTTCTTCAGGCTGGTGAAAGCCTCCTCTGCTTCCTGTGACCATTTCACCATTCGGGACTGTCTTTTAGTTGTCAGATCTGTTAGGGGGGCAATTAGATCAGAGAAGTTGGGAACAAAGCATCTATAGTAGTTTGCAAGGCCTATAAAGGATTATACTTGTCTCTTTGATACAGGTCGTGGCCAATCTTGGATGGCCCTTAGTTTAGCATCTTGAGGTTTAACAAGGCCACGCCGTATTGTGTAACCAAGGTACTCTGTATCACTATAGGCTAGCCTGCACTTGCGGGGATTGGCTGTGAGACCTGCTACACGAAGAGCATCCAGTACCTTCTGTACTCGGGGCAAATGGCTTTCCCAATCTGTGCTATGTATCACTATGTCATCTAAATAGGCTGCAGCATATTCTTTGTGGGGCCGCAGGACCCGGTCCATCAGCCGCTGGAAGGTGGCAGGCGCTCCGTGTAGACCAAATGGTAACTTGGTGTACTGGAAAAGCCCTTCACTTGTTGCAAAGACTGTTTTTTCTCGGGATTCTAGGGAAAGCGGAACTTGCCAGTACCCCTTTGTGAGGTCAAGGGTTGTGATGAAGCGAGCCATTCCCAGACAGTCTATTAGTTCATCTACCAGGGGCGTGGGGTAAGCGTCGAACTCGGACACTTCATTTAGTTTTCTAAAGTCATTGCAGAATCGAGTCGACGTATCAGGTTTGGGGACCAGTACAATTGGGCTTGCCCAGGCACTATGGGATTCTTCAATAACTCCTAGTTCAAGCATCTTTTTAACTTCCTCTCTAATTGTTTACTTATGGGCTTCTGGAACTCTATAGGGCCGCTGATGGACTACCTTTCCAGGCTGAGTGTGAATTTCATGTACCGCGAGATGTGTAGTGCCCGGCTTGGCCGAGAACACATCTTGGTTACGGTCAACCAGCTCCATGCACTCTTGACGTTGCTGGGGTGACAGCTCTGGGCCCACCTTTATGTCATCTCTGGGTGGTGCTCCTGACTCTTTTGGGGGTAAACAACTTAATAGAATCTCTGCCGGGTGCCATTTTTTCAACAGGTTCACGTGGCAAGTCTGTTCTGGTTTTCTCCTTCCCGGTTGCTTTACCTTGTAGTTTACCTCTCCCACCTTTTCGATGATTTCGTATGGCCCCTGCCAAGTGGCTAAAATTTAACACTCAACAGTGGGCACCAGAACCAGAACCCGATCGCCTGGCTGGAACTCTCGGGGCTGTGCAGGGCGGTTGTAGGATGCTTGCTGTTCCCTTTGAGCTTTTTCCATATGTTCTCTGACAATAGGATAGATAGTAGTCACCCTGTCTTTCATGGCCTCCACATGCTCAATAACAGTGCAGTGAGGACAAGGCTGTTTCTCCTATGCTTCTTTAGCTAGGCCAAGAAGCCCCCTGGGTTTGTGACATTATAGGAGCTCAAAGGGTGAGAAGCCTGTAGAAGCTTGGGGCACCTCCCTAACTGCAAACATCAGGTACGGAAGGAGCTGGTCCCAGTTGCGCCCATCTCTTTCAATTGACTTCCTTAGCATGGCTTTAAGGGTCTTGTTGAACCTCTCTACCAGACTGTCAGTTTGCGGGTGGTATACTGATGTTCTGAGGTGCTTGATCCTTAGGCGGGAGCACAGGCCCTTGGTGACACGAGACATGAAAGGGGTCTCCTGGTCTGTTAATATTTCTTTTGGAATCCCTACTCTACTGCACAGGAGGAACAGTTCCTTTGAGATATGCTGGGCTGTAGCCTTTCTGAGGGGTACAGCCTCGGGATAACGGGTAGCATAGTCTACCAGGACCAGAATATACTGATGCCCCCGAGCACTTTTGGGTAGGGGGCCCACAATATCTAACCCAATCCTTTCAAAGGGGACTTCAGTGATTGGTAGTGGGATAAGGGGATTCCTAAATGAGGGCCGGGGGTCAGTGAGCTGGCATTCTGGACAACTACAGCAATAATTTTCAACTTCTTTGTGGATGCCTGGCCATAAGAAACTCTGCAGAATTCTGTCTTTTGTTTTTTCCACTCCTAGATGTGCCCCGAGCAAGTGTGTATGGGCCAGTTGTAACACTGCGAGACGAAAAGCTTTTGGCACTAACAACTGCTCTGTTACCTCATCTTGCCCTTTTTTCATCTGGTACAGAAGCCCATTCTTTATAGCAAAATGAGGGTAAGTTAAACCACTTCCCGGCCCCTGGTCCACACCCTCTAGTACTCTAACATTTTTTAAAGCATTTATCAATGTAGGATCTTTGAGCTGAGCAGTACCATACTGGCCTGAAAGCGGGGGTGGTCTGTCTGCTACCCGGTTGGAATCCTTACTTGATGATGGCCCATTGTTTCCTTGCGACCCCTCCCCTCCCCTTCAGAAGCCGGGAGGGGCCACATTGGACGACCTCCCTAGATCGTCTCTCTTGTATTTCCCTCCAGAGTCTGTGGAACAGGGGGCAGTCTCGTCCTATTAAGAGTGGGACTGGCAGGGCATCCAAAACCCCGGCGTTGACTTCACATATGCCTTGGGTTGTGACTAGCTTCAAACTACTAGTAGGATACTCACGCGTGTCACCATGGACGCAGGAGACGGGTCGGGTCTTTTCCTGCAGCAAGTCTGTTTCATCTATTAAAGATTTGTGAACTAGTGTGAAATTACTCCCCGAGTCCAGCAAAGCTTCCACATCTTGGTTATTTAGCTTCACAGAGCACATAAAAGCTGGGTGTTCAGCACCCTCCATCAAGGCAGCATAAAGGTTTGTGGGTTGGCTGCCAGAGGAGTCTGCAGTGGGCATCGATTCATCCACTTTGTCACATTGCCATGACATATGACCCATTTCCCCACATCTGTAGCATCTTCTGGTGTCCCTGTCCAGGATTTTTCTCCTTCGTTCAGCCTGATATAATCCCTGTACATTAACCTGTCTGGTTGGGTTGCCCTGTATGGGTTTTTGGGGCTGTGGCCGAGGATTTGCTTGACGTCCTTGAACGATAAGTTGCTCTTTTTTCCCCATACGGAGCATTTCATTAGTAGCCTGAAACTGTTCGACTGCATCCAATAAAGCACTAGCTGCAACAGGAGCACTGTGGCCGATAACCCTTTTTGCCTCATAGGGCAGAGCACGTAAATATCGATCCACAACAATGGCTTCCAAAATGGCTACTGCAGAGTTTTTATCCGGATCAAGCCACTTCTTTGTAATACGAATAAGTTCATGCATCTGAGTCCGGGGGGGTTGGTCATTCCTAAAACCCCAATTATGGAAACGCTGAGCCATTCCAAACTTTGTAAGTCCTATTCTGCTCAATATTTCCTGCTTCAAGATGTCATAGTTATTCACTATTGTACTGTCCAAGTCTTGAAAAGCTTTCTGCGATTCCCTGGCTAGGAACGGGGCTAGGATACCAACCCACTGGTCTTTAGGCCACTTTTCTCTGGTTGCAGAAGTCTCGAATGCATGGAGATAGGCCTCTGGATCATCGGTGGGTCCCATTTCAGGAATAAAATCACTGGCACGGACCCTCGGGTTGGTGGTTGATGACTGGATCCTCTGTAACTTGAGTTCCTCGTCTTTCAACATATTGGCTTTTCTTTGTTCCTCCAAAAGAACCCGGCTCGTCTCTATTTGGATCTGGTTACTCTGAGCCAACATCTTCAACATTTTCTCCATGTTGTTCTCACTGGTTCTCAATTGTGCCAAGCGGATAGTCAAATCACTGATGGACATTCGTACTCACCCACCCCACCTTATCTGGCATTCTCCACCATTGTGATGTCTTGAGAGGTCGGGAGCTTTTCTCTTGAAGGTTGGGAGGTGTGGGTGCCGGAAATAAAGACAGAAAAGTTCTTGTTTTCAAACTTAAATTCCATATATTTAGTCTTTTCCAAAAACAGGTAAACTTAATTATTTGCAGACAGGTACACAAAATCAAAACAGGTAGTTAAATCAAAACTGTAGCTTGCTGCCTTCTTACAAAATATAACTCAAACACTGCCCCTCTCCCTCTCCCTCTCCCTCTCCCTCTCCCTCTCCCTCTCCCTCTCCCTCTCCCTCTCCCTCTCCCTCTCCCTCTCCCTCTCCCTCTCCCTCTCCCTCTCCCTCTCCCTCTCCCTCTCCCTCTCCCTCTCCCTCTCCCTCTCCCTCTCCCTCTCCCTCTCCCTCTCCCTCTCCCTCTCCCTCTCCCTCTCCCTCTCCCTCTCCCTCTCCCTCTCCCTCTCCCTCTCTGCTCCAGTCATTGTCTCTCTCTTTAAATATACTGCTTCCCTTCCCTTTTAGCTCTCTCACTGAGGCAATCAGCTCATCTGGTTCAGCTGGGCTGCAATCAGTGTCAGCTGCAATCAGTGTCAGCAGCAATCAGCAGCAATCAGCAGCAATCAGCAGCAATCAGCAGCAATCAGCAGCAATCAGCAGCAATCAGCAGCAATCAGCAGCAATCAGTGTCAGCAGGGCAGGCTTTTGCTGGCAGCCATGATGGTTCATAGTCCTTGTTGCATCCACCGGGAGGAAATGTATCTCCCCTCTAGGACTCTACCTCTCATGATATCACAGTATGTAAAGAGGAAAAAAATAGTCAAGGCAAATGTGGGTCCCTTGAAGACAGAAGCGGGGGAATTTATTATGGGAAACAAGGAAATGGCAGACGAGTTGAACCGGTACTTTGGATCTGTCTTCACTAAGGAAGATACAAGCAATCTCCCAGATGTTCTAGTGGCCAGAGATCCTAGGGTGACGGAGGAACTGAAGGAAATCCACATTAGGCAGGAAATGGTGTTGGGTAGACTGATGGGACTGAAGGCTGATAAATCCCCAGGGCCTGATGGTCTGCATCCCAGAGTACTTAAGGAGGTGGCGCTAGAAATTGTGATCATTTTCCAATGTTCTATAGATTCAGGATCAGTTCCTGTGGATTGGAGGGTAACTAATGTTGTCCCACTTTTTAAGAAAGGAGGGAGAGAGAAAACGGGAAATTATAGACCAGTTAGTCTGACATCAGTGGTGGGGAAGATGCTGGAGTCAATTATAAAAGACGAAATTGCGGAGCATTTGGATAGTAGTAACAGGATTGTTCTGAGTCAGCATGGATTTACGAAGGGGAAATCATGCTTGACTAATCTTCTGGAATTCTTTGAGGATGTAACCAGGAAAATTGACAGCGGAGAGCCGGTGGATGTGGTGTACCTTGACTTTCAGAAAGCCTTTGACAAGGTTCCACATAGGAGATTAGTGGGCAAAATTAGAGCACATGGTATTGGAGGTAGGGTACTGACATGGATAGAAAATTGGTTGACTGACAGAAAGCAAAGAGTGGGGATAAATGGGTCCCTTTCAGAATGGCAGGCAGTAACTAGTGGGGTACCGCAAGGCTCGGTGCTGAGACCGCAGCTATTTACAATATACATTAATGACTTGGATGAATGGATTAAAAGTACCATTAGCAAATTTCCAGATGATACAAAGCTGGGTGGTAGTGTGAACTGTGAGGAAGATGCTATGAGGTTGCAGGGTGACTTGGACAGGTTGGGTGAGTGGGCGGATGCATGGCAGATGCAGTTTAATGTGGATAAGTGTGAGGTTATCCACTTTGGTGGTAAGAATAGGAAGGCAGAGTATTATCTGAATGGTGTCAAGTTAGGAACAGGGGACGTACAATGAGATCTGGGTGTCCTAGTGCATCAGTCACTGAAAGGAAGCATGCAGGTACAGCAGACAGTGAAGAAAGCCAATGGAATGTTGGCCTTCATAACAAGAGGAGTTGAGTATAGGAGCAAAGAGGTCCTTCTGCAGTTGTACAGGGCCCTAGTGAGACCGCACCTGGAGTACTGTGTGCAGTTTTGGTCTCCAAATTTGAGGAAGGATGAGAGGAGATCTTATCGAAACGTATAAGATTATTAAGGGGTTGGACACGTTAGAGGCAGGAAACATGTTCCCAATGTTGGGGGAGTCCAGAACAAGGGGCCACAGTTTAAGAATAAGGGGTAGGCCATTTAGAACTGAGATGAGGAAAAACTTTTTCAGTCAGAGAGTTGTGAATCTGTGGAATTCTCTGCCTCAGAAGGCAGTGGAGGCCAATTCTCTGAATACATTCAAGAAAGAGCTGGATAGAGCTCTTAAGGATAGCGGAGTCAGGGGGTATGGGGAGAAGGCAGGAACGGGGTACTGATTGAGAATGATCAGCCATGATCACATTGAATGGGGTGCTGGCTCGAAGGGCCGAATGGCCTCCTCCTGCACCTATTGTCTATTGTCTATAGAGACATTTTAATGAGATTCCCTAATTCCATGTCTACCTTCATCCCCATCGTCACAAGTAGCAGCATTGTGAAATACAATGCTAATCACAACTCCCCCTCCCATTCCTACTACCCCACACCAACCTCCAATATTCTGCTTTCCATATGTCTGAGCATTAAAGTTATCCTACATTGGCAGAGGAAGGAGTAATCCCAGTCAAAGTGATGGCAGAAAGGTGATTGTGAGTGGGTGTCAGGAAGAAACAGAATCAAGTTAATATGTGAGACATATTCACTGAGACAATTATGTTAAAGGTTCAGCCATTGCCTCATTACTTGCTTCTAACCATTTAAAGATATTAACAAAACAATTTGAAATAAATATATTACTCCCATAAATAAATGACTAAAATCATTTGCAGATATGTAAATGAACTGACAGAGGAAGTGGATATTTTATTTAGGATATTGAAATCCTTTTCTTATGCAAAATTACTATTAAATATAATCATCTTGCTTCTGAGTGGACTGTGCCATTTTATGTGGGTCCAATTGCATGACAAAATTACTTTTCATATCAAAGTGATATGAATGACAGAAATACTTTTCGTATCAAATTCTCCAAATTCAAAAGCTTTGCTCTCTCTGGAGCTTACCTGGACTGCATTTAAATTAATCTGCCAGTGAGATGTAGCTGGAGAATATTTAATTTTATGTTGCCTTACAAAGCATCAAACTATTCTTTTTTTTGGATTTAGGAGATGAAGCTTTTGGGTAGAAGACTTAAATCTTACCTATATTTGCTGCAGGCAGATAATCTTAACATTTGCTTATAATCCCATGCGTTTAGTAAAATCTTCTCTTGGAAATGTATATATGTTCACAGAATAGGCAGATAATCTTGATGAGTTGACAAGTAGGATTTCAAGGCACTTAGATCCATTATTTGGTGATTTATATGAGGATGAATTTTACATAATTGAAGTAACGAAAAACTGAAAGGAAAAGAGCCAAATATTACATTTACCTTGAGGATTGTAGATAATTCCCACTAACGTAGAAAATATTCTCCAGTTAATGATGAATAATTTTTTTAATCCATTGGATTCTGTGGGTAATCCACAGAAGGACAATGTTGTTTACATAATTTAGACAATAGTCCGTTTTTCTTAGAAGATTTTAATTCCTATGATAATCATAAAAAAATGTTAGGGTAGGGAAAATTGGACAAAAATCTAGGGAGGAAAATAAAGAACCAATTTCACTGTGAATATTTAGCAGGTGTGGTTGATTAGTTAAAAATTTAAAGTCTCATCAAACTAGCCTGCACAACACTTACGTAGTCAGATGCATTTAAATGAACTGTAGCATCATTTTCATTAATTCAATCTAAAAATGTGCTGGGGGCTAACTTATCTCATTTGTAATGAGTCTAAGAAAACCTCCATGAAAAATAACATTTTTTTAGCCTTTGCTTCTGGCTATGAATTGTACATTCATTGTGGCCTCCAGCTACAAATATATAAACAATAGAGTAATTTATTTTTCATTTAAAGGCATGTTGATGTAAAACACAAACAGCAATATATTTTCTGTTGATTTATATGGAAACTGACAAGATTTGGAGCATTCACAACACCTTAGCTGAACAGCATGATATTTATTCGGGAGACTGAAGTGATATCAGTTAAGATGCCACTTGTGATCAATTAAATGAAGATATCTTTCATTTGAAAACTTGTGATTCATCAAATTTAAAAACGTTGCTCTGTTCCAGTCTCACCTGACAATCAGTGTAGGAAGGAACTGCAGATGCTGGTTTAAACCGAAGATAGACACAAAAAGCTGGAGTAACTAAACGGGACAGGCAGCATCTCTGGAGAGAAGGAATGGGTGACGTTTCGGGTCGAGACCCTTCTTCAGACTGGTCAAGCCGAACAAGCTATTTGCTTCAAAATATTCCAACGTCCTCATGGCCTCGGTAATAAAATTTGAAAGAAGGCAGGAAAATCGGAAGATTCCAGTATGCTTGTACCCAAGACATGCTCAGCTGATAAAGGCCATGAGAAGGGATTTATTGGACTCTGGGGTAGCATAAAGACTTGTGCTGCCTGACTCAAAACCATTTCTAATAATTTTTTGCACAAAAAGCGTGCTGTTAATGACCCAAAAGACCATCTCCTACTTTAGCCTTTCCGCTTCTATCTTCATTCAGTCATGATGCATTGCCTTCACCTGGGAAGTGTGCCTTAGAATGGACAGAACCAGACAGCAGACAGTAAACGGCAACTCTCCCATTTTTTGCTTCCAAGACTACTGAAGACACAAGAAGACATACATTTCTTTTCACATTCAGATCCCATAACTGCACCTCATCTATCATCAGGCACTTGGAGGATTTAGTTCCTCACAAGGGCCAGGGAAGATTAATTTCATATGTTTAAAAATTCAAAATGGGAAACCTGCCCAGAATTTGAATTCAGATTTAATGACACCACCTACTCCCATCCCCCCCAAGCCCGCAATTCACTACACCCCCTTCCCCCACCATCTACCACCATGCAATATCCTCTCCAGTAAACACTTTTTCACTAACCCCCCCCATTCCCAACTCTTAATTTTTTACTGCCATTAATTTGCTTTATTCCAGTGCTGATGTGTTCATGCTATATGATGTTCTCTCTATAGGTGCATCCACCTCACGTCCTTCCTGGATACCTACAAAGCCGCAGGTCAGATTTATAATTTATTTGACATATTTTTATGACAACCAAGATGATTTTTAAGCCAGAGCTGAACATGATTTTCTCCCGGATGACAAAGTTACATCTTTGTGGTTTTCACAATCTATTCCATTACAAACTTTGATGACTGCTTACATTGGGAGTAGAAACGTCATCACCCAGAAAGTTGTGAATATTTGCAATTCACTAGCTAAGAAGGCTGTATAGTCTTAGACACCAAGCATATTCAAGAAAAAGATTGATAGATATTTCATTATTAAGTGGATGAAGATATATGAGGTTAATGCAGGATATTGGTATTGAAGTAAAAGATCAGCCATGATCTTATTGACTGGTGAAGTAGATGACCTGCAACCGCTTCTGTTTCTTGTGCCTGTATCTTATTATGTTCTTCTGTTCACTGAATTTAAGTTTTTCTTTGAAATCTTAGGATGAATGCCATTATGTTACAATTGGGAAATATAATAATTTGCTATGTTTTCAAAGGGAAAATAAGCATATCCAAGTGGCATTCAATACTCAACTCTGATAATACTAGCTTGGCAAAATTGAATATTTTTATTGCGAGCACAAAAACAGAAAATGCGGGAAATAGGCTGGTTAGGCCACATACGTGAGAGGAGAGACAATCAATGTGTTAGGTTGGAAACTCTTCGTCAGAATTTTGCCGCATTTTGCACACAGAACTGAAAAATGAATTAAGTTCCATGAACCATGATAAACATTGATAGTACCTTTAAAAAAAATTCATATGTGTATAAAGTTACTAGATATTTGTACTGAATAAAGCAATTATTGAACCCATAATGAAAAAAGAGTTATGCATTTTAAAATTAACTTTTTTTTACAAATTGTGACTAATGGTGTGCCTCAGGGTTCGGTGCTGGGCCCATTGCTGCTTGTCATCTGTATCAATGATTTGGATGCAAACGTACATGGCATGGTTATCAATTTTGCAGATGACACAAAAGTGGATGGTATTGTAGATAGTGAAGATGGTTGTCAAAAATTGCATCAGGATCTTGATCGGTTGGGCAGGTTGGCCAAATCCCAACTCTTTGAGGTGAACGACAAACTGAAGGAGGAGGAGGTTGTGAGAATGATAGAGGGAGTAGAGGCTGCCAACGATGGCAAGTGGTATAGCGAGGCATGGAGGGTCGTGAACAAGATCAGTAACAGGAGGAAGGCCAAGTCAGGTCAAGTCAACGGGAACTCTCCAGAGGACCGAATCAATACTGGGTGCGGCCCTGTCGAGTGAAGTGCCCTGTGAGAAAAGTGCGAGTCTTTGGCTGCGAGTCTTCGGCGAGGAGGCTGAGATGTGGAGGATACACTTGTTTTTGAGCCTGATTTTTTTTTTGACACTAAAGTAATGGCAGACAAACTGGTGTGGTGTGTTTCCTGCAGGATGTGGGAAGGTAAGGACACCGCTGGAGCTTCTGGGAGCTACACCTGAAAGAATTGTGTCCAGGTGTAGCTCCTGAATGGACGTATTGTGGAGTTGGAGAAGCAGCTGGATGATCTCAGAGCCATCGGGGAATACGAGAATTTCCTGGACAGGACCTACTGTGAGGCTGTCACGCCAATGGTCCAGGTCGAGCGAAGGTGGGAGACCGTTTCAAAGGGGAGTAAACGTGGACTACAGGAGGCTGTGGCTGTGCCTATTGCAAACAGGTACACCCTCTTGGGAGCTGTTAGGGAAGAAGACGCTTCCAGTCTGAGCGGCGGACAGGTCGGTGGCTCTAATCCAGGCAAGGAGACTCGACCGGGGAGACCGAAGTCGGGAAGAGCCATAGTAGTGGGTGACTCCATTGTCCGAGGTACGGACAGTAGATTCTGTGGCCGCAGGAGGGACTTGAGGATGGTCTGTTGCCTCCCTGGTGCCAGGGTTCAAGACATCACGGACCGGCTTCAGAACATCCTAGCGAGGGAAGGCGATCAACTGGAAGTAGTTGTGCAAGTGGGCACAAACGACGTCGGGAGGAAGAGGAAGGAGGTGCTGCAAAGTGAGTTTAGAGAGTTGGGAAGAAGACTGAGAAGTAGGACGTCGAGGGTGGTTATCTCTGGATTGCTTCCTGTACCTCGTGCTAGTGAGGGCAGGAACAGAGAGATCGGGGATATGAATCTATGGCTGTGGGATTCCTGTGCAGGGAGCAGGGATTTAGATTTCTAGACCACTGGGATCTCTTCTGGAGTAGGGGTGACCTGTACAAAAGGGACAGGTTACACCTTAACAGCTGGGGGACCAACATTCTGGCAGGCAGGTTTGCTAGTGTTACACGTGTGGCTTTAAACTAAGTAGTGGGGGGAGTAAAAGGGGAAGCGAATACAGGAGAAATTGCAAAGGACTCTAGAATAAATGGGAAGGGAAGCTCTCGATGGGTTAAGAGAGTAAGGTCAGGGCCAATGGTGACCGGTGTGAGAGGGGAGGTGAATACTGAAGTTAAAGTGTTGTATTTAAATGCGCAAAGTATAAAAAAATAAAGTGGATGAGCTTGAGGCTCAGTTAGACATTGGCAAGTATGATGTGGGAATTACAGAAACATGGCTACAAGAGGACCAGGGCTGGGAACTGAATATTCAGGGGTATACGACCTATCGAAAAGACAGACAGGTGGGCAGAGGGGGTGGGGTTGCTCTGTTGGTAAGGAATGATATTAACTGCCTTGAAAGGGGTGACATAGAATCAGGAAATGTAGAATCAGAATGGATAGAAATGAGAAATTGTAAGGGTAAAAAGACCCTAACGGGAGTTATCTACAGGCCCCCAAACAGTAGCCTCGACATAGGGTGCAAGTTGAATCAAGAGCTAAAATTGGCTTGTTGAAAATGTAATGCTACGGTGGTTATGGGAGATTTCAACATGCAGGTAGACTGGGAAAATCAGGTTGGTACTGGACCCCAGGAAAGGGAGTTTGTGGAGTGCCTCCGAGATGGATTCTTAGAACAGCTTGTACTGGAGCCTACCAGGGAGAAGGCAATTCTGGATTTAGGACAGCATAAAAATAAAAGAAAATAAGTATAACATAGCAAAGAAGAGCGGGATGCCAGAGGATTGGGACTCTTTTAAAGAGCAACAGAAGATAACTAAAAAGGCAATACGGGGAGAAAAGGTGAGGTACGAAGGTAAGCTGGCCAATAATATAAAGGAGGATAGTAAAAGCTTCTTTAGGTATGTGAAGAGGAAAAAAATAGTTAAGGCAAATGTGGGTCCCTTGAAGACAGAAGCAGGGGAATTTATTACAGGGAACAAGGAAATGGCAGACGAGTTGAACCGGTACTTTGGATCTGTCTTCACTAAGGAACTGAAGGAAATTCACACTAGGCAGCAAATGGTGTTGGGTAGGCTGATGGGACTGATGGCTGATAAATCCCTAGGGCCTGATGGTCTGCATCTCAGGGTACTTAAGGAGGTGGCTCTAGAAATCATGGACACATTGGTGATCATTTTCCAATGTTCTATAGATTCAGGATCAGTTCCTGTGGATTGGAGGGTAGCTAATGTTATCCCATTTTTTAAGAAAGGAGGGAGAGACAAAACAGGAAATTATAGACCAGTTAGTCTGACATCAGTGGTGGGGAAGATGCTGGAGTGAATTATAAAAACAGAAATTGCGGAGCATTTGGATAGCTGTACAGGATCGTTCCAAGTCAGCATGGATTTACGAAGGGGAAATCATGCTTGACTAATCTTCTGGAATTTTTTGAGGATGTGACTAGGAAAATGGACAGGGGAGAGCCGGTGGATGTAGTGTACCTTGACTTTCAGAAAGCCTTCGACAAGATCCCACATAGGAGATTAGTGTGCAAAATTAGAGCACATGGTATAGAAAATTGGTTGGCAGACAGAAAGCAAAGAGTGGGGATAAATGAGTCCCTTTCAGAATGGCAGGCAGTGACTAGTGGGGTACCGCAAGGCTTATATACATAAATGATTTGGATGAAGGGATTAAAAGTGACATTAGCAAATTTGCAGATGACACAAAGCTGGGTGGCAGTGTGAACTGTGAGGAAGATGCTATGAGGTTGCAGGGTGACTTGGACAGGCTGTGTGAGTGGGCGGATGCATGGCAGATGCAGTTTAATGTGGATAAGTGTGCATTTATCCACTTTGGTGGTAAGAATAGGAAGGCAGATTATTATCTGAATGGTGTCAAGTTAGGAAAAGGGGACGTACAACGAGATCTGGGTGTCCTAGTGCATCAGTCACTGAAAGGAAGCATGCAGGTACAGCAGGCAATGACAAAAGCCAATGAAATGTTGGCCTTCATAACAAGCGGAGTTGAGTATAGGAGCAAAGAGGTCCTTCTACAGTTGTACAGGGCCCTAGTGAGATCGCACCTGGAGTACTGTGTGCAGTTTTGGTCTCCAAATTTAAGGAAGGATATTCTTGCTATTGAGGGCATACAGCGTAGGTTTACTAGGTTAATTCCCGGGATGGCGGGACTGTCGTATGTTGAAAGACTGGAGCGACTAGGCTTGTATACACTGGAATTTAGAAGGATGAGAGGGGATCTTATTGAAACATATAAGATTATTAAGGGGTTGGACACGTTAGAGGCAAGAAACATGTTCCCAATGTTGGGGGAGTCCAGAACCAGGGGCCACAGTTTAAGAATAAGGGGTAGGCCATTTAGAACAGAGATGAGGAAAAACTTTTTCAGTCAGAGAGTTGTAAATCTGTGGAATTCCCTGCCTCAGAAGGCAGTGAAGGCCAATTCTCTGAATGCTTTCATGAGAGAGCTTGATAGAGCTCTTAAGGATAGCGGAGTATGTGGAGAAGACAGGAACGGGGTACTGATTGAGAATGATCAGCCATGATCACATTGAATGGTGCTGCTGGCTCGAAGGGCCGAATGGCCTACTCCTGCACCTATTGTCTATTGTCTCTAATACGTGGTTCACCCTCTTCAAGAACCTATTTGGATCACCTCCAACTGTCACTGAGCAAGATGAGGAGATTGAGACTATCCTCATAGATGTACAGATTCACGAGGACCCCTTTACCTTGGAGCAGCTGCGAAAAGTGAAGACCTCACTGAAGCAAGGGAAGAGTCCAGGCCCTGATAACATCCCTCCAGAGGTGTTGAAAAACTGTGAGCTCGACGACATCATGCTCATGTTCTGAACACAGCGCTAATGACGAATGACAAGCCAACACAATGGTCACATTCCAATATCATCCCCGTCCCCAAATCTGGGAGCCTGACCAAGACTGACAATTATAGTGGCATCAGCCTGACATGTGTCTTGGCCAAGGTCTACAACCGCCTGATTCTCAACCGGATTAGGGCTGCTGTCGACCTGAAGCTGCGTTGCAATCAGAATAGCTTCAGAGAGAAGAGGAACACGGTCACACAGATCCTGGCCCTCCAATGAATCATTGGGGAGGTGAAGAATAACAACCTGCCGGCCGTCCTAACCTTCATTGACTTCAAGAATGCGTTTGACTCGATTCATCGATGCAAAATGATGAGGATTTTGAGGCTTATGGTATTCCTCCTCGTTTCCTGAGAGTCATTGAGGATATGCACTTGGGCAGCACAGCCAAGGTTTACACCCTGGATGGCAAGAGCAAAGTGTTCAAAATTCTCGCGGGGGTCTTCCAGGGAGACAAGCTGGCACCCTTTCTCTTTGTCATTGGCCTTGATTATGCAATGAGGCAGGCACTCAAGGAACACGAGGACCTCGGCTTCACAATCACCCCAAGGCGTTCGACACGAATCGGGTCAGTCAACTTGTCAGACCTCGACTTCGCTGATGACATCGTCCTGCTGTCAGACCAACTTGGGGAGGCACAGGAGCTGCTCGGCAGGGTCGAGATGGAGTGTGAGAAAGTGGGCCTCCACCTCAATGCCAAGAAGACGGAGTACATGGCGTTCAACGGTGGTGACCATGAGCCTCTTAAGACCAGTGATGGTGCATCTCTCAAGAAAGTGGAGGACTTCAAGTACCTGGGAGCGAGGATGCAGAGCTCGGTAATGACATCAAGGTCTGTAAAATGCTCGCATGGAAAGCCCTCAATAACATGTGGAAATTCTGGACGTCTCGGATGTCTAAGGGTCTCAAACTGAGATTCTTCCATGCAACTGTAGAGATAATATTATTGTACGGGTGTGAGGCATGGACTCTCACTCGAGCACTGTCCAAGTCTCTCGATGGTGTCTACATCCGAATGATCAGAAAAGTTCAAAATGTCAGTTGGAGGGACCACACCACCAACGCCCAGCTCTATGGGGAGATTCCACCTCTGACTGAAAAGATCAGGTCGAGAAGGATGAGGCTCGCTGGTCATTGCCCCGCCATCCAGAAATACCAGCAAACAAGGTTGTGCTGTGGGAACCCACCCATGGAAGACGGAAACCAGGACGACCAAACAAGACAATGCTGAAGACATTGATGGAAGACACATATGTAGAGACAAAAGAGGAGCTTGCCAGGTGTATGGAGGACAGAGATGTGTGGTGCGTCCGTCACCGTGCCCGTCGGAAACCAGCACCACTGCATCGCTAATGTTTTCAACGATTTAAAAAAAAATTAAATGGGCAGGTGGGCTGAGGAATGATTGATGGAATTTAATATGGAGAAATGTTAGGTGTTGCATTTTGGGAGCACTAACATGGGCAGAACCTATACAGTGAATGGTAAGGTTCTGGGGAGTGTGGTAGAGCAGAGGGATCTAGGAGTACTGGTACACAGTTCATTGAAAGTGGCATCACAGGTAGGATGGTCAAAAAGGCTTTTGGCACATTAGCCTCTATTAGTCAGCAATAGGTATGGAAGATGGAAGGTCATGTGCAGTTGAAAAGACGTTTGGGATGCCACATTTAGAGTATTGTGTTCAGTTCTGGGCACCATGTTATAGGAAACATGTTGTCAAGATGGAAAGAGTGCAGAGAAGATTTGCGAGGATGTTGCCAGGACTCGAGGGCCGCGGTTATTGGGAGAGGTTGAGACGTTGAGTGCAGAAGGATGAGGGGTGATCTCATAGAGATGTACAAAATCATGAGAGGAATTGATCGGGTAGATGCACAGATTCTCTTGCCCAGAGTAGGGAAATCAAGAACCAGAAGACTTAGGTTTAAGGTGAGGGAGGAAAATGTTAATAGGAGCCTGAGGGATAACGGTTTCACACAAATGCTGGTGGGTTTATGAAACGAGCTGCCCGAGGAGGTAGTTGAGGTACGTACTATCGCAATGTTTAAAAAACATTTGGAAAGATACATGGATAGGACAGGTTTAGAGGGATATAGGCGAAACGCAGGTAGGTGAGACAAGTGTAGATGGGACATGTTGGCCGCTGTGGGTAAGTTGGGCCGAAGGGCCTGTTTTCACGCTGTAAGACTATGGCTCTATCACTCTAAAAGGAATGTAGGACAGCCATACAAATTTAATTATTAATTGAGTGCTTCCATTTTATAAAATATCACTTATTGTGGCTTTTAATTATCATTCACCTGAAACTACAATAATCACAAATATTTTGAAATGTTTACTTTATTAAAATAGTTCCTGTTGTTTTCAGTGAGGTAGTATCAAAGCATTTAGTTGGTCTTTTCCATATAAAAACAGCAGCCTTTAACTCACCATCTTATGTACAGTAAGAGAAACTAAAATGTTGCAATTTCTTAACTGTTACATGGACAATCTTGATCTTCTCTATCGTAGGCGTATACTCTGTTCTTGTCCCTGTAGCTAGGCTACATGAACAATCATGAAAATCAACAGAAAGTTAATCACACGTTACATCCCCTGGAACATTTTCTGGGACCATCTAATGTTTACAAAATATTGAATTCTGTTACACAATGAAACTAAGAAATGTGTCGGAAGGAACTGCAGATGTTGGTTTAAACTGAAGATAGACACAAAAAAGCTGGAGTAACTCATCGGGACAGACAGCATCTCCGGAGAAAAGGAATAGATGACATTTCGGGTTGAGACCCTTCTTCAGACTGAGAGTCAGGAAGAGATATAGACGATGGTATAGAGAGATACAGAACACACGAAAGAAAGATATGCAAAAAAGTAATGATAAAGGAAGCAGGCCTAGGTGTAAACGAGTTAAAGACATTGAAACTCACCAGGACGACAGTGAAACTAGTACCATGACTAGGGTGGGGAAGGGACCGAGGGAAAGGGGATGCAAGGGTTACTTGAAGTTCAAGAATTAATATTCTTACCTCTGAGTTGTAAGCTGTCCAAGCGAAATATGAGGTGCTGTTCCTCCAATTTGTGTTTTGCTTTGCTCTGACAATGATTGAGGCCCAGGACAGAAAGGTCAGTGTGGGAATGGGAAGGGGAATTAAAGTGTTTGGCAATCGAGAGATCAGGTAGGCCCAGGCCGCTCAGTTGGCTCGTATTTTGTCATTTTCCTCTGAGGTCACATCCACCAGAGAAACCTAAGTTCATGGACATTCCGGGAGGCATGAGCATATGTAAGAATGAAAGAAAACATTATTGTGCTAGATAGAGAAAGAGAGAGAAATAGAGAATGACACAAAATAGTCAAAGACAGAATTTGTTTGCTGAGACATAAGAAAGAGCAAAGAAAAAAAAACATAAGGGTGGTGTAAACAGTGAGTGGATGAGACATACAGAAGCAAATATGCAGGGAGATTGCTAGGTAATGCAAAAACTATAAGGTAGTTATAATGCACGGACTTTAGTATTGCAATGTCAATTTGAAGAGATATAATGCTAAGGCTGAGGTGTATACATTTCTAAAATGTGTCCATACTAATTATCTGGAGCATTATGTCTCTGGTCCCCCAAAGGAGGAGGCATTGCCAGGTCAGGTTTTGGGGAAGGAGGGGAGGGGGGGGGGGGGAGGGGAGGGGGGGGGGAGGGGAGGGGGGGGAGGGGAGGGGGGGGGTCAGAGCACCAAGATTCAGTTGGGGACCATCCAAAAGAAACTAAGCATAACATTACAAGATTTAAGTTAGTTTTGGTAAAGGTGTAGAGCCAAACTAAAGTAAGGATGGTTAATTGGAGGAAGATTGATTTCAATTGCATCTAGCCTATGTGAACTGGAATTAAAAGTTGACAAGCAAAGCTATATCAGAACAACAGACTACCTTTAAGGAAGTGATGGTTCAAATACGGATGAGATACATTCTGTGAAGGTCAAAGGAAGAACAATTAAATCCAGAGTTCCCTGAATAATGCAAGAGATACAGGCAACAATAAAGCAAAATAAGTCTGTTTATGGCTGATGTCAGTGACCCAACTGATCACAATAGAATCAGAGTGGAAATAAAAACTAAAATAAAGATGAGAAAAGATTACATTAATAGGAATACAAAATGTTCTATTTGGTAAAGGGTAGCTCAAGAAAGAATGTAGCCTTTCAAGGACAAAAATGGAAAGATGCACTTAGATAATCAGGGTACTGTTAATCTAGTTTTTTTAAAAAACTTTGCACATGTCTTCGCCAGGATAGAGGGTACTTCTAAGCAATAGTGAAGAAGCAGTTAGTTCAAAGACTGGATGCATTAAGGGGTTGGACACGTTAGAGGCAGGAAACATGTTCCCAATGTTGGGGGAGTCCAGAACAAGGGGCCACAGTTTAAGAATAAGGGGTAGGCCATTTAGAACTGAGATGAGGAAAAACTTTTTCAGTCAGAGAGTTGTGAATCTGTGGAATTCTCTGCCTCAGAAGGCAGTGGAGGCCAATTCTCTGAATGCATTCAAGAGAGAGCTGGTTAGAGCTCTTAAGGATAGCGGAGTCAGGGGGTATGGGGAGAAGGCAGGAACGGGGTACTGATTGAGAATGATCAGCCATGATCACATTGAATGGCGGTGCTGGCTCGAAGGGCCGAATGGCCTCGTCCTGCACCTATTGTCTATTGTCTATTATTGTCCATTGTCATTACAAAATTGACAGCACAGAGTTACTGGTACAGTTGGCTCCACTTAAAGTAGTTAAATCACCAGGACCAGGTGGGGGATACATCCGAGGATTTTAACGGAGGTACCAGAGGTAATCATAAGATCACTTACCATAATCTTCCAATGCTCTTCAACAGAGGGATGCTGCTAAAGGACTGGAGACAGCAAATATTACTCTATTTTTCTATAAAAGAAGTAAGGATAAGCCCAGTAACTACAGGCCAATCCGTTTAATCTCATTGGTAGAAAAACATGTAAAATTCATGACGTAATAGTCACCCAGAAGAAATGGAAGTTAGTTAAATTCACGTTCAAGTCAAGTTTATTGTCATATGCACAAATATGCTAAGGTAAAGTACAATTAAAATCTTGCTTGCAGTTGCAACATCGCAGACTGCGTTTGCCCATATTGGTAGATATTTTTGAAGTTGTGGATAGAGTTGATGACAATAATACAATCAATGTGAAATACATGGAGTTCCAGAATGCAGAAGGGGCCAGACACAGCTGAGGCCACAGCCTGAAGAGCAGTAGATGCATGCAATTAGCAGGGAAGATTGACACAAAAAGCTGGAGTAACTCAGCTGCTCAGGCAGTTTATCTCTGGAGAAAAAGAATAGGAGACGTTTCGGGTCGAGACCCTTCTTCAGACCTTTCCTTTTCTCCAGAGATGCTGCCTGACCAACTGAGTTACTCCAGCATGTTGTAACTATCTTCAGTGTAAACCAGCATCTGCAGTTCCTTCCTATACATCCAATTAGCAAGGATTGGATTGGCCCACCTGCACCTCATCAACTCCACTCCTTAAAATCCAAGGCAGTTGCAGCTAGGACAAAAGTGAGAGAGAGAAAGCAGGAGAGAAAGGAAGAAAGAAAGGAAAGAGAGAGAAAGAGAGAGAAAGAGAGAGAAAGAGAGAAAGAGAGAAAGAGAGAAAGAGAGAAAGAGAGAGAAAGTAGAACACCTCCCTACTAGCTGTGTTTTCCTTTTTTAGGCTTGGAGGAGGACTGAGCCACCAGGGCAAGTCTGAGAGTGCCAGCATCTCCTCACCTGCCCACAGACAATGAGGGTCTGAACCCCCACATGGAGTGCAATGAGTGAGCTGCTGAGCAAGTCCGACACTGCCAGAGCCTCCTTAAAGACCATGACTGAGCCGCCGGTATTAGCCTGAGACTACCAGTGCCTCCTTTTTGAGGCCAAGACTGAGCTGCTGTGGACCAGCCTGAAACAGCCAGAGTTATCTCTTTGAGGACAAGACTGAGTTGCCAGTTCAAGCCTGAGATCGACAGCATCCCCTATTGAGAGAAGATTGAGCTGCTGGGATAAGCCAGAGATTGCCAGTGCCCCTCACCTGTCCACGGAAAATGAAAAACTGTGCCCCATGCGGAACCGGATCTTCCCGACATTATTGTCCTTCACTACAAATAAATCTTATCATGCAAATTCACCTTACCATGAGTGTGTTGGTGTAGTCATTGTGACCCAGTGTCATTCCCAATGCCACAGACCATTGCATTTCTTGATCTATGTTAGTACCCTTACTTGAGAACCAAGCCAAAGTTTCTAAACTTGTCAGTTTTATGAACTGCAAAGAACAGTGATGGACTGCAGCAGAATATGGGTGGAAATAGAGTAAAGTAAGCTTACAACTGGATTTCTGCACAAAAGGTTCTATATTATTCCTATCTAATATGTGCACTGAATCTGGAAGGAAACTTAAACTAAATCTACTTTTAGGCTTATCTGGGTTTTCTTTACAAATACTTTATTCCAAAACAAAAACAAACATACAAAGTAGTAAGACGATCAAATCAAAAGCTGCCTATATTGGCAGTTTACAAACAAAACAGTAATCAAATTAAAATTCCGCCGACTTTGTCAATAATACATTCGACCTCCCGGGGCAACCAGCGTTCACGGAAGGCCTCCAGCGTCCCCGTGGACACCGCGTGTTCCCTCTCCAGGGACACGCGAGCACAGACGTAAGCCCGGAAAAGGGGCAGGCAGCCGACCTCTGTGCGGCCGTCGACCACCCACTAGGCTTATCTGGTTTGGCTTTGTCCCTTTGCCGAGTTTGAATGCATTCAGATTGTAATTGATTGAAAATTACTTTTCCACTAATGGATGACTTGCTCTCGACTCCATGGTATTAAAAAGGTAAATATAATTAAGAAACACTTACATTTACAAACACGGTAATTATCTAATTCACCTTTGTCATGGCACTTTATTAGAAGAAGAGACATTTCAATGATACCAAGTGGGTATTACCCACAATTTTATTTCAATCACCTTCCAGCAGATTTTTGCATTTCCATTATTATGCTTTTAAACACAGGGAAATGAATGAGAGTTTAATGGCTTCCCCACCATTGATCAAAAAAAAAGTTTGAAAAATCAGAAAAAAGGCTATTTTGAACCAACACATAGTTATAAAAATGGAAGCAAAATAAAAATTCATTAACCACTAGTCCCTTTTCCCAATGGAAACATTCAACAATGTTTTCTTTGTAAAAAACAGAAAATTGAGATATGACATTCTATGATATTTCTTGTCTTTTCATTGTTGAATGTGTTTGGTTAAACCAATTATTGTTTCGCTAAGGGCATTTGAACGTTGCAACTCATATTTTGATACAAATGTCCTATTTCATATCATATTTAATTCTTCTAATTATGATTTATAACTGAATGTCTCATACCTGTGAACTATCTCGCCAAAGAGTGATTCAGCTAATTGTCTTTACATAGGTTGGACTGGCAAGGGAAATTGTTGTGTAATTAATGACCCTAAATTCAAGCTTATATTATTTGCAGAATACAGGTTTTATGGAAATAACCTAGTAACCAAAGTTACTCGGGCAACTCAGAAACCAAGGCGGCCATCTTTGGAGTGGAACTGCAGGAAATGGGCAAGGTCCTCAAGAGTATTTCTCCTTTTTTTACTGAGGAGAAAGACATGAAAACTGGGGAGCTTGGGACTGTTAATGGAGGTGTCTTGAGGACAGGCCGCATTAGGTTTGAGGAGTTGCTGATTGTCCTAAGGTGTATGAAGGTAAATAAATCTCTCTGCCCTGATTAGATATATCCAAGTGGGAGCTAGTGAAGAAATTGCAGGTGTCCTAGCTGAGATATATGAATCATCATGAGACACGGATGAGGTACAGGAAGACTGAAGAATGGCTAACATTGTGCTTCTACTTAAGAAGGGCTACAAGGAAAAGCCTGGGAACTATAGAACCGTGAGCTACCATCTATGGCAGGTTAATGGAGAGGATTCTGAGGGCTAAGATATATATGCATTTGGATTTACAGAAGCTGATTAGGGATCGCCAGCATGGTTTTGTACGTGGGAGATTTTGTCTTACGAATTTTTGAAGGTGTAACCAAAATGTTTAATGAGGGCAAAGCTGTAGATTTACTCGATATAGACTTCAGCAAAGCATTGGATAAGATTCCACGTGTAGGCTACACGTAGGGAGGTTAGATTGCATAAGATCAAGGAAGAGCTAGCTAATGAGAAAGAGAATTGGCTCATGAAAAGAAGCAGAGGGCGATGATAGAAGAAAGTGATGTTTTTTGGGCTGGAGGTCTGTGACTAGTGATGTGCCTTAGGGACCATTACTGTTTGTGGTTTATATAAATGATTTGGATGAGAATGTAGACCGCATAATTAATAGGTTTGCAGATGATACTAAAGTGGGTAGTTATCAGAAATTATAGCAGGATCTTGATCAGTTGGGCAAGTGGGCTGAGGAATGGCCATTGGAGTTTAATGCAGATAAATGGGAGGTTTTGCATTTTGGAAGATCAAAGCGGAGCAGGACATACAGAGTGAATGGCAGGGCTCTGGGGAATGTTGCAGAGCAAAGGAATCTCAGAGTGTAGGGAGATAGTGCCATGAAAATTGTGTCACGGGTAGATACGGTGGTCAAGGAGGCTTTCAGCACATTGGCCTTCATCAGTCAGTGTATTAAGCATAGAAGTTAGAATGTTATGTTACATTTGTACAAAACATTGGTAAAGCTGCATTTGGAGTATTGTGTTCAATGTTTGTCACCCTGCTCTAGGAAGGATGTTATTAAGCTGGAAAGAGTGCAGCGAAGATTTGCAAGAATGTTGCCAGGACTTGAGGACCTGAGCTACACGGAGAGGTTGGACAGGCTCAGACTTTATTCCTTAAAGCACAGTAGGATGAGGGGTGATCTTGTAGAGGTGTATAAGATCATGAGGGGAATAGATATGGTGAATGTACATAATATTTCACCCAGAGTAGGGGAATCAAGAACTAGAGGACATTGGTTGAAGCTGAGAGGGGAAAGATCTAATAGAAACCTGAGGGGCGACATTTTCACACAGACAGTGGTGGGTACATGGAACGAGCAGCCATAGAAGATAGTTGAGGCAGATACTATAATAACATTTAAAATAAATTAGATGCACGAGGAGGAATGGTTTGGAGGGATATGGGCCAAATGCAGGCTGGTGGAACAAGTGTAGATGGGGCATGAGCAAGTTTGGCTGAAGGGCCTGCTTCTGTGCTGTATGACTCTATGATTCCATAACTCTATTACTCATAAGGGAATTGTGCTGGAATCCTGATAGTTCTAATAACCACTGAACTGACATTCATTTCTTGTAGGAAAATAACTGCAGATGCTGGTACAAATCGAAGGTATCACAAAATGCTGGAGTAACTCAGCAGGTTAGGCAGCATCTCTGGAGAGAAGGAATGGGTGACGTTTCGGGTTAAGCCCCTTCTTCAGACTGATGTGGAAGGGTCTCACCTGAAGAATCAGACTGATCAGTCTGCAGAGGGGTCTTGACCCGAAACGTCACCCATCCCTTCTCTCCAGAGATGCTGCCTGACCTGCTGAGTTACTCTAGCATTTTGAGATTCCCGTCACTCATTTCTTTATGTTTTGAAATGGTTCAAAAGATTTTTTTTAATCACGTAATTATATTTTTATGGATAAATAGCAGGTCTTGGAGAGAGAATCTCTTTGTATAACAAACTTTTTATTTACTCCTTTTTTAAGGAACTTGACATAATTGACAAGGTCAACCTTTAAGCCCATGCATAATTACCCTTGAGAAGCTGTTAGCATGTTGCCTTCTTGACTTGGTGCAGTCTTTTCTAGTGAGAGTATTCTCAGCATACTGTGGGGTTCCGAGCTTTATTCAGCAATGATTCTGTCTTTGACTTGAATAAAGAATGAAAACTTATTCCACAACCTCTTCTCCTCTAGGGTCCAGCTCCTCAGGGGAGAAAACAAATGTATTCTATTTTTTATTCCCTCTGCAATGCAGCCATTTCCATCGGTATTTATGTGTTCAAAGACTCCAATAAGCATGTTTCATGGGAAATCTGTCGAGTCCAAATACCATCCAATAAGGAAAGTAAAATGATATCCAAATCTGCCCTGCTTGTTAGCATGTAGGACAAAATAATTAAGTTATTCTCAAGCAAATAATATGGTGAATTAATTCAGGTAAAATCCTGACAAACTGTGCAAACTAAATTAATATTGGGAATTGCTCTTGATAACAGAGGCAAAAGTGAGAAGTTGAAATGAATTATTCAACAAGTAAGAAGTACATGCAATAATAAAATGGATGTAGTAGAATTCAGGCTAAAGTTGCTAAAGAGATAAGAATAAACATTCACTAAAGGTTTTAAGCCAGTTTAAGTACCCATTAAAAGTGATCTCCAGCAGTAGTCTTATCACTTATTTTAGTTCCAGTTTAGTTTATTGTCACATGTACCGAGGTACACAAGGTCATAAGGTCATAAGTGATAGGAGTAGAAATTCGACCCATCAAGTCTACTTCGCCATTCAATCATGGCTGATCTATCTCTCCTTCCTAACCCTATTCTCCTGCCTTTTCCCCATAACCTGACACCTGGACTAATAAAGCAGTGAAAAGCTTTGTGTTGCGTGCTAACCAGTCAGCAGAAAGACAATACATGATTACAATAGACAATAGACAATAGGTGCAGGAGTAGGCCATTCGGCCCTTCGAGCCAGCACCGCCATTCAATGTGACCATGGCTGATTATTCTCAATCAGTACCCCGTTCCTGCCTTCTCCCCATACCCCCTGACTCCGCTATCCTTAAGAGCTCTATCTAGCTCTCTCTTGAAAGCATTCAGAGAATTGGCCTCCACTGCCTTCTGAGGCAAGGAATTGCACAGAATTACAGCTCTCTGACTGAAAAAGTTTTTCCTCATCTCTGTTCTAAATGGCCTACCCCTTATTCTTAAACTGTGGCCCCTGGTTCTGGACTCCCCCAACATTGGGAACATGTTTCCTGCCTCTAATGTGTCCAACCCCTTAATAATCTTATATGTTTCAATAAGATCCCCTCTCATCCTTCTAAATTCCAGTGTATACAAGCCTAGTCACTCCAGTCTTTCAACATACGACAGTCCCGCCATTCCGGGAATTAACCTAGTAAACTTACACTGCACGCCCTCAATAGCAAGAATATCCTTCCTCAAATTTGGAGACCAAAACTGCACACAGTACTCCAGGTGCGTTCTCACCAGGGCCCTATACAACTGTAGAAGGATCTCTTTGCTCCTATACTCAACTCCTCTTGTTATGAAGGCCAACATTCCATTGGCTTTCTTCACTGCCTGCTGTACCTGCATGCTTCCTTTCAGTGACTGATGCACTAGGACACCCAGATCTCGTTGTACGTCCTCTTTTCCTAACTTGACACCATTCAGATAATAATTTGCCTTCCTATTCTTACCACCAAAGTGGATAACCTCACACTTATCCACATTAAACTGCATCTGCCATGCATCCGCCCACTCACACAGCCTGTCCAAGTCACCCTGCAACCTCATAGCATCTTCCTCACAGTTCACACTGCCACCGAGCTTTGTGTCATCTGCAAATTTGCTAATGTTACTTTTAATCCCTTCATCCAAGTCATTTATGCATATTGTAAATAGCTGCGGTCCCAGCACCGAGCCTTGCGGTACCCCACTAGTCACTGCCTGCCATTCTGAAAGGGACGCATTTATCCCCACTCTTTGCTTTCTGTCTGCCAACCAATTTTCTATCCATGTCAGTACCCTACCCCCAATACCATGTGCTCTTATTTTGCACACTAATCTCCTATGTGGGACCTTGTCGAAGGTTTTCTGAAAGTCAAGGTACACTACATCCACCGGCTCTCCCCTGTCAATTTTCCTAGTTACATCCTCAAAAAACTCCAGAAGATTAGTCAAGCATGATTTCCCCTTCGTAAATCCATGCTGACTCGGAACGATCCTGTTACTGCTATCCAAATGCTCTGCAATTTTGTCTTTTATAATTGACTCCAGCAACTTCCCCACCACTGATGTCAGGCTAACTGGTCTATAATTTCCTCTTTTCTCTCTCCCTCCTTTCTTAAAAAGTGGGATAACATTAACTACCCTCCAATCCACAGGAACTGATCCTGAATCTATAGAACATCCATAGAATATTACACATGATTTATTTTAGTTGAGGTGGGTTTTGTACCCAAATGGAGCATCATAAGTAAACTGACAGTTCCAAGAGGAGCAAAAATCAGAAGATTGTGCTCGGTGTAAGGGAGGAGATATGACAACTCCACATGGAACAATTATCTACATGTTTCTGCCAGAACCCCACAGACACCTTGAAAAACCAAGCCCAAATCCTGCACTGACCTCCAACGTGTTCCCCCCTATGCTGTGAAGTTGGCTGACTTCCTTGCT
The DNA here is from genome assembly GCF_053455715.1 of Rhinoraja longicauda. Lineage (NCBI taxonomy): Eukaryota > Metazoa > Chordata > Chondrichthyes > Rajiformes > Arhynchobatidae > Rhinoraja > Rhinoraja longicauda. Next base: position 48,140,776 of record NC_135955.1, on the reverse strand, counting down.
TTCAATCCAGTTTACTAGCCCATTTGTATCCTTCCAGGGCATTGACATGAGGATTCCTGCTGCAACATGACAAATCCAGTTTTTGGGTTAATTTGAAGTTCTTTCTTTAGGTTCTTATCAAAATTGAATCTGAATTTGTCCTAGAACAGCCAAAGATTTTCAGCCTCAAAACTGAAGAATAAACACAATAAGATTTGAAAGAATGAAAATATTGAAGAAAGATTTACTGCATGTAATCTTTAGCATGATATCAATAAGGTTATTTGGTAGATAGGATAGAGACTGTAACTGGAATGGGAGCAAACAATGATGAAATAAGAATATATCGATCAGCTAAAGGCCAATGTTACTGGAATCTGCACCAAAATGATAGCAAAAAATATCCCAACAAAAAAATATAGAAGAAAATAGTCAACATGGATTCTAAGAAGTTATAGACAGAGAGATTTTTTGAAAATAATCTAAAGGCAAATGCAATAAATGTTTCTAGTTGAAATTTGAGAAGGTCTTTAAAAAGGTTTATCGTCGTGGCTATCCCTCGAGGTCAAGGATGATGGTCTACATTCCAACGTCAGAACGATGACGCCTGTGCGTGTGTTTGTTTGACGTGCACTTGATGTTGCACTCCAAGAAGCACACGGTCCTTCACAAATCAATCAACCAATACCAATGGCAAGGGAACCAAGACGATTGGAGCTGATAGATTTGTTGCAGCCTTCATCCACCTTCACAGCCGTTGAGTTCAAAATAACTTTGTCCGCCGGATCCGCCGTTGAGGTCGTACTTTGGATCGTTCTTAGTTTGAACCCTCATCCTCGACCTTACCGCCATGGGTGGCCCTACCAGCAGCTAGTGCTTCCGACGGCATCGCTCTCGGAATTATGGGGGCATACAAGCCTCTTCACCACAACAAGGTGAACGATCCGAAGAGAAGAAAGGGTGTGTAGAATCAAAAAGCAAATAGCCGAATTGGCTGAAAAAAACACTGAAAGAAATAGATTAAGAGTCCAAGGTACATTATTCAGATCATAGAATGCAGAAAACAGCATTCAATATGAATGAGTGCTAGGACTATCTTGAGACAAAATTTATCATAATGAGCTGTATTTTAAAATATATAACACGATCAATTTTTAGCTAACACTGACAATCAAAATAACATAGCACAGGAATTGTTTCAGAAAGTACAGTTAAATGCCAAAGTAGCAAGAATAAATTTGAGATGATGCATTTTTTCAGGAAAACATCATCCACATTTTATACAGCACATAAAATATAACATTTCACAATTTATTGCTAATAATACAATACCACTGGTATTAAAGTGACTTTATTGTTTGTGTCACTGTCCACAGTGTGTAATTCATTAGCATAGGAATTCAATTATATATGAAATTGAGAATGTTGGTGATGAACAAAGCTGAACAGCTCAGATAAAGGCCCACTATGTCCATGTTGCCCTTTATATTTATCTACACTAATTCAATTTACACACAGTAGATCCATGGCTTGGTGATTCAATTGATTGTCTAAATGCTCCTTAAATGTTGAGGGATTGTTCACTTCCACAACCTTCAGTGCTCTTCAGTCTCCAAACATCTCTGTGTCAAAAAAATCCCGTCCAGTTCCCTCTAAACCTCCTACGTCTCACCCTAAAACCAAAGCCTCTTCTATTTGACAAAGATTTTTATAATCTACCCTATCTAACCCTCACATAGGTTCATGTAGTTCAGAATAGTAAAAGGCTTGAATAGAGTGGATGTGGAGAGAATGTTTCCACTAGTGGGAGAGTCTAGGACCAGAGGTCAGCCTCAGAATTAAAGGATGTTCTTTTAGGAAGGAGATGAGAGAATTCTATTTAGCCAGAGGGTGTTGAATCTGTGGAATTCTTTGCCACCGACGGCTGTGGAGGCAGTCAGTGGATATATTTAAGGCAGAGATAGATTCTTGGTTAGTATGGGTGTCAGAGGTTATGGGGAGAAGGCTGGAGAATGGGGTTAGGAGGGAGAGATAGATCAGCCATGATTGAATGGCGCAGTAGACTAGATGGGCTGAATAACCTAATTCTATTCCCATCACTTATGATCTTATGATATTATGATGTACCTTTATTAATGTGTCCCGAAGCCTCCTTCAGACCAGGAAAAACAAACCCACTCCAGCCAGTTTCTTCTGAATACCATAACTCTCCAATCCAGTTAACATCCTGCTAAATCTCCACTGCAAACTCTCCAAAGCTTACACTTTCATGTCAGGCAGTATCTGTGGATAGCATTACAAAGTAAACAATGAAGGTTAACAATATTTCATAAAAACTGGAAAAGCAAGAAAACAAAGAGGAGACACAGGGAATGTAAACAGAGGGGGAAATTGGAGCAGTGTGACTAAGGAGGTGGAAGATGGTGGGGGAAATGTAGGTGTTGTGGGGTAGGGTTGGAGAAAAGAGAGGGGACAAGGTGTTATTACTTAAAATTGGAGAATTTAATGTTCATGGCATTGAGTTGTAAGTTCCCAAGTGGAATATTCTGGCAATGGAGGTGGCCAAGGTCAGAAAGGTCAGTATGGGTGTCGATGTTAAGGGCCCCAGCCTGGAGGGGGCCGAGAGAGCAGAAGGGCCCAGAGCGAATTAGTTTTATGGTGCAGAGAGGGTTAGTGGTGTGGCCACGGAAGTGCAGGCAATAGAACGGATGCAGCTGAGAGCCCTGTCAACAACTGTAGATGGGGAAGCCACTTTTAAGGATAAATGATATCTCCAAAACTCTGGTATGGAAAATCTTGTCAATAGAACGGATACAATGTAGATGGAGAAACTGGGAGAATGGAATAGAATCTTCACAGGAAGCTGGTGAGAAGAAGTGTAGTAAAAGAGCTAATGAAAGATGTGGGCTTATGATGGAGAGTAATCACTAACCTGTTCCCCGAGAAGTCAGAAGAGCCAGCAATGGACTCTTTGAAAGGTAGTGCTGGATTGAAACTGATAGCAAAGGTAATTTGCTATTAGAATATTTTTGAGTTTTGTATGTGCATTAAGTATCAATGGTACATGTGTCAATTTATCAGGAAAAATGTCAGGGGAGGGATATAAATAGGTTGGAAAGAAGACCTGCTCCAAGTATCCCACATGGAGAGAGTCATAGCTTGGGCACATGTAAGTTCCCATAGCTACATATTTGAATTGGATAAGTGACTAGAGTAAAGAGTTCAGGCAGGCAACTGTGGTGGTGGATGTGAGGGATTGGCCATCTGTTCAAGGATCTGCATCTGTAGTTTGTTTTGCTTTTAAGTTATTTCTGGCCTTTAGGGTCCCTTCTGACACCACAGTAAAGTTGTTTGAGGTCACCTTAAGAAACAATATCACACTGATTTGATTTGATGCATGTGCTATATCTTCAGAACAAACTGCATTTAAAAAACATTTTGACAGTAACTTGCACTCCCCTGGTACATTAAAGGTTGAAGACAATTTTTGTGCATGTTTTGAGAGAATGTGAATGTTATGGCCCATGCTCTTAAACCATTTATATTTGCCATCTGGGACCTGAAGGCTGTGTGTGTGCATAAAACACACCTGCAAAGTACTCTCCTGACCTGAGGAGATCATGCCAGACACCAATCGATTCTGTCTGACATTCTACATGCAGCCTAATGGTTAAAGATAAATAGCAAACAGTGCAAATGGAATATATGACACACTGGCACAGAGACTGAAAGCTAAATTGGACAAGGCATCAATAATATGAGTACATAAGTACATAAGAGTACATTTAGGGAGCAATGAAAACGTAAGGAAATAAAACAAAACAATTCTGAAGTAAAATTAATATAGAAGGGAAAATAATTGAATATATTTCTGTTTTGCAAAAGAACAAGAGGATAATGAGATAAATTAACGGAACAGGATCAGATATGTACTGGGCAACTTTAGCTCAACTGTTTTTATTTAGTCTTCATAGTTTTTGTGTGGGTGGCCTGAAGAATTTTCGGTGCAGTCAGGAACACCTTGAAATGAAGACAATAGTGGAATGTATTAGGTCTTCTTCTTCTTGCGTTTGAGGCAGCAGAAGTTATGGAACGCCCTCCAGGCGCTGTAGCCAGTGCAATGTGCTGTTGTCGAGGGCCGTGAGGTCTACCCCTCCACCAGGGGGACGCTGGACAGTGCAGTCGAAAATTACGTGCTGCGCTGTTTGCTGGTCTGCTCCACACACGCAGGCTGCTGATGGACGCAACCCCCAACGATGCATGTTGGCATTGAACCGGCGACTCGTGTGTGGAGCCGGTTCAGGGCGACCCACTCTTTGCGGGGCATGTCTGAGCCGGGTGGGGCTGTGATCGGTGCGACAGTGAATTGAGGAGGTCGCGATGTCTGTTCCCAGCTGGTTCTCCATGCTCCTAGTATGTTGAAACCGGAGCCACAGAGGGTCGCTGCATGACGGGAGAAAGGGTGACGAGATGACAGGCGTTGAGGTCCCAGTTGCTGTGAATCCTGGGCGAGGTGGTGCAAAGGATGTTTGGCGTCCGATGGCGCCTTGCACACCAGCCTATGAGTGAAGAACTCTCTGCGAAGCTTGGCGGATGCAATACCTGCGAGCACCGGCAGGAGATCCATCGGAGTAGGGCGTCGGCAGCAAAAGCAGATGTATTAGGTCAAATAAAAAGAAATAAAGATCTACTACACTAATAAGTATAGAAAATAAGCCCTTGAATGGAGGATGAGTGGTGGTGCAAAAAACCTACAGACATATTAGGAAATTGTTAAAAGAAGATAATAATAATGGGGAGTTTGACAAATCTATCATTAACAGGACAGCATGGGTGGTAAAGAAAAAAGGGAATGGAATTTCTTCCTATCCGTCTCCTCCTTCTTAGAACACAGAACATAGGAGAGTACAGCACAAGTACAGGCCTTTTGGCCCATGGTGTCTGTGCTGAGCACAATGCCAAATTAAGCTAATCCTTTCTGCCTACATGTTACCGATATCTCTCAATTCCCTGCATATTCATGTGCTTATATAAAAGCTTCTTTAACACCAACTCCTGCCTCTCCTTCCTCTTCTTCTTAGTCAATCTTTGGGATGAAGGATGAATTGTTTGCACTCTGGTTTTGTCTGGGTGGCTGATGAGGCCATTGTAGGAACCCTAGAACCTTGTGTAGATGGGCAGGAGGTGGGTGGCAGGCTGGTGGGGAGGATATTTCGTGAGATGGTGCACTCCTTCCTGCATTTACAGTGTATTCTATGTGCTCTCAATGCAAGGCCTCAAGGCTCTCAATACCTTTCCAAATGCTCCTTCTCCACTGCATAGTCATGTGTCAGAGATTTCCAGGAATCAGTGGAAGGTTTAATTTCTGCAAGGCTTTGAACATATCATAACATACGATCATAACGTTTAACATATGATCATAACATATGATCGTAACCAGTACTATCATAATGTTTAAGGGACATTTGGACAGGTACATCTCTGATGACCTGTCCTGAGCTAGCACGTAGATGTAATAATGAAGAAGGTGTGCCAGTGCCTCTACGTTCTCAAGAGAAAAAGATTTGGCATGTCACCAAATACCCTAATAAGCTTCCACAGATGCACTGCAGTAAGTACTGCATCCTGACTGATTACATCATGGTCTAGAATGGCAAATACAATGGTCAGGAAGGTAAGAAGCTACAGAGATGGATGGACTCAGACCAGTTCATCATGAGCATGGCCCTACTCACCACTGAAAGCATCAAGAAGGCTGAATCTATCTTCAAGGATCCCCGCCACCCAGGTAGAGCACTCTTCTTACTAACATTGGGCAAGAGCTAAGGAAGCCCGAAGTCTCACAGCACCAGGTTCCGGAACCATTACTTCCCTCTAACTATCAGTTGCATGAACTGCACAACCCCAACCCTACCTTAGCAAGGGAACACAACAGACCACGCCTTGCACTATCATGAATGTGCTTTTCCAATTGTGTATTTATGCACTAATATCTTTACTTGCACAATCTTTTTCTATCCACTGTCTTGTTTTATGTGTAAGTTATGTATAATTTATGTTTTTATGTGTAATTTATCTAGTTTGTCTGCGTCTATGTGCCTGTGTTGCTCCTGCGAACAAGTTTACAAGTGCAAACAAGATTTTGGTTGTACTTGTACCTCACTGTACTTGTGCATTTGACACTATAAAATCAACTTGACAAAATAAACACTCATTAGATTCAATGGACCAATAAAGGAATAAAGAAACAATTGAAGATAAAGAAAGAAGCAAATATCAAATACATAGAGAGCAGAGGATTGCCAGGATAAGAGAGAATATGAATGAGTTGGGAGTTGATGAAAAAACAATTAGGAAGGCAACAAGGAACAATCAAATTAAATTACCAAGCAATATAAAGCAAAATTATCAAATATTTTACAGACACGTCAATATTAACAGGATAGGATGAGAATTGAGACAATAAGGGATAGGCAAAACAATACTGCAAAAAATGATAAGGAGTTGATACAAATATTTTTAATAATTAGGTTTACTCGGTTAATTCCCGGAATGGCGGGACTGTCATATGTTGAAAGACTGGAGCGACTAGGCTTGTATACACTGGAATTTAGAAGGATGAGAGGGGATCTTATCGAAACATATAAGATTATTAAGGGGTTGAACACGTTAGAGGCAGGAAACATGTTCCCAATGTTGGGGGAGTCCAGAACCTGGGGCCACAGTTTAAGAATAAGGGGTAGGCCATTTAGAACGGAGATGAGGAAAAACTTTTTCAGTCAGAGAGTTGTAAATCTGTGGAATTCTCTGCCTCATAAGGCAGTGGAGGCCAATTCTCTGAATGCATTCAAGGGAGAGCTAGATAGAGCTCTTAAGGACAGCGGAGTCAGGGGGTATGGGGAGAAGGCAGGTACGGGGTACTGATTGAGAATGATCAGCCATGATCACATTGAATAGTGGTGCTGGCTCGAAGGGCCGAATGGCCTACTCCTGCACCTATTGTCTATTATCTAAATCAATTTCTTCCATTTTACAATGGAAATAGCATTGGGGAACCTGAGATTGGATGATATGAATAATGAAATAGTCCACATTAAAAAATCGATGCACCAATAAGATAATCAATTCAAAAGAAGATTATACCACTGGTCCAGATGATTTGTATCTATGCATTTAAAAATAATCTGAGGAAGAGAGAGCAGAGACATCTCTACATTCATTTAATTATTTGTTAGAAAATAGATAATGGTGACTGGTGTAATGCACATATTTTAGAAGGAGGATGGAAAATACCCTATGAATCATAATCATGTGAATATGAAGCAGTCATCTTAACACCTGTAGTAGGAAAAATAAGGAGAGAATTGAAGGTAAAATGGAAATAATGAATAGCCAAACTTATTTCAAAAGGGAAAATCTTCCTTGAGCAATCCTATTGATTGTTTAGGCAAATAACAGAGAGATCAGTCAATGGTAATGCAGTGTATATAATTTATCTAGGTATGTAGACTGCAGTAAGATTACCCCATAATAGACAATGAGATAAAGAATGTGGAGTTGGAAAACATGCCAAAATGGACCACCGGCTGTCTTCAGGATAAAGCAGAGAGTGAGCATGGATGGTAACTGCTCAATGTGCAGGAAGTAACTGCAAATGCTGCTTTACACCGAAGACAGGCACAAAATGCTGGAGCAACTCAGCGGGTCAGGCAGCATCGCTCGAGGAAAGGAATAGGTGACGTTTCAGGACGAGACCGTCACCTATTCCTTTTCTCCAGAGATGCTGCCTGACCCACTGAGTTGCTCCAGCATTTTGTGTCTGGTAACTGCTCCAAGTGGATAAAGGAAAATAATTGTAATCAACATGTTTCAGTGGTGGGGCAACTTCTATTAACAAGTTATCTAAATGAGTTAGATTCTGGAATCAAGAACACAGTTTCTGAGTTTATAGATTCATCCTAAATCATAACAGTTCAATGGTGCCTCAGTCATTTTAATATTAAAGGTGTGATTAAAAGATAACAATTTTTTTGGTTGAAAGGAATAACCACAAATCCATGCTGGAAACGGGCTTCAGAAAAGAAACAGAACAGTTTATAACATAGGAGAAATCCAAATCTGTTACCAAAGGCAGCTCTTTGGCTTGTCAAAGATCTGCCTCATGATTAATCTTTCTCATCTCTTCCCATCAATGAAAGACTTTTAAATCTTATTTCCCCTAAATCTTGGGATCTGACAAAGATTCTTTTAATGTTGGAGCGAAGGTTCCTGTTCATCATGTTGTGGAATTCTGATTAAACGTGTCTTGAAGTCTATGTCATTTTAAAATACTCATTGGGTTTTCTGACAGTGGGTAAATTCTCTTTGTCAAATTCCCTTTTCCATAATCAGCCTCAGATCTTCCTAATGTAATTCTGAGACTCGTGTCACATCTTCACTCATGGTTAAAACTTATTTTTTATCGCACACGGAAAACAGCTAAAATACATATTCTGAAACATTTTTCTCTGTCTCCACATTTTGTGACGCATTGCACATCTGGTTAAATGCATTTATAATCCATTTATTTGATGTGAAAAATAAGTAAATTACCAAAATGATTTAAGTCTTTTTCACTCTGACACTTGGGCATTTTAAAAGCCTAATTTGTTAATACAAATTTAGAAAGCCGAGCAGGAGGCCCTCAAGGCTGCTTAAGGAAAGAAGCAATATGATAGAACCTCAAAATAGACAGAGATCTGAAACCATAGAGATATCTTTGTGGCAATCTATTTCTAAATATGATATAAATTCAGATATTTTCAGAACATTAGGAACTAGATAGCATTTTACCCAGGGTAGGAAACCATGAACCATAGGACATAGGTTTAAGGTGAGAGGGGAAAAATTTAATAGGAACCTGAGGGGTAATGTTTTCACACAGATAGTAGTGGGTATATGGCGGGTCAGTGGAGGTAGTTGAAGCAGGTACTATAACAGCATTTAAAAGATACTTGGAAAGGTACATGCTTAGGAAAGGTTTAGAGGTATATGGGACAAATGTAGATAAATGGGACAAGCTTAGATGGAGCATCTCGGTCAGCATGGACGGGTTGGGCTGAAGGGCCTATTTCTGTGCTTATGATTCTTATGATTATTTATTCCAAGTTGTTTGGCCCATATTTCCCAATTAGTTGTTAGAAAACAAAAATGTTTCTTTTAAATGTTGCTTCCAGCATGAGTAAACCTTGAAAATGAAAGACTTGGCACTGTACATTTTCCCTAGATACACAGTGCTGCATTGAATGTAGGAGAGTTTTTATCCACCTTCTGAAGTCCACTGAATAAAGCATCATCCTACTTTAATTTCAAGAGTGCAACATCTTTCTTCATAAATAATTTGGGATTTCAAATGTATCCTGAAAAATTCAATATTTATATTTGTCACACTCTGAAACCTGAATTAGATTTGTTGTGTGTTTATCAACTGACCTAATAGAGATACTGCAGTTGATTATATTTACCAGCCAAATGAGAGTTCAAAATCATATTACCCAGTTGCAGAACATGCTGTTACTGAAGCAATAAAGTATGCTGTTTAATTAGTGCTTTATTTTCAGTTTGCAATACGCTACATTCAGCATTTTTATTCCAGCACGTTACTGCTGACTACAAGATTTATTTCATCTTTCCCTGATATTTTACTTTCTGAATAAACTGCTTTTATGCAAATGTGCAGACAACAGAGTCCAGAAACATCACATTTCCCAACGACAGCAATCACAGCACTAAAACAACAACTATATCCAAAGCAAAGCACTGCTAATGCTGGATAGCTAAACTAAAAAAAAGAATGGAGGGAAAGCAATTGTACAGCATAAATGTTTCCTTTCATTGATGCTGCCTCACCTGTGGAATGTTTCTAGCAATTTTCTGTTTTTTATTACTGATAAATAAATGATGAGTCGGGACATTTTGTTTCATTGTGATCCCAGTTGCTGGAATAACCTAACCACATTGACTGCAGTTTTCCTTCTTCAGTGATTACTGAGTTAGATATTGGGTGGTCATTTTGTGGAGAACCTGTACTCCAGAGGAGTGATGTTGACGTTCTGGTTATTTGCCGCTTTAATTCACCATCCCACTCCCAGTTTGTCCTTTCCGTCTGTGGCCTCCTGCATTATTACAGTGAGACCCAATGCAAGCTTGAGAAATTACATCTCATCTTCCAGCTGAGCATATTCCAATTTTCCGCACTCAATATTAAATTCTCCAACATTAGATAACTAACTCTTTCTTTCTATTTGCATCGTTACCGGCCATTTCTGCCTGTCATCATTTTGGTGTAGATTTTCTTAATCTATAGGTAGTTCTGCTATAATGCGTGTTTCCACAATGTGATCTGGATATACTGTAATGTGATCAACAAATTAGGGAGCACTGTTTCTATTGCGTGGAACTGATTGGTTTTAACACGATTTTGATCGTGAACTAGAGAACAATTTAAAGGTTACGATGGAAATTGTCATGCATATAAAAACCTGTGTAGGAAAATATTGTCTCCATATAACCTCTCTGAACTAATCAAACACATTTGCCTCTTAAGAACATGGCTGCTACTTTCACCAAGGTGGCCATAGAAATTGATGAGAGTATATCGTATTACATTAATAACATACAACCTTCAGTATTTTTAGCTTGCTGGAATAAAAATTAACTTATGGCTATTAAATATACTTTAATTTTTGAAAATATTGTGGGAGAAAAATAACTGTTTTTGTGATTCTGAAACCTGTACCCCCTATCCCCCTCTTCCCCATTGAAACAATTGTTTTTATAACGCTATTTTCCATAACAAGACATTTCTTCGGAACTCGGCTAACACATTGCAGCAGAACTACCTATATTCTTGAGCCTTGCCTGCTGGGAATGTCTCAGAGCCTTGTCGTTAACAAAATATTACACCACAAAGAAACATGTTGTGGTTATACTATACATGTTGCGGTTACACTGGCAGCATGGTGGCGCAGCAGTAGAGTTGCTGCCTTACAGCGTTTGCAGTGCCAGCTATGGGTATTGTACTATACAGAGTTTGTATGTTCTCCCCATGACTGCGTGGGTTTTCTCCAAGATCTTCAGTTTCCTCCCACGCTCCAAAGACGTACAGGTTTATAGGTTAATTTGCTTGGGTTTGCATACTATGTATAAGTGTAAATTGTCCCTATTGTGTGTAGGCTAGTGTTATTGTGCAGGTCGGTATGGACTCGGTGGGCCTAAGGGCCTGTTTCCACGCTGTATTTCTAAACTAAACCAAACTGCCCTGCAATAATCCATTAAGACTCATCGTCTCAGATATATCACCTTTGCCCTCTCCAATTTCTCTCTTACTGAAAATTAATTTCTCTGACTTTTTTTCCAGTTCTGTCAAAGAAATTAACCGTTTTTCCTGCCTGACTTGCTGAGCTATTTCATCACCTTCAATAGACAATAGACAATAGACAATAGGTGCAGGAGTAGGCCATTCAGCCCTTCGAGCCAGCACCGCCATTCAATGCGATCATGGCTGATCACTCTCAATTAGTACCCCGTTCCTGCCTTCTCCCCATACCCCCTCACTCCGCTATCCTTAAGAGCTCTATCCAGCTCTCTCTTGAAAGCATCCAACGAACTGGCCTCCACTGCTTTCTGAGGCAGAGAATTCCACACCTTCACCACTCTCTGACTGAAAAAGTTCTTCCTCATCTCCGTTCTAAATGGCCTACCCCTTATTCTTAAACTGTGGCCCCTTGTTCTGGACTCCCCCAACATTGGGAACATGTTTCCTGCCTCTAATGTGTCCAATCCCCTAATTATCTTATACGTTTCAATAAGATCCCCCCTCATCCTTCTAAATTCCAGTGTATACAAGCCCAATCGCTCCAGCCTTTCAACATACGACAGTCCCGCCATTCCGGGAATTAACCTAGTGAACCTACGCTGCACGCCCTCCATAGCAAGAATATCCTTCCTCAAATTTGGAGACCAAAACTGCACACAGTACTCCAGGTGCGGTCTCACCAGGGCCCGGTACAACTGTAGAAGGACCTCTTTGCTCCTATACTCAACTCCTCTTGTTACGAAGGCCAACATTCCATTGGCTTTCTTCACTGCCTGCTGTACCTGCATGCTTCCTTTCATTGACTGATGCACTAGGACACCCAGATCTCATTGAACTCCCCCTCCTCCTAACTTGACACCATTCAGATAATAATCTGCCTTTCTATTCTTACTTCCAAAGTGAATAACCTCACACTTATCTACATTAAACTGCATCAGCCATGTATCCGCCCACTCACACAACCTGTCCAAGTCACCCTGCAGCCTTATTGCATCTTCCTCACAATTCACACTACCCCCCAGCTTAGTATCATCTGCAAATTTGCTAATCTTCACTTGTGTGGTATGACTGTAAACTTTGAAGTGTTTTCCTCTTGAAGCCCATACAATTCAATTTTATTGGCTGCTTAGATTTCACAAACAGTCATTTTCACCTCATAGGATTCAGTTCTTTGACCATGCAGGGATCAAGGCTTTGATGAGCACTGGACCAAGTTGTTCTCATGAAACTCAAAGCAGACATCAGCGAGTAAGTTATTGGTGAGGAAGTGTCATTTGATTGTACCCTCAATGATATCCACCATCACTTTGCTGGCGATTGAGAGTGGACTGGCTGTGTAATGAGCTGGATTGGATTTGTTCTGCTTTTCATGAATGGAACATAACTGGACAATTTTTGTATCTTGCAGAGTGGAAGCCAATGTTGTAATTTTGGGTAGAAGCTAGTTTTGCACCACATGTCTTCAATAGCTGAGATATTGTTGGATCCAGTCACATTTGGAATATCCAGATATCTCAGGCATTATTTGTTACCATCTGGAGTGAATTGAATAGGTTGTAGATTGGCTTCCGTGGTGACAGAGACAGGAGAAAGTCAAGAGGAATGGTCTATCTGGCTGATCGTAGGTGTGAATGCTTCAGCCTTTTCTATAGCACTTGCATGCTGGACCCAGCCATGGTTGAGAAAGAGGATGTTCTTGGAGATTCTTCCCCTGGATGGCTGTTTCATTTTCTACTACCATTTACAGCTAGATGTGGTGGAACTGCAGAATTTTAATTAACCTGTTGGTTATGAAATCTCTTGCATATTCTTACATGAATTCAATGATGCTAAGTATTGTTTGATGACTCTCCTGTGAAGCAACTTGGGACACTGAAACTGTTAGAGCTGTTGGATAAATGAAAATTATATTTGCTGTGCATAATTATTGTTGACCAACTTTAAAGAAAAGGCTTCTTTAAAATTATACAAGACTCCCAATTATAACTGTAGAAATTCAATTCAATTATTTTAATTGGTTTCTTCTAATTTATAAGATGATTTATCCCGGATTTAAACTTCTTTGGGGTCATTGTGGTGGAGCAATACATTAATATTTTCACAATTTCTTTAGACTATGGTTTATTTCTCTGGTTTATTTCCATGATTCTTTGCATAAGAATGTCAAGCTAAAAGTAACTTTAGTCTTAGTGACCATGAAAATAAAACTGCAGATAATGAAAGACAGAAAATGCTGGAAGCACACAGCAGGTTAGTGCAACATCTGTGGAAAGAGAAAATGCAATCATGTTTCAGGTCTGAGGTATGAATTTTTCATAGACCTAAAGTATTAACTCTGTTTCTCTTTCCACAGATGCTGACTGACTTACTGAGTGGTTCCTATATTTCCCACACTCTAAATTGTCTAATATCTGCATTAAATGTGTTTCTTGCATGGCAGAACACAAAATGTGGACATCCCTTGGAAAATCAAGCATTGAAGGACTCATAAGATAATCTAAAACTAAACCAACGTATTGATTAATGTTAAATGTTCCTTTTATTATATCAAGAATGAGTAGAATATACAGTGCCCTCCATAATGTTTGGGACAAAGACCCATCATTTATTTATTTGCCTCTGTACTCCACAATTTGAGATTGGTATTAGAAAAAAAATCACATGTGGTTAAAGTGCACATTGTCAGATTTTAATAAAGGCCATTTTTATACATTTTTGTTTCACCATGTAGAAATTACAGCAGTGTTTATACATGTCCCCCCATTTCAGGGCACCATAATGTTTGGGACACAGCAATGTAATGTAAATGAAAGTAGTCATGATTATATTTTGTTGCATATCCTTTGCATGCAATGACTGCTTGAAGTCTGTGTTTCATGGACATCACCAGTTGCTGGGTGTCTTCTCTGCTGATGCTTTGCCAGGCCTGTATTGCAGCCATCTTTAGCTGATGCTTGTTTTGGGGGCTAATCCCCTTCAGATTTCCCTCCAGCATATAAAAGGCATGCTCAATTGGGTTCAGATCGGGTGATTGACTTGGCCACTCAAGAATTGACCATTTTTTAGTTTTGAAAAACTCTTTTGTTGCTGTAGCAATATGTTTGGGATCATTGTCTTGCTGTAGAATGAACCGCCAGCCAGTGAGTTTTGAGGCATTTGTTTGAACTTGAGAAGATAGGATGGGTCTATACACTTCAGAATTCATTATGCTACTACCATCAGCAATTGTATCATCAATGAAGATAAGTGAGCCAGTACCTTCAGCCGCCATAAATGCCCAGGCCATAAAACCCCCACGACTGTGTTTCACAGTTGAGGTGGTATGTTTTGGATCTTGGGCTGTTCCTTATCTTATCCATACTTTGCTCTTGTCATCATTCTGATATAAGTTAATCTTCGTCTCATCTGTCCACAAGACCTTTTTCCAGAACTGTGGTTGCTCTTTTAAGTACTTCTTGGCAAACTATAACCTGGCCATCTATTTTTTTGCGGCTAACCAGTGGTTTGCATCTTGCAGTATTTATTTATTTGTATTTCTGTTCATGAAGTCTTCTGCGGACAGTGGTCGTTGAAAAATCCATACCTGAAGAGTGTGTCTGATCTGTCGGACAGGTGTTTGGGGATTTTTCTTTATTATAGAGTGAATACTTCTGTCATCAGCTGTGGAGGTCTTCCTTGGCCTGCCAGTCCCTTTGCGATTAGTAAGCTCACCAGTGCTCTCTTTCTTCTTAATGATGTTCCAAACAGTTGATGTTGGTAAGCCTAAGGTTTGGCTGATGTCTCTAACAGTTTTATTCTTGTTTCTCAGTCTCATAATGGCTTCTTTAACTTTCATTGGCACAACTTTGGTCCTCATGTTGATAAACAGCAATAAAGGTTTCCAAAGGTGATGGAAAGACTGGAGGAAAGACTTGGTGCTGAGAGCTCTCTTATACCTGCATTAAGGAGGCAATTAAACACAGCTGATCAATTACAAACACCTGTGAAGCCATGTGTCCCAAACATTATGGTGCCCTGAAATGGGGGGACGATGTATAAACACAGCTGTAATTTCTACATAGTGAAACCAAAATGTATAAAAATACCCTTTAATAAAATCTGACAATGTGCACTTTAACCACAAGTGATTTTTTTCTATTACAAATCTCAAATTGTAGAGTACAGAGGCAAATAAATAAATGATGGGTCTTTATCCCAAACATTATGGATGGCACTGTATTATCCCATGTATAGTTGTTTGACATGGGTGCGGCACGGTGGCGCAAAGGTAGAGTTGCTGCCTCATTGAGCCAGAGATCCGGGTTTGATCCTGTCCTCGGGTGCTGACTGCGAGTTTGCACCAAAGATACCAGAGGAACAAGATGAACCACTCTGTTGAAATCGCCTATACTGAAGTGTAGTACGCAAAGGAGCGGAACGTCTGCCATTTTTGTAAGCAAAACCCACCGTTCGCTATGCCTCTCGCAGTGTAATCAGTGTTTTAGGGAAACAGTACGTATGATGATACCATAAAAATTCAGACTACATCTCATCTATCAATTCACAGATTTTTGCTATTTTTCTTTTAAAATGTTTCTGCAAGTTTCTGCGTACTAAAATGGCGCCATGACAGACTACGGTTTTTATGGTCGAGTGGTCTATCTTGCTCCTCTAGTATCTTTGGTTTGCACATTCTCCCTGTGGATTTTCTCCAGGCGCTCCGGTCTCCTCCCACATTCCAAAGTCATGCGGGTTTGTAATTTAATTGGCTTCTGTAAATTGTCCCTAGTGTGTAAGATCGTTGGTCGAGGTGGACTTGGTCAAATGGCCTGTTTCTATACTGTATTTCTAAACTATAGATCAATAAATGCTGAAAGTTCAAACCACACTACCTTGAAGTCAATCCCCAGAAACCTTACTGCTTCATCCTTTATGAAATATTTTACTGTCAGAGCATTGTTGTGTAAAGTTCAGAATCACACATTTGGGGAGCACCTGCATTTTTCTTTGCAGTGCAGTACAATTTTTCTTTGTCAAAGGTCATATTGTCCTCAAGGCAGATTAGCAATCAATCTGCGTCAGAAAATCTTTCCTTGTCAAAATGCAAGACAGAGTGTAACAGCAAAACTCACAGGTTTTTAACACTCGATTGAGGTTTCTAACACACTAATTCAGTATGAGCTCCAAAAGATAATAATTCCCTATCGTTTTTTTTTGTCAAGGCTCATTGACAAAGAAATGTCAAGGTGATGCTGATGGGCTGACGTGTGTTTAGTTTAATGCAAGAAACATTGTGGAAAAAGCAGATGAATTTAGTGATTGGGACTATGATATGGCTGTTGGGGAAACTTGGTTGTGAGAGGGATATGACTGGCACCTTCATGTTCCTGGGATCATTGTTTCTGACGTGATCAAGAAGGAGACAAAAGCGGTGGAGGAGTTACCTCACTTGTCAGTGAGATTGTCATGGCGGCACTTACAGTGGACATAATGAAGGCTTTGTTCACTGAGGCAGTGTGATTGGAGATTAGAAATGAAAGGTGTTAACACTCTGATGGGATTTTACTAACCCCTTAATAGGAACAGGGTTGTCTTAGTCGGTGACTTTATCTTCCCCAATAGTAATTGGGACTTATTCAATGTCAAAGGCTTAGATGGGGCAGAATTTGTGAAATATATCCAACGGTTTCTTGAAACTGTATGTGGATAGTCCAACCTATCATACTGCACCATATGTTGGGAAATGAGCCTGGCCAGATGACTGGTGTTCCAGTGGAAGAGCATTTTCGGGATAGTGTTCATAATTCCTAAAGTTACCCTTGCAGGAAACTATTAAACTGGAGTAAGGCAAACTACAACTTTATAATACAGGAATTCGGGAGGCTACGCTGAGAGCAATTGTTATCGGATAAGTCTACATCTGATACATGGGAGTTATTTGAAGACTAGTTGTTTGAACCTCAGAACTGGCATGTTTTAGTGAGGAGGGATAAGGATGGCAAAGTGAGGGAACCTTGGATGACAAAAAAGGTTGTAAATATGGTCAAAAAGAAAACGGTAGCGCATGCAAGATTTAAGAGGATGGAATCAGACAGGGCCTTTGAGGAATATAAAGGAAGAAGGAAAGAACACAAGCGGGCACTGAGGGAGCCAGAAGGGACCACTAAATGGCTTTGGTGAGTTAAAGTACAAAAAATCCCAAAGCCTTATACATTAAGAGGGTAACCGGGGAGAAAGTAGGGCCACTCAAGTATCAGCGACGGAATTTGTTCATGGAGTCTGGGGATGTAGAAGAGCTCCTAAACAAGTACTTTGGATCTGTTTTCACTAAGGAGAATGACATGGAGGACAGTGAGATAACTGTGGAGAACACTGATATGCAAGGGTAGTTTGAGATGAAAAAGGTGTAGATGTTAGGGCTCTTGAAGAGCATTAAAGTGGATAAATGCCCAGGTCCTGATGGGATTTATCCCAGGTTACTGAGTAAGGCTAGAGAGGATAACTTGACAAAGATATTTGTGTCTTCTCTAGCCACAGTGTGTTCCCAGTGAGTAGCTAATGTTGTTTCTTTGTTTAAGAAGGTAAGTAGAGAATGCAGAGAATTATAGGCCGGTGAGCCTCACATCAGTGGCAGGGAAGCTATTGGAGAGGATACTTTGGGATTGGATTTACTCCCATTTGGAGGTGAATGGGCTAATTAGGGTCAGTTAGCCTGGCTTTGTACATGGCAGGTCATATCTTACTAACTGATCGAGTTTTTTTGTGGAGGTGACAAAGGTGATCGATGAGGATAGGTTGGTGGATGTTGTCTTCATCAATTTTAGTCAGGCATTTCATAAATTCCCCCTGGTAGGCTGATCCTGAAGATTTGAATGCCACAGGATTAATGATGAGTTGGTCATATGGATTTGGAACTGGCTTACTGACAGAAGGTTGTGGTGGAAGGACAATATGCAGTCTAGAGGTCTTTGACCAGTGGAGTTCCGCAGGCATCAGAGTAGGAACATTTGTTGTTTGTGATAAAAATAAATATAGACAGAGATGGGTTAGTTAGTAAGTTTGCAGATGACATCAAGATTGCTGGGATAGCTGAATGTGAGGAAGGTTGTGAATGTACACAGTGGGATCTTGATCAACTAGAGAAAAGGGCAGAGAAATGGCAAATGGAGTTTAATCTGAGCAAGTGTGAAGTGTTGCAATTTGGTAGGTTAAATGTAAGGAGAAAATTAATGGAAAAGATACTTAGGGACAATATATATAATTATTTGGATAATCAAGGCCTGATTAGAAACAGTCAACATGGATTTGTGCCTGGAAGGTCATGTTTGACTAATCTTCTTGAATTTTTTGAAGAGGTTACCAGGGAAATTGATAAGGGCAAGGCTGTGGATGTTGTCTATATGGACTTCAGTAAGGCATTTGACAAGGTTCCACATGGAAGGTTGATTAAGAAGGTTAAATCGTTGGGTATTAATAGTGAGGTTGCAAGATGGATTCAACAATGGCTGAATGGGAGATACCAGAGGGTAACGGTTGACAATTGTATGTCAGGTTGGAGGCCAGTGTCTAGTGGAGTGCCCCAAGGATCTGTGTTGGGTCCACTGTTGTTTGTCATTTACATTAATGATCTGGATGATGGTGTGGCAAATTGGATTAGTAAATATGCAGATGATACTAAGATAGGTGGAGTAGTTGATAGTGAGGTAGATTTTCAAAGTCTACAGAGAGACTTGGGCCTTTTGGAAGGGTGGGCTGAAAGATGGCAGATGGAGTTTAATGCTGATAAGTGTGAGGTGCTGCATTTTGGTAGGACAAATCAAAATAGGACGTACAGGGTAAATGGTAGGGAATTGAGGAATGCAGTGGAACAGAGGGATCTGGGAATAACTGTGCATTGTTCCCTGAAGGTGGAATCTCATGTGGATAGGGTGGTGAAGAAGGCGTTTGGTATGCTTGCCTTTATAAATCAGAGCATCGAGTATAGAAGTTGGGATGTAATGTTGAAATTGTATAGGGCATTGGTGAGGCCGAATCTGGAGTATGGTGTGCAGTTCTGGTCGCCAAATTATAGGAAGGATGTCGACAAAATGGAGAGGGTACAGAGGAGATTTACTAGAATGTTGCCTGGGTTTCAGCACTTAGGCTACAGAGAGAGGTTGAACAGGTTGGGTCTTTATTCTTTGGAGCGTAGAAGGTTGAGGGGGGACTTGATAGAGGTTTTTAAAATTTTGAGAGGGACGGACAGAGTTGACGTGGGTAGGCTTTTCCCTTTGAGAGTGGGGAAGATTCCAACAAGGGGACATAGCTTCAGAATTGAGGGACAAAGGTTTAGGGGTAACATGAGGGGGAACTTCTTTACTCAGAGGGTTGTGGCTGTATGGAATGGGCTTCCGGTGGAAGTGGTGGAGGCTGGCTCGATTTTATTATTTAAGAGTAAATTGGATAGGTATATGGATAGGAGGGGATTGGAGGGTTATGGTCTGAGTGCAGGTAGATGAGACTAGGTCAGGGAGAATGGTCGGCGTGGACTGGTAGGGCCGGACAGGCCTGTTTCCATGCTGTAGTTGTTATATGTTTGTTATATGTTAAAATATACAATTAATGGCATGACCCTTAATAGCACTGTTGTAGAGATCTTGGGATCCAAGTCCACAGCAAAACAAAATCCAAAGTGGCAACTCAAGTCGATAGATTGGAGAAGAAGGCATATGGTATTTTAGCCTTCAAAGGTCAGAGCATTGAGTATAAGAGGCAGGATGTCATGATGCAGCTTTACAGGACTTTGGTTAGGCCACACTTGGAATATTGCATTTCTGGTTGGCCCATTTCAAAAAGGATGTGGAGGCTTTGGAAAGTTGCAGAAGAGGTTTACCAGATTAGGGGATATTATTTACAGGACGAGGTTGGACAGACTTAGATTGTTTTCTCTGGAATGCCAGAGGTTGCGGGATACCTGACAGAAGCATGTCAAATTATGACAAGTATAGATAGGGTACACAGTCAGAACCTTTTTCCCATGGTAGAAAAATCAAATAATAGTCCACATAGCTTTAAGGTGAGCAGGCAAAGTTTAGAGGAGATGTGTGAGGCAACATTTTTACACAGAGGGTGGTTTGTGCCTGGAATGTGCTGCCAGGGTTGGTGGTTGAGGCAAATATGATAGTGGCATTTAACAGGTTATGGATAGGCACATGGAAATGCAGGGAATGGAGGGATATGGATTATGCACAGGTAGATGAGATGGTCTTGTCATCATGTTGAGCACATATATTGTGGGCTGAAGGGCCTGTTCTTCTGCTGCCCTGTTCCATGCTCTATGTTCTATTGCATGAAAGCTTAAAGTTGATTGACTGGTTTGGTTTAGTTTTAGATTTAAAAATATATAAATTGGCAAGTCTCTGACCAAATAATCAGGTGGTTTATTTACTAAAAACATTAGGTGAGTGGTGAATTCCTGAAAGAGGATGACAGCAAGATAAATACTTCAGTAGGATTTTGTTCCATGGATATACCTTTCCAATGCACATCGCTTTTATCAGCAACATAACCTTGAAGTGGTTCCTGTGCAGGAACTGAGGGACAAGGCAAGATTTTACACGGATCTGAAAATGAATCTTGAAAATAAATATCATTAAGACTGAAGAATTTATATAGCTTTGCAATGTAAAATGTATTTGCATAATAAAATGTAGAACATAGAACAGCACAGCACTGGAACGGCACACAATGTTTATGCTGAACATGATGTCAAGGAAAACTGATCTCATCTACCTAAACATGATCCATGTCCCTCTATTCTCTACACTTCCATGTGCCTATCCAAAAGCCTCTTAAATGCCACTATTGTATCTGCCTCAACCTACCCTGGAATCCCCAAGCACTCCAGGCCCCCACCACTCTCTGTGTAAATGATTTGCCCTGCACATCTCCTTTAAACTTTCTCTCTTTCACCTTACAGCTATGCCCTAAAGTGTTGGACATTTCCATCCTGGGGAAAAGGTTCTGACTGCCTACCTTACCTATTTCTCTCATGCTTTTATATACTTCTATCAAGTCTTCCCTCTCCAGAGAAAACAATCCAAGTCTATCCACCCTGCAGTTGAAACCCTCTAATCCAGGCAGCATAATGGGAAACCTCCTCTGTACCCTATCCAAACCCTCCACATCTTTCCTGTAATAGGATGACCTGAACTGCATGCAAGACTCCAAATGCAGCCTAACCAAAGTCTTATACAGCTGCATCATGAGCTAAGGAGCTTCATCATGCATCAGAATAATTTTGATAATGTTTTGATACTTTGGCAAAAATTGGATTCTATTGAGGAAAAATACCTGGAGTAAATATCAACACTTGACTGCGTGTAAAAATCACAATTGGAATGTATGGGTAGTTTTGCAAAAACAATAGTTGTGTTTCTAACTTGCCTAGTGTTACAGAAAATCACATCAGAAGGACATTTGTGTCAATTGGTGAAAGTGGATTAGTGTATAAAGAGTTTCAGACACACCAGAATAATTATTTATCCCACAGGATTTTCAAAATTAAAGGTCTTTTCAATACCAATAAGTTTACTTTTATTACTGCGAGACTAAAAATACTAAAGGCCATAAGTTACATTGGTTAATAGAGTATCAATAGAAGTAATCGCTTGTCAATTCAATAGCATCCACAGTTAAAGTATCAACTGTGTTCTTTAGAGAGATTAATGTCTGATTACTGTGGGAAAGTTATGTGGAACAGGTTTATTCCTCCTACACTGTTTCAACTCAAGACAGCTTATTTTTTGCTTGTCAATTTCCAGACTTATGTTTACACGCTTCTCTTGTTGCTGATCGAAATAGTGTTAAAACCAATTCGGTCTGCCTAAAGCAGATAGTGTTCCCTAATTCATCACATACATTATATCCAATTTGTGTGTATCAGAACATGCATTATAGCATAACTAGCTGCAAATTGAATGGGTGAATATGGAATGAACAGTAAACTGTAAAGCTAAACCAATACAGAAGCAGGAACATTTAAAATGTACCTGATAGTTATTAGTATTACCTATACTATTCGCTAACCTTAATGTAGGACTCAAATAATGTTTATGGTTGGTTTAGACGGAATAGTTAGGAGCACATAAAGAATATTTTGCACTTGCCAGACTGTACCTTGAACATTGTTGTGTATTCCAAGTCATGATGGCAGGCTGGGATTGTCAATGCTTAAAATTCAAATATCAGTTACAAAAATTAGATGGTAGGGCTGTTTTTTTATTGCCCAAGTGACCGTTTGCTTTTGAGTTTTCTTATGTTTGCCATTACATAAACTTTAGTCTCAGATGACCAAGCTTGGGAATCTGGACTGTTTGTTTTGATGTCAAAGAAATCAGCCTTTTGTAGGAATACTGAGTAAAGGACCAAGGATAGACATATCTTCAATGACTACAGCAGGCTGAGGTTGATGGAGTTTGATATCTGGTCTGGACCCTCTCGCCCAGATGCAACTG
The DNA here is from genome assembly GCF_053455715.1 of Rhinoraja longicauda. Lineage (NCBI taxonomy): Eukaryota > Metazoa > Chordata > Chondrichthyes > Rajiformes > Arhynchobatidae > Rhinoraja > Rhinoraja longicauda. Next base: position 48,117,967 of record NC_135955.1, on the reverse strand, counting down.
CCAAATACTTTAGTCATGACAAGCATTTGGTAGCATTGATGCTTCACATCGCCAGAGAGCCGGGTTCAATCCTGATGTTGGGTACCGTCTGTATAGGGTTTGCACATTCTCCCTGTGACGGCATGGTTTTCCTCCGGGTGCTCCTGTTTCTCCCACTTCCCAAAGATGTGCGAGTTTGTAGGATTAATTGACTGCTGTAAGTTCCACCTAATGTGTAAGGATTGGATGCTAAAGTGGGATAAGATAGAACTACTGTAAACGGGTGATCGATGGTCAGCAGAGGCTCGGCAGGCAGAAGGGCCTATTTCCATATTGTATCTGTCAATCTATCAATCAAATGCCTGAAAGATTGAATAAGATTAAACAAATCCACGTGGTAGTCGATATTAATTACCTCCCTGCCACTGTGGACTACACACATACCCAACCAAAATGGAGTAAGTGGGCCTGGATAGGCCATGTAGGAAATGTCAGTTCACAGTTGAAACTCTTGGTCAAATTTCAGGAAGTGATATGCTGGAAGTGAATATCACAATCATATATAATATCAGAAAGTACTGGAAACTGTCAGCAGGTCAGGCAGCAGCTGTTGAAAATGAAATAATAATCCTTTACCCTGGAACCATAAGTTTATTTCTGGTTTATGCCAGTTGCCTGGCCTGCTTGATGTTTCCAACATTTTCTGTTTTTATTTCAGAAGTTGTGGATCATCTGTGCGATAATGTAACATTATTTGGAATGAGGCCTTTAAGAAACCGATAATCAAGGATGCAGAAAACAAGGTATGGTTCTTGGTATTACATTCCAGAGAATGGTAAGACTGCAGTGATGGAGAGTGGTGAACCTGCAGTGATGGAGAGTGGTGAGATTGCAGTGATGGAGAGTGGTGAGACTGCAGTGTTGAGTGTAACAATTAGGTTTGAAGACAACAGCACATCCCTTGGGGCTGCATAGAGAGAGAAGTGAATAAATGTTATCACCTAGAATCTATTATTGAATCACAATTTAATTCTGTGAATGTGTTTCAATGTTTTGCAATTGGCACCAGAGGGAAATGGTTCTTGGACGATAATCTCTTAATGACATTTTTAGAGAATGAAAGACTTGAGACCTTTACCTCATTTATTTTCTAGAACTGTAATCCTTGGTACTATTGAGAGAAGGAATGAGTAGAATAGAATGAATGAATTCATTCTATTCATTCCCATTCCTTCTCTCCTGAGATGCTGCCTGACCTGCTGAGTTACTCCAGCATTTTGTGAATAAATACCTTCGATTTCTACCAGCATCTGCAGTTATTTTCTTACACTCTTGGTACTATTGATATATTTTGAATATCTGAGGATCATTAATAAGCTGATATTGTTGTTCTTACGAGCCATTACACAGTTTTATTTTTTTAAATTATTTTTGGAAATTCATGTTTAATCTGTTTTTTTATATACTTTAACAAGTTTTTGGTACATTTTATTGGCTTTATTTTGTCTTAGCTTTTGTATAATTAATTTTAACTTTAAATTTTTTTAAGTTTCAACACTCAGATTTTGATTACTATTTTCTGTAAGTGATACATCCCTTAGTGAGCAGCATTTCTTACTAGTATATTCTGCTGTTTTGGTGATGAACACTACATTAGGCCCTATTTTTTTTTACAATGTAGATAAGCTATGCCAAAACATAAAGAAGGGCACACTTTATAGTTGTAGTTCATGAACAGCCAAATTGGCTATTAAAACAGCCGAAGAGAGAACTATAATCTTTCTGCGGTTGTTGAGAATAACGTAATGTATTGAAATAGTGAAGTCTAACATTTACACTGTAATGTTTTTGATTCACTGGTATAAGACAAGCAAAGCAAGGGGACCAATGTTCTGTGACCCAAGGACGTCTGAAGATTTAGGACTCATAATAGAGTTATACCATTTTCAAACTCCAAGGCTTAAATACACATTAGTTCTATTGTATTGTACAGTTAATAATGGGCCTAATGCCTACTTTATGAATATTTTAGGAGGGGGTAAAATCATAAGGGGCACAAAATAGGGTGAATGCACACAGTCAATTTTGCAGGGAAAGGGATTCAAAAACTGGAGGGCAAAGGTTTAAGATGAGAGGGTTAAGATTTAAAAGAGATATAAGGGGCAATGTCTTCACAAATAGAGTGGTACATATATGGAACGAGTTGTCAGAGAAAATGTTTGAGGCAGGTATAATAACAACATTTAAAAGACATTTAAACAGATGCATGGATAGAAAAGGTTTACATAAATATGGGCCAAATGTAGACAAATGGGACGAGCTTAAATGGGCATCTTGGTCGGCATAGACGGGTTGGGCCAAAGGGCTTGTTTCCATGCTGTATTCCTCTATGACTCTACGGAGTTTCACTCAGTTTTGCTGGCATGGATGCAAGTAAAGTCTAAAGTCTAAAGACTAATAAGTCCAGCAACCACCACCAAAAGCATAAGTAAATAACATGAGGTCTATGATGTGATTGTTCCAGCTAGGCTTCTGGTCAAAGATAACCCTAAAGTCGATGACAGTGAGAGAATCCAGAGCTATTTGTACTGTTGCATGTCATCACTTAGATTACGCAATTCTTATCTGTCAGTTGTCAACTTAATTTAGCTAGTCCTCTGATCCAAATGTTGAACGTTTGTATGAAAACTATTAGCTAAATGTTATGGGATTCCAAGGATGGTCACCTCTCTTATCTGGAGTATCCTTACTTCAGCTGAAAGTTTCCTCAGAATTGGAGTGTGTGAACACTACAGGGCCGACATTTTGCACAGAAGTAAACAAACATGAGAGTTTAGTTTAGTTTAGTTTAGAGATACAGTGCGGATACAGCCCTTCAGCCCAACAAGTCTGCACCGACCAGCTTCCACACAAGTCTGCACCGACCAGCTTCCACACATTAAAGCTATCCTACACACACCAAGGACAATTTACACTTATATCAAGCCAATTAACCTACAAGCCTGTATGTCTTTGGAGTGTTGGTGGAAACCGAAGATCTTGGAGAAAACCCATGTGGTCACGGGGAGAAAGTACAAATTCTGTACAGACAGCACCAGTAGTCCGGATCGAACCCAGGTCTCCGGCATTGCAAGCACTGTAAGGCAGCAATACCGCCCCAAACGTGCCGCCCGAGTGATGTTTGACAATTTTACTCTCAAAATAGTTTCAAATGGCTGACATATCTACTTCTGTGTACTTCTCTCCAAGCCACAGGGCCCATGTAATGTCCTTAGTTGTATTTAAATTGATTTTATAGAGATGGATATTGGAGAGGTTCATGGTGCACAGTAGGCAAAGATAAATGCCAGCACATTGATTCAATTATGCTTCCACGCAGATAAAACAAGAGAACACTCCTTATCCCAGAGTAGATGGAAGAAATAGAGTGAAGAAGGCAAACGCAGGCTAGCTTTTATTTCAAGAGGGCTAGAATACAAAAACAGGGATGTAATGCTCAGGATCTATAAGGCGCTGGTCAGGCCGCATCTGGAGTACTGTGAGCATTTTTGGGCACCATTGCTGAGGAAGGATATGCTAGCCCTGGCGAGAGTCCAGAGGATGTTTACAAGAATGATCCCAGGAATGAGTGGGTTAACTTATGATGAGCGTTTGATGGCACAGGGCATGTAATTGCTGGAGTTTAGAAAAATGAGGGGGGACCTCATTGAAACATACCGAATAGTGAAAGGCTTGGATGGAGTGGATGAGGAGAGGATGTTTCCACTAGTGGGAGAATCTAGGACTGGAGGTCATAGCTTCAGAATTAAAGGACGTTCCTTTAGGAAGGAGATGAGGAGGAATCTCTTTAGTCAGAGGGTGGCGAATCAGTGAAATTATTTGCCACAGAAGGCTGTGGAGGCCGTCAATGGATATTTTTAAAGCAGAGATAGATAGATTCTTGATTAGTATGTGTGTCAGGGGTTATGGGGAGAAGGCAGGAGAATGGGGTTAAGAGAGAAAGATAAATCAGCCATGATTGAATGGCAGAGTAAACTTGATGGGCCGAATGGCCTAATTCTACTCCTATTAATTATGACCTAATAAAATTTGTGGCTTGCTTGAATAAAACATATGAGAAACATGAGCCTTGTGCTTTGAGCTTGTGGGTGCAAGGTTGGAAATGATTTACTGATATAACCAGTGAGTACATTACCTAGATCGAATTTAACTAGATCTTGAGGGTTATCCCCATCCTCACTTAATAGTTTGCATGGTGTTACACAAAAGCAACATCCTTCACTCAAGTCCACTCCATCAACTTTGCATTAATCTATCCAATCCTTATTTAATGCATAAGGCTCACTGTTACCCTTACTGAAAATATCAAATCCCCCTCTCACAAACCTATTTTGTATCCATTTGTAGAGAGGGTAAGAAGCAAAATGGTGTAGACAATTAGATGTGAGCTGCCTTTACTGTTCAGCTAACAGATACAAACACGGGGATCCAGATGTCAAGCACCACACCTGCTTTCCTATCAATGGATTTGGAGAGAAAAGATTGCTGGTGAAAGAATTGCAAATATCTGACACATATTGATGGATGAGCAATGAACACTGTTTGGTGTTAAGCTTGTAACTTTGCTATAACTAAGTCATATGCCTTCCATTGAATATGAAGCCTGATAAAGTGGAAGATGAGCACAAAGGAAACCCTTCATGAAGGAGGGATAATGATAGAAGTAGGAATGTGCCATCTTGTAGCTTTCAAGTATCAAGCTCTTAAAAATATAATAGCTTATCTTGTCATAGGTCATAAGTGATAGGAACAGAATTAAGCCATTTAGCCCATCAAGTCCACTCCACCATTCAATCATGGCTGATCTGTCTTTCCCTCCTAACTCAATTCTCCTGCCTCCCCATAACCTCTGACACCTGTACTAATCAAGAATCTATCTGTCTCTGCCTTAGAAAAATCTATTGACTTGACCTCTACATCTTTCTGTGGCAATGAATTCCACAGATTCACCACCCTCTGACGAAATAAATTCCTCCTCACCTCATTCCTAAATAAATGTCCTTTAATTCTAAGGCTATGACCTCTGGTCGTAGACTCTCCCACTAGAGGAAACATCCTCTCCACATCCTCTCTATCCAAGCCTTTCACTATTGTCTTGGAGACAGCACTGGATTGAAGAAGTGAAGGGAGCCTGGCCTGGCGATGCTGTCAGTACCTTCCACCACAGCTCCATGCAGCTGTTGCTATGCACACTGTAAATTGATTGGATATCCATGGTGAAGATGGGGTGCTAGGACCAGGATACTGGATGAGGCAGAGGTGGTTAGAAAAGTAATGCATACAAGAAGGAAGGCATTCCGTGGCTGGTTTTCCTTTCCCCACCACCTTTTTTTCTTATCTCCCAATATCCATATCCACTTCTGCAAAGCTGCAGTCTTGGGAAAGACCATAGTGCTCTGGGATACAAGGGAAGTTGGCCAAATACACCTCAGTCAGTGCAGGGATCCAAGCTTAAGCCATCAGGGATACAGCGTGTGTAAGTACAATGAGGCTTAACTTCAATATCAAAGGTGGTGACAATTTTATTGATGGTGCAGTGGATGGATGAGTTACTTGAATGGATGTTTGGACTCAAGAATGCAGTATACTGGTCCTGCTGGTGGGAAATTAATCTTCACTAAGTGTACCTGAGCAACATTGGAGCAAATGCTCGCAGTGATCTTGCAGTTTGTCTGTGAATGGGTGCCCCAGCTTCAACCTCTATACCCTTTGCTGCATTCTTTTCACCCAATGATGAGCACTGAGCAATCAGTAGCACCTTGTGCCTGTGGCAATACAACCGGCAGGCCAAATGCAAGTTCCTATTCATTGCCATCGGAAGCTGAATGTTTATCCCTTTCTTTGGAAATTAAGTTTAGTCTCTTCCTGAGTAGCAAATATCTACTCGCTTAGAAGGATGAGGGGAGATCTCATTGATAACCTACCGGATAAAAAAGGCCCAGATAGAGTGGATGTGGAAAGGATGTTTGCACTAGTGGGAGAGTCTAGAACCAGAGGGCACAGCCTCAGAATAAAAGGACATACGTTCAGAATGGAGATGAGGAGTCATTTCTTTAGCCTGGGGCAAATCTGTGGAATTCATTGCCACAGATGGCTGTGGAGGTCAAGACATTGGGTATTTTTAAGGCAGAGATTGATAGGCTCTTGATTAGGAAGGGTTTCAAAGGTTATGGAGAGAAGGCAGGAGAATGGGGGTTGAGAGGGACAGATAGATCAGCCATGAATGAATGGCAGAGTGGACATCATGGGCTGTATGGCCTAATTTTGGTCCTGAGTCTTATGGTCTTATAGCTCTCAGTTCAGAGCCTTCCTCCTCCCTGTCTGTCTTGATTTTGTTTTAATTCCCTGTGCATTGAAATAATTGTCTCCAGTAAATCTTAGTTTGAGAGCCCTTTCTGTGTATTACATACTAATTAGGCAACTTACAAATACCTTTATTAGAAACCATTGAATATGTAGATAAGACACTTTGCAGAACTTAAACATTCATTTATTTAAATTAGAGCATTTATGAGCAGAAAAGTGAATCCTTATAGCGGTGTTTATTTTGTAAATTATGAGGTATCCTAATTAAATCAATTGCTTTCGGAAACTGTTAAGTGTTGTAATAAACAAAGGAACATAGCCTGTTGATTTCTATCTGCAGATTTTCTTATTATGACTTCTGAGTAATATATCATCCTTGAGCCACAACAAAAAAGTGTGTATTCTTGGGATTTGGAATGGATGCAGGATATTTCCTAGCCAACCAATCAGAGTCTAAGGTGTTTTCGTTTCTCAACGATATCCAATGATGATTTCATTTATCCTATCTTTCGAGGTTACCAAGACAAAGATTAGAATTAATCTTAGATGGACACAAAAAGCTGGAGTAACTCAATAGGTCAGACAGCATCTCTGGAGAAGGGTCTCAACCCTAAACGTCACCTATTCCTTTTCTCCAGAGATGCTGTCTGACCCGCTGAGTTACTCCAGCTTTTTGTATCTATCTTCGGTTTATACCAGCATCTGCAGTTCCTTCATACACATAAGTATTAATCATGTTGCTTTCAAGGTCAAACTAAGAAATCTTGTATTGCAGTGAAGATAACCCTTAAACATTTCTGTCAGCATCATTGTTGCCGCATTCGGCATTTACTTTTGGGAAGGCTCAACCTCTGGGAAAGGGGCAGCACAGTGACGCAGCAGTAGAGTTGCTGTCTTACAGAGCCAGAGACCCGGGTTCGATCATGACTATGGATGCTGCCTGCACAGAGTTTGTACGTTCTCCCTGTGACCGCGTGGGTTTTCTCTGTGTGCTTCGTTCCGTCCAAAAGTCCAAAGATGTACCGGTTTGTAGGTTAATTGACTTCAGTAAAAAATATAAATTGTCCCTGGTGTGTAGGACGGTGTTAGTGTACAGGGAGCACTGGTCGGCGTGGACTTGGTGAGCCAAAGGGCCTGTTTCCGCACTGTATCTCTAAACTAAACTCAACTAAAGGTTGAAACCAATTCTCCAGCGATGGTTTAATGCTAATGAGGACATTTGAGTCGCTTTCTGTTATCCTCAGCAACTCAATGCAGGAGACTGGCTTTCAGCTGTGTGTAAGAAATTGGGCTCTTGTTTTGGACTGCAGCTGAGTCAGTGGAAAAAAAAAAATGTGTGTGTGGTTAAAAAAGCTGTCAATTCCCCAATACCTTTTTTTGAGTTCTTGTCAGGTCTAATTTCAGTCAAGGTGGTGGATGCTGCATGATTAATAATAATATTGACATTAAGTGCACTTCAAGGCATTTTGATGTAGCACTGTACTATTAAAAAGTCCATGCATTCTGCACCTAGTCTTTCTGTGAAGATATATTTATCTCTAAAATTAAAGCAGATAAATTACAGTTTTAATTTGAAGGACAAGTACCAAACAAAATTCTTAATTGTCGATGAAATGCTTCTTTACTCCAGGACTGCTGTGAAGACCAAATATAAAGTGAAAAAAAGAATGCTGCTCAAGGAAAAATAATGATTAGGTAATTAAAAGACTCGTGGGTCATAACAATTGGACTGTGTAATGGAAATATAAATAATTGAACAATTGTAGAGGGTGTTAGGTTTCCTAACTAAATGCTGCTAGGACATTGATAAAGACAAATAACCCATGGAATTCACCTCTGAGTGACTATTTTTTCTTGATAAATCAAATCAGATTGGAGGAACTATGTTTTTTTTGAGTGAATCAACCATAAACCAAGATTTTATTTCAACCATTGTGATTGTATAAACATGTTGCAATAATTATTTTGTTGCAAGGGTAATATATCAGCTTGTAACAAGCAAGAAATTGCTCAATTATTTGCATTTATATTACATTATATTATGCTGCATCAAATACATTCACCTTCTTTTTACAGGTAATTCTATTTTATTGGTTTTTATTCTTGCAGTTTACTGCAGTCATATGTACAGACCTCATTAGTGACAAAAGAGTGAAAAATCCATACATTAAACAATTAGGCGTTTTATTTAGTCAAAACACAATTTGCTGGAGGAACACAGCACAGAACACTCAGGCAGATCCTGCAGAGGGGATGGACAGGTGACTTTTTAGGTCAGGGCCCTTTTTCACTGATTAAGTTTGGTTGTTGCTTTCGTGTGAAATGCAAGTCTTCTGGGATTTTTTTGTTGTTGCATATAAATGTTTTTGCACAGAGCCTTGTTAGGAACTGTGATGTATTATCCAATAGCAGGGGGTTTGGCAAGCTACAGTCAGTGGGAGCCTAGTGGATGAGCATTGAAGCATCAACTATTTACAACGTACACTGTTGACTTACATAAACTATCTGTATACATTGTAACTAAATTTTCTGATGAGGCAAGGACAAATGGGAAAGGATTTTTTGTCTCAAAAAATCATAAATCTGTGGAATTATCTCCCCAAAGATTTATGAAGGCTAAATGCTTCCTGGATTTGTGGGTATTAGCAACAAGGAGAGGTTGCACAACTTGGATTGTTTCTCTGGAACATTGGAGGTTGAAGGGAGAGCAGATAGAAATATATACAATAATGAGAAGGTTAGATAGAATACACAGTCAGAACCTTTTTCTCAAGAAGGAACGGTCAAAGACTAGAGGGTATAGCTTTAAGATGTGGGAGGCTAAGCTTAATGGAGATCTGTGAGGAAGGTTTTTTACACAGAGAATAATAGGTAGCTGGAATACACTACCAGTGGTGGTGATGGAGGCAGATACAATAGGTGCATTTAAGAGACTCTTGGATATACATGGCATAGAGGGATATGGATCACATGCATGCAGAGGAGATTAGTTTAACTTAACATTATACATGGCGCAAACATTATGAACCTGAGGGCTTGCTCCTGTGCTGCAAAGTTCTATGCATGCATCGGTGCATAAGGCAGAGTCATTGAAAATATTCATTGCTGAGATAAATTGATTTTTATACTGTGGGAAAGTCAGTGGTTATGGGGAATATGAATAGTGAAGTTGTGGCCAAGATCAGAACAACCTTGATCTTATTGAATGATAAAGCAGTCTGGAGGAGCCAGACAGCCTGCTCTTGCTCCTGTATAAATTGAAATCAGTTTGGTATTGAAATCCGATTCCATATTGAACAGCCAATTTGAGTTAGGGAACAAAAGCTTGGGTATGAAAAACATTGAGTTTTTTTTTTCAAGGGCAGCAAAAGAACACTGATGTGAATAGCTTCCTTCTGCTCCTTGGGGTTCCATTAATTTGATTTATTAACTCCACAGGATCTTTCTTCAGCTTTAAAATACTGAACTCCAGAGAGACCCATGTTTTTTAGGGCTGGCGTTGTTCAAACTTATGATACACTGAGAGAAGTTTGGAAGTATTCCTGGATTACCCCAAAGATACTGCCCAGCACATCCCTGATCGGCTTGGCAAAACTGGGCACCACAGTGACGCAGCAGTAGAGTTGTTGCCTTACAGTGCTAGAGACCCAGGTTTGATCCTGAATATGGGTGCTTGTCTGCACGGAGTAAGTACGTTTTCCCCTGTGACCTGCGTGTGTTTTCTTCAGGTGCTCTGGTTTCCACCCACACTCCAAAGACGTAGCCTAATTGGCTTGGTATAATTGTAAATTCCTCAGTGTCTGTAGGACAGTGTAAGTGTGCGGGGATTGCTGGTCAGTGTGGAAAAACTAAACTTACATCAGTTGGATTCAATGCAGGTTCTCTTTTGGTCTTTAAGAAGGTCAAGGCAGTAAAGGAAAGAATGATGTAAGAAGGAACTGCAGATGTTGGTTTAAACCGAAGATGGATACAAAAAGCTGGAGTAACTCAGCGGGACAGGCATCATCTCTGGAGAGAAGGAATGGGTGACGTTTCGGGTCAAGACCCTTCTTCATGTTGAATGGAAATAATGGTAATAAATCCAAGAGGAATTATTTGCTATTGAGTACAATAGGGGTAGATTTAGATTATGGGTTTCCTCCAGGCCCAGATATCAGATTAAATATTAAATTTGCAATGTTCCAGAAAATGGGATGGGATCAGCAGCAAATGTAAGTCCATCAAAAGACTTTGCAGAATCCCAAGATTATTATTTATCTGCAGCTTTACATTTTCTCTCACAAAAAATCTGGTTTTGTCTCAATCTTCCATTTTCACACATTTAATGTATGTAAAAAATATAATACATAGATAGATACATAGAAAATAGGTATAGGAGTAGGCCATTCAGCCCTTCGAGCCAGCACCGCTATTCAATGTGATCATGGCTGATCATCCACAATCAGTTCCTGCCTTCTCCCCTTATCCCATGATTCCGCTAGCCCTAAGAATTCTATCTAACTCTCTTTTGAATGCATCCAGCGAATCTGCCACCACTGCCTTCTGAGGCAGAGAATTCCGCAAATTCACAACTCTCTAGGTGAAAATGTTTTACCTCATCTCAGTTGTAAATGGCCTACCCCTTATTCTTAAAATGTGGCCCCTGGTTCTGGACTCCCCCAACATCGGGAACATGTTTCCTGCATCTAGCATGTTCCTGCATCCTGCCACTAGCATGTTCATCCCTTAATAATTTCATGTTACTATAAGATCCCCTCTCAGCCTTCTAAATTCCAGTGAATACAAACCCAGTTATTCCATTCTTTCATCATATGACACCATATAGTCCAACCATCCTGGGAATTAACCTCGTGAACCTACGCAGCACTCCTTCAATGGCAAGAGTGTCCTTCCTCAAATTAGGAAACCAAAACTGCACACAGTACTCCAACTGTGGTCTCACCCTTATCCATTTTACTTGTTGCATCCTCAAAAAATTCCAGAAGATTAGTCAAGCAAGATTTCCCCTTTGTAAATCATGCTGACTTGGACTGATCCTGTTACTGCTATAATGCGCCGCTATTACATCTTTAATAATTGACTCCCCACCACCGATGTAATACAGTATAATGATGGACCATGCATCAGGAGGGCATGTTTAATTTTAACCAATGCTTATTATATTTATTTAGAAGTAACATTGGCACAATTAAATATTTCCAAGTATCTTTACCAATTACACCTGTAATTATTTTCCTAACAAACAAAAATGAAGAGATCTATAATCCCTGCCAAAAAGAATTCTGGTTTGCAGTTTTGCTTCTGTATCCCCGCAGTAAAGATATTCTTTGCTCATTGCCTGCTGTCCAGAGAGAATGAATATGTTTGGACTCTACTATGTTGGATGAGAAACCCAGAGACTGTTGGTTAACCAGTCACCTCCCATTCTGTGTAAGTAAATGGCAGGACCTGGTGAGAAAATGGGGAGAATAAGAATGGGATTAATATAGGATTAGGGTAATTAGGTTATCGATCGTCAGCAGGGCTCAGTGTGAAGAAGGGTCTGTTTACATGCGGGATGTCTCTATGGCTCTTGAGAAGTTCTTACTCTAGGCATAATGTTTTGAGATTTCTGCACACGGTGAATTGAAGATTAATGTTTTACATGGCTAGTTTTAGGGATTGGGTGAGAATCCTGTCATTGAGACTGTGATGGAGGTGACTTGGTATCCTCATGAGGTGAATATCAATGTCCTGAATCTATGCATGTGACCTTTCAGATTGATATTTATAATGTACCTCTTGTTGGTATGGGACAATGATCTGACGACACTCAGACTCACACCATAATAAGTTCAACCTCCAGAAATGACTCAACTAACATACCTTGCAATGCCCAATTTCTGCTGCCTTAACTCTCTTCCTCGCCCTCTGTGCAATCTGATGTGAGTGAGTGGCTGGTGGCCAGGGAAGTGTCGGGGGGAAATTGAATGCAGAGAGCCACATCTTTGTCCCTGCAAGTGCGAGATGAGTTCCTGTGTGCCATACCACTGCCGTGTGCCATACCTCTGCTCCTGCAGGTGGGCACCTGTCCGCTCATGCAGCTGGTCATTACCCTGTACCCCACTCGCTATGTTGACATGGGTAGCACTACACCAAGCTTAATGCCAGGTCACTCATCTTTTTGAGCAGTACCTACATTTTTGAAAGGGATTTTGAAGTAAAACTTGAATATTAATATTAAATACTTTACATTTTGAATCTACAAAAGGAACATAAAAAGAACGGAACAGAAACAGGCCGTTAAGTCTCTCTAGCCTGTCCTCCACTGATTGAAGTATGCCTCTACTACAAAGTGGAACCATCCAAACATCCAGGGTTCAAGACATCACGGACCGGTTTCAGAACATCCTAGTGAGGGAAGGATGTTCCCTTGCTAGTGGGAACGAACGACGTCAGGAGGAAGACGAAGGTGATGCTGCAACATGAGTTTAGAGAGTTAGGAAGAAGACTGAGAAGTAGGACGTTGAGGGTGGTTATCTCTGGATTGTTTCCTGTACCTCGTGCTAGTGAGGGCAGGAACAGAGAGATCGGGGATATGAATGTATGGCTGTGGGGTTGGTGCAGGGAACAGGGATTTAGATTTCTAGACCACTGGGATCTCTTCTGGGGTAGGGGTGACCTGTACAAAAGGGACGGGTTACACCTTAACAGCAGGGGGACCAACATTCTGGCAGGCAGGTTTGCTAGTGTTACAAGTGTGGGTTTAAACTAAGTAGTGGGGGGGAGAGGTTGACAAATTGGGAATATGAAGACGGAGTTAAAGGGGAAGCGAATGCAGGAGAAATTGCAAAGGACTCTCGAATAAATGGGATGGAAAGTTCTAGATGGGATAAGAGAGTAAGGTCAGGCCCAATGGTTACCAGTGTGAGAGGGGAGGTGAATACCAAATTTAAAGTATTGTATTTAAATGCACGGTATAAAAAATAAAGTGGATGAGCTTGAGGCTCAGTTAGAAATTGGCAATTGATGTTCTGGGAATTACAGAGACATGGCTACAAGAGGACTAGGGCTGGGAACTGAATATTCAGGGATATACGACCTATCGAAAAGACAGACAGGTCGGCAGAGGGGGTGGGGTAGCTCTGTTGGTAAGGAATGATATTCACTCCCTTGCAAGGGGTGACATAGAATTAGGAGATGTAGAATCAGTATGGATAGAAATGAGGAATTGTAAGGGTAAAAAGACCCTAATGGGAGTTATCTACAGGCCCCCAAACAGTAGCCTCGACATAGGGTGCAAGTTGAATCAGGAGCTAAAATTGGCATGTCGCAAATGTAGTGCTACGGTGGTTTTGGGAGATTTCAACATGCGGGTATACTGGGAAAATCAGGTTGGTACTGGACCCCAGGAAATGGAGTTTGTGGAGTGCCTCTGAGATGGATTCTTAGAGCAACTTGTACTAGAGCCTACCAGGGAGAAGGCAATTCTGGATTTAGTGTTGTGTAATGAACCTGATTTGATAAAGGGAACTCACGGCAAAAGAGCCATTAAGAGGCAGTGATCATAATATGATAAGTTTTAATCTACAAATTGAGAGGCCGAAGGGAAAATCGGAAGTGTCAGTAATACAGTATAGCAAAGCGGATTACAGAGGCATGAGGCAGGAGCTGGCCAGATTTGACTGGAAGGAGACCCTAGCAGGGAAGACGGTGAACAGCAATGAAAGGTATTCCTGGGAATAATGCAGAAGTTGCAGGATCAATTCATCCCAAAGAGGAGGAAAGATTCTAAGGGGAGTAAGAGGCACCCGTGGCTGACAAGAGAAGTCAAGGACAGCATAAAAATAAAAGAGAAGTATAACATAGCAAAGAACAGCGGGAAGCCAGAGGATTGGGACTCTTTTAAAGAGCAACAGATGATAACTAAAAAGGAAATACAGGGAGAAAAGATGAGGTACGAAGGTAAGCTAGTCAATAATATAAAGGAGGATAGTAAAAGCTTCTTTCGGTATGTGAAGAGGAAAAAAATAGTTAAGGCAAATGTGGGTCCCTTGAAGACAAAAGCAGGGGAATTTATTATGGGGAACAAGGAAATGGCAGACGAGTTGAACCGGTACTTTGGATCTGTCTTCACTAAGGAAGATACAAACAATCTCCCAGAGGTTCTAGTGGCCAGAGATCCTAGGGTGACGGAGGAACTGAAGGAAATTCACATTAGGCAGGAAATGGTGTTGGGTAGACTGATGGGACTGAAGGCTGATAAATCCCCAGGGCCTGATGGTCTGCATCCAAGGGTACTTAAGGAGGTGGCTCTAGAAATCGTGGACGCATTGGTGATAATTTTCCAATGTTCTATAGATTCAGGATCAGTTCCTGTGGATTAAAGGGTAGCTAATGTTATCCCACTTTTTAAGAAAGGAGGGAGAGAGGAAACAGGAAATTATCGACCAGTTAGTCTGACATCAGTGGTGGGGAAGATGCTGGAGTCAATTATAAAAGACGAAATTGCGGAGCATTTGGATAGCAGTAACAGGATCGTTCCGAGTCAACATGGATTTATGAAGGGGAAATCATGCTTGACTAATCTTCTGGAATTTTTTGAGGATGTAACTAGGAAAATTGACAGGGGAGAGCCGGTGGATGTAGTGTACCTTGACTTTCAGAAAGCCTTCGACAAGGTCCCACATAGGAGATTAGTGTGCAAAATTAGAGCACAAGGTATTGGGGGTAGGGTACTGACATGGATAGAAAATTGGTTGGCACACAGAAAGCAAAGAGTGGGGATAAATGGGTCCCTTTCAGAATGGCAGGCAGTGACTAGTGGGGTACCGCAGGGCTCAGTGCTGGGACCGCAGCTATTTAGAATATACATTAATGACTTGGATGAAGGGATTAAAAGTAACATTAGCAAATTTGCAGATGACACAAAGCTGGGTGGCAGTGTGAACTGTGAGGAAGATGCTATGAGGTTGCAGGGTGACTTGGACAGGTTGTGTGAGTGGGCGGATGCATGGCAGATGCAGTTTAATGTGGATAAGTGTGAGATTATCCACTTTGGTGGTAAGAATAGGAAGGCAGATTATTATCTGAATGGTGTCAAATTAGGAAAAGGGGACGTACAACGAGATCTGGGTGTCCTAGTGCATCAGTCACTGAAAGAAAGCATGCAGGTACAGCAGGCAGTGAAGAAAGCCAATGGAATGTTGGCCTTCATAACAAGAGGAGTTGAGTTTAGGAGCAAAGAGGTCCTTCTGCAGTTGTACAGGGCGCTAGTGAGACCGCACCTGGAGTACTGTGTGCAGTTTTGGTCTCCAAATTTGAGGAAGGATATTCTTGCTATTGAGGGCGTGCAGCATAGATTTACTAGGTTAATTCCCGGAATGGCGGGACTGTCGTATTTTGAAAGACTGGAAGCGGCTAGGCTTGTATGGTCATGTGTGGCGGCGCCTAACGGCTGCGGCTCGCTGGCAGTCTGTTCGTCTTTTTTTCCTTTTTTTTTGTTGTGTGTCGGTGTCGGTGTTGGGATGGTTTTTGTTTTTGTTTTTTGGCTGTGTGTGTGGGGGGTGGGGTGGGGGGTGGTGGGGTGGGGTGGGGGAAACCTTTCTTTTTTAGGTCTCTTCCTCACGGCGCGGGGCGTGGCTCGGCCGCGGGGCCTTCCATCGCCCGCGGGGCCTTCCATCGCCCGGTGCGGCTCGGCCGCTGGACTTAACAGTGCCCGGTGCGGCTCGGCCGTGGGGCCTTCCATCGCCCGGTGCGGCTCGGCCGCTGGAATTAACAGTGCCTGGTGCGGCTCGGCCGCGGGACTTTACATCGCCCGGCGCGGCTCGGCCGTGGGACTTTACATCGCACGGCGCGGCTCGGCCGCAGGACTTTACATCGCACGGCGCGGCTCGGCCGCGGGACTTTACATCGCACGGCGCGGCTCGGCCGCAGGACTTTACATCGCACGGCGCGGCTCGGCCGCGGGACTTTACATCGCACGGCGTGGCTGGGCCGCGGGACTTAGCAGCGCACGGTACGGCCGCGGGGCCTTCCATCACACGGCTCGGCCACGGGACGTTTCAGCACCCGGTGCGGCTCAGCCGCGGGGCCTTCCATCGCCCGGCTCGGCCGCGGGACGTTTCGGCGCCCGGTGCGGCTCGGCCGCGGGGACTCCCATCCCCTTGCGGGGACTGTGCGGGTTGGTCGGGGACTAGCTGTCTGTCCGTGGGCGTGGGGAAGAGAGTGGAAGTTTTGTTGCCTCCATCACAGTGAAGATGTGTTTGGTGTTTGGTGTTTGGAGTCACTGTGATGGACGTTTGTGTTGGGGTCATGTGTCTTGTGTTCTATTTTTTTTGTGTGACTGCTAATGTAATTTTGTTCGGTACCTTGGTACCGAATGACAAATAAAGCTCTGTATTCTGTATTCTGTATTCTGAATACACTGGAATTTAGAAGGGTGAGAGGGGATCTTATCGAAACATATAAGATTATTAAGAGGTTGGACACGTTAGAGGCAGGAAACATGTTCCCAATGTTGGGGGAGTCCAGAACCAGGGGCCATAGTTTAAGAATAAGGGGTAGGCCATTTAGAACGGAGATGAGGTAAAACCTTTTCAGTCAGAGAGTTGTAAATCTGTGGAATTCTCTGCCTCAGAAGGCAGTGGAGGCCAATTCTCTGAATGCATTCAAGAGAGAGCTAGATAAAGCTCTTAAGGATAGCGGAGTCAGGGGGTATGGGGAGAAGGCAGGAACAGGGTACTGATTGAGAATGATCAGCCATGATCACATTGAATGGTGGTGCTGGCTCGAAGGGCCGAATGGCCTACTCCTGCACCTATTGTCTATTGTCTATTGTCTATTGTAAATGTTTTAAACTGGAGCATATAAAACAGGAGTTGAATCAAAAGCATCCAGGCAGGCGCAGGGAACATGCAGTGCCAAAGCTGGAACCATATGCAAACAAGTGTATGCATAAAGGTACATGCACACAGCTGCCTGCAAATAAACTGAACTGAACTGAAATAGGAGTACGCAAGCAAAAATTTCAAAAAGGAGCACGTAAACAGGAGTATGCCAACAGGAGTACAGAAACAGGACCAAGCATATAGGAGTACGCAAGCAGGAGTGGGTCAGCAGGAGTGTTTTTGTATTATTCATTCAAGGGATGTAGGCATTGCAAGCTGATCCAGTAGTTAATTGCCCATCCCTAGTTGCCCTTGGGATGATGATGGTGAGCTGCAGTCTTGAATTCTTATAGTCCTTTGTAGTCCATTATGGTTTGGTTATATCCACACAGTTGCGCACACCCAGGAATACACAAGCAGTAATATGTAAACAGCTGCAGGAAAACAGGAGGATGCAAACAGCTGTTGATAAATAGAAGTATACATATACAGGAGTACACGAAGGGGAGTGTTGAAACAGGAGCATGCAAACAGGTTGATGCAAACGGCAAGACGTACACAGGTGTATTCAAACAGGAGTTCTGAAACTGGAGTAAGCAATGTGGAATATATGAATGTGGGACGCAAACAGGAGCATCAAAGTATCAGCACTAAAGGTGCTTTAATCAAACAAGATGCAAGAGACTGCAGCTGCTGGAATCTGGAGCAAAGAATATCTTTACCATACATGAGTGTGAAAGGATGAACGTCAGTACAGGCAAGAAAACACTCGAGGACAAAAACAGCAGTAAGCACACAGGAAGTGCAGGAACGTTGACATGGGATTGCCAACAAAGGAATTCAGAAACAGAAGTGCCTGAACATTAATGCTCTCCACTGCAATAGCTCTGAGATGAGATTTGTGCTAAAATCACATAAATTGACATGAATATATGAAACAGCATTAGGGGTGCAGGCTGGATGCTGAACCTTGGATGCTTGGAGAAGATCAGCTGTCAACTGCTCTGAGCCAAGTTGATGCAGATACTCTTCCACACATTTTCCACTGCAAATAAACTTCTGGGCCATTTTCCCTTCAGGGTTTTGTTTCCAGAAATAACAACTTGGATTTAACAGAAAACTATCATTTTTACCACAGTAATTTTTTCTCACTGATGGATGTAACCATTTGAACACAATTTGACAAAATAAGCTTTATTAAAAAGCAGGCAAACATCAGAAATGCATGCAGCACTCCAACTTATGTTGCTAACCATTTGCCACTGCTTGCAATGTGAGGTTGGTGAAGCACTCCATCATGGGATTCCAGAACAAGAACACTTTAGTTTAGCCTTTTGAGATACAGCGCGGAAACAGGCCCTTTGGCCACTGTGCCCGCGCCGACCAGCAATCACCTACACACAAGGGACAATTATCATTTCTTTACCAAAGCCAAGTAACCTACAAACTTGTATGTCATTGGAGCGTGAGAGGAAACTGGAGTAAACATAGAAACATAGAAAATAGGTGCAGGAGTAGGCCATTCGGCCCTTCGAGCCTGCACCGCCATTCAATATGATCATGGCTGATCATCCAGCTCAGTAACCTGTACCTGCCTTCTCTCCATACCCCCTGATACCTTTAGCCATAAGGGCCACATCTAACTCCCTCTTAAATATAGCCAATGTACTGGCCTCAACTACCTTCTGTGGCAGAGAATTCCGCAGACTCACCACTCTCTGTGTGAAGAAATGTTTTCTCATCTCGGTCCTAAAAGACTTCCCCCTTATCCTTAAGCTGTGACCTCTGGTTCTGGACTTCCCCAACATCGGGAACAATCTTCCCGCATCTAGCCTCTCCAACCCCTTAAGAATTTTATATGTTTCAATAAGATCCCCCCTCAGTCTTCTAAATTCCAGCGAGTATAAGCCTAGTCTATCCAGTCTTTCTTCATATGAAAGTCCTGCCATCCCAGGGATCAATCTGGTGAACCTTCTCTGTACTCCCTCTAAGGCTAGAATGTCTTTCCTCAGATTAGGAGACCAAAACTGTACACAATACTCCAGGTGCGGTCTCACCAAGGCCCTGTATAACTGCAGCAGAACCTCCCTGCTCCTATACTCAAATCCTCTTGCTATGAATGCTAACATACCATTCGCTTTCTTCACTTTTCTTTTTTCTACCCAGAGAAAACCCATGCGGTCACAGAGAAAACATGCAAATTCCATACAGACAGCACCCTTAGTCAGGATTGAACATGCGTCACTGGTGCTGTACGGCAGCAACTCTATCATTGCACCATCGTGCCGGAAATGACTGGTTAATTTTACACATTGACCTTGACAGTTAAATAAATCAAAATAAATATATATGTTGAAAACATATACATAGTTTAATACAATTATGTTTTAATGAGCAATGCCATGTGATATGTGCTTCTTCCTAAGAAGTTCCTTACTCCTGCCTCGTGGTGTGCAGTTCTTTTATGCTGTTTTATTCCGTACGTACGTAATAGAATGGCTGATACTTTCACATGCTGTGAGTGATTACAAATTGGATCAAAGATGGCAATGTGCCACTGACTGCTTTTTGCACCTCACTGACTGATGTAGCCTGCAGCCTGAGCAATTCATATCTTCAGCTTTCAGTTAAAGTAACCTCAGGATTGATGTTGGCCCGATAATCCTTATATTTAGCTTCCTACATTATGGCCTTCAAATAGCCATCTATCTGGCTGTGCCATTTGAATTATTTCTTTTGAGCACACTTAACATGCGCTAACACAAGAGCAACGATGATTAACACACGTCTGCATTCAGGGTAATTACACCAACAGGTTAACTGGGCTTTTCCCAATTTAAATGGAAAGTTTAATGTTATGTAATGAACCTGACCTGATAAAGGGACTCGAGGTAAATGAGTCATTAGGAGGCAGTGACCACAATATGATAAGTTTTACTCTACAAATTGAGAGGGAGAAGGGAAAATCGGAGGTGTCAGTATTACAGTATAGCAAAGGGGATTACAGAGGCATGAGGCAGGAGCTGGCCAAAATTGACTGGAAGAAGGCCCTAGCAGGGAAGACTGTGGAACAGCAATGGCAGGTATTCCTGGGAATAATGCAGAAGTTGCAGGATCAATTTATCCCAAAGAGGAGGAAAGATTCTAAGGGGAGTAAGAGGCACCTGTGGCTGACAAGGGAAGTCAAGGACAGCATAAAAATAAAAGGGAAGAAGTATAACATAGCAAAGAAGAGTGGGAAGCCAGAGGATTGGGACTCTTTTAAAGAGCAACAGAAGATAACTAAAAGGGCAATACGGGGAGAAAAGATGAGGTACGAGGGTAAACTAGCCAATAATATAAAGGAAGATAGTAAAAGCTTTTTTAGGTATGTGAAGAGGAAAAAAATAGTCAAGGCAAATGTGGGTCCCTTGAAGACAGAAGCAGGGGAATTTATTATGGGGAACAAGGAAATGGCAGACGAGTTGAACCGGTACTTTGGATCTGTCTTCACTGAGGAGGATACAAACAATCTCCCAGATGTTCTAGTGGCCAGAGATCCTAGGGTGACAGAGGAACTGGAGGAAATCCACATTAGGCAGGAAAAAGTTTTGGGTAGACTAATGGGACTCAAGGCTGATAAATCCACAGGGCCTGTGGATGCTTAAGGAGGTGGCTCTAGAAATTGTGGACGCATTAGTGATTATTTTCCAATGTTCTATAGATTCTGGGTCAGTTCCTGTGGATTGGAGGGTAGCTAATGTTATCCCACTTTTTAAGGAAGGAGGGAGAGAGAAAACGGGAAATTATAGACCAGTTAGTCTGACATCAGTGGTGGGGTAGATGCTGGAGTCAATTATAAAAGATGAAATTGCGGATCATTTGGATCGCAGTAACAGGATCGTTCCGAGTCAGCATGGATTTACGAAGGGGAAATCGTGCTTGACTACTGGAATTTTTTGAGGATGTAACTAGGAAAATTGACAGGGGAGAGCCGGTGGATGTGGTATACCTCGACTTTCAGAAAGCCTTCGACAAGGTCCCACATAGGAGATTGGTGGGCAAAATTAGAGCACATGGTATTGGAGGTAGGGTACTGACATGGATATATAGTTGGTTGACAGACAGAAAGCAAAGAGTGGGGATAAGTGGGTCCCTTTCAGAATGGCAGGCAGTGACTAGTGGGGTACCGCAACGCTCGGTGTTGGGACCGCAGCTATTTACAATATACATCAATGACTTGGATGAAGGGATTAAAAGTACCATTAGCAAATTTGCCGATGATACAAAGCTAGGTGGCAGTGTGAACTGTGAGGAAGATGCTATGAGGTTGCAGGGTGACTTGGACAGGTTGTGTGAGTGGGCGGATACATGGCAGATGCAGTTTAATGTAGATAAGTGTGAGGTTATCCACTTTGGTGGTAAGAATAGGAAGGCAGATTATTATTTGAATGGTGTCAAGTTAGGAAAAGGGGACGTACAACGTGATCTGGGTGTCTTAGTGCATCAGTCACTGAAAGGAAGCATGCAGGTACAGCAGCCAGTGAAGAAAGCCAATGGAATGTTGGCCTTCATAACAAGAGGAGTTGAGTATAGGAGCAAAGAGGTCCTTCTGCAGTTGTACAGGGCCCCAGTGAGACCGCACCTGGAGTACTGTGTGCAGTTTTGGTCTCCAAATTTGAGGAAGGATATTCTTGCTATTGAGGGCGTGCAGCGTAGGTTTACTAGGTTAATTCCCGGAATGGCGGGACTGTCATATGTTGAAAGACTGGAGCGACTAGGTTTGTATACACTGGAATTTAGAAGGATGAGAGGGGATCTTAGCGAAACGTATAAGATTATTAAGGGGTTGGATATGTTAGAGGCAGGAAACATGTTCCCAATGTTGGGGGAGTCCAGAACCAGGGGCCACAGTTTAAGAATAAGGGGTAGGCCATTTAGAACAAAGATGAGGAAAAACTTTTTTAGTCAGAGAGTTGTGAATCTGTGGAATTCTCTGCCTCAGAGGGCAGTGGAGGCATTCTCTGAATACATTCAAGAGAGAGCTAGATAGAGCTCTTAAGGATAGCGGAGTCAGGGGGTATGGGGAGAAAGCAGGAACGGGGTACTGATTGAGAATGATCAGCCATGATCACATTGAATGGCAGTGCTGGCTCGAAGGGCCGAATGGCCTACTCCTGCACCTATTGTCTATTGTCTATTGTCTATAAATGCACAAGATTTAATGCAAAAGATCCATTCACCAAGATTTTGGCCACACGCATGATTATCCCACCACCAGTCATATCTTCCAATCCCTAGCTCTTTTTACAGAGACTGCTCCCTCTGCAACTCCTTGGTTCACTCATCCCTTCCCACCCAAATCACCCCCTCTCCAGGTACCTTCCCAGCAACCACAGGAGATATAACACCTGTCCTCATACTCCTCCCTCCCCTCCATCCAGGGACATCAGCAATCCTACCAGGTGAAACAGAGGTTCACGTGCACCTCCTCCATACTCAAGTACTGCATCCAGTGTTCCGTCGTGACCTCCTTTACATCAGTGAGACCAGTCATAGACTAGGAAATCTTTTCACTGATCACTTGCTCTGGGTCCGCCAAGGCCTGCTGGATCTCCTGGTTATTATTTCATCTCCGCCTCCCATTCTCATTCCAACCTTGTTGATCTGGGCCGCCTTCATTGCCAGAGCGAGGCCACATGCAAACTGGGGGAACAGCACATCATATGCCACTTGGGTAACTTACTATCTAATGGTATGAACATTGAATTCTCCAATTTTGGGTAACATTCCCCCCCCCCCCCCCCATTATTTTACCGCTCTCTTTATTGTGTCCTCTCCACCCTGGTGCACACCCACATGATCCCGTCACCCTTCCTGCCCTCCCCCCCCACCCCTCCATTCCCTTTCATCTATATTGCCTCCTCTGGCATATATCATATATTTCTCTCTTTTCTCCTTGCCTGATACCTCTTTGTCTCCTTTTCTACTTTTTGTCTCCTTTTATCACATATTTGTTTCCTTTACATCTTTAGCCTTATCCACCCATCTGCCCATTTCCCCCGCACCTGTATCCACCCATCACTTGCCAAGCTTTGACCCGCCTCCATCTCTTTTCCAACTTTCACCCCTCCGCCCACGACAATAAGTCTGAAGAAGGGTCCCGACCCCAAAAATTGCCTATCGATGTTCTCCAGATTTGCTGCTGATCCACTGAGCTTTGTGTTTCCTTCTGTAAATCAGCATCTGCAGTTCTTTGTGTCTCCATTCTGATGATTTTACTCTGAATGAGATCTGAGGTTAAAATCAGATGGATTTGGCACTGCACTTAAAAAAAACATTGTGAATAAGTCTGAAACCTATTTGGGCATGAACATTACAACATTTAGTACTAAGATGATATTGCCGTGGTGTCAGATAGTGCAAGAAGATTAGAACAGCTCTGGAATGCAAGGCACAGGGGAGCACATTCATGCAGTGGGAGCTACTTTAAGAAGTATTTATCCTCAGGTACCTTTCAATCTCTTTTGTGCATCTGGTATATTAGATGACGGAAATACCTTCAGATACTTAATCCTGAAAGCAAAACGAGTTTGCTGCCCAGCTGCAATATATACCAAGAGCATGGAGTGGATGTAGAAGTGAGATAACATAGAACTAGTGTCTATAGCTGATTGATGGTTGGCATAGACTTGGAAGGACAAAGGACCATGTTTCCATGCCGTAACTTGAAAAAAACATTAAAAAAAACTAAACAGGCACAATATCAACAAGAAAATTATTTTTCATTTCATTATTTAAAATCTGACTGGCTCACCAATTCGTATTCCCAAGAATAAAAAGTAAACTATTTTACATAATTGCTTTATAATTTTCTACTTTTGAGTAAAGTGGGTCTGAATTAGCTTAGTTACTGTGTGGGTATAATTTAGATGGCAGGCTTAACTCTCATTATCCAAAGGAAGCTCCTCGTCTAATCATTGGAAACTCATGCCTGCCGGAGCAGTACATTTATCTGGAAACTGGAAAATCTGGGAAAGGAACAGCTCCCATGAGGCCGAAAGTGCTTCATAAAGGGGACTTCATTATAGGGACAGTGCTGTAGAATAATCAATCACAGTGACACACCAGCAGAAATATGTAGGTGACACTGGACGTCTGACATTGAGGAGTTTCTTCTGTGCAAGCTCTTAACCTTTAGTTCAAGAACGCCGCAAACGGACAATAAATGTTGATCTTGACAGTGGGGTCAAGGTCCTGAAAATGAATGAAAAAGTTATGCACAAAAAGTATGTTGAGTTTCTCAGGATTTGTAAAGAGCTCCTACCTTTAAAACATCAAGGGAGGCTCCCAGTTGTCTGCTAAGCTGTGAAGAAGGGTCCCGATCCGAAGCATTGCCTATCTGTTTCTTCCACAGATGTTGCCTAACTCACTGAGTTAACCAGCACTTGGTATTTTCCTCAAGATTCCAGCATCTGCAGTTCCTTGTGTCCCCAATTGACTAAGTCTTCGGCAATGCTCCATTCATCCAACTGTAAATTAAAAACTGATGTTGTGGTTCTATGCTCTTTTACATATTTCTTGGTCGGGTTACATTGGGGGAAGCAAAATCTGAAAGGTGAACTTCCACGTCTTTTTGAAAGTACCATTCTAAATATTTTGCACAGTTCATGGGAAGAATTAGTTTGGATTGTGAATTTGAGATTGAGATGCAGATTGAGGTAGAGGCTGTGAGGCAGTTTTCGTTTAGTTTAGTTTAGTTTAGAGACACTGCGCCCATCAGCGATCTCTGCACACTTACACTATACTGTACACACAGGGGACAATTTACAACAATACCAAGCCAATTAACCTACAAACCTGTACGTCTTTGGCGTGTGGGAGTAAACCGTAGATGCCGGAGATAACCCATGCAAGTCATGGGGAGAACAGACAAACCCCGTATAGACAAGCACCTGTAGTCAAGATCGAACCCGGGTCTCTGATGCTCTAAGGCAGCAACTCTACCGCTGCGCCGCTGTGCTGCCCTAAAGTTTTCTGTTGTTGAATGACTTTCAAGTGACACTGGCTTCATCTAAGAATCACCTAAAATAATGAAAAGAACTGTGCCTCAAATATCCCAGGTGGTGCTTTTCACTCGGGGAATTTTACCGCACAGAAAGCTATGCATTCTGTCCCATACATCTGTCACTTACTTGACACAATTGTACACTGCGAGCTACCTAATGGGCCTATAGCTTGAGATTGGCTCAGAAAGATTATATAATGTCACAGCTTCAGAATGTAGTAAACCACTTTATCGGGCAGAGCTTTATCTTTTCTAAATCGTGTCTGCAGAATATTCCGTAGCACATGGTACACTCGTGGGAGAGCTTGTTAGTTGCAGCAGATGTAGTGAAGATTGGTCTCCCCTGACATTGCCAGGATATGTGATTGGGTTTATAAATGTGTATTTCATGAGGGATGGATTTTTTTCATCAATTAGGACTAATTTTTAGTTGAACACCCATGGGGAACCAAGTATGAAGACTTCACTTTTGGACTTTGTACAGAAACCTTCTTAAATAGAGGCACGACATTAGCCACCCTCCAGTCATCCGGAACCTCACCCATGTCTAGCGATGATTCAGATATCTCCAGCCAGGGCTCCCTCAATTTCTTCTCTAGCTTCACATAGTGTCCTCAGATATATCTAGTCAAGCTCGGGAGCTTTATCTACCTTCTTACACCCTAACACATCCACTACCTCCTCGAAAGTAATATGGATTGACCTCAATACATTTCTGTTAACTGTTCCACGTGGACCTTGTGCGGCTCCACACATAGATGACCGTAGATCTCTAATATATCCTTCAGAGATCTCCTGGAGCTCCATCTAATTAATTACCTAAAATAAATTAAAGAACTGCTGTTCAAAGAAGAGAAAGGCATTCTTCGTCATCCCAAACAAAACAGTCAAGTTTTTGTTCAACCAGAAAGAGAAATTCTGGCATCAAACTATACTTGCATAAATATTTCTTTTAGGCACATTCAGTAGAGAAAATTGAATCTTTTGTGCCCTGGAAATTGGGTGCACCACGTTTCAGATTTCCATATATCTCAAGTTGATTTTTTTCTGCAGCCCAGTTAATTGCAAGATTCCAGACAGCAACGTTTTGGATAAACTGGATTTACTATAAATAGACTAATTTCCCTTTGTCCTTTACTTTGTGAACATAAAATTCTTTACCCTTCAAAAGATTTTTATTATGCTGTATAATTTTCTGACATTTCATATTCTCTAACTTACGCATAAGATCAATTGAGTAAATGAATAAGATGTAAAAATTAAATAAAAATTCATAACTATAGAAGACAGGTAATTTTTTCGCTATATGATTCAGTGATTCAAGCAATCAGTAAATGGACTACAAGAGTATTTCGCTGGAAAGTTCTTCGCATTTCTTGACTGGATGGTCGCATGGATCCTGCTTTGGACGATCTTGTTCAGGTCTTTAAACTAATGGGACCCGAAAACTATATTCACAATCTGGAGCTCATTGGGTTTGTATATGAAATCCTAGCATTTTCTGTCAGCAAAATAATGTGCATCAGTTCCCACAGCCTGGAGCCAAGAGGCTTGGTGAGGAGGAATATATTCCACAATACATGCGACCTCCCATCTCATCACAAGAAGCATCACCATGCCAGGCAGACCCGGTCATAGGGGACCCAGTGCCTCCACCAGAACAACGGGCCAAGATCAGACTTGAAACTGAATGCCAAGATACAACTGGATATCTTTAAGAACTTGAAACATGAAACCTACAAGATAGTGCTGGAAATGTAGCGACTTTCTGCATACTGCCTCAGAGGAAATGTATTAAATCGTTGCATTCTTGATTGTGCTTATGTACAGTATGATTTTACTGGATAGTAAGCAAAACAAAGCATTTCGCTGCATTTAGGTACATGTGACAATAATGTGACTATTGCTAACTCCGACTGATCAAATAATGTAATTTCATCAGTTTTGCAAAAGCCCGGATACATGTACAATCATTTTCCCTCCCATCCTCCCCCTTCTGTCCAAGTCCTCCCCTTCTGTCGTGGGGCAGACTGACTCCCCTTCCTCCCCCCCCCCCCCCCAATTTTTGCACATCCCCAATCCTTTTCACTCATCACTTTAATTTTGTTTCATGTATTTTGTGTTTTATGACTGTTGGCAGATTAGTTTCTAAGGTATGCTATGGGTATGGTATGGGTTGGTATCGTATGGTTATGGTATGGCATCGTATGGTATCATATCGTATCGTATCATTATGTATCCAATCAGAGAATACATGGCATTTACCTTTGGCATTTTTTCTTTTCACTCCTCCCTTCACACACCCTAACAACCCCATCGGGTACCAACTCGCTTTGTAAGTTGCCAATAATTGGCACTTTCTTTCTTAAATTTCAGGTTTATTTTATCTTTCAGGCTTTTTTTTGCACTAATTGATCTTACCTTACTTAACGTATGCCTCATGTTAATTATTAATACTTAATCTTTTTTTAAATTTTATATATTGGATATTGTAAAGAGAGAGATGGCTCAAATTTAATTCACTTCCTTTTTATTGTCTCCTGAGCCTTATCAAACACATAAAATTTTGTTCAGACAAGGTGTTCAGCAGGTTTATACAGTGAGTGGTTGAACGAGAACCTTGGTTGACCTTCCTGTCTGTGCTGAGTTAATTGGTCCCAGCTGAGATTGTGAGAGATGTATTACTGGCCAGATTAAATTAAGTCAGAATTCCCACTCTTGATTATGAAAGCAAGGAACAGTAGTATCACAATCTGTTATGGTGCCCTCCACTGTTAAACAGTCTCCTGCCAGGCATCATTAAGTCTTATACCTAAAGCTACGTGTCCACTGTGGTCAATTGATAGCACTTTGGTCTATGAATGATAAAGGTACAAGTAGGGCACAAAAATGAAAGCTGAGGACTTGGTTCAGTTGCTACATTGTTGAAGCTGATGCCTTGAAATAAAATGTTAAACTAAGGCCCACAATGCCCTTTCAGCAGATGTAAAAGATATCACAGCACGACTTCAAAGAGAACAAAAGGGTTATTTCCTACTGCCAAAATTCCAGTCAGTCCCCACAGGACTAGACACTTCAAAGACTTCCTTAATCAAGACGGTCTTTGATGAGAATGACCCCAACTTCCCCACCAGTGTAAACCCGAAAAATCCATCTATCAGCTAAAAAACGACATGGCTTTATCAGGAGCAGATAAAATCTATGTCCATGGAGCATTTAAGCAGAGTCATGGAAGTGGTCCCTTCAACTCACTGAGTGCATGCTGACCATCAATCAACCATTTTTATACAAATCCTATACTAATCCAGTTTATTCTGTCCACATTCCTCCCAGGACTTAACTCCTCCCCAGATTCTATCCCTCACCAACACACTAGGGGACAATTTATAGTGGCCAATCATCCTATCAACGAGCACGTTGTTAAGATGTAGGAAAATCTAGAACATCTAGTGAGAACCATTGGGAGAACTTATATACCATACACAGACAGCACCCACAGACAAGATCAAGCCCAGGTCACTGGAGGTGTAAGGAAACAGTTCTACTATCTGAACCTCTATGCCACCCCAAAAGGCGGAGAAGTATTTCTGGAGCAAATTAACGACCTCATCTTCCTCACTTGGTAAAAGAGAACCTGCCATTGAATCTCAGAGATACTGAAATCACGAACCGCTTCAAGAAAGGAGACGTCAAATCATGATAATTTCAAAGAAGTCTCCTGCCACCCACCAGGGGAATGAGCAATGCTAAAGTCCTCCTCACCTGTCTCCCCCTAGTGACCGAGGAAGTTCTCACAAAATCTCAATGGAAACAATCTTCACCACATGACAAATCCAAGAAGAGTGTAGTGCGCAGTATCAACCACTATACACAGTCTTGATTGGACTCACCAAAAACTTTTACTCCATCATGGTCGGCACGGTGACGCAGCGGTAGAGTTGCTGCCTTTCAGCGCCAGACACCCTGGTTCGATCCTGGCCAACGGTGCTGTCTGCATAGAGTTTGTATGTTCTCCCTGTGACTGTGTGGGTTTTCCTCGGGTGCTCTTGTTTCCTCCCACAGTCCAGAGATGTACAGGTTTGTAGGCCGGTAAATGGCTTCAGTAAAAATGGTAAATTGTCCTTAGAGTGTAGGATAGTTTACGTGTTGATCACTGGTCGGCGCGGACTCGGTGGGCCGAGGAGTCCGGTTACCTGCTGATTCTCTGAAATCTAAAGTAAAGTCATTCACAAAGAATTATGAAAGCTCTTCTTTAAATTTGGCAACCTCCAAAAACTCATCGTCATCCCTCATCAACTTCATGATGGCATGTAAGATTCTCAGCAATGGGTCCACCATAGACCCATCATGCGATCAAGAAAATTTGTGCCATTGCAATGCTGCTTTAATAATCCTCTCCATAATACATCCCCTCACCAGATTTTCCACAATGAGCATGAAACTATTTAACCTTCGTCACCTCCATTCCAGAACAAAGTCCTTACCAAGTCCAGTTACACAATGCACATATTGAGATATGGGATAGAACTATAAGTGGTATTTTTTACTGAAGCATGAAGAAGAAGGACGTTCATTAACCTACCACCAGTACCCACACACCACCACCACACAACACCATCCCTGAACATCAAAACTCATGATGAGACGCTGGTCAACATGGATCACCACCCATATATATCTACAGCTAGCTCAACAAGGGCAGATATTGACAATGAAACCAGCTTTGCATTCAATATGCTTACTCTGGTAAAGAGTGTTCAAAGACCAAGCAAAAAATGACCTGCTGGAAGAATTCAGCAGACCCTGCATTACAAACAGCCCTAGTTCTATGATTCCATCTCTGGTGACCCAAACTGTACCATTTGAGGCAGAATCTGCTAATACTCATTGGTCAGCTCACATCTTACAGAACAAGAAAGGAAGTGAGTCAAACTCTATTTTCAGACACAGCCAAAGAGGAAAAATATTGCAGAGCCTGCAATCGCTTCAGAGTGCTCCGGGGATCCTCGAGGTTGTGAAAAGCACAAGATAAAAGCAAATGTTGTTTTTCATTATATGGCAACCTTACATCAGCAAGCAATATGTCTCCTCCAGAAGTTAAAGTCAGCATCATGAACTGATAGCTGAATAGATTTCCATCCATTAATTTTAATGCACCTTAAATCAATAGTTATTATTATAATTATTTTGTACTGTAAGAAGTGACAACCTTTCCAAAAGTGCTTCATATAATGGTTGAAGCCGGAAAGTCTTCAAAAGAAGTAGATGTTAAAATCTTATTGGTTTAATGTTGATGTGAAATAAATTGTAATTAATTTAAAACGTATTCATTAAAATTTGATCACTGATGGCATACAGTCATAGAAACATAGAAACATAGAAAATAGGTGCAGGAGGAGGCCATTTGGCCCTTTGAGCCAGCACCGCCATTCATTGTGATCATGGCTGATCATTTACAATCAGTAACCTGTGCCTGCCTTCACCCCACATCTCTTGATTCTACCAGCCCGTAGAGCTCTATCTAACTCTCTTTTAAATTCATCCAGTGAATTAGCCTCCACTGCCTTCTGTGGCAAAGAATTCCACAAATTCACAACTCTCCGGGTGAAATAGTTTCTTCTCACCTCAGTTTTAAATGGCCTTCCCGTTATTCTTAGACCGTGTCCCCTGGTTCTGGACTCCCCCAACATTGGGAACATTTTTCCTGCATCTAGCCTTTATGATTTTATACGTCTCTTTTAGATTCCCTCACATCCTTCTAAACTCCAGTGAATACAAGCCTAGTCTTTCCAATCTTTCTAAATATGACAGTCCCTCCATCCCAGGGATTAACCTCATGAACCTACGCTGCACTGCCTCAATAGCAAGGACGTCCTTCCTCAAATTAGGAGACCAAAACTGCACACAATACTCCAGATGTGGTCTCACCAAGGCCCTATACAACTGCAGAAGGACTTCTTTGCTCCTGTACTCAAATCCTCTTGTTATGAAGGCCAACATGCCATTAGCTTTCTTCACTGCCTGCTGTACCTGCACTCTTACTTTCAGTGACTGGTGTACAAGGACACCAAAGTCTCATTGCACTTCCCCTTTACCTAATCTTACACCATTGAGATAATAATCAGCCTCCTTATTTTTGCCGCCAAAGTGGATAACCTCACATTTATCTACATTATACTGCATCTGCCATGCATCTGCCCACTCACTCAACCTGTCCAGGTCACCCTGCAACCTCCTAACATCCTCTTCGCAGTTCACTCTGCCACCCAGCTTTGTGTTATCCGCAAACTAGCTAGTGTTACTTCTAATTCCATCATCCAAATCATTAATATATATTGTAAATAGTTGCGGCCCCAGCACCGAGCCTTGCGGCACTCCACTCGCCACTGCCTGCCATTCTGTAAAGGACCCGTTTATTCCTACTCTTTGCTTCCTGTTTGCCAACCATTTCTCTATCCATGTCAAGACCCTACCCCCCAATACCATGTGCTCCAATTTTGCTCACCAACCTCCCGTGTGGTACCATATCAATGGCTTTTTGAAAGTTTAGATACACTACATCCACTGTCTCTCCTTCATCCATTTTACTTGTCTTATCCTCAAAAAAATCCAGAAGATTAGTCAAGCAGGATTTCCCCTTCATAAATCCATGCTGATTTGGACCAATCCTTTTACCGCTATCCAAATGCGCCGTTATTACCTCTTTAATAATTGACTCCAGCATCTTCCCCACCACAGATGTCAGGCTAACTGGTCTATAATTCCCCATTTTCTCTCTTTCGCTCCTTTCTTGAAAAGTGGGATAACATTAGCTACCCTCCAATCCACAGGAACTGATCCTGAATCTATTGAACATTGGAAAATGATCACCAATGCTTCCACAATTTCTAGAGCCACCTCTTTGAGTACCCTGGGATGCAGACCATCAGGCCCTGGAGATTTATCAGCCTTCGGTCCCATTAGTCTACCCAATACTATTTCTCGCCTAATGCATATTAGGCAAATTAATGCAAATAATGCAAATGCAGTCCTCATAAGATTAACTCTCAGAGTTTGTCTTAGAGTACGGAAGTAGATGTCCTTGTATAAGAACACAAAATAAAGAGTGAAGATTCATTATGGGCAAGGGACACATGGACATGACATTGTAAAGCTAAAGAGGATGCAGAAGATGTTGCCTGGGATGGAATGTTTCAATCATGAGGAGAGACGCAATAGGCTGACATTGTTTTCCTTCGAGTGCAGTGGCCAAGGAAGGATTTCCTTGAATATACAAAATTATGGAGGACATAACGTAGGCAGATAGTTAAACACTTTCCCCCTCGCAAAAATATTAATAATCAAGAGGAAATAAGTTCAAGGCAATGGGGCGGAGGTTTAGAGGTGACCTGAGGAACCTTCTGCTCACCCAGAGAGTGTTTAAAATCTGGAAGCCACTCTTTGGGGTTTTGGAGGTAACCACTCTTACAATATTCACAAAGTATTTAGATTAATGCCATGGTATCGAAAGCTATTTACCAAGTGTTGGAAATTAAGAATAGTGTAGATAGATAATTGATGGCCAGCATGAATAGGCTGTGCGGAAGGACCTGTTTCCAAATATATGACACCAACATTATGACAGCTGAAATAGCGGAGCAACAGCTTTCCATCCTGTTCCTGCTCAATTCTGTCGGTTGCCAATTTTAACTGGATACATTATTTTGTTGGTTGGGCCATTGACAGCACCAGGTCCATAAGGCAGCAGAATAGCATGGATGAATGTTTGCCCTGCCCAACCATCCTACAGCTTAAATAGGGTTCCAGCTGAGACCTTGCCAAGGCTAACTCTCCGTACTTAAGAGTTTTCCTTTGAGTTATTGAGACAACTATTCCTGGCAGTAAGCAGAGGGGCTGGATAAAAAACACACATTCTCATTATGTTGATGCTCCTGCACCCAGCAGTGGAATGGGAAGGTCAGTTGTGGCAGCATTTGACCTTCAGCTTTACCCCAGTGTCCGTGTTTCAATGGGCAGGCATAGAATTGAGAGAACAGATGAATCATGAGCAGAGGATAGCGGGCAGTTCTTAATGGAACCTGCAGACAATGGAAGTTTTATCTTGTTCAATAATGTGTGCTTTTATCAGTGAGCTAACTTATATTTGACAACGCCAGTCACATTTGAAGAGAGCCAATCTGATTAACAACAATTGCCATTGCCATTTGAAACAAAGGGCAATATAAAAATGCATAAATAATGTCAGAAAGAGAAAATTACATGGTAACAGAAGATTACACAGTAATCTGATGAAATAAAAGGAACTGGGTTAAAGGTAATATTCTCTTGGTGTATATTACACCAAGGAAGCAAACTAATTTATCCAGGTTTAAGGATCTGAAGATGTTTCCATCATCTAAAACACCTCATGCAGAAAAACTATTTCTTAGATTGAAAGGAACCTGAGGGTAAATACTTCTTAAAGTGGTTCCCACTGCAAGAATGTGCTTTCCGATGCTTTGCATTCCAAAGCTGTTCCAATCATCTTGTCTGACACCAAGGCAATATTATTTAACTGCCAAATGTTATGATGTTCTTGCCTTATTCACAATTTTTTTAGTGCTGCGCCAATCAATTCCATCTGATAATGTAATTTTCACTCCAGGTCTTACTGAGAGAGAAAACATCACAGTAGAGACATGAGGAACTGCAGATGCTGGTTTACAGAGAAAAAACCCTCAAAGTACTGGAGTGCTGGACCTCAGCAGGTCAGACGGCTTCTCTGGAACACATGGATCGGCGACGTTTTGGGTCAGAAAAAGAGTGTTCTCCAGGGATGCTGCCTGGCTCCCTGAGTTACTCCAGCATTTTGTTTTTATTCTTTAAAAGCATCACATTTTGATTTGATTTGTGCAGCTAAAATATTTTGAATAACTTTCAGTATTTTATAACAGATACAAACCTAACAAAATTCAGTTTTATTTTTTAAAATATTTTTTATTATTTTGTCGCAAAGAATCCTTTGAGCAATAATAAGCAAAGATAAATACTTTGTGAATATGTTAATTTTTAAACAGGAGCCCAGTGATATATGGGCTCCAGGCACCCAAATTATAGTGTTGTTATGATTTCATGTTCTCCTGATATTGCACTCATTTCATTAATATTTGCTTTTCACTAATATTATCCGAGAAAATAAATGATTCTGCCTAATCCTTTGTGTGTGATCTTGCTGGATTTGACTGGCTGCTCCGGATATCATTTTCATAAAGCCCATATTCCCAAGCCAAGAACTGCATTAAAGGATAATAATATAAGCTTATCCTTATCTACAGATTAACAAGCATCACAGCGGATGCTGGATGATCCCAGGAAGTACCTATTCATAAATAAATAACAAGTAGTGACGCTACAAAATACGAATCAAAAAATATTTGTTAATTTACTAATAAAAATGGGATAATAAAATCTCATAAACATTTTACAGTGCATTGCACTCTCATTAAAAAGCCTTAAAACTGTAAACATTGTACAATAAATGCTCACAAAAATCCAGAGGATTGTGAAATATATATTGACACAGGCTCACAGAAAGATACTGCACAGAAATAGGCCCTTCAGCCCATCAAGTCCATATTGACCATCAATCACTCACTTACACTAATCTTACATATATTATTTTTTTTGATTCTCTTCGCATTCTCATCAACTTCCCGCAGCTTCTACCGCTCACATGTACAACGTTATAGTAGCCAATTAACCTATCAACCCACGCACATATTGGAATGTGGGAGGTAACCAGAGGGCCAAAGGAAACATAAGGGGAAATATGGAAAGACGATACTGAAAGCATCTTGAGTCAGCTATGAAACCAGGTATCTGGCACCAGTTTTGGCAGCGGCCTTGCCATCTGCACCACTATGCCACTTGTAGATCTGAATTTTCTGAAGGCGTTCTTTATAGGTTGCCTTTTGAAAGGCTTTGGGAATTAATGTCAGTCCCTGAGTGTAAGATCAAATGCTTTTAAAATCCAGTATATTGTGAAATAGATTTTTAAGAGTTTAAATAAAAACCTTAAAGTGTTAAACAAAACCATGCAAGGCATTGCTGGAAGGGAGTGACTAATGGAGATCAACACAGGACTGTTTAGAAATCGAGATGTAAAATCTGCAGATGGTGGAAATCTGAAAAAAGCATAGAAAATGATGGAAATCCCCAGAATTCAGGCACACTCTGTGAAGCGGGAAACCAAGCTTTCAACCAATGTTTCAGCTCAATAATCCTTACTTCAGAACAGTGTGTTCACTCTAGGCTCCCTGTTAATAGACAATTAAATAATGAGAACCAGATAAATGTGTAACGCAGCAACTATCATGTAACATGATTAGACGCCAATGCAGAATTGTAGCTGTTATATTGCGGGATTAGTAATTCAAATTGGATTTAAGAGAGAGATAGATAGAGCTCTAGGGGCTAGTGGAATCAAGGGATATGGGGAGAAGGCAGGCATGGGTTATTGATTGTGGACGATCAGCCATGATCAAAATGAATGGCGGTGCTGGCTTGAAGGGGCAAATGGCCTCCTCCTGCACCCATTTTCTATGTTTCTATGTTTCTAAAGTAATAATTATGTTAGTGTGAGTTTAAGTGACACTAACAGAGTTTAAGTTCGTTTATAATGGTTGTGGAATTTGAATTCCATTTAAAAAACCTGGAAGTATAAGGCTGACATCAGTAACACAAGCCGTGAAACCGTCAGGTTGCCATAAATCACAGCTTATTCACATTGCTTTCTTTTATAATTGTCAGTGTCTGTCCCTACCTCTCCACTCTGAGTCCCCTCTTGCCTGCCTTCCTCCCATAGGGTGAATGCTGAACTGCTATCCCCAGAAAGTCATGCCATGATCTTTCCTGATTATTGATGAGATCTTGACCCTTCACCCCACAAAGGTCAAATCTCTTCCAGTGGCCGGAAATTGTCCCAGCTACACATTACTGGCAATGACTTCCCTGTCTGGCAGCTGGGCGTCCTGCCAAACTTGCTGACACCAAAGTGGACAATGGAAGAAGAAAATGATGATGAATCCTGCCATTAAGTTTGGGCGGGCAGCTGAGTTTCTGGAATTTCTGGGTTGCTACCTAGTCCTTCCCCACCTTGCTGTAAACACTGTTTATACACTGTTGTCCTGACCAGATCCCCAGCTGTACACCAGCTAGGTGAATTGACCGTGGCCCTTTGAAATGCCCTAGTTGGTTGTTTAGTTGCATTCAACAACAAGGTCCATGACCACCTTCTCTTGACCTCCAGAAATGGGCAAAAAAAAATCACAGTGATGCCCAGATGTTGAAAGTGATAATTAACCACAGAGTTAGTGGAGTAGTTAGCATTCAAAGGGTTCCCAACAAATCAAGACAATCAAAGTCAAGCCAACAAATCGACAAAACAAACAAACCAAGAAGGGTCCAGACCCAAAACATTACCTATCCATGTTCTCCTGAGATGCTACCTGGCACTTTGTGTTACTTCAACACTTTGAGTCTTTTTATCCCAAAAAATCAAGTGCAGTATATCATATCATATCATATCATATATATACAGCGCGGAAACAGGCCTTTTCGGCCCACCAAGTCCGCGCCGCCCAGCGATCCCCATACATTAACACTATCCTACACCCACTAGGGACAATTTTTTAAAAAACATTTTTTACCCAGTCAATTAACCTACATACCTGTATGTCTTTGGAGCAAGGTGGGGAAGGACTAGGTAGCAACCCAGAAATTCCAGAAACTCAGCTGCCCGCCCAAACTTAATGGCAGGATTCATCATCATTTTCTTCTTCCATTGTCCACTTTGGTGTCAGCAAGTTTGGCAGGACGCCCAGCTGCCAGACAGGGAAGTCATTGCCAGTAATGTGTAATTCCAGTTAAACTGGAATAAAAAGTTAAATGTAACATCAATAAATAGTGAAGTAATACACATAACAAAGATGTCAATATGTAAAAGCAGGAAAGTAATCAGTCTGGGAAGTCATTCCTGCCTGTTCCTTGAGGGTATCCAGGTACTTCCTGTCAACATGACAAACAGACGTGTATCCAGTCATGTAACCATGCTGGAAACTGATGGGAGGTCTTCCAGAAACCTGCCCTTTCAGCAGGACTCCTCATTAGTGTACATCAGCCGTGGGGTGCCTCCAGCCTCCAGCCTGATCAGTACAAAGTGCTGAGAAAACCACGAGTAACTCAGATTTACATCTCTGATGGCAGCAGGCCAGGCTTCCCTTCAACACCCCAGCAATGTAGAGTTACCACGGAGAATTTCACTTTACATTACTTGATAACAAAGCCACATGGAGAATAACATGATAATTTGATCAATTTAAAACCTTTTCATTAAAAAGCATTGAACTGAAGTATGCTTACGACAGCAGGTTATTTTTTTCAGTTTTGCTGACAGTGTTCTTTGCTCCGGGTCCTGTTCGTGGAAGTTCCGTCTGCTCTTTGGCTTCACCCCTATAGTACCTAATAAACTCTTCGCTCCCTTGATTGGGCACCATTTTCCAAATGGCAGTAAACATCAATAAGAACAGGACTTCAACAGAATGTGCTGGAGGAACTCAGTTGGTTAGGAAGCAGCTGCATAGGGAATGGGCAAGTGACCTTTTGGGACGGGGCCCTTTTGCAGTCAAAAGAGAAGTTGTTTAGGGTCAGTCAAAAGACAGGTCATTTGAAGATGCTGCCCAACATGTTGAGTTCCTCCAGCACTTGTTCTAGATTCCAGTGTCTGCAGTTTCTTGTATCTCCATATTGTTTTACACATTTGTTAAACATTAAGTTAAATTGCAAAGTTTGAAACAAAGGCCTTTTTAAATTCATTTTTTGATGACAAAGGTACTTACTCTCACCATTGAACTCCATTTATTTAGCAATTTCTTTCTCTATTCCAGCATGCACCAAATCTAACATCTATTTTTGATGATCAAAAACATCAGTAAAGAAATTCAATTTACTAGCGAGCAAAGTTCGATATGAAACGTATAAGATTATTAAGGGGTTGGACAAGTTAGAGGCAGGAAACATGTTCCCAATGTTGGGGGAGTCCAGAACAAGGGGCCACAGTTTAAGAATAAGGGGTAGGCCATTTAGAACTGAGATGAGGAAAAACCTTTTCAGTCAGAGAGTTGTGAATCTGTGGAATTCTCTGCCTCAGAAGGCAGTGGAGGCCAATTCTCTGAATGCATTCAAGAGAGAGCTAGATAGAGCTCTGAAGGATAGCGGAGTCAGGGGGTATGTGGAGAAGGCAGGAACGGGGTACTGATTGAGAATGATCAGCCATGATCACATTGAATGGCGGTGCTGGCTCGAAGGGCCGAATGGCCTCCTCCTGCACCTATTGTCTATTGTCTATTGTCTATAAAGTTTATTCTCCAGCACCAGGATACTTTCCAGAGCACTTGTTCTCAATCTTTTGAAGAGATAGAAATGATCACGAGAATACAAGGCATTCTTTTTATATCATAGCTCTTCTTTCTACAACTGCTGCCATATAAATACTCTGTGCATTGTGATACAATATCCATGGTTTCAGCTCCAAGGGGATCTCAATAGATCACCTAGAAGGTCAGTAAAAATGATGATTTATCAGCATTCCACCAGTTTCCAGGGCTGGTGTCAAACTAGGTGTCAAGATACTTCTTTATGTTCACTGATGAACAGATGCATTGCATTATTTAAGTGGGTAGAGCTTCAGAGGGTAAAGTAAATTCATAAAATGCAGTATTTAACAAAGTCCATTTTAACAAGATGATTCCATCTTTCTGCTTTTGCCCAGGCAGGCATTTCTCTCTCTATTGATTTAAGATAAAGACCAAAATAAAAATAATAATAATCTGCCAGAAGGAGTTGAATCTTGCATATTTTTCATTCATTGGTTCTATGTACCAGCGATATCTCTCACTTCCCTTTCCCCCCTAACTCTCAGTCTGAAGAAGGGTCTCAACTCAAAATGTCATCTATTCCTTTTCTCCAGATATGCTGTCTGACCCATTGAGTTACTCCAGCTTTTTGTGTCTATCTTTGGTTTAAACCAGCATCTGCAGTTCCTTCCTGCTCACTTTGTCAGCTCCACTGAATAGTCTACTCAAGGTTTGCCTACTTTGAAGAAGTTCTCCTCCTCTCTCCAACGAGAGTTCTGTAACACCCTCTCTCGCTGCCCCACCCCTCTGTGATTCCTCCTGCCCTCAGGCTCTAAAACCACGTCTTAACCCAAACTCACTTTGCAAATCGTTCATTCATTTTTTCTGTGTACCATCTATATCCCTCGTTTCCCTTTCCCCCAACTCTCAGTCTGAAGAAGGGCCTCGACTCAAAACATCACCTATTCTTTTCTCCAGAGACTGCCTGACCCGTTGAATTACTCCAGCTTTTTGTGTCGAAAGGATAAAACATTTTTAATTCTTAAAAAAAAGTTATTTATACTTATATTCTCAAAAGATCTCAAAAGCAAAACATTGGTGAGGCTGCACTTAAGAGTATGGTTTACAATTACAGCCACCCGACTATAGGAAATATGCCATTAAGCTGGAAACAGTGCAGAGAAGATGATAAGGATGTGGCCCTAAATGTCTTGAGGGCCTGTGCTACAGGGAGAGGTTGGCCAGTCAAGTCAAGTCAAGTTAAGCCTACTTTATTTGTCACATACACATACAAGATGTGCAGTGAAATGAAAGTGGCAATGCCTGCGGATTGTGCTAAAACTACAAAACAGAATAGTTTTTTTTTAAAGACATAACACAAAAAAATTAATTAATACAGTAAATTAGTCCCTGGTGATATAAGAGTTAACAGTCCTGATGGCCTGTGGGAAGAAACTCCGTCTCATCCTCTCTGTTTTCACAGCGTGACAGCTGAGGCGTTTGCCTGACCGTAGCAGTTGGAACAGTCCGTTGCTGGGGTGGTAGGGGTCCCCCATAATGTTGCTGGCTCTGGATCTGCACCTCCTGATGTATAGGTCCTGCAGGGGGGCGAGTGTAGTTCCCATCGTGCGTTCAGCCGAACGCACTACTCTCCACAGAGCCTTCCTGCCCTGGGCAAAGCTGTTCCCAAACCAGATTGAGATGTTGCCGGACAAGATGCTTTCTACAGCCCCAGAGTAGAAGCACTGAAGGATCCTCAAAGAGACTCTGAATTTCCTCAGCTGTCTGAGGTGGTAAAGGCGCTGCCTTGCCTTACTCACCAGTACGGCAATGTGTATTGTCCATGTCAGATCCTCTGTGATATGGACTCCCAGGTATTTAAAGCTGCTCCCCCCATCCACAGTAATCCCATTTATCTCCAGTGGCATGTACGTCCTCGGATGTTGAGCCCTTCTAAAGTCCACAATCAGCTCCTTAGTTTTTGTGACATTCAAGAGGAGGCTGCTGGCCTGACACCAGAATGCCAGATCAGCCACCTCCTCTCGGTAGGCCTTCTCATCGTTATCGGAGATCAGGCCCACCACCACAGTGTCATCAGCAAACTTGATGTTGGAGTTGGAGCTGAACCTGGCCACACAGTCATGTGTGTACAGGGAGTACAGTAGGGGGCTAAGGACACAACCCTGGGGGGATCCTGTGTTCAGGGTGAGGGGGTTAGATGTATGTATCCACATCTTGACCACTTGGGGCCTGGCGGTGAGAAAGTCCAGGACACAGGCACACAGGTGAGTGCTAAGCCCCAGTTTCAGCCGCTTCTCAGCAAGTCTGGTGGGGACTATTGTATTGAAAGCTGAACTAAAATCAATGAACAGCATCCTCACATAGCTCCCCTTCTGGCTGTCAAGATGAGAGAGAACTGTGTGCAGAACCTGGGAGACCGCACTTCCGGTTGAGAGGGCGCTGCACCGGTAGTTAGTTATTGTCTGTAGCCCCTGCCAAAGGCATCTGGTGTCCTGCTGCTCCATCTGCGACTCTATTCTGTCCCTGTACCTCCTTTTTGCATCCTTCACCACCCTTCGCAGTCGGTAGGACTCTACCTTGTAGTCGTCCATATTGCCAGATGCCAGGCCAGAGTTGTAAGCAGCGGTGCGAGCATTCAAGGCAACGCGAATAGACCTGTCCACCCAGGGGTTTTGATTAGGAAAGATACTAACCCTTACCGTGGGGACGATGTTATCGGCTATTGTTGCAATGAAGTGCGTAACCGCTTCTGCGAACTCTCTGGAACTTGCTTGGAACATATTACAGTCGACATCGCTCAGTGCATCTTGCAGCATGGCCTCTGAATGGTCGGACCACCGCTTTACTGCCGTTTCCCATACTATCCATTGTTTATATTCCGGCAACATGAAAATGGCAGAGTAGTCAGATTTTCCAAAAGGAGGGAGAGAAACGGCCTTATAGCCTTTCCTGAATGGCGTGTAGCAGTGGTCCAAA
Organism: Rhinoraja longicauda; assembly: GCF_053455715.1. Taxonomy (NCBI): domain Eukaryota; kingdom Metazoa; phylum Chordata; class Chondrichthyes; order Rajiformes; family Arhynchobatidae; genus Rhinoraja; species Rhinoraja longicauda. Next base: position 48,076,319 of record NC_135955.1, on the reverse strand, counting down.
CTTCTTTCCCCCTTGGTGACACAAGTGATGTGTTGCCAGAAGTTAGGCATGACCTTTTTGAGATTTGCCCTATTAAAATCTCCAGCCACCACCACGGCCGCATCAGGGTTCTTGTTTTGGTGTCGACACAACACATCGTGTCGGGCCGATAGTGCCACGTCGGTGTCCGCATGCAGTGGAATATAGACGGCTGTGATGATCACCGAGCTGAACTCCCGGGGAAGGTAAAATGGACGACATGAGATAGTCAGATGCTCCAGGTCCGGCGAGCAGGAACGAGAAAGCGGCTTAATATTCCTAGAGTTGCACCAGTTATTGTTGGTCATGAAGCAAACTCCTCCCCCCATGGATTTCCAGGATTCTTCCGTTCTGTCCGCACGGAAAACAATGAAGGACTCAGTTGGGCAGATCACCTGATCCGGCACCAGCGGGGTCAGCCATGTCTCGGTCAGACAGAAGATGTTGCAGTCTTTTATGTCCCGCTGGAATCCAATCCTCGCCCTCCAATCCTGGTCATCCAGCTTGTTCTCCAGGGATAGACTTTATTCCAAGAAGCCCAGGAGACTGATGGGGTGATCCCAAAGAGGTGTATAAAATCATGAGGTGAATGCACAGGGTCTTTTTCCCAGGGTAGAAGAATTAAGAACCAGAGAGCATAGGTTAAAGGAACCTTTTTCACAGTGATGGTATGTGGAAGAAGCTGCCAGATGAAGTAGTTGATGCAGGTGAAGCAGCTGCCAGATGAAGCAGGTACAATAATATTGAAAAGACATCAGGGCAGATACATGGATAGGAAAGGTTAGAGGAAAATAGGCCAAACTCAGTCAAATGGGGCCTTGTTTAGATGAGGCATCTTGGTCAGCATGGGAGGATTAGGCCAGAGGGTCTGTTTTCCTGCTGTGTAACTCTATGACTCTATGACTCTGAGAGCAGCAAATAGTTACTACGCTAGTTAACAGGGATGAGTAATTTAAATAGAGATTAATGTAAATCGTAAGAAGAAGCATAACACAATTAGCCAAAGTACATCCAAAAGGGAATAGAAACATCTCTCCAGTTGCAACTACAGAATCTGTGGCTGAAACCGTCAATACATTTTACTGCCAAAGACGACTGCCGTTTTCTTTTGAAAATGAAGCTGTCTAACCATTCTCAATGTGAATTAAATCAATTTTCTGCTCCATGGCAGATTGCCGCAGTCAACTGCGATTGAGTGTGATACGGCAAACTGTGGCAAGGACTAGAGTCAGCACGCCAGAGGCATCTTTTATGACATCTGTCCCCACAAAAACATCAGTAAAGATATTCCATTGACTATCGAGCAACGTTTATTCTCCAACCCCAGGATACTTTCCAGAGCACTTGTTCTCAATCATTTGAAGAGATAGAAATGATCACAAGAATACAAGGCATTCTTTTTATATCATAGCTCTTCTTTCTACAACTGCTGCCATATAAATACTCTGTGCGTTGCAATATGATATCCATGGTTTCAGCCCCTAGGGGATCTCAATAGATCACCTAGTTTGTCAGCATTCAAGCAGTTTTCCAGGGCCGGTGTCAAACTAGGTGTCAAGATGTCAAGATACTTCTTTATGTTCACTGATGAACAGATGCATTGCATTATTTAAGTGGGTAGAGCTTCAGAGGGTAATGTAAATTCATAAAATGCAGTATTTAACAAAGTCCATTTTAACAAGATGATTCCATCTTTCTGCTTTTGCCCTGGCAGACATTTCTCTCTCTATTGATTTAAGATAAAGACCAAAATTAAAATAATAATAATCTGCCGGAAGGAGTTGAATCTTGCATATCTTTCATTCATTTGTTCTATGTACCAGCGTTATCTCTCATTTCCCTTTCCCCTCAACTCTCAGTCTGAAGAAGGATCCACTGAAAAATCTCCTCGAGGTTTGCCTACTTTGAAGAAGTTCTCCTCGTTCCGACGAGAGTTCTACAACATCCTCTCTTGCTGCTCCCCCGTCTGTGATTCCTCTTGCCCTCAGGCTCTAAACCCACGTTTTAACCCAGATTCACTTTGCAAATCTTTCGTTCACTTGTTCTGTGTACCATCTATATCTCTTGTTTCCATTTCCCCCAACTCTCAGTCTGAAGAAGGGTCTCGACTCAAAACGTCACCTATTCTTTTCTCCAGAGACGGCCTGACCCCCTGAAGTACTCCAGCTTTTTGTGTCTAAAAGCTAAAACATTTCTAATGCTTTAAAAAAAAAAGTTATTTAAACTCATAATCTGATTTAGAATTAAAAATGTTCAACTAACTAAAGGAAAAGAGCTTAAAAAAAATAAATTCCCCTTTATCTGCAACCCTGGAATCCCTATTGAAATCAAGAGGATCACAGAAACTATGCAAATCTGGCTGATGCAGGATCTGAGAAACAATTGCATGTGGAAGCCAGCAATGGATAGCAGGTGGCAACAGATTCCAACCCCAAAATCTGTCAGAAAGTCCTGGACAAAAAGTGTGTTTGTGTAAATCTGAGACATCTTTCAGCTGGTTGAGAGCCAAAGGTCAACCTTCCCAACCTCCCGTCAGAGTCTGCAAGATTTGCCTTGTTATCTCTTGTGCTGTATTAATTTTCATGATTCCTCTAACTTTTTTGAAAAGGAGCAAGCAGTTCGCTATCCAAAGTGAAACTTTATTTTAATTTGCTTTTATCTCATTCTTGAAGGAGTAATGGACATCGACAACTAAAAGTCATTAGCAGGATGATCCACATTTGTTGTATAACATGGCACTTCCATGTTAGTTATGGAAAATGTGTACATTGGCAAAATGGGACTCAATAATCCCTTTACTATGTTCAAGCATAGCAGCATTTCTTGGATTTAAGCAAAGATCTATAATGTGCCTGTGAAACTGTCTTAAAGTGTGGGATAATTTGAAATTTCTTGCATTATCTTATATTGTGATGATTTCATTAGCTCTTTGAGAAGATAGCCAACTTACTTTGCATATCACAGTAACATTTCTTGCAAATGGATACTAAATGAGAAGTTATTTTACATTCCATACATAGTCCATGCTGGTGACTTTTTAATTAAAACACTAAAATGGAGAACGTACAATTGGCACGAATGTACAAAGAAGGGATTCACAGCATTGTTGAATAACAGCATTGAACTAGGAAAAGGTTGCGTAGTCAATAGGTTATCACATTGTACATAACTACAGGACTTCGGTTTTATTCCAGAACAGATAAAGTGACAGCTTCTCACTTTCAAAGATCTAAATTTAGCCCATCTCCACCACCTTGAGGAAGTAAACGCATTAAAATTGCCTCAAATTCAATATTAAAATAGAAACATTTTCTCATAGATTCCACAAAATTCAATGACATGGAAAGTAACTGATATGATCAAGAGCTCACTTCAGAGATTAGGTTAAAGTGTAATCCTCTAATTTGTATGAATGTTTGTTATTAACTGTGTAAATTTGGAGAAGGTTCACATTAAGGCAGGTCTCATTCTTGAGCACTAATGTGTCATAAATTTAATAAATCAAATCATTTAAATACCAAACACGGAATGCAAAATAAAAAGAAGATACCAATTATGCCAAAAGAAAAACAATGCTTCAATTTCACACAGCCTTGGGTTGAGACAATGATCACGATTATCTAAAGAGTCACTGCTTATCTACTGAAGATTCCCAGAAGGCAAATGCTTTCGATAAATGACAGAAACAATTGTTCTCTGCCTTCGCAAAGCACTTGCGTGAAACTGATGGCAATAATCCTGAGGCATTTCAGCAAGGAATACCAAATTTGAAATACCGAGTGCTGAAATTTGCTACACTGAATTACAGAGACAGTGCTTAGTCTCCATTGTGTAAAATTCTAAATTAAATCAAGCCCAAAAGCAAAACAAAAAGGAACAATAAGCACAGTTTTGAATTTGCATAATGAACCATTACATCTCCAGAAGTGGTGTCACATGTGTAATAATGATTTCAATTCCTGAACATTATAAATAATTCTCCGGCCCATCATAGATTGGCTACTAGGCCCAATTAGCCATTCTTCAATATTGTAGATGTTTCGAGTTGAATTAATTTGGTTAAGATTGTAGTTGCCTTCCATCTGTTATCCAAGTTAAACTAAGCAGTCCAAAGGCAAAATATCTTTCAAAAAGGTGGTCCCTTGCCAGAAGATACACGAGATCCAATTTTCATCTTTGTTCTACAAGACCAGCGCTTTCTCCTGAAACCATCACAGATTGAATTACTTGTTACTTTGTTTAGTTTCATGCGTACAGGGTTACAGTTAAATGCTTGTTCTGCATACTATCCAGACAAATCATACTAACCATGAGTACAATAGATCCTCTTCAGGAACAGCACGCAGAGAGTCAGCACATTTCAGTGCTGTCTTCTAACTTCCAAGTCTCATTTAAATAAAAATTTTAATAAAAGTACAATAACATTGCTTATTTATTTATTTATTATTGCAATAACCAGACTTATTTTCTGTGTCACCTGCACTACCATTGTTTTTTCCATACCCTGTCCATAAACTACCATTGATACAAGTCAACAGCATTTGTCAGGCTAATTGGAGGGATCCTCGCTCAGAATTGGGTAAAACTGGCATAAGGTCTGCCAAGGGCATTTTCTTCATGGATTCCATTAAATTCATATCCCTTGCTGCTTGTGTTAATCTTCAGATTTCCCTGTCACCTTCTTGCTGCAAGGTTAATCCCAGTGATGATTCCAGCACCAATAAATCCCTCAGACAATGCCCCGCTGGCATTCCCACCTTCCAAACACTGCATCCAGTGTGATTACTGCTACCCACTCACCCACCACGTTAAAATGCAGAATGACCGGTCATCTTACTGACATCATTGGGCTGGGGTCACATCCAGTGCTGCAGCTGAAATTTGAATTATATATTTCCATAAACACCATTCAGAAGTTGTCTTTGTTAGCTATTTTATATTGGCTTCAGACTAAGCAACGCCTTGACTTCAAAATTCTCAGCCTTGGTTTCAATTGCCTTGGATCTTCATGTCTTTATGCCTGCCTGCACCACCTCACAGCTTATACAACCCTCTAACTCAAGCCTCTTCATCACTCTGGGTTTAACTATTCTATTATTTGCTGTTCTGCAATTTCCTTCCAAAATTCTTCTGCTTCCCTTTCCTTTTGTAGATAGTTTTTAAGCAGGTAGTTTGATTTTTTTACATTTTTATAAAGAACTAGACCAAGTGGACCCGTTGGGCCCAAACCTCTCCTGCATTGGTGCAGCACCCTCCCCTCCCCCCTTCCCCCCTCCCTCCTCCCCCTCCCCTCCCTCCCCCTCCCTCCCCTTCCCCTCCTCCCCCACTCCATCCCCCTCAACCCCACTTCTCCTCCCCCCTTCCTCTCTTTCCCTCCCTCCCTCCCTCCCTCCCTCCCTAGGAGATATATTTAAACTTTAAAATGTGAATAACATTAAAAATATAACACCGATTTCAATGAAACTTCCTCCATTAGTGGTGAGTAAGGTGGGCCTAAAATTGTCGCGCTATCGTGCACCGTTTTGTAGTTCAGGAACAAACAAACAAACGAAAATTTTAGTATATAGATGTCATAAAGGAAAGGAAGGAAAGGCTTTTGATCATCTGCTCTAAGGTCTTCTTCCTTATGTATCAATGCTTTACTTTTACTTTTACTTTGTAAAAGTCCAGTAATGTATTAATAGTATGTTTTAAAAGTTAAAAGAGATTTAAGAATGGAAGTTGTTGTTGTTGCTACTTTAGAACATTCAGTATCTAAAATCTGGAAACCGTTTTGATAACCACAAGTTAGAGGATGTACTTGCTTAGAAATAAACCAATGCTGAAATTTTGGCAAAATAAAAATTTAGCAAATATCTTTGCTGTTTTGATTATTTCTTCTTCAGTTCTAACTCATTTCCTTCTGTGCATGCAATGGCTCGCATAGAGAAAAGGAGACAGAGCGCATCAGTGTCTGTGTTCATGTGTGTATTTATGCATGTGTGTCTGTGTCATGTGTGTGTGGGTCTGTGTCTGTGTGTCATTGAGAGTCATGGAATTGTACAGTGCAGAATCAGGCCCTTTAGTTCACATTGAGCATGCTGAAAATGTTTCCCAAATATTTGAATCTCATTTGCATGTGTGTGTATATGTGTGTGTGTATGAGTGAATGTGTGTTTATGTGAGGAGTGAGAATATGTGTGTGTGTGAGATAGTGGTGTGCGTGAGTGTGAGCTTGTATGTAAAAAGCAAGACATATGTGTGTGAACATGCATGTGTGTGTGTGTGTGTCTGTGTTGCAGGTGATAGTGTGGAAGTGGACACAGCATTAGCCATAAAACCTCCCCAGCATTACTACTATTCCCGATTTAATTGATAGACTAATAGACTAACAAATAATTGATAGGCTAATTATACGACCTCTACGAGCACGGTGTGAAATAGCCAATATCATCTCTTTCCCTCCATTAGTTCCTGCCCAGATGGAACATACAACTTTCCCTACACTGTGTTTTTTGAAATAGCAGAACAATTATCCAAGTGTCCTATGGGTTTTAAATGACAGAGCTCCAAGATGTCACCTGTGACAATTTCATTGTCAAATCACTGATGTCTCTCTGTCTGACAGAATTATTATTTTCCTCACACTGAGTTCTTCACAAATATCTGATTTATTTTAAATCAAAGGGCAAATGACCAGACATAAAATATTTAACCTAAAATGGATCTCTGCCTGTGCAATAGAATGGAAATGAGGGCAGACAGATCAGTCAGTGACAAACTCACAGTTGCAATCTTTTCAATTTACTTTATTTTAGAGATACAGCATGGTTAACAGGCCCTTTGGCCCATCAAGTCCGTGCCGACCAGCGACCAGTGCACTAACCTACACACACTAGTGACAATTTTACAACTTACAAAAGCCAATTGAACTACAAACCAGTACGTCTTTGGAATGTGGAAGGAAACTGGAACAATTGGAGCAAACCCACGTAGTCACAGACAGAACATACAAACTTTGTACAGACAGCACCCACAGACAGGATCGAATATGGCTCTATGGCACTGTAAGGCAGCAACTCTACCATCGAGTCACTGTACCACCCTTAACAATTGCCCTTAGTAGTTGCCTCTTCTCAGAGTGCAAGAAAACTATTTAATTACCTTTCTGCTCTGTGCAATCAGACATATTTTGTGAATTACTATTTTTTAATGAAATTTCAATAATCAGTTTGGAGATGAAAATTAAATGTTGGCCATTTCTTTTATTGGTTGGGAAATAGCAATATATTTCCAAAATTACTAACAAACCAGGCAAATAGAGACACAAGGAACTGCAGATGCTGGTATCCAAAAAAAAGACACAAAGTGTTGTAACTCAGCAGGTCAGGCAGCATCTCCGGAGCCCATGGAGGCTATTTGGGAGAATTAGGTTATTTAGTGGCACAGGGGCAGCACAATGGCACAGCTGGTAGAGCTGCTGCCTCACGCTACCACAGATCCAGGTTCAATCCTGACCTCGGGTGCTGTATGTCTGAGTTTGCATTTTCTCCCTGTGACCGCGCGGATTTCCTCCGGGTGCTCCAGTTTCTTCCCGCATCCCAAAGACATGCAAATTTGTAGGTTAATTGGTCTCTGTAAAATTATCCCTAATGTGTAGAGAGTGGATGAGAAAGTGAGGTTACATAGAACTAGTTTGAATGGGTCAGCATGGACTCAGTGGGCTGAATGGCCTTTTCTATGCTGTAACTAAATTAAATTAAAACAAAAACATGGGTCAAGATACATGGTCAACACATGTCCACTGTTTGCAATGCAGGCAGCACAGTCAGGGTCAGAGTGAGAACAGGTCAGAAAGTTTAAATGGTTCCTACTCATTTAAATGATTTCCTTATTCGGATAGTTGATTTCTTCATTGCCTTGATACGTCAGCTTGGATTGGCTAACTCCAGCTAAAAACTATCCATTATAACCTATTGTTAGGTTTGTTACTTGTCAAAGCACACCTCTCCTTCAAGAGTCCCTTGTTTGTTTGCGATAGAACAGTTTGTTATTTTGTGATTTCTTACTTCATCCCATGCTTTAGAGTTTACAGTACAAACTACCTTTAATTCCACCAGTGAATTTGGCAGGGCTCCCAAATTGTTTAAACCTCCTCCTCCTAAATATAAAGATTAAAACGATTAAGTTTTATTTCATACAGGAATATGAACATCTGCAAATTAATGCTAAGCCTTGAGTTTATATAAATAAAGAGCTTGATACAGACATAATCACTAACTTCTATTTCAATCAGATACTGAAGCTTGCCCAGAATGCTTGTTAATCTGGCATTGTAGATAGATTTTTTGGACCATTTTGTTCTTATCAAAAGGAACATAAAAACATCAAAGGTGAGATTGCAGCCCCGGGTTAGTTTAGTTTAGAGATATAGCGCGGAAACAGGCCCTTCAGCCCACCGAGTCCGTGCCGACCGGCAATCCCCACACATTAACACTACCCTACATGCACGAGGGACAATTTTACACTTATACCAAGCCAATTAACCTACAAACCTGCACGTCTTTGGAGTGTGGGAGGAAAACGAAGATCTCGGAGAAAACCCAAGCAGGTCACGGGGAGAACGTACAAGCACTGTAAAGACAGCGCCCATAGTCAGGATCGAACCCGAGTCTTCTGGCCCTGCAAGCGCTGTAAGACAACAACTCTACCGCTGCACCACCATGCCGCCCCGCCCCTCTGAGCTAGAGAAAACCCCAGGACAGTCAATCCATTTTTAGACATGGGCACTGTTTAAATGGCAAATCAGGGAAATCAAACAGGCAAGACAATATAGTGTGCTGGTGGGGCGAAGGCAGAAAGTTAGTTTGCTCCCACAGCGAACACAGAAGCATTCATTGAGGGAAACAGTGTGGAAGAGCAGTGGGTATGTCACAAGCTAGGTAATCCAGTGTCCTGGACTAAAGAATAGTGTAGGAAGGAACTGCAGATGCTGGTTTAAACCAAAGATAGACACAAAAAGCTGGAGCGGTGTTTTGTTATTGTGTTTCCTTTCTGTAAACTGCTCCATTACAGCTACACAACTAATTAACAGACGCTTTACACTCGAGCCTTGGGTTCAGCCATTTTAATTAAGGATCCTCTTGGCTACTGCCTCATGGGTATTATATCCTCGGTACTGCACCACAGAGCGCGCTATTCCCATAACATCCCCCTTTATTTACAAAATAGATATGTACTGGAACTTTACATGTATAGCAATAAATTAAATTCTTCCATGGCATTTTATTTCACTGAGTCCAACATGTCTCCAACAGTCCATTTTCCAACATGCCTTTGACAATCCATTTCCGTGGTAGCTTCCAAATTCTCCTCCCTTGGATCTGCGACAGTTCAGTGTTCAGAATTATCTAAACTTTGAACAACACATGTCTGGTTCCTCATTCCCTTTCCCCTTTTTATTTATTAATTTGTTTATTTATTTATTTATTTAGTTTTAAAATGGCCATTACCACTACTTCGACATAAAACTATGCATATCAAACTTTAACCGAAAATATAACATGAACTTTTAAACATAACCTAATAGCCTTTACATCTATATTTAACTACATGTGCAGGCCCTATCCTTATTTGGGCACATAATCCTGCAGATAGCGTGGTTTTCGAACGCATCTACCAGATCTTGTTGTCAGGGTTTGATGCTCCCTGGGAACCGGTGGTCGGCTCATAGGTCGATTGTCTCGCGACGTCACCAGGTCATCCAGGTCAACATCAGTGCGATGAAATGGCTCGTTGGTCTTCCTCAAATGGCGCCGATTCCGACAATAGATGACGCCATCCTCGGTTCTGACTTCATAAGATCTGGGTTGCGCAACACGGCCTACAACCACAGCCCTTCCTCCAGGGCTGATGTCGATCATCAGTCGGCTTCACTCGAACTGGATCGCCAGCTTTCAGGGGAATCAGATTTTGAGATCCTCTGTTGTGGCAGTCTGCTTGTCTGTCTCAAGCTGCTCTCAACTCATCTCTTACCTTTTCCTGAATTTCAGGTTTGAGCAGCCTCTGAGTAGTCGGTAGAATGGGCCTGGTACGTCTGTTCATCAATCTTTGAACTGGACTGCTACTCATGCCAGGTGTTGGTGTGTTGCAAAAAGCTAGTATGCTCAGGTAAGGGTCAGCTCTGGCAGCCTTAGCCTTCCTCAGCAATGACTTCACAACTTTCACACTGCTCTCCGCCTTTCCATTACTCTGTGGATAATAGGGTGATGCGCTCGTATGCTCAAACTGCCACTTCTTGGTAAATCTCTTGAACTCCTCAGCTGTGAACTGTGGCCCATTATCTGTGATGAGCTGATCTGGTATTCTATATCTTGCGAACTGGCCTTTGATTTTATGGATGACATTCATTGCCAGTGTTTTCTCTAGATAGTCTATTTCCCAATATCCTGAGAAATAATCCACTGTGACCAAATAGTTCCTTCCATCTAAGTGGAACAAATCTGCACCCACCTTCGCCCATGGCCTCTCTGGAATTTCATGGGAATGCAGTGTTTCTTTTGGTTGCTCTTTCCCTTGAGCTTGACATGTCCTTGATTTCTGCACTCATTCCGGGCCAGTGCAAACATTCTCTTGCCCTTCTTAGACAGCCATTCACACCAATGTGGGAATCATGTACTCGTGTGAGCATGTCGCGTCTCCTGGCTTTAGGGATGATTACTCTCTCTCCCCTAAATATGAGGCAATCTCCAACACTCAGCTCGTCCCTCACATGGAAATAGGAGATAAGTTCTGGGCCAACATCCTTCTTGTTCTCTGGCCAGCCTCGTTTGATCACCTCTTGCAGTTTCTGCATAGTCTCATCTGTTTTTGTTGCATCCCTTATGCCATTTAGCAGAGGCTGTGCTATTGGGATGTGCCTTTCCAGGTTTACAGTCTCCAGTTCTCTCATGGTCTTGTCAGTCTTGCCAGTCTGAATATATGCTCTGCTCAGCGTGTCTGCAAGCTGCATCTCCTTCCCTGGTCTGTATCTTATTGTCACATCATAGGTCTGCATCCTCACCAGCATCCTCTGCAATCTCTTTGGTGCACGATGAAGTGGTTTTGTAGCGATTATCTCCAGTGGCTTATGGTCTGACTGCACATTGACTGGCCTTCCATATGTGTACACATGGAACCTCTCTAGACCAAACATCACTGCCAGCAATTCTTTTTCTATTTGTGCATATCTGGTCTCCGTATCCGTCAGGGCCCTGCTGGCATAGGCAACTGGATGGCCCTCCTGCATCAGCGCCGCACCGTCCAGTTTCTGACGCGTCGGCCTGTACTGTCAGCTCCTTGGATGGATCATAGTATCTGAGTACTGGCTCGGCAGTTACTAGCTTCTTTATGTCCATCACCGCCCTATCATGCACCTGTGCCCACCACCAAACTACATCCTTCTGTGTCAGCTTGCGTAGCGGTTCACATATGTCGCTTAATCCAGGAAGGAATTTGCTCAAGTAGTTAACAAAGCCAATAAATCGCTGAACTCCTTGGACATCCGTTGGGTTAGGCATCTGTAGCACTGCTTCTACCTTCCCTGGATCGGGTTTCAGTCCTGCAGCAGAGACTCTATGCCCAATGAAAGTGACTACCTTTACCTTAAGCTCATTTTATGACCATTGTTCTTTTATGCAATATCAAGAGAATTGGGATGTGTACGGAAAAACCAAAATAGAAAAACCAAAACAAAACAATTTTTTTGTGTTGTAAAAAGTATTTCTGTTCAATAACCTTTCTATAAATACCAGAATATACTCATGATAGGCCTGACATTGTAAATGTAGTCCAAGAACTACAGACTGTTGGAAATAATAGTTGTTTTTCACACATGAATGTAGCACAACGCGTATGCGCATTTGGCGTGCATACTTCTTTTTGCTGAAAAGTTGCGTAACGTGCCATATTATGAATTTGATGTAAAATTCTGAAATTTGGACATCAAAATTATGAATTTGTAAAACCAAATGTTGGGAGGTCTGTTCATGAACCATACTACGGACCACACCTCTCCATGTTGGAAGAATGGAAGATGCAGAAAGAGATTCCCGAAGCCGTTTATCGAAAGCACAAGGTGTGGAGATGAGTCACATCCTCTGTTCAGGAGACGATCTCCGGATATGGGAGGATTTCAGGGACATCAAGAAGGACGCCGGGATCAACCTATTACTTCTGAATGGGTGGTGCCCTGTAATGCTCAACTCTTGAAGTTGTTCAAATATCACATCAACGTTGAGATATGCTCCTCTGTAAAGTCGGTCAAATACATGTTCAAGTACACCTTGAAGGGGAGTGAGCAAGCAGTTTTTGGAGTTAACAGGGGTGACAATATTGCACAGTACTTTACTGGCAGATACATTGGTCCGTCAGAAGCAGTGGGATTAAAATTCTTGGATTTCCAACTCATGAGAGACACCCCGCTGTCATTCGACTCCAGATACATCTACCACAAGAACAACAAGTCATCATCAGAGTCGATGCTGGTTGGCTGGTGAAAAATGAGGATATCACGAGAACAACTTTAACTGAATTCATGGAATTGTGTTCTCGAGATCAATTTGCAAGAACACTGTACTACGCTGATGTACCCCGATTTTACACATGGAACAATAAGAAATGGTAAAGAAGGAAGGTTGGGAAGATAGTGGAAGATCTTCCAGGTATTTTTGAAGCCAACGTTCTGGGACGAATGTATACTGTTTCTCCAAGATGTGACCTCTAGTACTTGAGACTGCTTCTCCATCACGTAAAAGGACCAGTATCCTTCGATTCATCGAGGACGTATGACGGACATATTCTTCCTTCCTTTAAAGACGTCTGCATAGAAAGAGGTTTGTTGCAAACTGACGACCATTGGCAACAGACGATTGAAGATGCTGAGCGGACAAGACTCGAAGCAATGAGAGATTTGTTTGTTTTGCTAACGATTGCTGAGATCAACACTTCTTGACAATTATGGGATCGCTTCAAGAATTCAATGTCTGAAGATTACCTTCAAAGAGAACGGAGAACAATCGATGATTCAAATATCATGATAGATGAGAGGCATCATGATCAGGCTCTGTTGTATATTCAAGACAAAATTGTGAATTACAACACAACACTGGGATACTTTCATGTACCACTACCAAGACATGCAAGGATGAACCTTGATGGTGACAATCCAGAATTGCTGAGTGAACTGCAGTGCAATAGACTTAAACAACAGTGATTTGTTGAAGAGAAGGAGCCTCTGCTGAATGCTGAGCAAAGAGCAGTGTATGACCATGTGTGCAGCTGCTTGGAAAGGAATGTTCCTTCAATGTTTTTCATTGATACACCAGCAGGAATGGGCAAAACAATTCTCACCAATTTGATCCTCTCCAAAATTCGAGGTCAAGTTGATGTTGCTTTTGCTGTAGCATCCTCTGGTATAGCAGCTACATTGATGCCTGGTGGAAGAACTGCACATTCTCGATTCAAGATACCCATCGAAGTGACCGATAATACCATGTGCAACAGTGAGAAGAACTCCAACATGGTTCATTTGATCAGGAGTGTGAGACTGATTGTTTGGGATGAGTGCCCGATGATTAGGAGGGAGAGCTTTGAAGCGGTGGACAGAACTCTTCGAGATCTATGCAAAAAGAACGATGAGCCTTTTGGCGGCATTCTTACCTTTTGTTGTGGCGATTTTCGCCAACTCCTTATTGTTGTGAAAAGGGGAAATGATGCTGATGTTGAAAATTCCTGCATCAAGAAATCCTATTAACGTTCAAATTGTTATATTTTGTTATTCACGTTTTAAACTTTAATAAATCCCTTTTCCACTTGCTGTGCCCGTCAGCCGCCCATGCGCAGTAATACCTCCATGTTCGACGTCACAATGGAAACCCGACGGGGGGGAATGGCGGCGCCGCCAGAGAGCCCCTAAGAATGGAGTGGGTGACTGGGGGGTGGGAGGGGAAGGGGGAGAGTGGGTGGGGAAGAAGAGGGGTTGAGGGGATGGAGTGAGGGAGGGGAGGGTGCTAGACCAATGCAGAAAAAAACACAATTTTAAAGAAAAATCGCGATATTCATTGAGATATTTTAATATTTTTTAAAGCCATTTATTTTAAAGAAAAAAGTGCGATTTTTCCCCACATCACAATGGCAACCCAATGAGTTGTGGGCCCAATAGGTCCACTGTCTAGTTATTATTAAAATGCTGGAGTAACTCAGCGAGTCAAGCAGCATCTCTGGAGAAAAGGAATGACCTTTATGGTCGGAACCATCCTTCAGACTGAAAGTAGAAGCGGGGAATTCAGCACAATTCAGTACAGGGTCATCGAAAAATAAGACGGATGACAATAGACAATAGACAATAGGTGCAGGAGGAGGCCCTTCGGCCCTTCGAGCCAGCACCGCCATTCAATGTGATCATGGCTGATCATTCTCAATCAGTACCCCGTTCCTGCCTTCTCCCCATACCCCCTGACTCCGTTATCCTTAAGAGCTCTATCCAGCTCTCTCTTGATATGAAAATGAAATTAAATATTAATATTAAATTTAAATTATGAATTTAACATATGAACTGAAGGAGCTACCTCGATTTTCACTACAGGAATCACATACAAAATAAAGGTCAAATAATAGTCAAATTCTGCCACCCAGTGGTACTCTGAGGTAATACATGTAATCTGTAACTGAGGTATGAAGAAGGGTCCCGACACAAAACCTCACCTATCCATGTTCTCCACAGATGTTGCCTGACCCGCTAAGTTACTCCAGCATTTTGTGTCCCCTCTTTCTAACCGTTCATAATTTGGGAAGCAGACCGTTTTTACTAATCGATTTACAATTGATTTGCATTAAAAAATATATTTTTAAACCCTTTAGCTCAAGAATCCCAGAATTAATCAAAATTGTCTATGGTTAATTACAAAATGTAATTTTCTCCTACTTGACCTCTCCAAGAAGGAATAAAAGAGAGTGAAAGTGACTCTCTGAGTTTCCAACCCCATAAGGCAACCATTGATTTACCCCAGTGCTACTGAGCATTTAGCATTGCAAATGGTATAACAAACATACAAAGGTACTGCCGACAACTTAGTTTAGAGATGCAGCAAGTAAACAGGCCCTTTGGCACATTGAGTCTTTGCCAACCTTCGATTACACATTCGCAATAGTTCTATGTTATCCCACTTTTGCATCCAGTCCCTCCGCATACTGAGGGCAATTTTACAGTGGCCAATCAAACCCACTCGTCTGGGATGTGGGAGGAAACCCAAGCAACCACATACGATCACAAGAAGAACATGCAAACTACACTCAGACAGCACCTGAGGTCAGGATCAAACCTGGGTCTCTGGCACTGTGAGGCAGTGGCTCCTCCAGCGGCTCCACTGTGCTGCCCCCAAGCTACTGTAACAAATTGTATATCGCTAGGATTGGTAATTTGCATAGATAATAATTTTGAAATAACACTTCATTCACATTTAAATGTACATATTGGTGACAAGGCCCATAATTATTACCCTTTCCTTAGGCCCTGGTTAAGGTGATGATGGACCACCATGTTTCGCTGCTGCAGTGGGTGGAGAAGCTATTTCCATAATTCATCCAAATAAGCTGTTCCAGAATTTAGATGCAGCAAGGTGAAGGAATGGGGAAGTACTTCCAGATCAGGGTGTTATGCAATTTGGAGGAGATGCAACAGATTATGATTTCCCCCTGCACCTTTTGCCCTTGGCCTTCTATATGGAAGAGGTCATTCCAACTGCTGTGCTTTTGAAGAAGCCATGTGGTGTTATTGGAGTGTAGTTATTAAGTTATGAAGCATCAAACAGCCACGAGGTGCTGGTTGTTCAGGAAGTGAACATGATGGTGGTGATAGTAGATGTAAACTTAATCAACTAAGCTGCCTTAACCAGAATGGTGTCAAGATTCCTGCAGATTACTGCAGCTACACTCATTCAAGTTAGTGGTAAATATTCCATTACACTCCTGATGCTCTTGTACATGATGGAAAGGCATTGGTCTGTCACAAAACGAGCACTGTACTTAAAGCTTCTGCATATAAATGAGGCATGTCAAGTTAAGTTTCTGGTCAAGATCATATTATAAGATCATAAGTGATCGGAGCAGAATTAGGCCATTCAGCCCATCAAGTCTACTCTGCCATTCAATCATGGCTGATCTGTCTCTCCATCCTAACCCCATTCTCCTGCCTTCTCATAACCTCTGATGCCCATACTAATCAAGAATATACCTATCTCTGCCTTAAAAGTATCCACTGACTTGGCCTCCACAGCCTTCTGTGGCAAAAAAATCCACAGATTCACCACCCTCCGACTAAAGAAATGGTCAAGAGGAATGTTACTGATTTTGTATGAGTATCACTGTTGAATTTCAAAAGGAGACATTTTGGTTCTGGTTGATTACTGCGCAAACACTTCAGAAGTGGTTATCTTGTGCATTCATTGCATGTATGGTGCAATCTATTTTTTAGTTTAGAGATACAGTGCGAGATACAGTGCCACCGAGTCCGTGCCAACCAGTGATCCCCGCACATTAACACCATCCTAGACTAGGGACAATTTACATTTCATACCAAGCCAATTAACCTCCAGACCTTTGGAGTGTGAGAGGAAAATGAAGATCGCAGAGAAAACACAAGCAGGTCACGGAGAGAATGTACAAACTCCATACAGACAGCACCCATAGTCAGGATCGAATCCGGGTCTCTGGTGCTGTAAGGCAGCAACTCTACCACTGCGCCACCGTGCCATGCGGCTCAAATCTTCTTGCCCCTTATCATCTCAAGACGAAGTATCATCCAAGCCTCATTGCACATGGGTATTTTCATACTCTGAATTGAACACTGAAATTGATATAATATTAAAACACATTTTTGATATTTTTAAAGGTTTTTTAGGTGGACAAATGCCCAATAATTATATGTTATATAGAGAATCACAAAAACCAAACTTTTCTACTGATCCAAACAAATGGAGGATGAACATATAGTTCTTAAGGCCAATCCTTCATCAAAATGTCCACTAAAGTTATTCAGGTTCTTCTGGTATTTCTATTCACCAAATACTTTTCATTTCTTGGTATCCCACAAGACTCAAAAAGCATTCTGTCAAATAAAAGAATCATTAAAGTTGAGCTCCAATGATGCAAACTATTTGTATTTTAGTTTTCTCATGTAAATACTTCTTGTCTTGCCTTATGAGCTAGGAGAAAGCCATTCAGCCTGATGGGACGATGCCAGCTCCAAGTGCAATCCTGTCCGTTTGTCCCCTTTTATTGCCCAATAACCTATTCTCGCACATACCCATCAACTCCCCCTAATTATATTGCCGCCCATCTGTGAAGGGAATAACGTACTGGTAGTCACAGGGAGATTGTGCAAGCTCCACACAGGTAGTGATGGTTAGGGATCAGCATTTAACCTGGGTCACAGGAGCCCTGAGCCAACAGTACTGTAAGCTGCACCATTGTGCCATGCCTGAATACCCATTGTTTTAGCAATGCTTTATACAATGTATAATACATTGTCTTGTCATTGGGAAACTGATTTATTACCTGATGAAAAATATTGAGCTTGAAAACACGGAAATATAGAAACTAGGTGCAATCTGCCCTTTGAGATCCCTTTACCATTCAATGTAATGTTTTTCAATCTCCATACATGTTTGTTTTCTCCTCATACCCCTTAATACTTTTTGAACATAGAAATTTATATTTCTTGTCTTAAAAATACTCAGCCACCACAAAATAACTGCTGGAGGAACTCAGCAGGTCAGGCAGGATCTATTGAACATAGACAGTCGACATGCAAGTTTGTTGGTTAATTGGCCTCCGCCCTAGTGTGTAAGGGGTGGATGCAAAAATGCAATAACTTAGAACTAGTGTGAACAGATGATCCATGGTCGCCGTGGACTTGATCGGCCGAAGGTTGTGTTCCATACTGTACCTGGTCGGTCCTCAATGCCGGGTGTAGGTGTTAGGCAATCCGTGAGATCGAGACCTGATCTCAGTCTGGCCCATTGGTCCAACCATGGGGTCAGCAACTCCAGAAGGACATCAGTTGTGTCTGGTGCAGGCTTCAGAAGACCAGTAGACCACAGGTCTCATGGTAGCCTCTCTGGTCAGGTCCATTCTAATCCAACAGTCGGTATGGTATGTCCTTTGATCCTGGAGCTCATAAGATCTCCAGACCTGAAAGAAGATTAAAGAGAATAAAGATAGCATTGCTAGAAATCCTGATAAATTTGTAATTGGAATAGAGATTTAAATGAATGGAACGATTGTAATGGATGATGGCAGATCCTCTTATGGGTTCAACACACAAAGAGTCACCATCATCCAGCAGCATCATGCATTACTGAAGAAAACAGTCTTTACAGGCTTCAAAACATGCTGACAACTTAGCAACCTCTCTCATAATGTCACAAAAAAGAGCTTGTCATCATTTTCAGAAATTGAGATGGTTTACATGCCCCAGTCTGCATCAACGATGCAATAGACAATAGACAATAGACAATAGGTGCAGGAGGAGGCCATTCGGCCCTTCGAGCCAGCACCGCCATTCAATGTGATCATGGCTGATCATTCTCAATCAGTACCCCGTTCCTGCCTTCTCCCCATACCCCCTGACTCCGCTATCCTTAAGAGCTCTATCTAGCTCTTTCTTGAATGCAGAAGTGGAAATGTTTGGGAGCTCCAAGTTTCAAGGCATAGAAATCACAAGTATTTTGCCCTGGTCCGTCTACATTTATGCGAAGGACAAGTAAGCACACCAACAATTCCAGTTGCTCAGAAGAATAAGAAACTTCGGCACGAGTTCGGGTTTTGACATGGCCGGGTGAGGACGTGCTCCGAGCTTCTCCACTGAACCTTCACATATTTATCTACAAATATAGCCATTTGACTCTAAAAAAAGAACACAGTGTCATGGTAAACTACAAGCAACTCATTCTCGATGCCCAGAAGGATTAAGACACGCGGGGAGAGCAGTAAATTAACTAAACAGATCGACAAGTATCTGTTGGCCGCCAGCCAAACAGCAGATAAGATGGCGGAGGGTGCGGAGCTAAGTACTGGGGACGAAATGATTAACACTATCCGCACCGAAGTGAAAGCCCTACAAGCGGAGATAATGGCTGAGTTTCGTGCAACAGCTCTAACTATGCGGGAAGAAGTGGTTAAAGAACTTCGCTCCACATTGACCTCACTACAAACAACAATAGCCGACCATGCTAACAAAATCTCTGCACTGGAAGACTCACAGAACGATGTTACGGATAGGCTAGCGGAGCTTGAGACCCGGTGCGCTTCCCTAGCGTCAGATAACATTAAGCTCAAGGCTGCGGTGGATAACCAAGAAAATCGCTCCCGTCGTCAGAACTTACGCATTGTAGGCCTACCCGAGGGCGAGGAGGGCAACAACCCTACAGCATTCATGGGTCCTTTTCTGAGGAAACTCCTGGGTGAGGGAGCTTTGACCACCACACCGGTTGTTGATAGAGCGCACCGCACCTTCGTGGGCAAGCCACCTCCGGGCCAGCCTCCGAGAGCGATGCTGGTGCGGTTGCACTTCTACCAGACGAAGGAGAGGATTCTCCGCGCATTGCGTGAATGTAGTCAGCTGTCCTATCATGGGAAAAGGATCCACATATTTCTGGACTATTCTGCCGCACTTGCCCGACGCAGAGCGGAGTTTAAGGTCGTGAAAGCACAACTCCACCAGGCGGGTGTGAAGTTCGGTCTGATTTATCCTGCTAAGTTACGGCTAACTTTCCAGGGGTCCACCCACACGTTCGACAGTCCCGAGGATGCGCTCCTCTTCTGCCGGACTTCTATACAACCTGCGACGGAGCGACCGGGCGACAGAGAATGTAGTATCCTTTTCAAACACTGATCAATGTATCTGGACTGTTTAATTTCAGGGAAACAGAACTCTAAGAGAAGCTTTTTCTTTACTGACTCTCAGGGCTAGATAATTTTTTAAGTTCTGCAGTAATTTGTTGCAAACAGCTCAGTTGGTTGTTTCTATTTTGTCTCTATTTTACTCAGACTCAGTGACATGTTTGTGATTTACCTCTGACCAACTGTTGTACCTGACTATAAGAAAATAACTGCAGATGCTGGTACAAATCGATTTATTCACAAAATGCTGGAGTAATCTGGACTACACTTCTTCCCACCCGGTCCCCTGCAAAAAGTCTATCCCCTACTCCCAATTCCTCCGTCTACGCCGCATCTGTGCCCGGGATGAGGTGTTTCAGACTAGGGCTTCCGAGATGTCCTCGTTTTTCAGAAAACGGGGCTTCCCCTCCTCCATTATAGATGAGGCTCTCACTAGGGTCTCTTCTACATCCCGCAGCTCCGCTCTTGCTCCCCATCCCCCCACTCGCAACAAGGACAGGATCCCCCTCGTTCTCACCTTCCACCCCACCAGCCAGCGGATCCAACATATCATCCACCAACATTTCCGTCACCTACAACAGGACCCCACCACTGGCCATATCTTCCCATCCCCTCCCCTCTCTGCATTCCGCAGAGACCGTTCCCTCCGCAACTCCCTGGTCCACTCGTCCCTTCCTACCCAAACCACCCTAACCCCGGGCACTTTCCCTTGCAACCGCACGAGATGCAACACCTGTCCCTTTACCTCCCCCCTCAACTCCATCAAAGGACCCAAACATTCTTTCCAGGTGAGACAGAGGTTCACCTGCACCTCCTCCAACCTCATCTATTGCATCCGCTGCTCTAGATGTCAACTCATCTATATCGGCGAAACCAAGCGCAGGCTCGGCGATCGCTTCGCTGAACACCTGCGCTCGGTCCGCATTAACGCCACTGATCTCCCGGTGGCCCAGCACTTCAACTCCCCCTCCCATTCCCAGTCTGACCTCTCTGTCATGGGCCTCCTCCAGTGCCATAGTGAGGCCCGCCGGAAATTGGAGGAGCAGCACCTCATATTTCGCCTGGGCAGTTTGCGGCCCGGTGGTATGAACGTCGACTTCTCCAACTTCAGATAGCTCCTCTGTCCCTCCCTTCCCCTCCTCCTTCCCAGATCTCCCTCTATCTTCCTGTCTCCACCTATATCCTTCCTTTGCCCCACCCCCGACATCAGTCTGAAGAAGGGTCTCGACCCGAAACGTCACCCATTCCTTCTCTCCCGAGATGCTGCCTGACCTGCTGAGTTACTCCAGCATTTTGTGAATAAATGTTGTACCTGACTATGTTTACTGTCTATTAGAGTTATGGCTAGATGTTAAGTTTATTTTTGTTAATGGTTCAGTGGAGTTACTCTGTTAGTTTTATGACAGAGAACGTCTGTGTTTCTTTACACAAGCGTTTGTTGTGACAGGGGTTTGGGTTCAAGGTGCCTTAGTTGGGAAGGTGCCAAGGGGTGGGGATAGGTGGGACGTAGGGGGTGGATGGGGTGGGGGGGGGGGGGTAGACTGGGAGCAGAGATATGGTTTTTCTTTTTTCTTTTTGTTTTGTGGGGGGTGTTTTGTTTTTTTTGGGGTTTTTTTCTCCCTCTTTTTTTTTTTTTTTTGTCCCTCCCCCCACGTGTGTGTGTATACCTAGGCTACTTTATGGTGGCGGACACGGTTAAGTATTGTCTCTCCTATATTTCAAATGGCTGACTTAACTACGACTCAGAATAGTGTTCATTTTGTTTCCTGGAACGTCAAAGGTTTAAACAAGGTTACTAAACTAAACCGAATAATGTCTCACGTGCAACATTTAAAAGTAGATATATGTTTTCTACAAGAGACACACTTATGTGCCTCAGATGTCTCAAGACTCAAAAGGGGATGGGTTGGACATTTATTTCATTCTAAGTTTAATTACAAAGCTAGGGGCACTGCAATTTTAATTAATAAAAATATTCCTTTTGAACTATTGAGCTCTATTACTGATCCCAATGGACGTTATGTTATTGTATCAGGTGTCATCCAAAACACTCCCGTAGTCCTTGCTTGCGTATACGCACCAAATTGGGATGATAGTCAGTTTATCTCTGTCATTTTCTACATTACCCGTTCTTGACAACAGTTTTTTAATTATAGGGGGGGACTTTAATATGGTTCAAGATACAGCTCTTGATAGATCATCCACCAAGGACTATGTTCCTTCCAACTCTGCCAGGGTTTTGGCCTCTCATGCTGAACAGCTCGGCCTAACCGACCCCTGGAGGTTCTTCTTTCCATCAGCCAAAGCATATTCTTTTTTTTCTCATCCCCACCATACATACTCTCGGATAGATTTCTTTCTTGTGGATGACAGACTTTTATCAAACCTTAAGTCATCTGAGTACCACAGCATTGTTATATCCGACCACGCCCGCACTTCTATGGAGATCAATTTATTAAAAAGCTATGTTCCATCGAGGCAGTGGCGCTTTAATTCCCCAATGCTGTCTGATAAGATATTCAAGGACTATCTTACCTCTCAAATTGGATTTTATTTTGAAATTAACAAAACTCCTGATGTCTCCCAATCAATTCTATGGGAAGCTTTTAAGGCTTATTTAAGAGGTCAGATAATATCTTTTGTTTCATATGCCAAAAAGTCAGAGGCAAAGAAACTGTCTCAAATCTCTGAGGAAATTTTAAAATTAGACAATCAGTATGCGATATCCCCATCTCCTGCTCTGTACAATAGGCGCCTGCACCTCCAGACTGAGTTTGACATGTTATCAACAACCAATGCTGAAACACTTTTGCTTAAGTCTAGGCAACGTGTTTTTGAGATGGGGGACAAAGCAAGTAAACTTCTAGCCGATCAAGCTCGTTCAGTTGCTGCCTCCAGGCTGATTACTAAAATTAAATCACCCACTGGTGCTATTCTGTCTGATACAAGAGATATAAACAAAGCCTTTGCAAACTATTATTCCGATCTTTACTCATCTGAAAGCCCCCCAGATATCTGGGACCAGGATCACCCTCTTAACAGTATACGCTATCCTGTACTTGATGAAATGGTTTCCAGCAACCTCGGAAGACCGATTTCACTTCTTGAAATCCAAGAAGCCATTAAAGCCATGCAAAATGGTAAATCCCCAGGGCCTGACGGATATACAGTGGAGTTTTACAAGACATTTTTTCATCTTCTAGGCCCCGAACTACAAATTATGTACAATGAGTCGTTCCAGAAAGGCCAGTTGCCAGAAACATTGCCTCAAGCCTCTATTTTCTTGTTGCTTAAGAAAGATAAGGACCCGCTTCTGTGTAGTAGCAGAAGACCAATTTCTCTTCTCAATGTGGACCAAAAGATCTTGGCCAAAGTCCTTTATAACCGTCTTCGACACGTGGTCCCAGATTTAATATCAACGGACCAAACAGGCTTTATCCAGGGGAGGCACTCCTTTTTTAATACAAGGCACCTGTTGGACATAGTTCATGCTCCAATTTCTGAACTCCCTGAAATTGTCCTCTCGTTGGACGCTGAGAAGGCCTTCGACAGGGTAGAGTGGACCTATCTTTTTTTTGTTCTTCAGAAAATGGGGATTAATGAAGATTTTATTTCATGGATGAAACTTTTATATTCAGCCCCTGTAACTTCCGTTATCACTAATGACGTACACTCACCTTCCTTTCCCCTCAAACGAGGTACTAAACAAGGTTGTCCTCTACCACCGTTGTTATTCGCAATCGCCATAGAACCTCTGGCTATCTGGCTCCGTAGCGAGGTTAGGTTCGAAGGCATTGTCAGAGGGGGGGGGGGGGTCACCCACAAAGTGTCTTTGTACGCGGATGATCTACTTTTATTTATATCTAACCCCAACTCTTCCGTTTCAGTTATTATATCTATCCTTGAGCAGTTTGGTAGATTCTCCGGGTACAAACTGAACATTCAGAAAAGTGAGCTTTTTCCGATAAACCCCGCAGCCACAAGAATGCCTCATTCACTTTTCCCTTTTAAGCGCATGGATAGTGGGTTTAAATAGCTTGGCATTGTCATCACTAAATCCTTCTCCCATATTTTTAATGCAAATTTTCTCCCCTTACTAGAACGTTGTAAACAAGATTTTAACCGTTGGTCTACTCTGCCCTTATCACTGGCCGGTCGCATTAACCTAATTAAAATGGTTACTTTACCAAAATTTTTATACCTTTTTCAACATATACCAATATTTATTAGGGGAAGCTTTTTTGTAAAATTGGACCAGACCATAGCTTCCTTTTTATGGGGAAACAAACCACGGCGCATCAGGAAAGAGTATCTCCAGCGGTCCAAGTCAATGGGGGGGATGGGCCTTCCAAATTTCCTTAAGTATTATTGGGCATGTAATATTCAGAAGCTTCTCTACTGGTCTAATCTGGAAAACACTCCTCTTTGGGCACAAATGGAGCTGTCCTCGTGCCAGTACTCTCTTTGCTCTTTAGTTTGTTCAGGTTTACCGCTTACCTCTATTGCCTGTTCTATGCCCACCGTTACGCACACTTTAAAGATCTGGATGCAATTCAGGAGACACTTTGGTCTTACAAGGCCATCCCTGTATTCTCCAATACATCGCAATTATTTGTTTAAACTATCATGTACTGATTTTACTTTTCAAACCTGGTTTGATAAGGGTATCAGAACTGTTAATGATCTGTATGGTGATGGGACCTTCTTGTCATTTCCAGAGCTGTTTGAACGGTTCAACTTGCCCCGATCACATCTATTTCGCTATTTTCAGGTCAGGCACTTCTTACAAAGGCAATTTCCAGAATTTCCAAGTCAGCCCACTTACTCTGAAATTGATTCTATTCTTCTTTTGAATCCCAATGCGCAGAGGCTGATTTCAATTATACACACTGAAATAGACTCCATTAAGCCTGAATCTCTCCATAATCTTAAGGTAGCTTGGGAACAGGATTTGGGGTTTGGCATGACGGATCGGACATGGGAAACTGTGCTGGGACTTGTTCACACTTCCTCAATTTGTGCTAGACATAGTCTTATACAATGTAACATTTTGCATCGCACGTATTACACTAACGCTAGACTAGCAAGAATATTTCCCGGCACGAGTGACGCATGTAACCGTTGTCGACAAACACCTGCCGACTTGATTCACATGTTTTGGACGTGCCCCCGGCTGTCTAAATTTTGGACGGGGATTTTTAAATCCTTTAGGGATATATCCGGTATAGATATTCTACCTAATCCTCTTACAGCTCTTTTTGGTGTCCCTTCCGGAACTAATACCCCCCGATATCTAAAAGTAATTATGTATTTTACTTCTCTTTTGGCTAGACGTCTTATACTTCTTAATTGGAAGCATGTATTGCCACCCACTCATAATAGATGGATCAAGGATGTGTTATATCACTTAAAGCTAGAGAAGATTAGATTCTCTCTTAAAGGTTCACAGGAAAGCTTTAAAGAAACATGGTTACCGTTTCTAAATTATGCAAAAACTTTAATGATTGTTTTAGAGAATGGGGATAAACCAAAGTGTTGACTGCTTATATGTCTGCCTACACTCTTCCTCCCTTGTCTGTAATCAAAATTTTGATTTTTTTTATTATATATATTTTTTTTAACTTTGTATTTGTTTTACTAATGTCAATGTTTATCTCTGCGTCTGGGATGGGGCGGAGGGTGGGGATGGGGGTGGGGGTGTATCTTTACGCGTATTGTTTGTTCATTGTTGAAATAATTGTAAAAACTAATAAACAGATTAAAAAATAAAAAAAATAAACTTCGGCACAACTATGAGCAATTCTGCAGATGCACCATAGAGAGTTTCCGATTAAGCTGCATCATAATTTGGATTGACAACTGCTCTGCCCGAAACCACAAGAAATTGCAGAGAATTATGGATGCAGCCCAGTCCACCACACAAACCCAGTCTTGATCCCAACCCACCAACACCCCCCCGCCCCCTCCCCTCCACCACCCCATCGATTCCATCTACATCTGTTGCCTCAGGAAAGCAGCCAATATTATCAAGGTTCACACACCCCAGCCATTTCTACTTCTCCCATTTCCCTTTGGGCAGAAGGCACAAAAGATTGAAGCACTCAACTCAACACCAGATCCAGGAATTATTTATTCGTACTATTGAGAGGAATGGAGGAGGAGATAAGACTTTATCTTCCATCACAGTGTGGGTGTGCCTGGAGGAATCACTGTGATGGTTGTCTGTGTTAAACTGTAATTGTGTGTCTTGTGCTCTTTATTGTTTGTGACTGCATGGTAATGACAATTTCGTTCAATTCATTTTAAATGACACTAAAAGCTATTTGATTTGATTTGATTTGAAAGGACCACTCACAAGAAAAGGATGCAGTCCTGATCTCCCAATCTACCTCACTGCGGATTTATCATTAAAAAAAAATCTGCATTCTCTTCACCTGCAACACTAGGTTTTTCCTCATCCCAGTCCTAAATGGCCTACCCCTTATTCTCAAACTGTGAGCCCTGGTTCTAAACTGTCAGCACCTCCCGTCTACAATTGGGTCTTTGACTTCCTGATCCATAAACCACAATCGGTATGGATAGGCGACAAATATCCTCTGTGATAATTCTCAGCATCAATGCCTGAGAAGGCTGTATTTTCAGCTCCTTACTATACTCCCCATACCATAACAACCGTGTGGCCAAATTCTGCTCTAACTCCATTTACAGGTTTGCAGGTTACGCCATTGCAGTGAGCTGGATCTCAAACATTGACAAGACAGAGTACGGGCAGAAGATAGAGAGCTTAGCAACATAGTATCAAGACAGCAACATTTCCTTCAATGTCAGTAAAATGCAAGAGCTGGTCATTGACCAGGAAATGGAGATGGACCACTGTCCCGTCTACCTCAGTGGTGATGAAGTGGAGATGGTCAAGAGCTTCAAGTTCTAAGGTATAAATATCACCAACAATTTGTCCTGCTTGAACCATAATGATACTACAGCCAAGAAAGCACACCAACGCCTCAATTTCCTTAAAAGATTAAAGAAAATCAGCATGACTAATGACCCTCACCAATTTCTACGGATGCACCATTTCCAGATGCATGACAGCTTGGTGTTGCAACTCTGCTCTGTGAGCCCTGGTTCTGGACTGCCCCAACATCGGGAACATGTTTCCTGCATCTAGCCTGTCCAATCCCTTAAGAATTTTATATGTTCCTATAAGATCCCCTCTCATCCTTCTAAATTCCAGCAAATATGAGGCCCGTCGACCCATTCTTTCATCATATGTCAGTCCCGCCATTCCGGGAATTAATCTGGTGAAGCTACGCTGCATTCCATTAATAGCAAGAATGTCCTTCCACAAGCTAGGAGACTAAAACTGCACACAATACTCCATGTGTGGTCTCACCAGGGTCCTATACAACTGCAGTAGGACCTCTGCCCCTATACTCAAATCCTTTCTCTATGAATGCTAACATGCCATTAGTTTTCTTCACTGCTTGCTGTACCTGCATGTTTACTTTCAGTGACTGATGTACAAGGGCACCCAGGTCTTGTGGCATCTCCCCTTTTCCTAATCTGATACTATTCAGATAATAATCTCTGGTGATAAGCATCTTTGGAAAATAAATAGGTGACCTTTCGGATCAGGACCCGATCCGATCTTCTGCTTTCTTCTGGGTGATTAATTTCCTCTTAGCCCTGCCCTTATCTCACTACCTCTCAGAAAACAAGGAACATATAACAGTACAGCACAGGAACAGGCCTTTCAGCCCACACTGTTCATGACGAATATGATGTCAAGTTAAAGAATATATATATATATATATATATATACTTCGGACTGATTGTCGTCTGGAAGAAAGGAAGTACATGACAAATCCTGGCAGATATTATGTTTATACAGATGAGGAGGGGATTTGATAGGCAGATGGTTGACAAAGCCAGAGATGACAAGACAGAAGTTATGAAACTAAATAATTGAAGAGTTGAGAATTGTGAAATTAAAGGAAAGCATGTAAGTGGAAGGAGAGGGAGAGGGGGAAATGGGTACTAGTCCAGGTGGGTCACAGCAGATGGGGGAGGGGGAAGGGAGGGATTTAGGGGGGAAAGAAAGGAGAGGGCAAGGGTTTTGTAGATACCTTCAGTTGAAGAATTCAATGTTCGCACCGTTGGATCTTAAGCTACCCAAGTGGAATACGAGGTGCTGTTTCTCCATTTAGCGTGTGGCCTTACTCTGGCAATAGAGGAAGCCCAGGGCGGAAAGGTCAGTATGGGAATGGGAAGGAGAGTTAAAATGGTTCAAAGGCAGTTCGTTCTTCTGGGTGATTCATTTCCTCTTAGCCCTGCTCTAATCCCGCTACCTCTCATAAAACAAAGAACATATACCAGTACAGCACAGGAACAGGCCCTTCGGCCCACACTGTTCATGGCGAATATGATGTCAAGTTAAGCTGATCTCAGCTGCCTGCACATGATCCATAGCCTCTATTCCCTGCCCTTCCATCTGCCTCTCTAAAAGCCTCAAACCCAACTATCGTAACTATCCACCACTACCTCTCGCAATGGGCTCCACTCTGTGTAAAAAACATCCCACAAATCCCCATTAAACCTTTTCCCTCTTGCCTTATAGCTATGCCTTGGACATTTCCACCCTGGGAAAAAAGTTCTGACTGTCTACCCTATCTATGCCTCTCATAATTTGATATACTTTTAGTTTAGTTTAGTTTAGAGATACAGCATGGAAACAGGCCTTTCGGCCCACTGAGTCCACGCCGACCAGCGATCCCCGCACGTTAACACTATCCTACACACACTAGGGAAGTTTACATTTAAACCAAGCCAATTAGCCTACAAACCTTTATGGCTTTGGAGTGCGGGAGGAAACCAAAGATCTTGGAGAAATCCCACGTGATCACGGGGAGAACATACAAACTCCTTTACAGACAGCACCTGTAGTCAGGATCGAACCCAAGTCTCCTGCCCTGCAATCGCTGTAAGGCAGCAACTCTACTGCTGTACCTCTGTGCCACCCCTATCAAATCTCCCCTCCACCTCCACCTCCAACCTTCCAGAGAAAACAATCCAAGTCTATCCAACCCCTCCATGTAACTGACACCCTCTAATCCAGGTAGCATTCTGGTGAATCTCCTCTGCACCCTCTGCAAAGCTTGCTTATCTTTCCTGTAATGAGGCAACCAGAACTGCTTGCAACAATGCAACCTAACCAAAGTCCCATAGAGCTGCATCATGACTTCCTGACTCTTATATTCAATGTCCCTAACAATGAAGGCAAGCATAGCATGTATATTCATTACCTCCCGATCTTCTGGTGCTGCTACCTTCAGTGAGCTATGAACTCATTTTAAACTATGGCCTCTGATTTTAGACTTTTAGAGTCCTGGAATCATACAGCACATATGCAAATTTATCGCCTCATCATATCCACTCTGACCATCAAGACTACTGACACTAATTCCACTTACCAGCACTTAGTCTGTAACCGACTGTGCCTCGATGATTCAAGTGCTCCATCCTCTGGGCGAAAGAGGTTCTGCCTCAGATTCCTTCTAATCCTATTATTTCTCATCATAAACCCATGCCCCCTTGGCATCGACACCTATGCCACTTTGGGAACAGTTTCTTACTATTCACCCTGTCTGTGTTTTTCATAATTTTGTATATTCTTCCAACAGATGCACTTTCCTGTGCCACAGAAAATAAACCTAACCTATCCAGTCTCTCCTCATAACCGAAAAATTCCAGCAAATATCCTTCTCAAAGATATTCACAAAACCTCTTAAAAAGAATGCAATGTTCTCACTGACTCCCAGGAACCTTAGCCCCACGAATGGAGACACAGTGGTGTAGCTGACAGAGCTGCTACCTTACAGTGCCAGAGACCCAGGTTCAAACCTGACTTCAGAAGCAATCTTTATGGAGTTTGCACTGTGCACGGCTCTGCCGCGTAGACTTTCCATCTCCTTGCGGGGGCTGTGCGGGTCGGTCGCCTCGGTAGGGGTCGAGTTGTCTGTACGTGGGAGGGGCATGGGGGAAGAGAGAGGGGAAGTTTTTGGCCTCCATCACAGTGAGGGGGTGTTTGGAGTCACTGTGATGGATGTTTGTGTTGGGGTTGTGTCTTATATTTTTTGTACTGCTGGCTAAGTAATCTCGTTCGGAACGAATGACAAATAAAGCTATTTTGGATTTTGGATTTTTGGTGTGACTGCAAGGGTATCCTCCGGTGCTCCCGCATCCCAAAGACGTGTGGATTTGTAGGTTAATTGCCCTCTGCAAATTATCCCTAGTGTGTAAAGAGTAGATGAGAAAGTGTGATAATATAGAACTAGAGTGAACGGGTGTTCAATGGGCATGAACCTGGTGGGCAGAAGGGCCTGTTTCCATGCTGTATCCCTAAACATAAAGCAGATTGAGTCCATGCATCGGAGGCGCACAGAAGGCCAGTGTAAATGTTAGAAGCATCTCTCCATCTCACTAATTGTCCATCATCCCACTAGCTGCCCCATCCATGGAAGACTCTCCAGTCCCCACCCTAGTCACCTCAGAGTCCACATGGCCAGTGAGGAAGGAGGGCATCCTCTATCCTGAGGGATTGCCTCAGGCCACATATCTGACTTCCAATCCATTTTGCATTATGTTCCACAATACTTGGCTGTGCTGAACACCAGAGAGCAGATGTGTGAAGCACACAGCCAGTTCAAGCACTTTGTGTTCTCAATTCCTCACAATGTGATGTTTGAAACAAAATCATTTGCAGTTAAAATGTGGAAACAATGAACTGATGCTGATTAAGTGAACTTCGTCAAGGTAGGCACACCTGAATTTTTTACAAAGAAGAAAGATTAGGTTGTCTAGGAACAAGGAACTGCAGGTGCTGGTTTACAACAACAAAAAAGAATACAAAGTGCCGGAGTTACTCAGTGGGTCAGGCAGCAGCCCTGGAAAACATGGACAGGTGAAGAAGGGACCCTTCTTCAGAATACTGGCATAATGAATCCTTGTTTGCTGGTTCTCTATAATACTGAAAGTTTCTGAGGAAAGGTCCCCACTGAAAACATTGGCTACCCATGTTCTCCAAGGATGCTGCCTGTCCAACTGAGTTACTCCAGCATTTTGTGTCTTCTGTTACAGTTAATGCAGTCCTTGAACATCTTGAAGTAAAGTTGGTTACGTAACTTAAGTCTATAAAACATAAATTTTGGGTAGAATCATGTATGGTCAAATGTCTAGTTATTAACAGAAACATAGGAACATAGAAAAATAGATGCAGGAGTAGGCATTTCGGCTCTTTGAGCCAGTATCGCCATTCAATGTGATCACAATATACAATATATCTTTATTGTCATTGTACAGGGATACAACGAGATTGGGAATGCGCCTTCCATACGATGCAATAAATTAATTAGCTAATCAGTATAAATTTAGACAACCCAGTGAAACAAAATTAGAAACAGTTTTAAAACAGAATAAAGTTCAAGTAGGTCTGTGCCGGTTCACTGTGCGATGTGACCATCCGGCTCAGCAGGACCAGTTCATAGCAGCTATGGCCCTGGGGATTAAGCTTTTCCTGAGTCTGGAGGTGCGGGCGTAGAAGGCCTTGTAGCGCCTCATGGCTGATCATCTAAAATAAGTACCCCCTTCCTGCTTTTTCCCCATATCCCTTGATTAGCCCTAAGAGCTAAATCTAACTCTCTCTTGAAAACATCCAGTGAGTTGGCCTCCACTGCCTTCTGTGGCAGAGAATTCCACAGATTCACAACTCTCTGGGTGAAGAAGTTTTTCATCATCTTAGTCCTAAATGGCCTACCCCGTATGCTTAAACTGTGACTCCTGATTCTGGACTCCCCCAACATCAGGAACATTTTTCCTGCATCGAGCCTGTCCAATCCTTTAAGAATTTTATATGTTTCTATAAGATCCCCTCTCATCCTAAATTCCAGTGAATACAAGCCCAGTCGACCCATTCTTTCATCATATGTCAGTCCCGCCATCCCAGGAATTAACCTGGTGAACCTATGCTGCACTCCCTCAATAGCAATAAAGTCCATCCTCAAATTAGGAGACCAAAATTGTGCACAATACTACAAGTGTGGTCTCACCAGTGCCCTTTACAACTGCAGTAGGACCTCCTTGCCCCTAAACTCAAATCCTCTCGCAATGAAGGCCAACATGCCATTGGCTTTCTTCACTGTCTGCTGTACCTGCATACTTACTTTCAGTGACTGATGTACAAGCACACCCAGGTCTCATTGCACCTCCCCTTTTCCTAATCTGACACCATTCAGATAATAATCTGCCTTCCTGTTCTTGCCACCAAAATGGATAACCTCACATTTATCCACATTATACAGCATCTGTCATGCATCTGCCCACTCACCCAACCTATCCAAGTCACCCTGCAGCCTCATAGCATCCTCATTGCAGCTCACACTGCCACCCAGCTTTGTATCATCCCTAAACTTGGAGAAGTCACCTTTAATTCCCTCATCTAAATTGTTAATATAAATTGTAAATAACTGGGGTCCCAGCACCGGGCCTTGCGGCACCCCACCAGTCACTGGATGCCATTCTGAAAAGGACCCGTTAATTCCTACATTTTGCTTCCTGTCTGCCAACCAGTTCTCTATCCATATCAATACCCTACCCCCAATACCATGTGCTCTAATTTTGCACACTATTCTCTTGTGTGGGACCTTAACAAAGGCTTTTTGAAAGTCCAGATACACCATATCCACTGGCTCTCCCTTATCCATTCTACTTGTTACATCCTCAAAAAAATTCCAGAAGATTAGTCAAGCATGATTTCATCTTCATAAATCCATGCTGACTTTGACCGATCCTGTCACAGGTTTCCAAATGCGCTGCAAAAACATCTTTAACAATTGAGGCAAGCATCTTCCCCACTACCGATGTAAGGCTAACTGGTCTGTAATTCCCCGTAGGTAGACACAAAAAGCTGGAGTAACTCAGCAGCACAGGCAGCATCTCTGGAGAGAAGGAATGGGTGACGTTGCGGGTCGAGACCCTTCTTCAGAGTTGGAAAATGACCTCCAATGTTAATACTGCTGTTTTATCTCTTTCAGGTAAACTATAACTAATTAAAAAAGACAGGCCATTCTGACATTTCATAGATTCATAGAGTGATACAGGCCCTTCAGCCCAACTCGTCCACACCGACCAACAATGTCCCAGCTACACTAGACGCACTTGCCTGTGCTTGGTCCATATCCCTCCAAACCTGTCTGATCTATGTACCTGTCTAACTGTTTCTTAAATAATGGGATAGTCCCAGCCTCAACTACCTTCTATGGCAGTTTTTTCCATACACTCACCACCCTTTAGGTGAAAAAGTTACCCCTCGGATTCCTATTAAATCTTTTCCCCTTCACCTTGAACCTATGTCCTCTGGTCCTCGATTCCTCTACTCTGGGCAAAAGACTCTGTGCATCTACTGGATCTATTCCTCTCATGATTTTGTATACCTCTATAAGATCTCCCCTCATCCTCCTGCGCTCCATGGAATAGAGACTCAGCCTACTCAACCTGGTTGATGTACTTATCTTCTTGGGTTTACAAAACTTAAAAAATTAAAATTGAAAGTTTTAAAAAACTTTAATATCTGGAAATGTATTTTGTCAGACAGTCCAGAGTTTTTTTCGTGGCCACAAATTTACTCTGCTGTCGCAGTGGGCTATAAAATGCAAAACGCTGCTAACCTGTTGACGATAGCTAAAACAGATGGATTTGCATCGGTTTGCATTCTCTTTCAGGCAGTTCCGGAAGAGCTCGAATGGAGAGTTTAGCATTCCTAATAGAGATGTTAATGAATGCCCCAAATAGGTTGATAACATATTTAAACCCAAATGAAGAAACGTGAATGGTTATGCAGATCACTTTTGTTTGAATAGAGGCATTATTCTTCGAAAAAAAGGTGTGACGAAATTACATTTTATAGCAAATAGCTTGGCGTGGACAACAGCATAGAGTAAACTCGGAGTTGTCATAAATTAAACTTTCAAATGTACAAACTTTCAAACAAATGGAACACAATGCTTTCGTTAATTAATCATTATTTGTGCGTTTTTTGAACATAATGATTTATTTGTTGTTTTTCTATTTGGAACCATTCACCAGAATTACTTCAACCTGTAACATTAGCAACGATGTTATTTCGCACCTTCTCTCCCGAGATGCTGCCTGACCTGCTGAGTTACTCCAGCATTTTGTGAATAAATTATTTCGCACCTTGCAGGCTTGTACCATTAACGCGTTCACGGATTGCAATATAGTGGCAAATACGGAGAAAATGTATTTAGCTAATTTCTAATTCAGAGTTGCAGGTAGTTTACAAGGATTAAAAAAGATGACCATTTAGTTTAGCATGCAACAATAACCATGGCCACTTATTCTCAGAATACTGACGCCAAAAATGTAGGTTTCAATAACACCACTAACAATGAGTTTACATCGGCTTTGTCTTTCAATGTCAGGCATATTCAATTATTTGACGATTGAGAATTCGCGATCTTCCTCCACCAGATGGCACATCTGAGCACAGCTTTAAATCAATATTGCAATCGTGGGATGTTTGGGAAATGTATGCTAAAGATAGCGGCGGGGTGAAGGCAGAGGGTGCGGATGGCTGGGCTGGGCTGGGTGGAAAACATGATATTTCGAAACTTTCAGCCTTTAGATGATTTTACCGTTTTCAAAAGCCTATGTAAAATACTGTGAAAAGATGTGGAGTCATAGAGTCAATAGACAATAGGTGCAGGAGTAGGCCATTCGGCCCTTCGAGCCAGCACCACCATTCAATGTGATCATGGCTGATCATTCCAAGCCAACCAAGATACCACATCTAAGCTAGTCTATGCCATATCCCTCTAAACCTTTTTTTTCCATGTTCCGTTCCAAGTTTATTTTAAATGCCTCAACTACCTCCTTTGTCAGTTAGCCCCTTATAGCCACCACCCTCGAAAAAGGTTCCCCCTCAGGTTCCTATTAAATCTTGCCTCTCTCACCTTAAACCTATGTCCTCTGGTTCTTGATTCACCTTCCGTGGGTAAAAGACTGTGCATTCACCCTATCTTTGTCCCTCAATATTTTATACGCCTCTGAAGGATCATTCCTTAGCCTCCTGCGCTCCAAGGAATAAAGTTCTTGGCTGCTCAACTTCTCCCTATAGCTCAGACCCTCAAATCCTGGGAAAATCCAGGAAAATCTTCTCTGCACTCTTTCCAGCTGATCCTGCTATGATTTTTGATAACCGTCTTCACTATCTACGATACCACTTTAGTATCATCTGCAAACTTACTAATCATGCCTTGTACATTTTCATCCAGATGGTTGATATAAACCACAAACAGCACAGATCCTTGAGGCCCACCAGTCACAGGCCTCCAGTTTGAAAAACAAACTTCCAGCTACCGCTCTCTGTTTCCATTCTGAAGCCCATTCTGAGTCCAGATAGGATCCCATGTGATATATCCTTCCAGTCGGGTATAAAGTTTGTAGTTGAAGGTGGAGCTATGTGAGAGTAAACAGAAAATGCCAGAACTGTTTTTTAAAATTCCAAACACTTTCTAAATTAGTGCATGGAACTAACTCCCTTAAACCCACGGCATGAAAATTTGGATGTAAAATTATCTTGGTACAAAAAGTAGCTTTCCATACAGATGACATTATGTACGAGATTCACTTCAATTCCATGCAGATGCTTTCTCCCTGGTCCTACACTCATCCCTGGAACATCAAAATAACAAATACATCTATGGAAGACTCCTTTATATTGACTATCGCCCCATCTTCAACATTATAATTACCACCAAACTCTCTACTCTCTAATTTTGTCTAATCATCTCCAAAATTATTTGCTTAGGTCTCAGCACCTCCCGTCTACAATTGGGTCTTTGACTTCCTGATCCATAAACCACAATCGGTATGGATAGGCGACAAATATCCTTCATGATAATTCTCAACACCAATGCCTGAGAAGGCTGTATTTTCAGCTCCTTACTATACTCCCCATACCATAACAACCGTGTGGCCAAATTCTGCTCTAACTCCATTTACAGGTTTGCAGGTGACGCCATTGCAGTGAGCCAGATCTCGAACATTGACAAGACAGAGTACGGGCAGGAGATAGAGAGCTTAACAACATTTCCCTCAATGTCAGTAAAATGCAAGAGCTGGTCATTGACCAGGAAATGGAGATGGACCACTGTCCCGTCTACGGCCGTGGTGCTGAAGTGGAGATGGTCAAGAGCTTCAAGTTCTAAGGTGTAAATATCACCAACAATTTGTCCTGCTTGAACCATATTGATACTATAGCCAAGAAAGCACACCAACTCCTCAATTTCCTTTAAAAAACTAAAGAAAATCAGCATGACTCTAATGACCCTCACCAATTTCTACAGATGCACCATTTCCAGATGCATGACAGCTTGGTGTTGTAACTCTGCTCTGCCAAAGACCATAGGGAATTGTGGAGAGATATGGTTGCAGCCCAATCCATCACACAAACTAGCCTGACCCCCCCTCATCAACTCCATCTACACTTCTCACTGCTTCGGGAAAGCAGCCAACATAATAAAGCACCACTCATAGCACGCAAAACAACGTTTTTTACCTTATCTCGGTACATGTAACAGTAACAATAACAATAACAACTTACAGAATAATGAAAGGCATTGATAGAGTGGATGTGGAAAGGATATTTCCACTGGTGGGAGAGTCGAGGACCAGAGGTGCTCTTTTAGAAAGGAGGTGAGGAGGAACTTCTTTAGTCAGAGGGTAGTTAAACTGTGGAACTCATTGCCACAACTGGGCTGTGGAGGCCAAGTCAGTGGATATTTTTAAGGCAGAGATAGACAAATTCTTGATTAGAACGGGTGTCAAGGGTTATGGGGAGAAGGCAGGAAAATTAGATTAGGAGGCAGAGATCAACCATGATTGAATGGCGGAGTAGACCCGATGGGCTGAATGGCTTAATTCTATTCCTATAACTTGTGAACAAAGCAATACCAGTGTTTTCCCATGGAGCCAATGCTGTATTGTAATTATTATCGGGACTGCAAGATCTAATTTAAAAGTTTGCAACATATAAAATTTGACAATATTTTAATAATAGGGTGTGGGCGGACTGTTGAAGTGGACAGCAAGGTGGTAATACATTTGGAAAGGACAAAAATTAGTGAAGTACGGGTTTGTTAAACATGGGAATTCGTATGGTTCTGGATAGACAGAGACTGGTTAGGGATAGACAGCAAGGTTTTGTACATGGGAGATCATGTCTTAGGAATTGGAATGAGATTTTTGAAGAAGTAACCAAAACTTTGATGAGGGCAAGGCCGTTGACACTGTCTATATGGACTTCAGCAAGGCATTTCATCAGGTTCCACGTGGTAGGCTGCTCTGGAAGATTAGATGACATGGGATCCGAGGAGAGCAAACTAAATTTTAGCAGAATTTTGCATTTCAGCTGGGCAAGTGGGCTGAGAAATGTCTAATGGTGTTTAATGCAGGTAAGTACGAGTTGTTACATTTGGGAAGTTCATGTTTAGGTTTGTTATTGTCACATGTAAAAGTACAGTGAAAAGTTTTGTTTCGCATGCTAACCAAACAGAACAGATATACCATACATAAATCCAATCAAGTCAATTTCAAGTACAATAGATGGAGCAAATGGGAAGATACAGAGTGCAGAATATAGTTCTCAGCATTGTAGCACATCAGTTCCATAGACAAAATCCAATCTCCACAATAGGGTATTGGTGAATATGGTAGTGCGGTAATAGAAGAATCACTCAAAAGCCTGATAACAGAGGGGAAAAAGCTGTTCCACAATCTGGTGGTGCTGCTTTCAATCCTCTGTACCTTCTGTTGGATGGAAGCAGGGAGAAGAAGAAATGACTGGGGTAGGACAAGTCTTTCATTATGTTGGCTGCATTTCTAAGGAATGACTTGGGTGGTACAAGTCTTCAATTATATTGGCTGCTTTTCTGAGGCAACGAGAAATGTAGATGCAATCAAAGGTAGGGAGTCTAATATGTGTGATGGACTGGGCTACATCTACAACTCTGCACTGCAATTTTTGCGGTCTTGGGCAGAACTGTCCCCAAATCAAGCTGTGATGCAACGCAACAGTATGCTTTCTATGGTAAAGGTTTGTAAGGCTCACTAGAGATATGCCAAATTTCCTCAGTCTCCTCACAAAGTAGAGGCATTGGTGTGTCTTCTTGGCTGTCACATCAATGTGCTTAGTCCTTGACAGATCATTGGTAATTTTAACACCAAGGAACTTGAAGCTCTCCACCATTTCCTTTTTGGCACCATTGATGCTGGTTGGGGTATATACACCATGCTTCCTAAAATTGATAACTAGCTAATCTGCCTTGCTGACACAGAGGTAGGGGTTATTATCCGGATAGCAGGTCACCAAGTTATTTTTCTCCTTCCTGTACTCTGACCAGAGCATGGCCTTCACAGTGAATGGTAACGCCCTGCAGAGTATTGTAGAGCAGAGGGATCTAAGAGTACAGGTACATCGTTCTTTGAAATTAACATCACAGGTAGATAGGGTGGTCAAGAAGGCTTTTGATACATTTGGCTTCATTGGTCTGTGTACTAAGAATAGAAGTTGGGACATTATGTTACAGTTGTACAGGACGTTGGTGAGGCCATATTTGGACAGTGTTCAGTTTTGTAGGAAAATAACTGCAGATGCTGGTTCAAATTGAAGGTAGACACAAAATGCTGGAGTAGCTCAATCTGAGGAAGGGTCTCGACCCGAATCATCACCCATTCCTTCTCTCCTGAGATGCTGCCTGACCCGTTGAGTTACTCCAGCTATTTGTGTTTCCCTTCAGTGTTCAGTTTTGATCACCCTGCTGTAGGAAAGATAACAATAAGCTGAAAAGAACGCAGAGATTTATGAGGGTTACAAGATTTACGTCTGAAGAAGAGTCCTGACCCAAAATGTGACCTATCCATGTTCTCCAGAGATGTTACTTGACCGGCTGAGTTACTCCAGCACTTTGTGTCCCTTTGTGTAAACCAGCATCAGCAGTTTCTTATTTCTACTTTAGAAGGATGTTGTCAGGTTTCAAGGGCCTGAGCTGTAGGGAAAGGTTGGGCAAGCTAAGACTATATTCCTTGTGCAAGAGGCTGAGGGGTGATGTTACAAAGGTGTATAACTCCTGAGGGGAATAGATAGGCCAAATGCATGGAGTCTGGTACCCAGCGTAGGGCAATCAAGAACCTGAGGACAAATGTTTAAGCGGAGAGGGGCAAGATCGTTTATGAACCTTAACTCACAACTTTTTTTCTTGGAGAGATAGGTACATGGATAGGAATGGTTTAGAGGGATATGCGTGAAAGCAAGCAAATATGATTAGCTTAGATGGGACATCTTAGTCGGCATGGACTAATTGGGCCGAAGGGCCTGTTTCCGTGCTGTACTACTCCATGATTCCGAGTGATAAAAACAAAATGGCCTTAATCTTAAAGTGCTGTGGAACCAAAGAGACGTACTGCGGGATGGGAAACATTTGAAGGTTGCAGGACAAGGTAAAAAATACACGAAATCCTTAGCTTTATTCACAAAGTAAAAATTATAAGGGATCTTTGTGAAATACAAGTTCCACCTCCCAGCTGCAATATTATTGCCGTGAGGTAGAACTTGTTCAAATTTGACACCGCACTTTTAAATGTCAAAAACCTTGGAAGAGAGAGAGAGGGACCGGAGAGATTTGTTCAACTTTCGCCAAAGGCTGGTGCTTTCAGGAGAAACTGGGGTTGGTCCTTCGAGTGGATATGGTTAAGAGGGGCTTTGATAGAGTTGGTCGAAATCATGAACCGTTGATAGAAGAAATATGAGGAGAGAAAAACTGCTCTCAGTGATAAAGGGATCAGAAATAGAGGTCGCGTATGTAGTTTCGTTTTCTTTTCTTTAGATATACAGCATGGAAACAGGTCCTCCAGCCAACCGAGTCCGCGCCAACCAACCATTACCACGTACACTAGTTCTAACCTACACACTAGGCACAGTTTTACAGAAGCCAATGAACCTGCAAACGTGCACGTCTTGGGAATGTGAAAGGAATCCTGAGCACACCCGGTCACAGGGAGAACGCACAAACTCCGTACAGACAGCAGCTGAGGTCAGAACCGAACCTGGGTCTCTGGCGCTGTGAGGCATGACCCACTATGACAAAAGCCAGCAATTATTTTAGTGGAAAATCTTGCAGCATTTATATGTACCGGGATATACATTTGTACATAACACTGACTCGAATACATGAAAGCAAACAATTTAGAAACAACCACAGATTTAATGAGACGTGTGGAAGTTTTATCGTCCTGAGGACGTTTTTATTTACACAGCGGGCTGATGTGATCGCGATGTACTGCCCGATAGAATGGTCGAAGCATCTCTCAGAAAACAAATTAGATAAATATTTGTAAGATAAATCTTTGCATGACTTTGGGGGGGGGGGGGGGGGGGGACGTGCATTTGAATGGGGCGGTAGTTTGGTTTAGCCTACCGAGACCGCGCCGACTAGCGATCTCCACACACTAATCCAGCACACTATCCCACACACACTGGGGGCAATTTTCATTTCTCCCAAGTCAATGAAACTACAAACCGTCTTTGGAGTGTAGGGGGAAACCGGAGCTTCCCGGAGAAAACCAGTACAGGTAACATAAAAACTCCGTCCAGACAAGCACCCGTAGTCAGGATCGAACCCGGGTCTCTGGCGCTGTAAGGTAGCAATTCTACCGCTGCGCCACCGTGCACACCGTGTCTACCGACAATAAACACGAGCCGGGGGATTGTCCCTTGTGCTGATTCGAAAATCGGATAGGAAGGGCATGATATGAATTAATTAGCTGATGTTTCTCGTCCATCATATAAAATAGCAAATATGAAGGCAAACAATGGCATTTTAGGCACTTGTGGGGCAAGGTGGCACTAAATATCACAGTGGAAAAATGGAAAGGTCAATGATGAGGTCAATCACCCAACCATCCGAATTAAACACTTTAATAGCCCGAGCACAGGGGCATGGACATATGAAATGGAGAATGGAGGAAACACTCATATTCTCAGGTGAAACTTGTGAAGAGGACAGCTAATTTACAGATTCGATCTCTTCGTTAGAAGCAAAGGTATTTTATAAGGGCCAGAATAAAGAAATGGAGAAGGGAGCATAGCGAATGGTGAAAGATCTGGATAGAGTGAATGTGGAGAGGATTCTTCCACTGGTGGGAGAGTCAAAGAGAATAAAATGACGTACATTTAGAAAGGAGGAGGGATTTCTTTAGTCGGAGGGTGGCGAATCTATGGAATTCATTACCACAGTCGGCTGTGGAGGCCAAGTCAATGGATGTTTTTAAGTCGGAGATTGACAGATTCTTGATTAGAAAGGGTGTCGGAGGTTATGGGGAGAAGCCAGGAGAATGGGGTTGAGAGGAAAAGATAGATCAGTCATGATTAAATGGCGGAATAGATATGATGGACCGAATGGCCTAGTACTTCCCCAATCACATGAATCTCTGAATCAAGCCACGCGGAACATGAGTCCGTACGGCCGGCCGGACACCCACACCAGAAGACAATGGATAATGTGGGACCAACTTGAAATCCAACATTTAATCCGGAGACGTGTCAAGTGCTATTGGTCAAACTAGGTTGGATAATCAATGTTGCTTAATGTCCCATCAAAAGATTAGGTCTTTGTAAACGCTTGGCTTTAAATAACATTCTGTGACAGCAATAAAAATAAATCAGGCGGTTAACAATTATTGTGGGCATTATTCATTATACTTTCCTTATATTTCTCTAAGTGTTCATTGAAGAGCT
The DNA here is from genome assembly GCF_053455715.1 of Rhinoraja longicauda. Taxonomy (NCBI): domain Eukaryota; kingdom Metazoa; phylum Chordata; class Chondrichthyes; order Rajiformes; family Arhynchobatidae; genus Rhinoraja; species Rhinoraja longicauda. The sequence continues at coordinate 48,034,516 of NC_135955.1, read as the reverse complement.
GCCCTAAACATTTTTTTAAAGTCTCCACTTCAAACATCAAATTGCCACCGCGCCATTCCTGTGCATTTATCCAGATGGGGTTAGTCAAAAGCCATGCAAGTCTGATCACTCTGAACGTGTTTTATTGCCCCGTTATACCTAAAGATCAACGAATGGCAAGAAGGTGTGAAAACACAATTTACATTAAATTCAGTTGCATCGAATTTCACTGTAGTTCGAAATAAAATCCAGAATTGTTTTATATTGAACTTATTTGTAAATCTGTAAAGGCAGAACCAATCACTTTGTCGTATAATAATATAAGCTCTAGTTTAACCTGGCATTATAGTTGTGATTCGGAAATGTGTTTTGCAGTCGTTAGATATTCGGCATCTTGCGTTGCCCATGTTCAGAATTCGCCAGTGTTCGTTTTCCGCGGAATTGCGGGTCAATTAAAGAGTTCTAATAAGGGCATTTATAGAAAATCTACGGCTAGCAGCCTCGGACAACCCAATAGCGTTTATTCGCGGTTTTACGGAATAGCGTGGGGTACACGATATACATCAATTCAGCAATTTATTTTATAATTTTGAATTTATTCTATAATTACTTTATCTTGCTGCATTTATATGTACCGATACTATTTCGGGGGCTATATGCGTATGTGGCTTGTACTCAAATAAATGAAGTCAAAGAATTAAGAAACAACGAAAGGGTTTAACGTCTGAAGAAACGTCACCTATTTTGTGTCGATCTTCGGAAGATTAAATGGCCCGAGTTTGGACGTTTTCATTTTAAATGTTTGGTATAAATGCATGACCATCATTGAAGGTTGTTTTTTTTCGCAGATTCAAGCGTGGTGGTGTTTAAATAAAGCCGCCCCAGCAATTTAAGGACTGTCTTTCTTTTCCAAAATGTTGCACCTCATTCTTTGAGGTGATTGCAACAGTGTCACTTCCTACATGCGATTCATATGCGGAACGGTGGGATTAGCTCCGTTTTAACACCTCTGTTCAACGAGGCGGGAAGTCTCGGAGAAGCAGCTACCAGACGGCCCCGGGCCCTTTATCGAAACAAAACCTTAACAATGATTTTAACATCGAATCGTCGAAGTTCTACCCCAAATATGCATGTCTTTAATTACGGGTTTAATCTCGGCTAAGCGTGCCATGCTGAGCCCTTGCACGGAGACGCAACAATAAGTTTCAAGCCATGACTTTATCTCCTTTCGTTTATGTCTCCTGCCAAAACACACCAACGTCAGGTTGGCTGTTTAACAGAAATGAGTCTTACATTTCACCAAATCATTGGAGTTGGGTTAATTTCAGTCACTTACATTAATTCATACATTCATTTATGTATTGGTCGGAGATACAAGGAACTGCATATATAGGAATTTTAATAATCTTTAATTATTGTTCTGTCGATAGTCTATATCACAAATTACGTCAGTTAGTAGCAAAACTAACATTCACTCGCCCGCACTAGCTGCGCAATGCTATCCCAAAGTTAGAATTTATTATTCAGACATACCACACCCCTTTATGCCCAAAGATAGATACAAAAACCTGGAGCAACTCGGTGGGTCAGACAGCATCTCTGGAGAAAAGGAATAGGTGACGTTTCGGGAGAGTCGCTTATTTCTTTTCTCCAGAGATGTTGTCTGACCCGCTGAGTTACTCCAGGTTTTCGTCTCTGTCTTCGGTTTAAACCAGCACCTGCAGTGTTCCTTCCCTTGCATACTTTATGCCCTTCCCATACCTTTTATGCCCAATACATTTTATAATTGTTTAAAACACAGACTGCTGGAGTATCTCAGCCTGTCAGACAGCATATCTGGAGGACATGGATGGGCGACGTTTTGGTCATGCCTGACCCACTAAGTTACGCCAGCACTTTGTGTTTGACTCAAGATTCCAGCATCTGCAGTTCTTTGTGTCTATATTTTATAATGATATTGTTTTCGAGCCCTTCCCAGCTGAATGTTTTCCATTTCAGCATGTGCGCCGTTGATTTGAAAGTCATCCTTGATTTTGTTTTGAAGAACATCCTCGGTTCTCTTTCCTTTCGTGGCTGGGAGGGTTCGGGTTTCCCGAGGTTCACAGGATGAACGCTAATACCGTTCGGATTTCAATTCTGTTGGCACGAAAAAGATGCCGGTGTAAATTGACATTTCATTCACAGACAGAACGCGCATCTTGCGAGAAAATGGCACCAAACGCGAGCAGATGCTGGCATGTATTTATTGTCTGTCTCCGTCTGACAGTCCGATAACCGATCGTGGCTTTCGCGGCACTGTTAGTGGCACCAAGTAATCGTCTGTGTAGATCACTGCACTGACCTAAAAAACAAAAGATAAATACGGCAGGTCTGTAGATGGGGAGCTGTAAAGTTCCACAGACGTGTTGGTAGTTTTTTTGGCTACTGTAATATTGCCCTGAGGGTAGGTGAGTGGGTGAAGAATTACGGGAAATGTGGAAGAGATTAGGGTGCATTGAAATAAATGAAGAGAAATAATTGTTATAGAAGCTGGCATAAGCTTGTTGGTCTAAGTGACCTCTTTCGAAGTCACGAGAAAGTTTACAAATGTCAAATATGTTCGTTGGTTCGTTTACTGTCGGCAAGTTTCTATGAATACTAATGGTGCCTCGTCGCAAAGCTCGACGGCTATTATTATTCATGCATTGTTTAGACGTCTTCGGTAAACACACCCATTCACCAGCCCATTGTCCTTACGTGACTCTCCTGAGCTCCTGACTGCCTTGTCCCATATCCCTCCTTCCCAGATGAATGCAGGTACATGAAGCCACATCATTCTGGCGCGCTTGCGCTGCCCGCCCTATAAAGTTTTGCCAAACTCTCTTTGCCAGCAACAGCAAAAGGCAAGACCCGTAGAGTCGCGGACGTGCCTTGGTTTCAAGCGAGCGGCAGATGATCTGAGCCCAACTTCGGGGGTTAGGTGCACCTGAAAACAAAAGGCGAGGCTGCTTGTGCCCCTCTGCGTTGGAGGAAAACAGCCAGGGCAATTCTACCCTCTTCATTGGAGCCCATGACATGACACTTCGTGGAGATCTCCGGGTCGCGGGCCACCGCAAGGTGGTGGAGCAGGAGGAAGCGGAGATTGACATCCTTGTGGATAACGAAGAAGGGGAAGGAGTGGAGGAGGAGTCCGGTGGCCAAAGGCGGCGGGGTCTGTACTTTCTCAGCGGGAGACAGGGCAGAGACAAGGCGAGGCCAGGAGAGACTGGACACTGCCAGACAGACACGGAGAGCTGCGAGATATGTCCCGGCATGAGCGCCAAGCCCAAGGTGAACCTGGCCAAACCCCCCTACTCCTACATCGCGCTCATCACCATGGCCATCCTGCAAAGCCCCCAGAAGAAGCTCACCCTGAGCGGCATCTGCGAGTTCATCAGCAGCCGCTTCCCTTACTACAGGGAGAAGTTCCCCGCCTGGCAGAACTCCATCCGGCACAACCTGTCCCTCAATGACTGTTTCATCAAAATACCCCGGGAGCCGGGCAACCCGGGCAAGGGCAGCTACTGGACTTTGGATCCGGCGTCTGAGGACATGTTCGACAACGGCAGCTTCCTCCGCAGGAGGAAACGTTTCAAGAGGTACCAGCACCGAGAGGCCGAGCTGGCGAGGGAGGGTGGAGCACTGGTCCTCTATCACAATGTCACCTGTTACGGCCGCCCCATCCCCTACCTTCTGCAGCCCCAGGCAGTCTTTCACCACTCGCCCTTCGGCTTCACCCCCGAGGTTGCAGCCCTCTCCAGCCCCGCTCAGAGCCTATCCGACTCTCGCCTCAGCAGGAAGCTTCAGCAAGCCCAGCCCAGCAGCGCAGGCCGCCAGGCACACCTTCAACTCACGGGTTCAAAGCCCGGCTCCGCCATCTCCAGCCGCCCTTCCTTCAACATCGAAGACATCATTGGAAGTTCAAATGTCCAGCCGCGCACGCTGCATCCTTACTCAAATTCTCAGACCCGGCCTGACTATTGCAGCCTTATTCAATCCGTCCCTTGCCTGCTGTCTACGGTTTTAAACATGTCCACAAGGACAGCCTATGGCCACTTGAACAGACCTCGTCGCCACGCTCTCAACCACGAAACAGCACCCGCTCTGAAATTGCACCCACCAGCAGTCTAGTCTGTGCCGCCCGAGTGTCGGACAGTTCAGCGTTAACTGGCCAGATCAGGAGGCAACTCGCTCAAGGAAGCACCTTGTGAATTCCAGCGTTATCAATCCGAGGAGGCTCCGGGGTTCGTTGTCTTATATTTAAACTGAAATCTTGGCGGATGAGAAATAAAACATTTGAGATGCTTAAATCGAGCACGAGACAATGCCCTTCCCAAATCATTAACAAAATACAGCACAGGGATGCTGAACAAATGGGGGAAAAGTTGCAGATCCGGCAGAAATAACGACCGGATCTCTCGTTAGGACTTTTTACTTGGTTTCTATTTTGACAGATAAATACCGGGTACTTAAAGCATTTCTGTTTTTATTTCACTTTCCGTGTTTGAAAGTGGCGGAGGTAGGGTTGAAGAAATAGAGTTGAAATATATTATCGATGTATTTAATATAGGAATTGACGAGCATTTAATTATTTAAAATATGAATCAGTACCTCAGTAATCCACAACCCCTCTGCGGCAGCTAGTCCCTACCAGTGTTGAAAATAGACTCCGTCATTTTTTGTTTGAAGTTACCAGCCAGATTATATTTTGTCACTTCGCTGATCTACGTGTCGAAGTCGTGGGATATTCTTCAGTCGGAAAGGGTTAATTCTTCAGATACTAAACGGCAACTGCGTGATAAAATATTGTGAATTATGCATGTTTATGTACAGAAGAACTTGAAACAAAATCGCGACTTTGTGTGCTGAACCTCGGGAGTTATCAATTGACTCAGAAGCAATAACCTTTCTAACCTTAAGGTGGAAATAATTGTGTTGCCGCTTCAAGTCGTATTCTCCAAGAAACTTGGTGTTTTGACATCTTTTGTGAAATCATTTGATTTTATCGCACATTTATTTCATTGTGAAAAACAATGTCTGATATCGCAGTATCGAATAATTCTACTGCATATTAATCAAAAGAATTGAAGTTCCGATGTTCCTTGTATCCTTGTCACTCGTGTGCTTAAGTAAATAAAGGAAAGACTATTTCTGCATGAAAGTATCAGCTGAGTTTTTTTTTCTTGGATATTTTCGCTGAGTTAGAAGTTGGTGGGTTCAAACCCTGATCTGGAGATCCGAATACAAAAAATATGTTGACATTTTGGTGAACGAAACAAAGCGTGATACAAGTGCCGCCTTCGGTATGACTAACAGATAGCTGTTATCAGATATTATCACGATATTATCAGATTGCTGTTGGATTTCGCCATTTTACACGAAAAATGGTTGTTGCTTTTCTCCACAATAAAACACAATATATTTGAAATGTACTTCACTGGTTTTGTAAAGCCCATAGCGAGACCTCTAATGAATATATTACGTGATAATTATTGTTTGGTTTTATTCAAATGTCGCATCGACAATATTTAAAGTATAATCGATGCACAATGTAATTATAGAATTCTTAGAGCTCGGGAATTACTCAACTGTTAGTGAACTATCGAACATTGGTCTGTATATTAAAGATAACGGTGGAGAACAATAACTATAACGATAGCTATTATATAATAGCATGCTACATATAAAGGATAACACTCACGTTTAAGTTTCTGTAAGGATTAAGGTAAACATCGCTAATCGGTTCATCGTAATTAGTCTCACTATTTCCTACATAAGTAAACGGGCGACACTTCTCAAATAAATGAATTTGAAACAGAAAAAAGAACCACGCATCTTGCGAATATACTTATTCTAGCTGCGGCGTTTCAGAATGGAAAGACAATTTCAATCCTTGTACTCCGTAATCGAAGTTTGCGTGATTGTCACGAAGGTTAAGTCATCACGTCATATAACTAATTCCAACTCCAAGGTTCAATTACTTCTCAACAGCAGATTTTGATACAATTTTGAGAACAACGCCAATTTTGCATCTTCGAATGATAGTTTTTCTTAGTTTTGGGGCAATTTCTGCGGTACCAGGCTTGTGAGTCTACACCACAGAGGTTGTGAATTCACCGTTGCAATCTATAATGATGAATGAGGTATGTGCGTGGAGAACAAGAGCGTGATGCGAAATCAAGTTTTACATTAAGTAACATACATTTACTTTGTCAGTGTTTTTTATCATGGCATTGTTATTATTTAATTGAACTACCATCAGAGTAACGAAATTTGATATTTTTACCCTACAACGATACGATTAATATTTTTTCTGCTGAATACTTAGAGATACAGCGCGGAAACAGGCCCTTCGGCCCAGAGTCCGCACCGACCAGCGATCCCCGCACATTCACACTACCCCACACACAAGCAGGGTCAGTTTACATTTATACCAAGCCAATTAACCTATAAACCTGTACATCTTTGTATTCTGTAGTCTTTGACTTTCTTCAATTGCAGCAACATACAAGTATTAGATATTTCCATTTTTATATATAGGATAAAATTACCGGATGTGTAACCGTACACTCCAGGTTCCCTGAGTGATTATGAGATCGAGTCGGTCAATTTGTATCTCTACGAGCGAACTTCAAGATGTAGCCAATACAGACCGCGCACGGTAAATAAAAACACGGACTCAACTTGAATTTAAATCTAGCCTTAGCCAGTTAATAAAGACAAACGTTCAAGGATTGGCCTACAGAAATAAACAGTTGGCTTTTGAACTTCATAAAACTGAAACAATTCCAAAGGTTTGAAGTGAGAATCTGAACGTGGGGTTATGGGTAGTTTGAGCTAAGTGAGAATTTGTTTAGATGGTGTATACAAATTATGCAAATTGAATGAGATAAAAAGTATAATCATTTAAAGTATAAAAACTAAAAGCAAAATAATTTAAAGTATAAAAAAGGTTAACTTGGAGAGAAACTGGGGCTGGAAACTTGGAGATAATTATATCGATGTTCTTAAGTATTGTCAATTGTCAGTGCTTGGGTGCGAAACAACATTTATGGGGTAAACAGATTATTACGTTTTTGTTTGTTCCCTTGAAAATAACCTAGTATTTTGAAGTAAATCGTGTCAATGGATTGTATTACAATAGGCACATAACTGATTAACCCAGAGCTAAGATTACAGAGAATTGCGTGATAGCTGGTGTGAACTTATTTTACACTGAAATATCAATTAAACTGGTTTCTTAAATGACTGTTAAAACGAGTTGAATATATTTGGATTATAATGAAAACACATATAAGTTTGTACACGCCGATCATGTATTAAGTGTTAAGAACAAAACGCTAGAGGAAACCAACGGGCCAGGCAGAATCTGCGGAGGGAAATAGATAAGGTTTCGCGTCGGGACTTTTCTTTAGACTAGGGAAGGAAGCTGGAAAATAGAAGTGGGAGTGGGGCAAAGCCTAGATACCAACATACCAGTGAAAGGGTGATTGACAGTTGGAGATTACCACAAATCGCTAGCGGTGAAAAGGAGACCAAAGGGTATCTAGTTTAAGGGTAAAGTTAGAGACCCCATCTCGCCCTTTATCTCCCCCCCCCCCCAGTCTGAATAAGGGTCCCTTGCTGGGGTTCATGCCCTCACGAGAAGATGTGTGACCCCCTGAGTTCCAGCACTATATTTTTTGCTCAAGATTCCAGCATCTGCCGTATCCTGTGTCGCCATTATTGAGCGTTTTTGTCTGCATCATATCTTTATAAATACGAGATTGTTTCCCGAGTACTTGACAGTGGCGCACCATCAAGCTGGTTGCATTGTAGCCGATACATATCTATATACTAAAACTCTCGTTTGTTTGTTTGTTTGTTCCTGAACGACAGCCAAAACGGTACACGATAGCACGACAATTTTAGGCCCACCTTACTCACCGTCGTCCCTTTGGTGCTAATGGAAGTTTCATTGAAATCGGTGTTATATTTTTAAAGTTATTCACATTTAAAAGTTTAAATCTATCTCCTAGGGAGGGAGGGGCGGGGGGGGGGGGGTTGAGGGGGATGGAGTGGGGAGGGGAAGGGGGGGAGGGAGGGGAAGGGGGGAAATAGGGGGGGGGGGAGAGGGTGCTGCACCAATGCAGGAGAGGTTTGGGCCCAACGGGGTCATACGTGGTCTAGTACACACTAAAAATCAACATCACATTAATATGGACACGTCCTTAATAACTTGATGAAATTCCACTGGATTAATACCCATGAGTCATAATACACCCAACTGGATGAGTTAACGGGAGTTACCAATGTTAGTGTATCTTAATTTGGTGCAGTGGCACAACATAAATGAGAATGAACTAAGATTGTGGCTGTTAGATATGTTCTTAAATGATTGATTCCAGTGAACTTATTAGGTCTCAACAATACTGTATCAGGCTAGTTTACCAACAGCTATATTAAAAAAAACAATTTTACAGTTGTTTCCAGTCAGTGTGAATCAGTTTTAAATGGTCAAATTGCACAATTCTTCTTTACACCTCACTCCAGGGTTATTGTTTAGAGGTTTATTGAACATTGGGTAACAGAATTCATTAACAGAGTTTACTTGAAAATTCTCAGCTATTTCCAAAGGAACAAAGAACATTTTAATGCATCTCTACTAACCATAAACTGGTTTTGCCACAAAACCATGAACCTCGCCTAGTAGAAACAAAGAACTGCAGATGCTGAAGGTGTCGACCTGAAACTTCACCTAGCCATGTTCTCCAGAGATGCTGCCACGCCCAATGAGGTACTCCAGCACTTTGTGTCCTTTCATGAACATCACCTGCTTAGTTTTGTTATCAATATTTTAACACTTGGACAATGGTTCCAATAATGAAACAATATGAAAACTTAAGTTTATTTTTGAAGCGAAATTAACTGATTATTTTGATTACATAATGGTGTCTTTTCACATCATTTTTTCTGACTTTCCTACCCACCGAACATTCCCATTGATGTACTTCCTGTGGTAACGAAGAAATTAACTCCGCGTTAAATGTCTTTGTCTTTTAACATTATGTTTCCATTCTATATGAGGTGAAAGTAAACACCCAAGAGAGCAAGGATTAAATAGTAACAGTAAACAGGATTGAATAACATGGAGAGTGAGGATAAAACGAAACCAAGAGTTAGGACCAAATAGTACAACAAAGATAATGCAGTGTGTTTTATTTAAACCAAAAATTCATACCTTATAGGAGATACCAGTTCTGCACCATGCGGCACATTACCCATTATGATATTGAGCCCATGTAACCAGCAAGGCTACGCCCAGCTGGAAACGTCAAGGGTGCTATTTTTTCAGCTTCGTTCTCCTGGAAAATTGGAAAAATAGTTTGTACAAAATCTTTGTGTGTGCACATGCAAGTTTTTTTATTAGGTGTGTTGAGGTTGAGTTGTTACGAAATTGCTCCATGCTCCACAAGTTACAACGTTAGTAATTTATGCATCATCACAAGTGGATCGCTGTTTGATTACTAGCTCGTTTTAGTGATTGGTGGTTACTAAGATAATGCATGGAATAGAATGATGAAAAAATACAATTATTGTGTTGAATTGAGTAATTCCCAATTCTGGTTATAACAGGCATTTTGAAAACACACAAGAGCCTCTGCAATTAATAATGAATAATCCTAAAATTTAATTTTCATTCTCTGTCATTTACAATTCAACACCCAGATGGGATTTTTCTTTTAGTAAAAGGCTAAAATAAACTTCTTGTACCTCGCTTCCAAGTACGTACAGAGTATTACAAACAATGAGTTTGCAATTTGCTGATATATTAGCAGTACCTTCCCATAGAGAATTATTGAAATATTGAGAAATCACTGACAACACATTATCTGTTGCAAAAAAAATGTAGTGGGAAGATAATCTTGAACACATCCATTCACAAGTGCCTTTCTCAAAAATATGCCTTCATACAGTCCTCAAGCTAGCAAATTTGTTCAGGAATTATGGCTTTGCAAGAGAATTAAATAAATGACAGGTAGTGTTCCTGCAACAGGCACTGGGAGTAAAATCTGTCACTTTATCACAAAGGCAAATTGCATCCAGCCCTGCAGAACCTTGCACAACAGTTGCTCACCCATACAATAGATCAGTTGAGAACCTGAAGCATCACATAAATAGAGCCAAGTATCTCGCATTAAATTTCAAAAAGTTTCATGTTCGAGCTTTGAGGCATAACCTACTGAAATCTCAAGACTTCAGCAGATTGGACATGTATCATGCATTTAATTGTTGAATTTAGTCAAGGATCCTGATAAAGTAATGCATAATATCTTTTCTTATGACTTCACAGACATGTCAGACATCAGTCTTTCAATTCTGAAAGACGAATAAAAATAGACATTTGGGAACAGTCAGTTGGAAAGTGTTAGGATTGGTCTGAACTCAGGAACAGAACATTTGCTGTTTTTCTGTTCCTACAGCTATTTAATAACCTGTTAGAACAAGGCAAGTTATAGATGTTGGGAAAGGACAAAGCATAATGGTATGCTTACAGTGATCAAGTAGCATTGTGCTTTATACAAGGACCTTCCAATGGAAGAAATGAAAATAAACAGCAGCCACCCGCTGTACTTCAGCAATCATGTGACCTTCAGTGATCTGGGACACAAAAGAGATGGCAAGAAAATCAGACAACTTAGAGCGAGAGCACGAACATTTCTTCTAATCACAAAATTGCAGATGCTGGTTTACAAAAAAAGAGAAAGTGCTGGAGTAACAGTGGGTCAGGAGGCATCTCTGGAAAACACTGTTAGGTGGTGTTTCTGGTCAGGATTTTTCTTCAGAGGAGGATAACTTCAAAGTAGGCATATCTTGAGATTCCTCTGAGTTACTCCAACATTTTGACTTTTTTTGTAAACCATCTGTGGTTCCTTATTACTCCATTTTACTGATCTGCTGTAAAAAAACCCTCATGGTATGCCTGCTTTGAAGATTTACTCCTCTGATTGAATGGCGGTGTAGACATGATGGGCTGAATGGCCTAATTCTACTCCTATCACGTATGACCTCTCCAAAGGGACCTGATCCAGAACGTCATCTTTCCATATTCTCCAGAGATGCTGCCTGACCTGCTGAATTATTTCATTGTTTTCTGTCCTTTTGCTTCGGAGTAATGTTTGAAATAAACTTCTGCAAAATAAACTCAAATTTTCACATTGTGATTCCTAGTGGTCATGCTACGAATGTACAGATGGATCATTTTTGCAACTTCAGTGAAAACCTGCATGATGGCTGATGACAAATGGAAAGATCTCTCAACTATGCACTACAAGATGCAAGACTGAAGACAGGTGCACACTGCTGGGGGTTTGGAACCAGGGACTGAAATCCAGCTCACATGGCTCTTCTCTGTGGTGTTATGATTGGGCCCAGCATCTCCATGTGCACTGGTGGAAAAACTATCTGTGTTGAGATGTGCTACATCTGACCTGGGAGAGGGGAGAGGAGGGCGGGGGGGGGGGATATCAACAACTTCCAATCAAAACAAGAGTATGTTTCAATCCCCTTTGCTAACCTCTCATACAAGAATCATCACCAAACACAGTTTGAGAATGAATGCCATAAGAATACAGTATACATAACTCAACCAGGTGGAAAAAGCTCTGCATCAAAGGCGTTCAGTGATGACTGAAGTTCACTTGTTTCTCTGGTAACAACATCAGTTTCCAAACAGATTACAATAAAAGAGCACACGTTCCCTCCTTTCTGCCAGGGATGCTGTGGAAATTAGTCAGTAGTATGAACCGCATCTCTTCAGCTGGAGATTAATGAAGTCTAAATTCAACTTAGATCTTTCCCCTCAGGTTGGTACTAATAAACTGTGTACAAGGAGAGAAGGGAAATAAAATTTAATCTCCATGAAGAAAACACTGATCTTCAGATAAATTACATCAGTCTTTCAACTTTCAAAATTTCAGCTGGACATTCTTCCTTCAATACAGTCGCAGTAAACACTTCCTCAAGGATTTCTTTATCCAAGTTTCTTCCTGTAGGAAAAAGTGAAATCCAGAGTGTAATTAAATCAAATATCTATTAATACTCATAAATCTGATTGTTGTGGGATATTATATTGGGAAATAGCAATTGAGAATTTTATGGCACCACTAATTTAGAAAAAACGTTCCACGTAAAATAAGACACAATCACATCACAACAGAAATATTAGGAGGGGTGATCAAGGGAATATGGGTTTATTTAGGAATTTTCTGAGGTTTGGGCTATGATAACTGAAGGGATGGTGGTCAAAAACAGGGTACAAATCATCTGCCACAGAGCCGGGAGTAATAGAGATAAAAAGTTCTTGAAAGGGAGAATGGTAGCAACATAGGAAGTCGAGTGGGGTAGGGATATGGAGGCTTAAACATACGAAAATTCAAAATCTGAGTTACTTAGGGAACAGAAACCAACAATGCATGGCTGGAAGGGTTATATGATTGGAAGGGAGATTTTGTTTGAAGTAGGGATAAGTGGAAGAATTAAAAATAAAACAAAATTCAGTCAAGAAGAAAGGCAATTTAATTAAAATTAAAATTAAATTTAAATCACAAAATAAAATTTGATCTTCACTTTTTATACATATTTTTTAAAGGTACTTGAATGACCACTCAATATTTTGCAAAATAAATGGCTGGAGGTAGAGAAGCAGGAAGTGGAATTAGTCTGACAAAGTCTTGGCTAGCAGAGCCATGATGGGTCAAAGAGCCTCATCTCCACCATAAATTTTAATTATTCTGTGATTTAATATCAATTGCAATTTCTGGGCATTATTCGGAAGATGCAGGATCATTTCATTCCAATGCGGAAGAAAGATTCTAAGGGGAGTAGGAGGCAACCATGGCTGACAAGGGAAGTTAGGGATGGAATAAAACTAAAAGAAAAGATGTACAACACAGCAAAGAGTAGCAGGAATTCAGAGGATTGGGAAACTTTCAAAGGACAACAGAAGGTAACAAAACGGGCAATACAGGCTGAAAAGATGAAGTACGAGGGGAAGCTAGCCAAGAATATAAAGGACAGTAAAAGCTTCTTTAGATATGTTAAGAGAAAAAGATTAGCAAAGACAAATGTGGGTCCCTTGAAGGCAGACACGGGTGAAATTATTATAGGTAACAAGGAAATGGCAGAAGAGTTGAACAGGTACTTGGGATCTGTCTTCACTAAGGAAGACACAAACAATCTCCCAGATGTACTAGAGGACAGAGGATCTAGGGGGATAGAGGAACTGAAAGAAATTTGCATTAGGAGAGAAAAAGTATTGGGTAGACTGAATGGACTGAAGGTTGATAAATCCCCAGGGCCAGATGGTCTGCATCCCAGGGTACTCAGGGAGGTGGCTCTAGAAATAGTGGACGCATTGGTGATCATTTTCCAATGTTCAATAGATTCAGGATCAGTTCCTGTGGATTGGAGGATAGCTAATGTTATCCCATTTTTCAAGAAAGGAGCGAGAGAGAAAACGGGGAATTACAGACCAGTTAGCCTGACATCGGTGGTGGGGAAGATGCTGGAGTCAATTATTAAAGAGGTAATAATGGTGCATTTGGATAGCAGTAAAAGGATAAGTCCAAGTCAGCATGGATTTATGAAAGAGAAATCATGCTAGACAAATCTGGAATTTTTTGAGGATGTGACAAGTAAAATGGATGAAGGGGAGTCAGTGGATGTAGTGTATCTAGACTTTCAGAAAGCCTTTGATAAGGTCCCACACGGGAGATTGGTGAGCAAAATTAGAGCACATCGTATTGGGGTAGAGTGTTGACATGGATAGAGAATTGATTGGCGGACAGGAAGCAAAGAGTAGGAGTAAACGGGTCCTTTTCAGAATGGCAGGCAGTGGAGAGTGGAGTGCCACAAGGCTCGGTGTTGGGGCTGCAACTATTTACCATATATATTAATGATTTGGATGAGGGAATTAGAAGTAACACTAGCAAGTTTGCAGATGACACAATGCTGGGTGGCAGTGCGAACTGCGAAGAGGATATTAGGAGGTTGCAGGGGTGACCTGGACTGAGTGAGTGGGCAGATGCATGGCAGATGTAGTTAATGTAGATAAATATGAGGTTATCCACTTTGGCAGCAAAAACAAGGAGGCAGATTATTATCTCAATGATGTTGGGTTCGGTAAGGGGGAAGTGCAACGAGACCTGGGTGTTCTTGTACACCAGCCATTGAAAGTTGGCGTGCAGGTACAGCAGGCAGTGAAGAAAGCTAATGGCATGTTGGCCTTCATAATGAGAGGATTTCAGTATAGGAGTAAAGAGGTTCTTCTGCAGTTCTATAGGGCCCTAGTGAGAGTATTGTGTACAGTTTTGGTCTCCTAATTTGAGGAAGGACATCCTTGTAATTGAGGCAGTGTAGCGTAGGTTCACAAGATTGATCCCTGGGGTGGGGGGACTGTCATATGAGGAAAGATTGAAAAGACTAGGCTTGTGTTCATTGGAGTTTAGAAGGATGAGAGGGGATCTGAATGGTGTCAAGTTAGGAAAAGAGGACGTACAACGGGATTTGGGTGTCCTAGTGCATCAGTCACTGAAAGGAAGCATGCAGGTACAGCAGGCAGTGAAGAAAGCCAATGGAATGTTGGCCTTCATAACAAGAGGAGTTGAGTATGGGAGCAAAGAGGTCCTTCTACAGTTGTACAGGGCCCTAGTGAGACCGCACCTGGAGTACAATGTGCCGTTTTGGTCTCCAAATTGATAAAGGATATTCTTGCTATTGAGGGCGTGCAGCATAGGTTTATTAGGTAAATTCCCGGAATGGCGGGACTGTTGTATGTTGAAAGACTGGAGCGATTATGCTTATATACACTGGAATTTAGAAGGATGAGAGGGGATCTTATTGAAACATATAAGATTATTAAGTGATTGGACACGTTAGAGGCAGGAAGCATGTTCCCAATGTTGGGGGAGTCCAGAACCAGGGGCCACAATTTAAGAATAAGGGGTAGGCAATTTAGAACAGAGATGAGGAAAAACTTTTTCAGTCAGAGAGTTGTAAATCCGTGGAATTCTCTGCCTCAGAAGGCAGTGGAGGCCAGTTCTCTGAATGCTTTCAAGAGAGTGCTAGATAGAGCTCTTAAGGATAGCGGAGTCAGGGGGTATGGGGAGAAGGCAGGAACGGGGTACTGATTGAGAATGATCAGCCATGATCACATTGAATGGTGGTGTTGGCTCGAAGGGCCGAATGTCCTACTCCTGCACCTGTTGACAATAGTCTATCTTATAGAGACATATAAAATTATAAAAGGACTGGACAAACTAGATGCAGGAAAAATGTTCCCAATGTTGGGGGAGTCCAGAACGAGGGGCCATAGTCTTAGAATAAAGTTCCTTCTCACCCATTTAAAGCTGAGGTAAGAAGGAATTTTTTCACCCAGAGAGTTGTGAATTTGTGGAATTCTCTGCCACAGAGGGCAGTGGAGGCCAAATCACTGGATGAATTTAAGAGAGATTTAGATGGAGCTCTAGGGGCTAGTGGAATCAAGGGATATAGGGAGAAGACAGGCACAGGTTACTGATGTGGATGATCAGCCATGATCACAATGAATGGCGGTGCTGGCTCGAAGGGCCGAATGGTCTCTTCCTGTACCTATTTTCTATGTTTCTATGCAAGAACTAGGTTTCCTCCAATAGAAAAATCTGATTCATCTTTGTAACTTGCAATACTTTGTCACATGCATTTGAAGTTAAATCTACTGAAAACAAGAAAAATAAATGCCACTTCTAATTGGTTACCTATTAATACAAATCTGTTGATTCTTTCATTTTCTGATGTCCAATTAACAGAAGTTTCTTCTATGTCGTAAAGTTCATGAACACCTTGGACAATCATCTGCTGTGGCTTTTCCTTTATGGACACAATACCCTGCCAAACAATACATTTGACAACAATGAGTTTGCTTCCCAGAGGCCAAAACTCAAAATGAATCCCTTTGTAGAACTACATTCTATTGCGACAGACAAAATCCTTTCGTATCAATTAATTAATTCTGCAAATAATTCAAATGGTTCAAATAATTCAAAGCATGGAATTATTAGTTACCTTTCAGCACCAAAACTGTTATTTTGCAATCAAGTTTAATTCCTTCTCCAAAATTCTATTAAAGAGACAAATGAAAAAACATAGATCCTGCATTTTCTGGGGAACTGAACCAGGAACCGAGTGAAGATGAGAGAAAATCAAATGCGATATGAAACTATTAAATGGAGTCATGCAGCAGAGAGATATCCAACCCATTCTGCAGTCATTCCCATCGCTACAATCCCCAGAAACCTGGATGCTGGATGGAAACAAATCCAGCAGTATGGAGATCTAGTGTGAGGGGTAAGAGGCAGCAGGTGGGATAAAATATGCTGGAAAACCCTCAGCGTCAAGTTGATCACATTTCATACAACATCGCATATTACCCCAATCTTCAAGTATGTCATCAAGTTACATCTGTTCTTATTTGGGCTTAGTTAATCCATCCTTGATCCTGGATTTCCTACTGGTATCAACAGTGGAAGTCACAGTCACAGAGATGTCTCAGTTCTTGACTGCATGCTCCTTGCACACCAAGATGAGAAAACATTTCTTCACACAGAGAGTGGTGAGTCTGTGGAATTCTCTGCCACAGAAGGTAGTTGAGGCCAGTTCATTGGCTATATTTAAGAGGGAGTTAGATGTGGCCCTTGTGGCTAAAGGGATCAGAGGGTATGGAGAAAAGGCAGGTACAGGTTTCTGAGTTGGATGATCAGTCATGATCATATTGAATGGCCTACTCCTGCACCTATTTTCTATGTTTCTATGTTTCTAAGATCCTCGGATATTTCACCAAAGGCATACAGTTTAAAGAGTTGGCAGCAGCATGCTCAAACCAAGGGACACCACACCAAAGTTGAGCACGATTTCCATGTATTTACTTTCTAACACGAGTCACTTGATGGAAAGAAATTGAGGCCAGGAATCCCAAACAACCTATCTGCATTATACATCAGGCAGCCCAACGGAAACTACAGCTGCCAACATCTAATTGAGCTCAGACCAAGGATGAAATCTGCAACAGCTCTGGAACAAATCACTTGTACAGCTAATCAGCTAAGTGTTTGACAGCACTGGGCCTGTACTCACTGGAGTTTAGAAGAATGTGGGGAACCTCATTAAAACTCACCAAATAGTGAAAGGCCTGTATAGAATAGATGTGGAGAGGATGTTTCCACTAGTGGGAGAGTCTAGGACCAGAGGTCATAGCCTCAGAATTAAAGGACATACTTTTGGAAAGGAAATGAGGAATTTCTTTAGGCAGAAGGTGGTGAATCTGTAGAATTCATTGCCACAGTAGTCTGTGGAGGCCAAGTCAATGGATATTTTTAAGGGGAAGATTGATAGATTCTTAATTAGTAAGTGTGTCAGGGGTTATGGGGAGAAGGCAGGCAAATGTTGAGAAGGAAAGATAGATAAACCATTATTGAATGGCGTAGACTGGATGGGCCGAAAGGCCTAATTCTGCTCCTATAATTTATGAACTTATCATAACATTTCACAAAATTTGTTGATAAACAGTTAAAGGATCTCCCCTTTGTTCTGTCAATTGCACTTTTCTGTGCCTTTTTCTAAAAGGCAATTGCTTTTTGAACAACCAAATAATTACCTTTAATCGTATTATTTCCATTGTGTCGCCCGACTTATTCTTCAAAAGTTTTTCCCATAACAGATTCTGAAACGAATGAGTCAAGAGAATTTACAATGTGCCTTTTTGCATTTGAAACCACTATCAATAAAAACTATTATTTACGATACGATAGAACTTTATTCATCCCCGGAGTGAAATTGGTCTGCCAACAGTCATAACACACATCAAGGTACACAAAAACTTGAAATTAAATTAAATTAAAAGTGAAAAAGAGAGAAGAGAAGAAGAAAAAAAGAAAAAGGCAAGTGACTGTTGGCTGGCTGCCATGTGCACAGCGCCTTCACCGGAATGAATGAACAAATAAACATCAAACGCAGGCTTATCCCCTGGGCTGAGGATTCTAAACCGAGAGTGCCCCCCTCCCCCCCCCCCACCACACCGGGTCCCCCGTTGTTCTATAATTATATAGATAAACTCAGTAACCTTTTCTCACACAAAATCCGAAGAAAAGTTAAGGATAAATAATCAGCTAATCTCTTCCCCATGGTAATGGTTGAGGGATGAAGATATTGGAGACACCTTATTCTTCACTGAATAATGGCATGGGATCTTCAATGTCAGTTCAGATCATTGGATCAGAATCATAAGAGCGACAATTTATCACTTTAACTATTTCCAAGACCAGAATGCACACAGCCTTTGGAATCAACTATTCCACGAACATGAAGGAGACGTGAAACTGCAGCATCTTAATTCAGCGAATTGTTGGCAATTATTCCTCCTTCTGCACAAAGAATTCCGCTAATAATTTAAACGATATTAGTTGGCCACTTCCTGCATAGTCACAACAAAAAAAGCAAATGATTTCTCACTAAGAAATTCAGACGTTTCTTTTCCATATCACCATATTTAATAGATTTATTGACAATGACCTGGCCAAAATTTAAAAATCATTTTGAATGCCACTGATCAGAAGATGAACTTTGCTGTGTAGGTGCATTCTGATTCTAGTGAGAATCAATCATGCATTCTCACTGCTATTCTTCCTCCTTCATAAATGGATAAAACTCTAACCATATTGTTATATATCAATGGCTCGTTAGAGAAATTGGCACAGCTCCAGTGAAAGCTTGGTTACATTTCCCAACCAATGCTATCTGAAACACTTCTACCCGTTTCCTTAAGCTGAGGTTCACATTTACTGCAATAAATTGCTTTAATCATACCCAAATGAAAAATAAACTGACATTGAGAAAAATTGATGCAATGTTGATTCAAATTAAATCCCACTATGTATTATTTCTTCTAAAAGTCCACAAAAGGGTCAAAGGTACCAATATATCCAAACCTGGTACCACAAAATCATTAGGAGTGGTATGAACACCTGTTGGTGAAATAGACTTTTCGATCTGTTATCCTTTGGACTTTAAAATTAACTTTCAAAATACTTACAATGCCATAATCCACAATGAGGAAAACAAAGATAGAATTTTTTAAAAAAACATTTCCCCAACATGATTGAGTTAGATTTACAAGTGATTCATATATATTCTTTGTGTGAAACAATTTCAAGTTTGAAAGGAAAAACATAGATAAACACAAAGTATTTAAAAGCCTACCTGAAGATATATGTTTAAATCCTCTTCAAAAATTGTGCCAGGTATTTCAAATGTAACAGTAATGATACTCTGTAATAAAACAAATCCATAAAGCTTTGTACTATGGTTAAAATAAGATACAGAAGTTTGACAAATATCTGGATTCTGATCTTTTTATAAATCTTCAGCAAATTATTGTCATGTTAAATTACATATTGTGGGAATAGTTTCATCTTCTGTATATGAAAGAACTATACCAGATCAATATTTTCATTAAGCAAGCTCCAAAATACAGTGCAGTTCCATAACATAGAAAAAATAATAAATTTGTATTCACTACAATGTATACAACACATTATTTTCTGGGGGAAAAAATTACTTTAATGGCACGTGAATATTTTTACAGATCACTTTTTTTTAAGACTTCAGGAAGAAGTCCATCAGATACCAGGGTTTTGTTCCAACAATTTACACAATTCTACGTCCCGGGTGATTAGAAATTACCCAAGTTTCACCCTCTCCATAATTCCTGATTTCAAGCTATGTGGAATGTTATGCATCTTCTATGGTGAAGATTCTCGGTACTTGATCAGTTTGTCTGCCAGATTCTCATTTTCCATTATTAAATCCCTGCACTCGCTTCCTTTTCAGCAAACACTTTTTTTGTTAATTAATGTATCTCGTATTCTTTTTTTCCCCCTTTCCTTATTGATCTAATGATGAAACTATTTTCCAAGAATACTTTCATTTAGCTGATCCTTTGCTTTTCATTTTCGTAATTAAAACTCGAGATTTGGCGAGGATCATTTCATTGGGAAATAGAAAAAGTAACTTCTTTATAAAAAGTTATGCTGAAGGAAGACATAGAGCAGGAACTACAATTCAATTAACTAAGCACCTGTCACTGGGAAACGTTAGAAGCTGTTAGCAAAGTCCTTGTAGCAGCACATTTGGAAAAAAAAAAGATAATCAGGCTGAGCGAGTGTGATTTTGTGAATGGAAAATATTGTTTCATTGATTTATTGGAGTTCTTTGAGGACCGAGGGGAAGGGGAAGTCTTTTAGGACCGAGATGAGAAAACATTTCTTCACACAGAGAGTGGTGAGTCTGTGGAATTCTCTGCCACAGAAGGTAGTTGAGGCCAGTTAATTGGCTATATTTAAGAGGGAGTTAGATGTGGCCCTTTTTGCTAAAGGGATCAGGGGGTATGGAGAGAAGGCAGGTACAGGCTACTGAGCTGGATGATCAGCCATGATCATATTGAATGGCGGTGCAGGCTCGAAGGGCCGAATGGCCTACTCCTGCACCTGTTTTCTATGTTTCTATGTTTCTTTGAAGATGTCACATGTGCTGTAGATAAAAAAGGAACCGGTGAATGCATTAATATTTCCAGAAAACATTTGATAAGGTGCCACATCACATCACAGAAAATAAAGCTCATGAAACAGGAGGTAATATTTTGGCATGGATAGAAGATTGATTGGGTAATGAGAAGCAAAGAGAAGATAGAAATGGATCTTTACCTGGTTGGCCCAAATAACCAGGGATTGGGTGCCGGGGACTAAAGATATTACAAATGATAGGAATGACTGGAGTGAAGGCCCCAAAGGTATGGTTGAATGCTGGTGACACAAAGAAAGGCAAGATTGTGAGGTGGAGGCACAAGAAACTGCAGATGCTGGAATCTGGAGCAAAGAACAAATTGCTAGATCTCAGCAAGTCAAAGCAGCATATGTGGAGGCAGAGTGTAGCCAAAGTAGGACAGAATGCAAGTTGTGAAGATTGCCATAGGCTTTGTGAGTGTTCAAAGAACTGACAAATAACATAATGTACGGAAATTTGAAGTTAAAGTATGAATCAAAACATTAATCATATATAACAGCAAAATTCAAATATGGCCATAAAAACAGGGTACCTTATCGAGGTGAGGCTCAGACATCTGTGCAAGGGATAATCTTTCCTGCAAACTAAATAAAAATAGACAACATACATTTATTGAATTATTTGTCTCATGGATGCATTTAATCATGCTTATGATAAAAGCACAGATTCATTAAAAAAGAGAAATAGGCCGACAAGGCTACATTAATGCTGCACTGTTCAGAATGGACACAGAAAAAAAGTGGCACAATGGCACAGCTAGTAAAACTGCTGCCTCACAGTGCCAGAGACCCGGGTTTAATCCTGACCTCAGGTGCTGTCTGTGGAGCCTACATGTTCTCCTTGTGACCGCGTGTGTTTCCTCTGGGTGCTCCAGTTTCCTCCCACATCCCAAAGACATGCAGGTTTGCAGATTAATGGGCCTCTGTAAATTACCCCTAGTGTGTAGTGTGTGGATGCAAAAGTGGGATAACATAGAACTAGCAAGAACGGATGACCGATGGTCGCCGTGGACTTGGTGGGTCAAAGGGCCTGTTTCCATGCTGCATCCTAAACTAAACTAAAAGATAGGAAGACACTTTCTTTTTCCTACATTAGAAGTTCCTAAATTTCATTTTCGAAGACGCCAATCCAGATTTGCTCTCGACTTATTAACCAATATCAAAATAGAATTTATATTTTGAATATTTAAATGTTTATTTAATAATATTAGATTATCCATGTAATTTCTTCAGTTCTCAAAAAGAGTGGATCTTTCATACTTTAAATGGGCACTAATCTTTTTATTGACATGTTCCCCATTCCAGAATTCATCTGGATTTACAATCAAACTCTTGCTGTCTTCAGCCAATCATATTTTTAGTATGTTTGAAGAGGATCAGAAGAATCACCAAAAATAAAATACTGCAGACATTGAAAACCAGAAATAAAAACAGAAAATGCTGGGTCAGACAGCATCTGGAGAGACAGAAAGAGCTAACATTTCAGGTCAATAATCTGTTAATTGTTAAAAAGATCTTTCGCTTATACACAAATTCTGGCTGAATTGCTGACTACTTCCAGCGCTTTGTTTCTCTTTCTGATAACTCCCGTTACCAATACTTTGGTTCACATTGGGTAAATTAACCATAAAGGAAATAATGGCAATTGTAGTCCACATGGTGCTAATTGACACAAACTTACCTTTCACCGGCTAGGCTATCAAAAGCATGCAAATCAAGAACCTCCAAAAGTTCAACTCTGAAAGACAATTAATAAAACAATACGTTTTTATTCCTAAATAGAGAATAATATTCACAATACATATTAAAAAGTAATATTTTAGATTTCAATAGACAATAGACAATAGGTGCAGGAGTAGGCCATTCAGCCCTTCGAGCCAGCACCGCCATTCAATGCGATCATGGCTGATCACTCTCAATCAGTACCCCGTTCCTGCCTTCTCCCCATACCCCCTCACTCCGCTATCCTTAAGAGCTCTATCCAGCTCTCTCTTGAAAGCATCCAACGAACTCTGAGGCAGAGAATGTCATCAACAGGACTTTGAGGCAACAACACATTTCTTTCATTTGGGATCAATAATCAAAAAACTAGTGTGATTTAATGCTATTTTAATCAAATAACAGAATTATAGAGAAAATTACTTTCATTTCTCCAAAATCAAAATGTACTAGTTTAAAATTAGCTGCTACACAGAAATATGTCTATTCATCTTAATAGATAAAGAAACTAAATCATAAATGCTGCCAATACCAATGCTTATGTTCCTTTTGCATTTCAACACATTTGTCAGTATAAACATGTACACCCTATAACATGAACTATTAAAAAAATATATATACTCTTCTGTTTGCTCCATATTTTCAATCTTGCTTTTAACATGTGGACTCTTTCTGTGGATATGAACCACATTTTCTAATGATGATAATTTATCAGCTTATGGAAGCAGTGAGTTTCAGTTCCTTTGCCCAGGGAAAAATTACTATGGACCTTTACTGCAAGTCCTTCTCCAAATAATAAGTGGGGGTTTAACCTTGTGAGCAATTTTGGGCACTGTATCTGAGGTAGGATGTGCTGGCTCTGGAGAGAGTCCAGAGGAGGTTTACAAGAATGATCCCAGGAATGAGTAGGTTAACCAATGATGAGTGTTTGTCGGCACTGAGCCTGTACTCGCTGGAGTTTAGAAGAATGAAGGGGAACCTCATTGAAACACACAGAATAGTAAAAGGCTTGGATGGAGTGGATATGGAGAGCATGTTTTCACTAGTGGGAGAGTCTACAACTGAGGTTATAGCCTCAGAATTAAAGGACGTTCTTTTAGGAAGGAGATGAAGAGAAATTTATTTAGTCAGAGGGTGGTGAATCTGTGGAATTGTTTGCCACAGAAGACTGTGGAGGCCAAGTCAATGGATACTTTTAAGGCAGACATATAAAGATTGAGAGATATATAGGAAGAGATAGATCAGCCATGACTGAATGGCGGAGTAGACAATGGACCAAATGGCCTATTTCTACTCCTATCACGTGACCTTATGACCCATTGGTTATAATGAAACATTAAATAGGAGGCACACCATTAGAGATTATACATGTCTGTTTTTTATATCTAAACTGTTTTTGAGTAGCATCCACATTAAATTAATAACAATTTTAAAGGGGAAAATAGAAAAGATAGAAAAAGACAAGTTCCATTCATCAAAAAAAGTTATTGTTACATTTATTGTTTTAGACTTGAAGCCTCGTGGTTGCCAACTGTACCAGTGGCAGAAGACAGGCTGAAGAATACTTATATGTTAGTTTATAGTTACCAAGCAAAACCAACGGGCCCATCCAATAAATCAGCAAAAGCATTAAAAATAGGAAGGACACAGAATATACTCCAGGGTGGTGTATTTTGACAAAAGTGGCTTGAGAGCACCATCACTGAAGGACGTAGCTACCAGACTGAGATTTCAACAGGCATTGAATGAATCAAAATAAGGCACAAATTTAGTAGACCTCATCCTTGTTAAACTACTCGTACATCTGTCCATGATAAATTTTTCAGAAGTGACCATCACACAGTCCACATCAAGATAAAGTTCCATCCACACACTGAGGACATACTCATGCATTGTGTGGAACTCCAGTCACTTTAACGACAGATTCACAACATGGTTAATAGTTCCAAAACTGGGCATCCATGGACCTGCAGCAGAAATACATGCCAGCACAATCCATAACAGCCATTACTACCAACTGTGCTTCAGTTTAGTTTAATTTATTGTAAAGTGTACTGAGTGAAAAACTTTTTTGTTGCTCGCTACCCAGTCTGCGGAAAGACTATACATGATTACAATCAAGCTGTCCGATGTACAGATACAGGATACTGGGAACAATTTTTAGTGCAAGATAAAATCCAATAAAGTTCGATTAAAGAATGACGATCAATGAACAATGTTGAGGGGCGTGTCAGGAACAGCACCAAACATACCTAAAAAAGTGTTAGCTTAATAAAGCTGCAACAAATGTGTAATAAACAGAAAGTAATGATCAGAGCGAAACAATCTCATAACTAGAGCCAGGATTTTGCCATAAATGCCATAAGTGCCTTTTCCTGCCTTTTTTGATGATTTCAGCAAGATAATGCCTTTTTCATGATCGAGTGCCTAAATCAGCCCATTTTTGCCGTGTTAACATAACTTACAAGAAAATTTCCACCACCGGGGCGAAACCGGGGGCAGCACCGTCGGTCATTCATTTGTGGGTAGTGGACGAGGCCCCAGTCTTTTGCAGTCAGGCTGTAAGTGGGTGTTAAGTGGTGATTGGAGAGAGGTGGGTGGGGAAGGATCCAGTCTTTTCAAACTGAAGTTCGGCTGTGAGTAGGTGTGAAGTGTTGGTAGGGGAGGGGGTACCAGGGTTAAGTTTCTGTTTATCAAACCTGCAGCAGTGTAAGATAATAACTGCAGATGCTGGTACAAATCAGAGGTATTTATTCACAAAATGCTGGAGTAACTCAGCAGGTCAGGCAGCATCTCAGGAGAGAAGGAATGGGTGACGTTTCGGGTCGAGAACTCGTTTGGGTCGATGGTCAGCTGATGATTGTCCAAGGAGTGGGGGGTTTTCCTCTTGTGGCTGGTGATTTCTTGCAAGCCCTTCCAAACTGGGGTCATTAGCTGAAAACTTGCTCCTCAACTTCTCAGAGTATCTTTCCATGGCAGCTCTGAATCCTCTTCTCAGCTTGTACTTGGCCTGCCTGTAGAGGTCTGCATCCCTGCCCCTGTAGGATCTACCCCAACAAGCGTCAAAATACCTAGTCAAGTCAACGCCTTGTAAAAAACTGAACGATTTGGTGAGAGTGTACGTGAGTTATATATTCTCTATAGCCAACTGTGTGCTGTTTTGCAAAGCATGTGAGAAAGCAGTGAATCACGAGAAGAAATATTTTGTTTCCCAGCATGTACAGACAGCTAAACACAAATAGGTGGTAGAGAAACTGAAGGTGGGAAATACTCAAGCTTGTCTCCTCACTACATTTAGTGTTGGCTCCAGTCGCAAATCTGAGTTTTCGAGTGATCTGTGCAAGGCATTCATTGATGCTGGAATTCCACTGTGGAAATTAGAAAACAAATCTCTGAGGTTTTTTAGAGAAATACACAGAGGAACATATACTGAGCGAGTCATCATTACGGAAAAATTATGTTGACAGCAACTTAGACATTGTTTTGCAGAAAATTAGAGATGAAGTTGCATGCAACAAAATATGGATCTCAATAGTCGAGACCACCGATGCTGTGGGGATATGTTGCCAATGTGGTCATCGGCACATTGGAGGCAGGTCAACCATCAAAGAAGTATTTTAGATTTAGATTTAGAGATACAGTGCAGAAACAGGCCCTTCGGCCCACCGGGTCCGCGCCGCCCAGCGATCCCCGCACACTAACACTATCCTACACCCACTAGGGACAATTTTTACATTTGCCCAGCCAATTAACCTACATACCTGTACGTCTTTTGAGTGTTGACATCGGAAGTATTGGAGAAGTCAAACAGCTCAACTATTGCTCAGTTGTTTACATCTTCACTTGCTGTACTTTGGCCAGAAGGTATAAAACACGAGAATGTTCTGTTTGTGACTGATGCAGCTCCATACATGAAAAAAGCTGCTCGTGCTCTTAAAGTTTTATTCCCCAAAATGTTGCATTTGACATTCTTAGCTCACGGACTCCATAGAATTGCCGAGCACAAACATAGCTTGTTTCCAAATGTTGATCGCCTAGTTTCCAATGTCAAGAAAATCTTCCTCAAAGCATGTGTGCCGTTGTTCAAGGAAATGGCACCCGAGATTCCGCTACCTCCTCAGCCTGTTTTGACTAGGTGGGGTACATGGCTCTCTGCTGTACTCTACTATGCTGCAAATTTTAAAAAGATAAAATAAATCATCAACTGTTTTGAAGGAGAAGAATCTACTGCGGTCAGGATCGTCAGTGAAATCATGCAGAAAAAGTCCCTCCACCGAGATCTTGTGTTTATTGCTTCCAATTTTGCAAACTTCCCACAAGCTATCACTTCCCTTGAGAAATGTGGCGAAACATTAGTGAATAACTTGCAGGTTTTCAACAAAGTAACTGACGATATTCGAAAAGTTCCTGGCGATGTAGGTAAAGACATACAAGGAAAATGTGAGAGAGTGATTTTAGGTAACAAATATCTTGAAGAAATACAAAACATACCTAAAGTTTTCAAAGGTAGTTGTTATGCACAAGATATCAACATGAATATAGAGTCTGTAGCTTGTTTCGGGGGATGCACCAGTGACCTCAGCTGGGGTAGAAAGAAGTTTTTCACAATTGAAGCATATTCTGTCTGACAGACGGCATAATTTAACACCAGATAATTTGAAAGAAATGCTAGTAATTATGTGCAACCAGGCTACTTTGGTCATTTAATGTAGTATATCTTTATATTATCATTTTTAACCATATTTTAGTGGTAGAAATACATGCTTTTTATGCCTTTTTTGTCGATAAATGCATTTTTCGTGCCTTTTTTGTAATTTTATTATGCCTATTTGCCTGCCTATTTCAGAGATTTTTAGCGCCTAAACATCCTGGCTCTAATAACCAACGGATGTGATCTAAACCCTGCAGTTCTATCACAACTAGGCATATAAATACCCACTGGAAGCCAGATGTGCCAAGAATATCTCCTACCACAATGATGGCTGGAACCAGCATACAAGTACTTGAATCAGAGATGCTGAATAGATGATGGATTTCTCAGCTTCCTGCTGTGACCCCCTTTATCACAGAAATCATACGCCAGCCAATTTGATTTAATTCACATGATATCAAAAAAGGGCAGAGACCACTGGATACAGCAAAACCCATGGTGCCAAACAGTATCCAAGTTGACACTAGCCAAAATGATCCACTCTCAATTATCAGCAAAATGACAGAAGGCACCATTGCCACTAACTTCAACGGGCAATGTGAATGTGACTTTCCATCATTTTGCTGAACACGGACCAAATGGATGAATTGTAGTCAAGTAAGATTGACCGCCTTTGACATCAAGGCAGCATTTGACCAAGTGTGACATTAGGGAGTCCTGGTAACATCGAAGTCAATGGCCATCAAGGAGAATAATTGGAGTATATACTCCAAAGCTGGGAGTAATGCAACACAAAGGAAGACGGTTGTGATTGTTGGAGCTCAATCATCCCAGTCAGGATATCTTTGCAGATGTTTTGGAGAAGCGTCCTAGGCCTTTCCTTCTTCAGCTGAATTGTTATTGATTTTCCTTCTCCACCACAAGGTCAGGCGTGAGTGGATTCACTAAAGATTATAAAATGTTTAGTTCCTTTCACACCTCCTCTACCATTGAAGCAGCCTATATGCAATGATTTACAGATCATTGGAATTACAGATGCTGGTGTACAAAACAAACGTGCTGGACTACCTCATCGGGTCAGGCCGCATCTCTAGATAGGTGATGTTTTGGTTTGGGACCCAGACTTTGGCTCACGCTCATCTCTCCAGCTTTCTCTCCCCTACTCCATACTCTTACAAAAAGGGTCCTGATCCGAAACGTCACCTATCCATGTTCTCCAGGTATGTTGTTGGACCTGCTGAGTTACTCCAGTGCTTTGTGTACTTCTTGGTTTCCAAGAGCTCTGGAGCCCAGGCAAGTTAAAACGTTCAAGTCAGACTGGGGAAAAGCAACAAAACTGATAAAGGAAACTTGAGAAAAGATGTGAGCAGCAACCCAATGAACTCTGATCAACAGAATTTATACCACACAATCTACACATCACGGTGTGGTCAAGATCATTGTCAACTGGATGAAAATAGTTTATTTACCCTTCTCATCAAATTTGCACACTATGAACTTTTCAAATAACAGATTTTCATCATCTTTGTTCTTAAATCTACAAAGCATGCCCCACACGATGAAAGAAAATAAACATGATAGTAATCCTTAAAGGTTGATACGGCATTAACCACTTCGGAGGCTCATCACCGGGGAATTCATTCACTTTAAGGAACTAGAAAATTTCAGCAAAGGAGGAGGGTGAATGAAATTAGTCAATCTTTCGCAATATTAAACATATTTTTTCAAGAATCAAATAGTAAAAGTTTGATAAATATTGAGTTTTTCCATTTTCAGGATTAACATTTTCCCACCAAACATCTCTCATTACATTATGAGGCACTGTGCTTAAAATCAGCATAGTTTTCTCATGCTCACCCTGCAAAAAATGATGAAGTGAAATTGTATATTAGCATAAAGAACTACAAAACTATTTGCAAAACCATTCTTTGGTCCAGTGTAAATCACTCCAATATAGCTGCATGCTTCACATAGTTAATTACTTTTAGTGAAGGGTCTCGACCCGAAACGTCACCCATTTCCTCTCTCCTAGATGCTGCCTGACCTGCTGAGTTACTCCAGCATTTTGTGATACCTTCAAAAAATTAACTTGTAAATATACAATCACAAACATTCCCAAATATTTATTGAATTAAGACATCTCTATAAGAAATATTTTGTATGTAAAGTGTACAGTGTATTCGACAGAAATTCAAATATATCAGAAATTATATTTTACTGCAGCTGTCACTGGTGTTTTGGTCCATTGCTGGTGATATTCGTCACGGTTCAGGGAAAGGAAACTATTGATTTTCACAACTGGATTCAGCTGCTTTTCATTATCTTCAATACAGCCTGCAGTGAAGAAATCGCAACTGCAGACAGCCCTCCACTTACCAGCAAAAAGTGTAATCAGTACCGATAAGGCTTTTGCCCACAACAGGGCTGTAATAGTTCATCCCCAGAGATCCTTATTCTATTTAGCACCTCTAGATGGAGCACCATACCACATGCAGAACTCAAAACCCGGCATCACCTTGTTCAAGCAAATAATGCATCTAAAGGGTAAAACTATTTAGGAGAATAAATTTGAATTCCTATGACAGCCTTAAGTTCACTCTTTGACAATAGACAATAATAATAATATTCATTTATTGTCATTGCAACGAGTACAACGAAATTAAAAAAATAGCCAATCCTGACGGTGCGTACAAACATATATGCAATAAATGCAAAAACAAATAAATACATAAATACAATTAAATACAATTATGTTAAGTACAAAGATTTTTTAGTGTTGCCTAGTGCAAAGGTAGTGTTCAGTTCTCGTATGGCCCTGGGGTAAAAACTGTTCTTAAGTCTGTTTGTTCGGGATTTTATCGACCTGAAACGTCGACCAGAGGGCAGATGAACAAACAGACGGTGGCCGGGGTGGGATGGATCTTTTATTATTTTGCCTGCTCTACTGAGGCAGCGTAGGCTGAACAGGTGCTCCTGGGAGGGCAGTGAGCAGCCGATGATTTTCTGGGCCGTCGTGATGACCCTCTGAAGGGCCTTCCTGTCCTTTTCTGAGCAGCTGGCATACCATGTGGTTATACAGTATGCCAGCACACTCTCGATGGAGCAGCGATAGAAGGACAACATGAGCTTCTCCTGCAGGTTGGTTTTCCTGAGGATCCTCAGGAAGTGGAGTCTCTGCTGTGCCTTCTTTACTGTGGTGATGGTGTTGGTAGACCAGGTGAGATCCTCTGCGATGTGCGTACCCAGGAACCTGAAAGCTGGTACCCTTTCCACACAGACCCCATTGATGTAGAGTGGGTCGTAATCTCCACTGGTTTTCCTAAAGTCAATTATAAGTTCCTTTGTTTTGGAGGAGTTCAGGACCAGATTGTTCACTGAACACCATGCTGCCAGCCTTTGGATTTCATCCCTATAGGCTGTCTCATCTCCTTCTGAGATGAGTCCAACCACAGTCGTGTCATCCGCGAACTTGATGATGGTGTTGGTGGGATGGGTGGGGGCGCAGTCGTGAGTGTAGAGGGAGTAAAGGATGGGGCTCAACACACAGCCCCGTGGTGAGCCGGTGCTCAGTGTAATGGTGGAGGAGAGGTGAGGGCCTATTTTGACTGTCTGGGGGCGGTTGGTCAGAAAGTCCTTGATCCATTTGCAGATGGTTTGGGAAAATCCAAGGTCGGAAAGTTTGGTGACCAGTCTGCTCGGGATGACCGTGTTAAAGGCAGAGCTGAAGTCGAGGAAGAGCATCCTCACATAGCTCCCCTGGTGTTCAAGGTGGGTCAGTGCAGTGTGAAGAGCAGTGTCGATGGCATCCCCTGTAGACCTATTTGCTCTGTAGGCAAACTGGTGTGGGTCGAAGGTGGGTGGGAGGCTGGCTTTGATGTGCAGGAGCAGGTCATTCGAGCCAGCACCGCCATTTAATGTGATCATGGCTGATCATTCACAATCAGTACCCCATTCCTGCCCTCTCCCCATACCCCCTGACTCCGCTATCATTAAGAGCTCTATCTAACTTTCTCTTGAAAGCATCCAGAGAATTGGTCTCCACTGCCTTCCACAGATTTCCACAGATTTACAACTCTCTAAGTGAAAGATGAGCATCTGCACCCAGACGATACTACATATATTGTTAACCTTGCACAGCTCCAGCAGCCTGGATTTAATCATGACTTTAGATGCAAAGGTAGACACGAAATGCTGGAATAACTCAGCGGGTCAGGTAGCCTCTCAGGAGAGAAGGAATGGGTGACGTTTCGGTTCGAGGCCCTTCTGCAGACTGATGTCAGGGGAGGGGGCGGGACAAAGATAGGATGTAGTAGGAGACAGAAAGACAGTGGGAGAACTGGGAAGGGGAAGGGGAAAGAGAGGGACAGAGGAACTATCTGAAGTTGACTGAACTATCTAACTTCAGATAGTTCCTTTGCCCCTCTCTTTCCCCTCCCCCTTCCCAGTTCTCCCACTGCCTTCCTGTCTTCTACTACATCCTATCTTTGTCCCGCCCTTCCCCTGACATCAGTCTGAAGAAGGGTCTCGACCCGAAACGTCACCCATTCCTTCTCTCCCGAGATGCTGCCTGACCCGCTGAGTTACTCCAGCATTTCGTGTCTACCTTCGATTTAAACCAGCATCTGCAGTTATTTTCCTATACATGACTTTAGATACTGCCATCCCGCGGGTATGTGGATTTTCTATCAGTGCTCCCTTGTCCTCCCACATCCGAAAGGCAAGTCGATACACAAACTGGCTGCTGTTGGTTGCCCTTGTGCGGGCGGGTGGCAAAAGAGATGGCGAGGGCGAGGGGAAAGAGTGGATGAACGCCCGAGTGTGAAATGTAAGGGATTGGTAAGAATGGAAATGCTTTGAGACCTGGCAAAGATTTGATGGACTCCTACTTCACGATTAAATGTGAAGAAGAAAATGAAATGAATATTGGAAGAAAGGAGTTAAGTTAAGAGCAAGAGTGTGTGGAAGGCAGTAAATGAGGCGACTGGTTCAGGAGTTTGTTAGCTGTGGGGGAAAAATATCCCAAGTCTGGACGTCTAGACTTTCAAGCTCCTGTATCTTTGCCCAGACATACACGAGAGAAAGGGGAATGACTAGAGTGACAGGCATCCTTAATGATATTCCCAGCCTTCCGAATGCAAAGCACCATGAAGATGGACTGGATGGAAGTGACAAGCATGTTATAGACTGGGCAGTATTCATTAGTCTCTGCAAGTTCAGGAGGTCAAGAGCAGAGCAGCACCATAACAGGTTGAGATGCATCCCGTCAGAATACTTTCTATCGCACATCGGTAGAAATTCAAGAGAATCCTCAAGGACATGCTGTATCTTCTCAGACAGCCAAGAAGATAGATATGTTGATGCGTTTTCCTAATCACGATCAGTGTGAAGGGACCAAGATATTGGCGATATGGATGCCAAGGAACTTGAAGCTGTCGACCATCTCTGTAGCGGCACCACTGATGTGGATAGGGTTAAGTTCACACCCTCCGCAACTCTTTCTTATAGGAGTTGGAGTGTTATGTTGCAGATGTACCAGACCTTTTTGAGGGAATAGGAAAGATGAGCATAGAAGTTGGGAGGTGACGTTGGTGAGGCAGCATTGAGAATATTGAATTCAGTTCTGGGCACCATGTTATAGGAAAGATAATGTCAAGTTTGAAAGAGTTCAGAGAAGATTTACGAGGATGTTGAGAGAACTAGAGGGTGTGAGCTACAGGGAGAGTTTGAGTAGGCTGGGTCTCTATTCCTTGGAGCGCAGGAGGATGAGGGGTGATCTTATAGATGCGAATAAAATCATGAGAGGAATAGATCAGGTAGATGCACAGAATCTCTTGCCCAGGGTAGGGGAATCAAGGACCAGAGGACATAGGTTCAAGGTGAAGGGGAAAAGATTTAATAGGAATCTGAGGGGTAACCTTTTCACACGTGGGTGTATGGAACAAGCTGCCAGAGGAGGTAGTTGAGGCTGGGACTATCCCAACGTTTAAGAAACACAGACAGGTTTGGAGAGATATGGACCAAGCGCAGGCAGGTGGGACAAGTGCAACTGGGACATTATTGGCTGGTGTGGGCAAGTTGGGCTGAAGGGCCTATTTACACACTGTATCACCCTATGACTCTATGTCATAAAGCCAGAAAGAGTGCAGAAAAGATTTACGAAGATGTTACCTGGTCTGGTAGGTTTGAGTTATAAGGAGAGGGAACACAAGGAACTAAGCTGTAGGGAGAGGCTGGGCAGGCTATGACTTTGTTTGTTGGTGCATTGGAGACTGAGAGGTGATCTCATAGAAGTGTATACAATCACGACGGGCATAGATAGGGTGATTGTACACACACAGTTTTTTTTCTTGAGGGTTGCAGAATCAAAAACTAGAGGGTTTAACTTTAAATGGAGAAGGGATAGATTTAATAGGAATCTGAGAGGAATGTTTTTCCTGACAGAGGGTTGGGTTTTTATATGGAATGAGCTGCCAGAGGAAGTGTTTGCAGTTGGTACAATAAAAACATTTAAAGAACGTTTGGAGAGGTACATGAATAGAAACAATTTAGAGGAATATGGATAAAACGCATGCAAGTGGGACAAGTATAAATGGGCATCTTGCTTGACATGTTGACCCTGTTTCCATGCTGTATAACTAACTATCCAATTTAAGGTAATAAATGGATTTGTTTTTACAAAATTAGATGCATATATCTAATGAAATATACCTTTAATATATAGCAGAAAACCTCCTCAAATTGGAAATAAAATTAATTGTGCAACCTTATAAATCATCATTTCTTCTGGTTTTAACCAACTTTAACTTAATATGTACTGCCCATTAAGTGTCCTCCATACACGTTCATTTCAACTTGTTATATAGCGCAATGTCTATTTGTTTCCGCATAGCTTAGAATATTGATTATCATTCTATTAGAAGTGCGTTTGAGAAAACCCATCTCTGTTGAGCTCAAAGACACGGATCATTCTAATTGAAATGTATGATTGTGCGTAAATGCTGTACGTCCCACTGTCTCCAGTAAGTTTGGAATGCAAATAGCATTTTTCTGGATAAAAGCTTAATTAAAATTCTAATATATTTCATAGCATTGCTTTTTGAAGAATGAACCCTCAGGGACAAAATTTAACCTAAGCAACATTTAAACAAATTATACCAAAACATTTTCAAAGCATTTCAAAAAATTCTGAAACCTGACAAAGTGGATTTCCAACAAAATTAAATTAAAATTAAATTTCTTATCAAAATCAGAAGTGGAGGGTAAATACATATCAATTCAAATTTGGGAAAAATTTACTAACCTTGATCTTTGTGTTTCAATTAATTTTGCAAGTCCATTGATTGACCTGAAATATACATACTCCGATTATCAAGCTTTGTCAAACAAATCAGAAGCTATTCAACAGGAACAAAATATGAATTTAAAACCATGCTGCCCTTAATTTGGTATTACATGCATACCTTTCCCCACTATATGCACAGATTACATTTCAAAAGCATTTCACTCGCAGAGTACTTGAAATTGTGAAAAATATTAAAGGTGTTAAATTAGTGAAGGTTTTCTTTGCAAATTGCAAACCATCTAGAGTGCTATTAAATTTTGGACTGTTGATAGAGGAATCTAAATGTAAAAGTATAAAATGCTTTTGAACCTTGAAATGACATTCTGAAAAGAAAGTTTGGGCAACATCCATAATTAGTAGGGGGGGAGGGGAGTTGGGGGAAACTTTTTCTAATCTCTTACCTCGACGGAGATGCGATTTTTTTCCGTATCGTATCTCTGTCCGCACTGCAGCCTAACATTGAGGAGTTGGCGGCCTTTGGTGGAGACCGACTTTGAGAACTCTACCGCAGGAGCCTGCAAACCTAACATCATGGAGCTCACGATCCCTGTCGGGATCAACTTTGGGGCTCCAACCGCGGGAGCCTGCGGACTTTAGCATCACGGAGCTCATGGTATCTGGATAGAGACCGACATCGGGAACTCCAAGCCACAGGAGCTACGACCTCCCTGACGCAGGAGCTTCGATCGCCCTGATGCGGGAGCTTTGATCGCCCCGAAGCAGGAGCTTTGATCGCCCCGACGTGGGGGCTTCGACCGCCGGCTGCGGAAGCTTCGATCGGCCCAACTAAGGAGGGTTCGACTGCCCCGACCACGGGAGAATAAAAGAGGAAGCAGATTGGGCTTTATTGCCTTCCATCACAGTGAGGAACGTGGGGAATATTAACTTTCATGTAGTTGTGTGTCTTGTTTTTTTTTAGTATGGCTGTATGGTAATTTGAATATCACTTTACCTTAATTGGTTCATGTGACAATAAACTGACCTTGAAACATTCCTCTCCCTCACCCTACTCTCAGATGCTGCTCTACCATTTGCCATTCTTTCCCGATCTCTCATGTGCTCTAATCCTGGTTTCCAACTGCATGGTTTGTCATGGAGTAAGGACGCATATTACCACAGCCATTTCTTAGCTTGCCACTGCCAGCATAACACCAGATCATTTTAGCCCAAGGCTGACTAAATGGCCGGATTGTTCCTGGCTACCTTCCTGAGGACAGCCATGTTACCACCATGTATCATTTCAATGACTCTAACTCTGGGGCCACTGCGGATAAACCCAACGTTTATTCATTGAGTTTGTGTTGTTCCAAAAAATGCCGAATTAATTTTTCACTTTTATTTAATTGTGTAACACATGAAAATTATGTGTTACACAACGAAACTTACTGACCAATATACGGTAAGCATTTATCCACAGTGATTAAGAAGTTGACATTTAGCTCTCATTATACGGATTGGAGAAGCAGTTCAACGACCAGACACAAGTGAAATTGCAGAAATTAAAAAAATATGTGCTACATCTAATTGCATCTTACTTTATCT
Source organism: Rhinoraja longicauda (assembly GCF_053455715.1). Taxonomy (NCBI): domain Eukaryota; kingdom Metazoa; phylum Chordata; class Chondrichthyes; order Rajiformes; family Arhynchobatidae; genus Rhinoraja; species Rhinoraja longicauda. Next base: position 47,998,632 of record NC_135955.1, on the reverse strand, counting down.
TCAGTTATTTAAACAATTAGGTCACAAAATAAATTTTGTTGAGATCAAACTTCTTGAAAAAAAATTTAAGGACAGAATTTTTCACTTTTTTCTCCAAATGTTTAAAAATAAAGGTCTGGATGGTCCTAGCTTTGGCCTTTCACCAGGAATCACCATCTACGGTTTCCTTCCGCACACAATTATTTCTTCCAAATGCAGAGGGCTAGACAAACTGAACCAACATCCAATGGGGCGATGTGAAAAGCACCTCGTCACTTTCCCAGTCAGTCACTGGTTTGCTACCGAGTTTAAAAAAGGACACAACAATGTAGCAGCAGGTCAGATGCCATCTAACTTAGTCATTGCTCATACATCCACTTTTACCTACATGCAGTGGTGCAAGGGATTCTAAAGCACAAACAATCATAGCCAAATATTCCTCTCAGAAACACTTGCTTACAGACTGCATCATTCAATCCAATATTACACATCAAGGCATGCTGTGCTACATATTAAACATCAGCCTCCTTACCTTATAGCTGTTTTCAGGTTAATCAGCTCCTCTTGCTGAACCAGGTCAGTTTTATTAATGATAATGAGGTCTCCAAGGGCTATCTGCCTAAACACAATAAAACAGTAGGATTGATCAAATACAAAGCTGTTAGGAAATGATTACCTTTATGAAAACCCCACCAGTTCAAGATATTTCACTTATAAATTTAATATTGGAGAAGATGGATCAACAAGAAGCTAGACTGTGAACTAAAATACTTAGATCAGAAATGACACAAAAATAATCTTTAAACAAATTGGTATTAAATGTGATCCCACTTTAGAATGATTGGCAATTTAAAGCTGTTTATACATTTAGTATAAATATTTCTCCTTAGAAATTAACAGAATACCTGGCTGCTTCATTAATCAGGCCTTCTGGTTTCTCTTCAGTCAGGTGCTGTAGAAAACACAATGCGATTTATCAACTCAACACATAAAACAGCAATAACTATTCCTGCATTAAAAGGTGGTGTTAGCAGTTCTATTCAACAAACCCCAATATTTTTCCTCAGCAACCACATATTTCATTAAGCTTTTATATTAAAAGAGCATGTCGCTTCAGCACACATCATTTCGAACTGTGCTCTGACTAATATCTAGAACCAGGCTGTCTAACTACATCTCAGCTGGACAGTAGTGCAAGGAAACATGTAAAATATAATGGAGGAGTGAGGAAGGATAGAAGGCAGAACAACACTCTCAATTCTCCACAAACTGAAGTGTATATTGTATCAAACTGAAAAGAGAGAGAAATTAATAAATATTTTGAGTGTGCTCCATTATAACTTGTCATTTCAGAGGAAGAATCTCCAACTATATATCTCTATCGCTCCCCCGCCCAAGTCACACTAGCTTGTCATTTTCACCCTACAAACAGCTTACAATGGCCTGTTTCCTTTGTCATCGTTACTTTTTTGCATATCTTTCATTCATTGTTCTTGATCTCTCCACATTTCCGTCCATATCTCTCGTTTCCCTTATCCCTAACCAGTCTGAAGAAGGGTCTCAACCCGAAACGTAACCCATTCCTTCTCCCCAGAGATGCTGCCTGTCCCGCTGTGTTACTCCTAGAACTCTGAAAAGGGTCTTCTTCAAAACTATTGTCTCTTTTTGATTAACTACTGTCTATTTCAACCATCATCTGTTTCTCTCCAACTCAAAATTCTGATTTCTCTTTTTTTTAAAATCTTATGTTTCTGATTTCAGTCATACAGCTACAAGGAGAAGCAGGCAGGGGTTTATCTTTTCTAATGAGAGATGGTGCACAACAAAGTAAAGCACCTTTAAATATTACTCCCTGCAAGTTACGGTGTGAGCATAGGCCTAGAACATATGGGCGGCACAGTGGCACAGCAGTAGAACTGCTACCTTACAGTGCTAGAGACTCTGGTTCAATCATGACTATGGTGCTGTCTGTGCGGAGTTTGTACATTCTCCCTGTGATCGTGTGGGTATTCTCAGGGTGCTCTGGTTTCCTCCCACACTTCTTCCAAAAACGTGCAGGTTTGTGGGTTAATTGGCTTCTGTAAATTGTCCCTGGGTGTAGGATGTGAAACAGGGATAACATAGAACAAGTGAACGGGAGATCGATGGATGGCGTAGACTCAGTGGGCCACAGGGCACGTTTCCACACAGAATCTCTAAACCAATCCTACTTTCAGATAACATGCTCTTATGGAATGGAGTAAATATACAACATTACACAAAAAAAAATCAATCATCGCATCAAGAACTTTTAAGGGGAGAAACAAACAAAGTTTAAAGCATTAAGGAAAATGAAACCAGTCTTAGCCTTTCTTGTGATTCCCATTCAAGTAAAATTAATAAGATCATACACACGATGCATTCCAATTGCTGCCTGTTACCTGTAGAATAATCACACATTCCAACACAGAGGTTCCACCCTGATCTGGACCTCTACGTAACAATCACAATGATATCACCATGCTGAGAACCTTAATTGACAATTAACAATTACTGCACTTAACTGATAATTACAATGCAAACCTACAGGAATTTGTGTTCCTTGGGTATATATTCAGAATAATTTCAAAAATATATCTGATATAATCTTTGAACTCCTGACTAAATACGGCACTTTTAACAATAGGTCACCACAGAAAAACAAGGATAAAAACATACTACAAATTATATTCTTTCCCGATTTTATAATCCCGATTGTAAACAAAATAAGGCATCTTTATGAAAGGTTGCACACAATACAGAAGAGCGAGGATGCCAAATGTAATTCAGTCATAACTTCATTACTGATGGCGTAGAACGATAGCTGCCTCGCCAACGGTCTGTCTCGTCTTTTTCCTTCTTTATTGGTTACGGTTTGTGGTGAAATGTATGTTTTAGTGTACCTTTAATTTTGTATTATGTGGGGATGGTGCGGGGGTGGGGGAAACTTTTAAAATCTCTTTCCTCGACAGAGATGCGACTTTTTCCGTGTTGTATCTCCGTCTGCACTGTGGCCTAACATCGAGGAGCTGGTAGCCTCTTGCTGGGGATCGACTTCGGGAGCTCCAACCGCGGGAGCCTGTGGACTTAACATCGTGGTGCTCACGGTCCCTGGTTGGGGACCGACTTCGGGAGCTCCAAGTTGCAGGAGCTTTGACCACCCCGATTGCAGGAGCTTCGATCACCCTGACGCGGGAGCTTCGATCACCCCGACTGTGGAAAGTTCGACTTCCTTGACCGCGGGAGAAAAGGAGGAAAGAAGATGACTTTATTGCCTTCCATCACAGTGGGGAATGTGGAGGAGCCGCTGTGGTGGATGTTTATGTCAAATTTTTATGTAGTTGTGTGTCTTGTTGCTTTTTTGGTATAGACAATAGACAATAGACAATAGGTGCAGGAGTAGGCCATTCAGCCCTTCGAGCCAGCACCGCCATTCAATGCGATCATGGCTGATCACTCTCAATCAGTACCCCGTTCCTGCCTTCTCCCCATACCCCCTCACTCCGCTATCCTTAAGAGCTCTATCCAGCTCTCTCTTGAAAGCATCCAACGAACTGGCCTCCACTGCCTTCTAAGGCAGAGAATTCCACACCTTCACCACTCTCTGACTGATCTCCGTTCTAAATGGCCTACCTCTTATTCTTAAACTGTGGCCCCTTGTTCTGGACTCCCCCAACATTGGGAACATGTTTCCTGCCTCTAATGTGTCCAATCCCCTAATTATCTTATATGTTTCAATAAGATCCCCCCTCATCCTTCTAAATTCCAGTGTATACAAGCCCAATCGCTCCAGCCTTTCAACATACGACAGTCCCGCCATTCCGGGAATTAACCTAGTGAACCTACGCTGCACGCCCTCCATAGCAAGAATATCCTTCCTCAAATTTGGAGACCAAAACTGCACACAGTACTCCAGGTGCGGTCTCACCAGGGCCCGGTACAACTGTAGAAGGACCTCTTTGCTCCTATACTCAACTCCTCTTGTTACGAAGGCCAACACTCCATTGGCTTTCTTCACTGCCTGCTGTACCTGCATGCTTCCTTTCATTGACTGATGCACTAGGACACCCAGATCTCGTTGAACTCCCCCTCCTCCTAACTTGACACCATTCAGATAATAATGGTTGCATGACAAATCAAATTCCTTGTATGTTGCAAAAATTACGATTATTGTGATGAGAATGGTAAAAAATATATCCTGTTTGAATTAATGTCAATGAACTGCAATGAACACAATCTAAAAATCACATGAATATTACTGAGAAATGAGAAAAAGACCATTTTCTAAAAATGTTATGATATAATAAAAATCAACACGGCATTGAAAAGAATTCTGCAAACAATGCAACGAGCACTCAAAGAATTGTGACAAAGATCCCACACAAGAGCAGTGCCGCAGCAAGAAGGCGACACCTAATTTCGTAACAAAACAGAGGAAAAATACATTTTTATAATGGTCTTTTATAATGCAGCAAAAATAATTTTATTTTAAAATTGTCTAACCGGAAATTAAGCAAAATGTAAGATTAGCCCAAGTTTAATGCTGATTTTTTTATTGTAGGTTAGCAAACTATACGGCAGAAACTTTTGCCTGCCAATTTGACCCTCAAATATCCCCTCACTGACTTTCTATTATGTGGCAATTGAAGTGGTAATTTGAGTCATGCCGTTCCCCATTGTCAATAATCAAAAACAACTTGTGCAATATCAACACAGAAAATAATAAAAATGCCTTTCCCTGACCTTTTTATAATTCCCTGTTCATTAGTTTTTTTCAATTGAATGTTGCCAACCTTTTAATGTCAAATCATAAAAGAAATGTGGCTCCGGTCTAAATGCTGCCATCTGCACATGTCCAATCATTTGCCCATGATTAAGAAATTAATATTTTAGACCACAACATGACAATCCCATTATTGTGATCGGTCCTGATTTCAATTACTATTTCAGTTTCAATTTAACTGGCTGACCACACTGCAGCTCCCCCAGCTTCAGCTGTGATGGGCCCAGTCCGTGAAGCATGACACATTCCAATTGCTGCCTATTACCAGAGTGTCATCACTTGTGGTGACATCAAAACTATTTAAAAGCTAGATAACTGGCAGAGGTCAAGCATTAAGAGTTGCCTAGGTGGACAGGTTGCCAAATATTCATCCCCAACTGAGAAAAAAAAGCTTTGATATTTCAGGCCATAATTGAAATCCAGCAGCTTTCTGTAATTCTGTCAATCTGTCATTCTTTCAATCTGATCTGTGCATTCCATGAAATAACAATCTGATCTACATGTGTATTTAACAATTGCTTTTCAAACAAAGGAACTGCCAAGCACACTTTAAAAATATTTATTTACAATGAGTCCACATTTGTATTATTAAGTAAAAAATCAATCCTGCGCATGCTTTTAGAAAGAAAGAACTACGCCTTGCACGATGCAACATTTAATCCACATCCCAACAAGGCAGGTCTCTAATGGAACTGTAATTTCTTTCTCCTCTTTCATTTCCCAATCAATGCTCATCTTTCCAAAAGTATTGTCTCCAACCATTCCACAAGTACTGTCAGCTTCACCTTGGCCGATTGTTTATGCTTACTGCTCTAATAACTTGCTGCACAGAGACACTCGCCTCCCAAAAAGAAATCAGAAATGTAAACGACGTTTATTTTCTCAATCCTCACTTATCTGCCACATAAGATCAGCAAATGAAGGAGATGAAGGAAACCAGCAAGGAACTACTACCTAGCACAATGGTTAATGAATGAAGGAGTTCATTTAGGGCGCAGTGGAATGGTAGTAGAGTTGTTGCCTTGCAGCTCCAGAGTTGCTGTCTTGCAGTGCCAAAGTTGCTGCCTTGCAGCACCAGAGACCCAGGTTCGATCCTGACTAAGGGTGCTGTCTGTACGGAGTTTGTATGCATTCTCTCTGTGACTACGTGGGTTTTTTCCAGGTGCTCCGGTTTCCTACCACACACCAAAGACATACAGGTTTGTCGGTAAATTGGCTTCTGTAAATTGTAAATTGTCCCGAGTGTGTAAGATAGTGCAAGTGTACGGGGTGATCTCTGGTTGGCGCGAACTCGGTGGTTCAAAGGGCCTGTTTTCCACACAGTATCTCGAAAGTCTACTAAGATCTAAAGTAAAGTATAAAGATGAGAAAGACCCAAGGGAATTAGGGGGATGGTGGGGGCAGCACGAGGGTGAATAATACAGACAAGGAGACGATTAAGTAATATGCACATGGGAAGGAGGGGAAGGACAAGGAGGAAGGGATAGCCATGTCAAGGGTGGTGCACAAAATTCAGAATGAGGGTCTTCAACCTTAAAACTTAACTGTCTCTCTTACTGAACATAATGGTTGAATGGTTAATTTCCAATTTAGATTATTTTGATTTTGGGGAGAGCAGATAAGATTGGGGACAATAAAGGAACGTGTGCTGGGAGTGGTTGATGTTGGGAGAATACATGAAACGGGAGGGGAAATATGAGGAGAGAGGCAAGCGGCAAGGAGAAGGCAGGTTGGTGAAAGAGGCAGAGGCGGGTTGAGCTGCAAGGGGTTGTTGGTGGGGAATCAGGAGAGAGAAGGCAAACAAATATCAGTGAAAGGAAAGGGAAAAGGGCAAGAATAGAAGGGAGAGAACTGGGCATGTGGAAGTGTACTAAAAAAAATTGCTTTTGGTAGTAGACATTTAAAGCCAAAGTAGTTAAGGATGAGTTTGGATGTTACATTTGACGAAGCCGGAAAGCCACAAAAATGAACTGAACGAGTAAATCCTTGAGATGAGGACATGTACGTGGGTTTCTATATCAATAGTAAAATACTGACATGTGTGGCCCATGGTATGAACATGTAAGAAATCTATATTTAACATTCATTGGGTTCAGATTGTCTGACCATCAATTTCAGCTTGAACAAGCACCAAAAAGGAAATAGGAAATGGACACTCTATATATAATAGATCTCGTAGCCTTCTTTCAGGGGCATTACATATATTACTTTTGCTGATACTATCTAACTCAACATGACTGATGTCAATTAAATATTAGACCTTCCTTATCTTGTTGGGTCAATCTCAATTACTCGTCGAGTTCACCACCTTAATGATATTTTGGATGTACTAAGATCTACACTTGTAAATCAATAATTTAAAAAATATGCTTGCGAACAAGTATGAACTTCACATGACCCAGAAAGTTTAAAAACCCAGTTTAAAAATAAGAAAGGTTACCTGCATTCCATACTTTGCATCAACAACAGAAATAATACCTGGAGTGGAAAAGAATAGCCTGAATTCTTTTGATGATTAATTTATATAACAACTTACAAAATTTATTTCAAAACATAGATACATTACTGCACAAGGATTACTAACAGAAATTTTGAACATGGAGAATTATATTATTATCTGATGCCCATATTTCTTCTTTTCCACATCAGGTGGAGGAGATGTTGAGCTGATACCGTTGTGTGAATGTGACCAGAATTGTTCTGGTCGGGGTGAAGCAAACACCGATTCAAATCCCTGCAAGAGCCACAGTGGCTATAAGCCTGCCATAATACACAACCCGACTGTTGGAAATAAGTACATCTTTAAAGACACGGTAGTGGGGAAGATGCTTGAGTCGATTATTAAAGATGTAATAGCAGCGCATTTGGAAAGCAGTGACAGGATCGGTCAAAGTCAGCATGGATTTATGAAGGGGAAATCATGCTTGACTAATCTTCTGGAATTTTTTGAGGATGTAACAAGTAGAATGGATAAGGGAGAGCCAGTTGCGATGTATCTGGACTTTCAAAAAGCCTTTAACAAGGTCCCACATAAGAGATTAGTGTGCAAAATTGGGGTAGGGTATTGACATGGATATAGAACTGGTTGACAGACAGGAAGCAAAGAGTAGGAATTAACGGGTCCTTTTCAGAATGGCAGGTAGTGACTAGTAGGGTGCTGCAGAGTTCAGTGTTGGGACCTCAGTTATTCACAATAAATATTAATGATTTAGACAAAGGAATTAAATGTAACATCTCCAAGTTTGCAGATGACACAAAGCTGGGTGGCCGTGTGAGCTGCGAGGATGCTATGAGGCTGGGCGAGTGGGCAGATGCATGGCAGATGCAGTATAATGTGGATATATGTGACGTTATCCACTTATGTGGCAAGAACAAGGCAGCAGATTATTACCTGAATGGTGTCAGATTAGGAAAAGGGGAGGTGCAACGAGACCTGGGTGTCCTTTTACATCAGTCACTGAAAGTAAGCATGCAGATACAGCAGGCAGTGAAGAAAGCAAATGGCATGTTGGCCTTCATTGCAAGAGGATTTGAGTTTAGGAGCAAGGAGGTCCTACTGCAGTTGTACAGGGCCCTGGTGAGACCTCACCTGGAGTATTGTGTGTAGTTTTGGTCTCCTAATTTAAGGAAGGGCATTCTTGTTATTGAGAGAGTTCACCAGGTTAATTCCCAGGATGGCGGGACTGACATATGATGAAAGAATGGATCGGCTAGGTTTATTTTCACTGGAATTTAGAAGGATGAGAAGGGATCTTAGAGAAACATATAAAATTCTTAAGGGATTGGACAGGCTAGATGCAGGAAATGTTTCCCGATGTTGGGTGAGTCCAGAACCAGGGGTCACAGTTTAAGAATTATGGGGTTGGCCATTTAGAACTGAGATGAGGAAAAACCTTTTTCACCCTAAGAGTTGTGAGTCTGAGAAGGCAGTGGAAGCCAATTCACTGGATGTTTTCGAGAGAGAGTTAGATTTCACTCTTAGGGCTAATGGAATCAAGGGATATGTGGAGAAAGCAGGAACGGGTACTGGTTTCGGATGATTAGCCTTTATCATATTGAATAGCGGTGCTGGCTCGCAGGACCGAATGGCCTACTCCTGCACCTATTTTCTGTGTTTCTATGACACCTTTTAGAACATAACTTGTCAAATGATACTGATAAGCCCAACCTTTGTTTCTATCCTGCTCATAATTGGTGACTGCCTGATTTTCTATCTGATACTGCCTAATGAAACTAGGCAGTTAACAATTCCAAAGAGCTTGCCCGGGAGTGCCGAGATGGCTTTTGTACTTTGCAGCACAGATAATGACAACAGGTTTCCAACAATGTTTGATTCAATTAATCTTATTTTTTTTCTTGTTTTCACGATTACTTCCACAAATAAAGAAACAACATTTATTTTATACATTATGTACAATAAAATTTTAAATATGATATAGAAAATATTATGATCCCACTGTTCATGACTTCCGTATTGAGCTAATCAGAATTCAAAACTGATTGTCCATTGTTAACTAAAGTACGAAACTAATAAAGGAATAAGCTTCAAATTTTGCATCCAATTGCATTGTCACTTGGGTTTCCTTTGGTCTTCAACAGAAGGTTCCCTCACAATATTTTGGGGAAGATTATGGTCTTGATTTCTCATGTATCTGCCTTCTTACAGCATCAGATGAGCCCCAGCTGATACCAGCAATCTTGACCCTATTACATTATGCATTACCTGCATCTCCACTCCTCCACTACCCCCCACCATCCATCTTGTTGGGTTGGTGACAATTGTGAAAGGATTATTCCTCGTGAAAGGCCATTTGTGAAAGGATAATTCATTCCTCAATTGTCAAGGAATTTTTGCATCTTTCATTGATCTGGCTAAAGGTTAGCAGCATTTTAGTTTCATTCACAAAACCTATTTAAAGTCCTACCATCAAGGTAAACATCACTTCCTAATTCTGCATCAACCCAAAACATGGTGGATACGGCACCTGTGGGAAGAAGGAGGAAGTTAGCTAAAACAGAACAGTTTTTAAAATTACATACAGTTTCATTGTAACAAAATATGAAATTCAATTAATTACAATTTCAACATCGATATCTCATTTTGGACATTATAATTTAACATGACCTTTTCTACTTCTGTTTCATATGATATATAGAGGGATCTTGGGTTGCAAGAAAATGTGGCAACACAAGTAGGTAGGGTGGTAAAGAAGGTGTATGGCATGCTTGCCTTCATCGGTCAGGGTGTTGAGTATAAAAATAATTGGGAAGTCATGTGGCAGTTGAATAAAACTTGGGTTAGAGCATTTGGAGTATTGTGTGCAGTTCTGATTGCCGTTTTACAGGAAGAATGCGAGGCTTTGGAGTGACTGCAGAAGACGGAGAGATTGGACAAATAGATTGTTTTGATGCAGCATTGGAGACATAGGATAAACCTAATAGAGGTATATAAAATTATGAGAGGTATAGATAGGATAGACAGTCAGAGTCGATTTCCCAGGGTGATAATGTCAAATATTAAAGTGCAGCTTTAAGGGAAGAGGGAGAAAGTTTGAAGCAGATTAATGAGACGTTTTATTTAGATAGAGAACCGTAATTGCATGGGGTACATTACCAGGTAAAATTGGTGGAAGCAGATACAATACCAATGTTGAAGAAGCATTTGGACTATGAACAGGCAAGAAGGGCCTGTCCCTACTATTCTATGTTCTTTAAAAAACAATGCAGCTCCAGAGGCCCACAAATGGCATTATTTAACCAACTTTAAATTTTTACTTCGCCATAAAGACATCATCACTTTACACAGTTGAGATTATTTCACAAGTCCCTTCTGTCAGCATGAGGATTTGATCAATTCAAACATACCAAGAGTTGTAACAGAAACACTCAGATTCTGCAAACCCTTGCTGGTTCTAAGCAAGGGTCAACATTGGCAGACACAAGAGATTGCAATTGTTGGAGACTTGAGTAGAAAAAATACAAAATGCTGATGGCACTCAGCAGGTCAGGCAGCAAGTGTGGAGGAAAATGGACAGTATCTGAAGAAGAGTCCCAAACCAAAATGTCATCGATCCATTTCTCTCCATAGATGCTGCCTGACCTGCTGAGTTCCTCCAACAGTTTCTATTTTACTCCACATTGGCAGGAATGCCTCCAAGATTGTCAAAAGTCTTTTAAATGTTGTTATTGTACCTGCCTCATCTACTTCCTCTGGCAGCTTTTCGTTCAATACACCCACCACCTTTTGTCCCTAGGTTCCTACTAAATTTTCCCCTCTCACACTGAACCTATGCCCTCTAGTTCTTAATTCCACTACACTGGAAAAAAATCTCAGTGCATTCATGTTATCTATTCCCCTCATGATTTTATACACCTCTGTAAGGTGTATATAAACCTCAGCATCCTACACTCCAAGGAATAAAGTCCTAATTTGCCAAACCTGTCCTTATATCTCAGGCCCTTGAGTCCTGGCAACATCTTCATAAATCTTCTCTGCACACTTTCCAGATTAATGGCATCTTTCCTATAGCAAGGTGAACAAACCGAACACAATATTCTAAATGCGGCCCCACCAATGTCTTGTGCAACTATAACATAACGTCCCGATTTCCACACTCAATTCCCTGACTGATGAATGCCAGCATGCTAAAAGCCTTCCTCGCCACCCTATCTACCTGCGATGCCATGTTCAATGTACTTGTACTCCTAGATCCCTCTGCTGTATAATATGCCCCAGGGCCCTATTGTTTACTGTGAAGGCACTGCCCTGGTTTGACCTGCAAGAAGTTGCAAAAAAGATTAATACAGCTGTTTTCTAAATATTTAAAATATGCCTCCTGTAAACAATGATTTTAAGCTCCTGTAAATCCTTTGTAATACTTGACTCAAAAAAGTCTGTCAGTAAATTTACCAAGAATGTAAAACCATTTGGTCTCATTAGTCCATGTAAATATTTATATTCCACTAAAGCCTCTTTTCATCTCATGCCATCAAAATGACCCTGTCTTTCTCTTTTGTAAACCTGTATATTTTAATTAAAGTAATTTTATTTGGAGTCACCGTTACTAACAGCTAAGGCGGATGAATTCAGCATATGGATTGGCTTGGGCAATTGTGATTTTATAGCCTTAACAGAAGCATGGCTGAGAGAGGGACAGGACTGGCAACTCAATGTTCCAGGGTATAGATTTTACAGCTGTGATGGAGATGCAGGTACGATAGGAGAGGTGTTCCATTTTTGATCGGAGAGGACATAACCACGGTGCTGAAAGGGGATATTCTTGGATGATCATCCATTGAGGCAAAATTTAGAAACAGGAGGGAAATTATTGCATTAATGGGCTGTATGAGGTGTCCCAATAGTCAGTGTGAATTAGAGGAGTAGATGCATTGGGAGAATGCAGATAGCTGCAAAAAATGACAGGGTCGTACTAGTGGGAGATTTCAACTTTCCTTATATTGACTGGATCACCTACGATGTAAAGGACTCGGATGGGGTGGAATTTGTTAAACATTACTAAGAAAGCTTCCTTAATATATAGAAGGCCCTAGTCAAGAGGAGGCATCACTGGACCTCCTCTTGGGGTACGACGTAGGGCAAACGACGGAAGTGTCAGTGGGGGACCACTTTTTCAGGGTCCATTCAACGTCACCCATTCCTTCTCTCCAGAGGATACAATTATGACTTTTTAAAGATATTTGGACAGAAATATGGATAAGAAGGGTTTAAGAGGGTCAAATGCAGACAAATTGGACTATTCCACTATGTCAACTTGGTCATTCCTTTCATAATGCACTAATTTGCTTTACACAGTATTCCCAAAGCAGTTTAACAAAATAATTCAACATAATTTATAATATCTGACATTTCAAAGTTTAAGTCAAATCCTGAGCAGTGTCATTGGACCTCAACTGTGTCATAATTTGATCCCCACAGAAATAAAACCTAAATCTCTTTTAATGCTTATCAATAAATTCCACTGTTGGCACAGTGACACAATGGTAGAGTTGCTGCCTTACAGCATCAGACCTGGGTTTGATCATGACTATGGGTGCTGTCATTACGGAGTTTGTATGTTCTCCCCGTGACCGCGTGGGTTTACACCCAGGTTCCTCCCATCTTCCAAAGATGTGTAGGTTTGTAGCTTAATTGGCTTCTGTAAACTGTCCCTCGTGCAGAGGATAGAACTAGTGTATGGGTGACCATTGGTCAGCGCAGACTCAGTGGGCTAAAGGGCCTATTTCCACGTGGTTTCTCTAAAACAAAATTCTTTCCTGATTTTAACAAAAAAAATTCTCAGACCTTAAAAATGAAACAAGCCAAGGAATTCTGTACATTTTTAACATAGTTTAACAAAAACTATTCCAAACCCACATCTTTTTCCAGTTTATGCTGAGGCAGCTGCCCCATGCTGCATACAAAAGGATCCTTTTGACACCAGAGGCTTCCCTAAATCTTAACTCCCTAGCGTTTGAGGCTCATTGAGGAGGCGCTGTGAACTTTTTGCGTGCTACTGTATGTTTCTTTTTCTTTTTTTCCATTGGAACCTAATCAGATGTACAGCACTTTGGTCAACGTGGGTTGTTTTTAAATGTGCTATACAAATAAAATTGACTTGACTTGACTTGACTTGACTTAACTCTCACACAACAGTTGCTTCAGTGAGCGACACAGTTGAGGTCCAATGACACTGCTCAGGATTTGACTTAAACTTTGAAATGTCAGATACATTCGAGACTAGAGTCAAACTTATCACATGGATTCTAACTAAAGCAAAAGGCTCTCTCTTCAAAAATGGGAATTCTAAATAAATTCTGCATACCACTAGAATTTCTGAACAATTCGGAACAATTTTCTACAATAAAAGAATAGCAGTTTAATTATTTATTCATTTTCAATGGTCTTTCTTTAAATTCACTGATAATTTTATTTATTCTGGCTTGATTGTTTCTACGTGAAAGTTTATATTCATATCGGTATAAAAAATGGTTGGGTATGGATTCATCTTAAATTTGACCGTTAATATTCTTTCACATCAAATAGCTGGATGATACTACAAATAATTCAAAGACAAATAGACATATTCAAAAACAAAAAGCAAAACACAATTTTCTCAAATAAAAAGGATAAATGGTACAATGTGTAACTAAAGTATCTATAATATACAACGTTAAACATTTTAGATAAATGTAGACTTAAAGAATTATGGAGCTTTGTTTTTAAAACTAAAGCATCAATGATTAGAACCACATTTTTGACAAGTCCCGAGATGACAGCTGTTGATAAAGTGCAAATGATAAATGAAAAGTATTTTTATTTTGAGAAGAATTATGACACGTCCATCTGACAGAATGAAATACTTTGGGGAAATAAAACAATGACAACTGAACTCATTTTGTTAATGTCCAAACCTTTCTACCAGAACTGACAAGATACTGACCTGGCATGTCATTCCCCGTTGACAACAAAAAGATCCGTCAGTTCATTACAATGCTTGCTCATCCGAAATAGTACTCAGCCCAAAGACTCTAATGACTGCCTGATCTGTATTGATTTTTTTTTTCCAAAACCTTAATGGTTTCCCTATTTTGTGAAATGGGATTTGCAAGCTGTGTGTTTGAAATCAATGTGTTTTATTTTAAAGGAACTCACTGCAGCATGACAATTACTCACTGAATCTCCGCTTGCCAGGTTATACATGAGGAATAACTTGGATGGCAATAAAATCTCTAAATTTATTTGTTTCAAAAGATACCTTTATTTATGATTTAATTGGAATAAATATATATTTTTCCACCTAAAAAGTTTGAAAAAATTATTCTGCATCAATTTCACTGCTTTATCGATGAATAATATAATTCTTATTTTCTGTTCCTTCCAGTGTAAAAGATTCAAGCTTCAAGTTTGCAGCCATTATTCAGGATGGTATTCTGTATTTCAATAGTAACATTATGTTGGTAATATCATAATTGTAAAAGTTTGACTCTCTCAATTTCTACTTAGAACCACGCCAAACAGAGATGACTTTTAAGAAGTGTAGATTGTTTGATTATGGTTTCCAGATCAGTCATTGACTGTTCTGATAGCTGTATCCAGTGGTGCTGCAGATCCAAGGACCATTGAATTTGTGATCTCTGGCTCACTGAGCCTCATGCTGCTGTCACTCACACAAGCAATGCACAAAGCACAAAACAGTAACCCTCCTGGCATGGTGTCAGATTCTGATAGTGAGCAAATGTAGAAATAAATCTCAATAGTTGCAGGTGAAACAAAAGTTTTGATAACTACATAAGAATTTGTCTTTTATATCCTTCCTTTCACATGCCATTACCTGGATCAGCCAATCCCGTGGTTTCCAGCAGAATGTAGTCAAACTTGCCCTTTTTCTGCATGAGGTTTTCAATAGCCTTCAAACCGTTGTCCCTGCATGGAATAATTATATTTAAAAGATCTTAGCATCCCAGGGCTCTTTGGAAAAAATGCCCTTTTTCTTTTAAGCACAGTAGAATTAATTGCACACATTCATATAGTTTAGTTTAGAGATACAGTGTGGAAACAGGCTCTTCGGCCCACCGAGTCCGTGCCGACCAGTGATCCCCGCACATTAACAGTATCCTACACACACCAGGGATAATTTACATTTATACCAAGCTAATTAACCTACAAATGTACGTCTTTGGAGTGTGGGAGGTGAAGCAGGTCACAGGGAGAACGTACAAAGTCCATACAGACAAGCCCGTAGTCAGGATCGAACCCAGGTCACTGATGCTATAAGGCAGCAACTATACCGCTGCGCCATGGCGCCACCCTATCGCTTGCTTTATGGTGTGTCTTCAAACAATGCATACAATGGAAGTGAAGAAACAGAATTATTACAAAATTATTACAAAACCACAAAAAAGTACAGCCAATTCTAACAAGCTGAACTGTGCAGTTGTCCTTTACCTCCTTAATGGATTGTTGGGGTTGGTTTGCCACCAGACTGCCTTTGCTGGATCCCTGAGTACAGGGAGCCACACAATAGGCACGGTTCGGTATGAAGAAGGGTCCCGACCCGAAGCATCACATATCCATGTTCTCCGAAGATGCTGCTTGACCTAATGAGCTACTCTAGCATTTTGTGTCTATTTTTGTAAACCCACATCTGCAGTTCCTTGTATCTACATTAGGTGGGGTTGCTGCCTTACAGCTCTGTTTATCCACATTTAACCCCGGCATGTGGCGTTATATTATCCATTCTCCCTCTGAACATAGATTTTCCCTATGGTGCTCAGGATTCCTCCCACATCATATGGTGGGATAGACACAAAAAGCTGGAGTAACTCAGTGGGACAGGCAGCATCTCTGGAGAGAAGGAATGGGTGATGTTTCAGGTCGAGACCCTTCTTCAGACCTCGACCCGAAACGTCACCCATTCCTTCTCTCCAGAGATGCTGCCTGTCCGTTGAGTTACTCCAGCCTTTGGTGTCTATCTTCAGTGTAAACCAGCATTTGCAGTTCCTTCTTACATGATATGGTAGGATAATTGGTTACTGTAAATCACATGGGTGCAAGTTAGTGACAGGTTGGAGATGTGATAGAAACAGGTAACATGAACCTACAACAAATATCTAAGGCGCTCCAAATGTGGCCTAACAAATGTCTTTTACAACTCTAACATGATGTCCCAAATCATTTACTCAAGACACTGACACTGCAAAGCACCCTTTTCACTCTTTTTTAACCTGTATCTCAAAGAAATCTGTAGACTGAAGAAGGCTCCCGACACAAAAGGTTGTCGGTACACTTTGCCCCACAGATGCTGCCTGACCTGCTGTGTTCCCCCTTTTCTGTTTACCCGTGTCGCTACTTTCATGGAAATATGTACCTGCACCCTACTTCTCTTGTTCTACAAAACTCCCTATGACCCTATCGTTACGGTGTAAGTCCTATCATATCATATCATATATATACAGCCGGAAACAGGCCTTTTCTGCCCTCCAAGTCCGTGCCGCCCAGCAATCCCCGTACATTAACACTATCCTACACCCACTAGGGACAATTTTTACATTTACCCAGCCAATTAACCAACATACCTGTACGTCTTTGGAGTGTGGGAGGAAACCGAAGATCTCGGAGAAAACCCACGCAGGTACCAAAATGCAACACCTTGCAATTATTCGAATTAAACTTCATATGCCGTTCCTCGGCCCATCGGCCCAGTTAATCAAGATCCCATTATCTTACATAACTTTCTTCATTATCTACTATAACAACAATTCTAGTGTCATCCCCAAACTTACTAAGCATAGTAAGGGAGGCACAGTGGTGCAGCTGGTAGAGCTGCTATGATCAAAGACCTGCTCAAACATAGTGCTCTCTGCACTAAAAATCACCGATTTTATCTAGCCATATAATTTAATAATTACTTGAAGAAAACTGACTGAGAAGCATCCTGGAAGGTCTTAACAATGTGAAAAGAATATCACCAGATAGATGCAAGTTCTTTCTACTTCCTTCATATTTAGATTTCTTTTTGGAAGCAATTATTTAGTCAACACGCAGACTGCATCAGAACCAGACACATTCAATCACCTCTCATATCTTCAATACCAAAAACATGCATATCTATGAAAAATGGCCCATGTAATATGCAAATATTCAATTGATCCATTCCTTGAAATTTATCAATCCTCTTAAATATAGATTTGAAAATGTTGCTGGCTATTTGTTTATTGCATCTTACTCTACCAAAATAGCTAATAATTCCTAAAATTATTTTTTTCCTGTGATGATTAAAATGTATACAAATGTCAAAGAAAGTAAAACATATGCTTACTTCACAGAACAGCAAAGGCATCCATTCCGTAGTTCCAACCACTCCTCATAAAGTTCTCCTGCATGGCTTACTGCCAAAGATTTCTCTACTGCACTCCCTGAAACACCAGATTTGAAATCTTGTTACAAAGTGTTACAAAGCGGACAATGATTAATCAATTTGCAAAGTCAATGCAAGTTATTTAAAGAAATCACATTTGATTGAATGACAAAGAATGGTAATATTTTGCCTCTGTGTTAGGAATTATGAATGTTGGTTTGCTTACTGACAATCAAGGGATGCTGTAAAGCCCTTTGACTATTGGTCTTATTGTCTCCAACTCTATTTGGCTGCTTCCTAAAAAAAGATTATTCATTAACCACCAATAATTACAATTATTCCTCATGATTGTCAAGTGCAATAACTTATTAATAAGTTATGGTGTAAATGTTCTTTTTACATTTACCCATGTCTGAATTCATGCATAAACTGGCTCAGTTGCTATCTTGTTCACTTATTTAGGAGATTGCTTACCTTCACCAAACTCATTAAGGATTACTGCAATTCTCTTATTATGCTGTTCTGTTAGAATGTAATTCAGAAGTGTTGTTTTACCAGCACCTGTCAAAATACAATAGTAAAAGTTTAAGGCGTGATAATTCTAAAACTGTTACATTTTTGGCATTCCTTTCCTACCAATGAGTATTCAGCAAAGAAATATTGTATTATTATGTTCTCATGATTAGCATTTCAGATACTTTCCTGTTATTTAACACTTCTAATATTTTAATTTCCACATATTTTTACATAGTTTGACATTGGAGTAGTTATGCAATTGAGCTAATGTGTTAATTTACCTTCTTAATACTTGCCTAAGTATCCAGTTATGATTGTCACTGGAATCCGTGCACTGCCTGCATTAGGATTTATTTCAATTGGAACCAGCTTGGGACATTCTTCTTCATCCTCATCCAAAAGGTCATCAGCCATGTCTCCTATGGTTAAGAATCAGCTAAAAGTTACTGAGTCACTTCAACACAGTAGTTAAATATGAACAAGCCATCGCACACTAAAGACATCAAATCCAAGTGGTGGCAAAGAGACACAGTGGCACCTTTGGTCAAATCAGTTGGAATCAAGCCACTACATTCCAAAAAAAAGGGACCAGGCTTCACCCTTGTGAGAAGAAAAGTACAAACTTTAATAGGAATAAACCAATTAATCGGAATGCAAAAGACACAGTAGACCATTTCTAAATCCTAGCCAAGTAGCACCAATTGTTTTTATTCAATGGATTCAACTTATTAAACGCTAAGAGCACTGAAAAGAAAAAAAACAAATCTAATCTTATTTTCTTTTCAATGCTGTAGAGCAATTATTTCTTCACATAAATTGCAAGCAAATCTGTAGCTAATATCCACACCTGGACTCTCCAATGAATCTGCAGTTAAAGCATAAACTCCCTGAAGCTGTCCAACATTAATCTGTGGAACCTGTTTACTAATGCAATCTGCCAACCTATTTCCTGGAATATAATTTTTACACCTGCCAGGATGAAAAGTAAGAAGGCAACTTTAGAGGGATGTCATTAATTGTTGGGAAGTGTTCCATTCTAGTTGTACCTGCAATACCTTATCTAAACCCAAAAGTTCAAGGTTTACAATTGTAACTATCTATATTTGTGACCGCAGAAAAGCACATGGACAAATCTGCATAAGACAGCCTTCTCAACTTTACCTTGCAAATGAAACATGGGTTATATGTGGCAAGATATTTGAAAAAGCTCATTAGTTTTAATAAATGATAAAAATATAAAGGATGATCAGTCGCATAAGAAATTCCTCCATTGCCAGAATGAGGCCACAGGTAAACTGAAAGACAGCACCTCAGCCTGAGCCCAACGTCTGAACATTGAATTCTTCAATTTTAGGTAACAACTCAGCCCCCACTTCCTTCCTCCAACCCCCCCCCCCTTCCTTGTGTCCCACTTGGATCCGCTCACATTTCTCCCATTTGTCCCACTATCTTGCCCCACTTTTCCTTCCCCCTATCTCATTCCATCTATAATTCTGCCTCTCGCTTCACATTTCAGTATTCTTCTCTCCTTATCTCCTTTGTCCTCTTTTTATCTCTGGTCTTTGTCCACTAATCTGTCAATCAGGCAGTCAGAACCCTTTTTTCCCCCAGAGTGGAAATGTCCAACACTAGAGGGCATTGTTTATTAGGTGAAATGGGGGAAAGTTTAATGGAAAGGTACTGGGCAAGTTTTTTTTTTGCATAGAGATTGGTGGGGGCTGGGAACACATTGCCAGGGGTGGAGGTGGAGGCAGATACGATAGTGGCTTTCAAGAGGCTTTGTGATAGGCACATGGAAGTGCAATGACTAGAAGGATATGGATCATGTACAGGCAGATTAGATCATTTTAACTTGGTGTCGTGCTTGGCACAAACATTGTGGGCCAATGTGTCTGTTCCCCTGTGCTGTACTGTTCTATGTAATACTGTCTATGAATCTTGCACTATATGATATATTCATCAAATGTTATCTGTTATAGGAATGTCCTGTGTGCAGAGAGTGCACAAATACATTAAGGTGAAAGATGATACACCTGCTGATGTACACATAATAATGGGCGGGGCACAAAAGACCACAGCAATAACAGTCGCTAGCACAAATATTAGTCAAATGTATTGACAAAATAGAATGTAGTAGAAAATGTACAATGTGGATTTCTCAAACTACACCATGCTGATGGCATATGTGCTCCCATTCTCCTGTTTGATTGCTTAATCTTTAAAGTAATTTTTGTTAGCCTGAAGCCCTTCATTTAAATGTAACATCTCCAAGTTTGCACGTGACACAAAGCTGGGTGAGCTGCGAGGAGGATGCTATGAGGTTGCAGGGATAGGTTGGGTGAGTGGGCAGATGCATGGCAGATGCAGTATAATATGGATAAATGTGAGGTTATCCACTTTGGTGGCAAGAACAGGAAGGCAGATTATTATCTAAATGGTGTCAGATTAGGAAAAGGGGAGGTGCAACGAGATCTAGGTGTCCTTGTCCATCAGTCACTGAAAGTAAGCAATCAGATACAGCACGCAGTGCAGAAAGCTAATGGCATGTTGGCGTTCATTGCAACAGGATTTAAGTTTAGGAGCAAGGAGGTCTTACTGCAGTTGTACAGGGCCACAGTGAGACCGCACCTGGAGTATTGTGTGCAATTTTGGTCTCCTGATTTGAGGAAGGACATTCTTGCTATTGAGGGAGTGCAGCGGAAGTCCACCAGGTTAATTCCCAGGATGGCGGGACTGACATATGATGAAAGAATGGGTCGACCGGGCTTGTATTCACTGGAATTTAGAAGGATGAGAGGGAATCTCATAGAAACATATAAAATTCTTAAGGGATTGGACAGGCTAGATGCAGGAAAAATGTTCCCGATGTTGGGGGAGTCCAGAACCGGGGGTCACAGTTTAAGAATAAGGGGTAGGCAATTTAGGACTGAGATGAGGACAAGCTTTTTCACCCATGGAGTTGTGAATCTGTGGAATTCTCTGTCACAGAAGACAGTGGAGGCCAATACACTGGATGTTTTCAAAAGAGTGTTAGATTTAGCTCTTAGGGCTAACAGAATCAAGGGATATGGGGAAAAAGGAGGAACAGGGTACTGATTTTGGATGATCAGCCATGACCATATTGAATGGCGGTGCTGGCTCAAAGGGCCGAATGGGCTACTCCTATTTTCTATGTTTCTATGTGTAAGCAGGATCTGCAGATGCTGGTTTAAACCGAAGATTATCACAAAAAGCTGGAGTAAGGCAGCATCTCTGGAGAGGAATGGGTGACGTTTCAGATTGAGACCCTTCTACGTTTCTGTTTATTTTGGCTGGTTGTTCAACTCC
Organism: Rhinoraja longicauda; assembly: GCF_053455715.1. Classification (NCBI taxonomy): domain Eukaryota; kingdom Metazoa; phylum Chordata; class Chondrichthyes; order Rajiformes; family Arhynchobatidae; genus Rhinoraja; species Rhinoraja longicauda. The sequence goes on along the minus strand of NC_135955.1, from coordinate 47,977,152 downwards.
CACTATAGCCTTTCATGATCTTCTGGGCTCAAATACATTTCTCCATCACTTTGAGATCTAACATCCACTGACGAAGGCTCCCCACCTGAAATGTCATGTATCCATGTCCTCCAGAGATGCTGCCTGACCTGCCAAGATACTCTCATATTGCGTCTTTTTTTGAGTTCCAGCATCTGCAGTTCCTTGTGTATACTGACCTCCCCACCATCTAAGGGATCTATAGGAGTTGCTGCCTCAAAAAGGCAACCAGCATCAGAGACCCACAACACACTATCCACACTCTCATTTCACTCCTGCCATTGGGAAGGAGGTACAGGAGCCTAAAAACTGTAATGTCCAAGTCCAGGATCAGCTTCATCTCAACAACCATCAGGCTATTAAATACTGCAACCTCCAAAGAAGCTCCAAACTGCATGAACTTGGGGGCATTGTTTTTGTCTTTGCATGATTATTGTGTGTTTGTTTTTATCATTATAGCAATAAAACATTCTTGACTCCTGGACCTATCCGTGAACAATTCTTGCATGACTTGGCATATGTAATTGCAGCATTCCCCATGTCCACTTACATGTTCTTTTGCAGGCACTCCAGACCCAAGCTTCTTCCTTCAAAGACCACTCTCTCTTTTCACTATTTCTCCATTGACACTTCCTGGGCACATCTCTCCGATTGAGAGAGAACATAGAACAGTATAGCACAGGAACAGACCCTTCAGCCCACAATATCTGTGCTAAAAATGACAGCGTTAAACTAATCTCCTCCGCCTAGACATGATCCATTGCACAAAGTACTGCATAAAGTACTCATTACCAAAGTCCTATAATGCTGTTAAGGGTCTTGCCATGAACTGTGTTCCTTCCCCTGACCTTCAACCTCCCAAATTGCAACACTTCACACATGTTCGGATTAAACTCCATCTGCCATTTCTCCACCCATTTCTGTAACTCATCTACATCCACCTATTTTGGCATCATCTGCAAACCTACTAACCAACATTTATATCCAAGTCATTTATAATGTAACATCGACAGCAGAAATCCCAGGACAAAACTCCACTGTTCACAGACCTTCAGCCAGAATAATACCTTTCCACCTATTTCAACTATGTCTTCTAGTAAGGCAGTTTCTCAATACAAATGACAAAGTCACCATGGATCCCACGTTTCTTAATCTTCTGGATCAGCCTACCATGATAGACTTTAAGTGTCTTACTGAAATCCATGTAGACAACATCCATCACCGTAACCTCATCAATCACCTCTGTCACCTCCTCAAAACACAATCCAGTTCACAAGACTGCTCTCCAATAGCTTCTCTACCACTAATTATAGGCTCACCAGCCTATCATCTCCTTAATTGCCTTTGCTTCCCTTCTTAAACAAAGGAACAACATTGGCTGCACTCCAATCCTCCAGGATCTTGCCCGTGCTGGAAAGAACACAATTATCTTTGTCACAGCCCCTGGAATCTCCTATTTTGTCTCTGTCAGTAACCTGGGTTAGATCCCATCTGGCCCTTGGTTTTGTTTGCTCTTAATGCTCTTCAAGAGCCACAAAACCACCTTCCTCCTTGAACTCAGACTATTCTCCACACTGAAGGTATTTATTCACAAAATGCTGGAGTAACTCAGCAGGTCAGGCAGCATCTCAGGAGAGAAGGAATGGGTGCCGTTTCGGGTCGAGACCCTTCTTCAGACTTGGTACAAATCGAAGGTATTTATTCACAAAATGCTGGAATAACTCAGCAGGTCAGACCCTTCTTCAGACGGTCTTGACCCAAAACGTCACCCATTCCTTCCCTCCTGAGATGCTGCCTGACCGGCTGAGTTACTCCAGCATTTTGTGAATAAATACCTTCGATTTGTACCAGCATCTGCAGTTATTTTCTTATTCTCCACACTGATCTCACTATCCTCCATTTCCTCTGTGACAACAGATGCAAAGTACTCGTTGAGTACCTGGACTTCAACCCCGGATTCCAAACATAAATTCCTTCCTTTATCCTTGAATTGTCCTACCCTCTGGTTTTTAATGTAGGTATAAAAAGCCTTGGGATTAGTTTTAATTATATTCACCAATTACATTTCTTGGCCCCTTTTGGTTCTTCTAATTTCCCATTCGAGTTCTTTCCTGCAAGCTTTATAATCCTCAAAAGACTTGTCTGATTTTAATTTTCTAAACCTTACAAAAGTTTCCTTTTTCCTTCTGACAAATGTACATCGTTGGTCATCTAAGATTCCCTTATCTTGTTATCCTTATTCCTCCTCCTTACTGGAACATGCTGATCCTGAACCCCAGTAATAACTGCTCCCAATTTACTCATCCCAGGTCCTACCTAATAAAGCTGTCATCTGCCTTACTCCAATTTACAGCAGTTATTTCGCCCAAGGTTCAGACAATTGCTATGCTTATCTACCTTGCACCTTTCTCATGTATCCTGCCATCTTAAATGACAGCTACAATCCAACTACAACATAATTTTCCACCAACATTTGGTGTCCTCAGCTTTCCTGCAATTTTGCCAAGGCTCGACTCTCCGTTAGGTGAATCTCTGCTCCTCTCTGGGCATCCGAGAGAGGGTCGAGGGCATTGCATCTTGGTAATTCTTCATGAACAGTCACCCTAGATAATCCATCCTGCTTACTTAAGGATATGCGCGGGACTAATCATCCTCTTTCCTATCCAATTCACCTTGACTTAATGCTGATCATGTTAATCCTACCAACGAGTCATCTATTACTGTCCCTTACTGCCTCTCAAACAATAAGGCCTTTGGCATCTACAAGTTGAATGTTAATGTTATATCGATCACATGGTCTTGTCCGAAACCTGGCTGACAGATGATGACACTTTTCTCCTAAATGATGACTCACCATATTGGCCACTACTTACCATCTTTCCAATCACAATTTTTTACATCATTGTTACGATCTACTAATGAAGTTCAGATTTGATAACAGTCCAGTAAAATGTTTACATTGAAAACACTGCGTGAATGCAAGCTGTTATCATAACAATAGTGACTTCTACTCATAGACGCAGTAACAAATGCATCAATATTATGGACGAGACATATCAGAAAAATGTTTCTGTCTGCTGTTTAAACACGCTACGCCATAAATACGTACTGACCAACTTTCTTAAAACCGAACAATTGTTTCAGGAATGCATGAAGTCGTTAACAATAATACATTGAAAAGAATAGTAGACCTTCATTACAAGAACATCGCGTTTGCACTACCGTATACTTATACTACCGCATAGTTATCAATGCACCACGATATGAAGGATCTCAGGATTTTATTCGCCTCGATCAACATGTTAACATTTTACATTAATAACGAATTGTAAGGCCATCAGCATCTGGCAGTATTCGTCCTCATCAAAACCCCAACTATTACACCATAACTATCCTGTGAACAGAAATAAAATGTCTGTTCACTTCTCTTTTGAAAGAAATTATGGGCATGAAGGAAGCCGTGCTGGAAATGCTCACCTCTCTGCACACTGTTTGAGTGGGACTCGCCTCCCTCTGCAGCCGCTTCCGGTGTCACATGGACCGAGCTCGCGCGCACAACGAGCCGCGCCGAACGTTCCATGCGTGGAACCTTGCGTCAGCCGTGCACGGGCCCGCTCGGGTCGGCGTTCCATTCCTCCTACTTGTCTCTACCCGAGACCGCTCCCCACACATGTTGCATGTGTCGCACAGTTGCGGCTCTGACAGAGGTTTGAGCCTCTGTCAGAGGTTTGTTTATTAAAATGAGCTGTTGCAAGCTTCACCTTTTGCTGTTCATCTCTCCTGCATTTTATTTAATTGCTCACGTTTCCTTATATTCTTAGAATCAAGGAACTGCAGATGCTGGTTTACAACAACAACAAAAAAGACACATAGTGTTGGAGTAACTGCGGGTCAGGCAGCATCTCTGGACAACATTTAATAGGAACCAGAGGGGTAACTTTTTCCACACAAAGGGTGGTGGATGTATGGGAGGAGCTGCTGGAGGAGGTACAAGCTAAAGCAAAGGAGTGTTATACAAAGGAGTGTTACAGAGATGCGTCCCTTCGGATTCTCCCCATCCCTTCGGATTCTGCTACCCTTATCATCAAGGCTAAAGCAAAGGTACAAGCTAAAGCAAAGGAGTGTTATACAAAGGAGTGTTATGTTACAGAGACGTGTCAAGGGTACGGAATGTCTAGAGCGCCTTAATTAGTTACAGACAGGCGCCTAATGCCTAAGCAGTTACAAACCTTAAACAACAATGTATAAAATAATGCCGTAACAATGTCTAATGTATAAAATACTAGCAAATAATATCATGCATAAAATAATATTCTCCCATATTCCCCCCTTTGAGACCTACATGGTCTCACAGAAAAAGAAAACCAAAAAACGCACATGCTGTTAACTCAAATCATAAATCCACTTTCAACCATTAGCCCCCCAACTTAGGATTTTATAAAGAACGTGCAGTTTGTCAGTGTTCTTCTTCCAACATGCTAACATCCTGGGTCACTCGGCCAAAAACCTACCCCCATATGTCTAGGGTAGGAAAAAAAGACCCAGCTTCCCTTCCAACTACGTTCTTAGTAATCTTCCAGAGTAACTTGCTCATCAGTATAGTATTCTATCGGAGAGATCTGTTTCTCAAATTTGCCCGTATCCTGGAGCAACGGCAGCTGATTCGCAGTAGCTTTCACTAGAAGAGATTTAATACATGGAAAAACACAACACAGCACAATAGCAATTATAAGCAGGGTGATTCCGATAGTCACCCCGACTGCAACCAACCACGACCCCCATCCGCCTAGAATCTTTTCTAGCCAGCCAAAGAGTTGGTGTCCGTAACCTGCATTCTGTTTAACCTCTGAAGAGTCTAATCTTGAACAATGCGTATAATTGTGAGGGTCTGGTATAGCCAGTATTTGTTCCTTGGCTTTGGCCCATACGATACATTGTGATCGTTGCATAGTGTGTGCCGTATACTGTGCCCACTTATACCAATCATTAGTGGTTACTGTGCGCCATGCGACTAAGTTATGTGAGTCATCGCCATCCCTATCCTCAACGTTCCTTCGAACTCGCCTCTGTTCCCCTAACTCTAACAGGGTAGTATTAGGACCAGTCTGGTTCCACCCAGTCCAAAGCTGTGAAATCGAGGGCTCCCAGATCTGATTCGGGAGAGGCACGGTCTGATTTGGGAGAAGCACTATTGTCCCCCACCCCGTCGCGAGGAGGACAGACGCCCATAACCTCATCTTCAACAACCTCAGTCACTAATGCCCCCAAAGACTTCCTTTATGATCTGGTCAATGCTTGATCCTTCCCCTGCGTTTTCGTTCTCACGCTCGCTTACCTCTTCTCCTGCGTTTTCGTTCTCACGCTCGCTTACCTCGAGGTCATTCACAGGTTGTGCCTGTGGGACAGTCCTTGTACAATGATTGAGATGGTACCACGTGGACCGGCCCTCTATCTGAACAGCAGTCGGTGAAGCCTTGATTACTGTGAACGGTCCTTCCCTTCTCGGCTCATTCCACCTTCGTCGAAAGGCTCGCACATAAACCTGATCTCCGGGTTTAATAGGTCCTTCTCCCTGGTCCGCCTCTGGCTCCTTTTGCTTTTCCTGTGTGTAAATAGACTTGTGTATCATAGTTAACTGTTGCATGTATTATTTAAGTTCTACCTCTAATTGCTCCAAACTTGGTCCCTTGTAAGGACCTCTCCATTTGGGCATTGGCATGGGTCTGCCAGTGAGCATCTCATGTGGTGTTAAATGAGTTATTCGATTAGTTTGCATGCAACAGCTCATTAATGCCAATGGCAGGGCATCAATCCAATTTAACTTTGTAGTTGCGCAAATCTTGTTCAATTTAGCCTTCAATGTTCCATTAACTCTTTCTACCATGCCCTGAGATTGAGGGTGGTATACACACCCAAATCTTTGTTTCACTCTCAGGGCTTGCAGCACCAACTTAACTGTTTTTTAATAAAAGCCGCTCCATTGTCGGAACTGATTTCGGTTGGTATGCCAAATCGTGGGATGACCTCATTTGTCAGAAACTTGACTACAGTTCCTGCACCTAAATCCTTAGATGGTACTGCCTCCACCCATCTGCTAAATCTATCAATTATTACCAGCATATACCTTTTCCCTCTTACTTTTTTCAACATGTCCACATAGTCAATAACCAGGTGTCTAAATGGTCCTTCGGGCACAGGTATATGTCCTATAGGTGTTGCTATTCCCTTTCTAACATTGTTTTGAACACATATCTCACATTGTGACAAAATGTAATCTACTGAAGCCTGTAGATAGGGTGACCAAAATCCATCTCTCTTTATCTTCCTTAACACTTCCCCCCTTGCTGAATCTGTGTAAATGTCAGCTTTCTCACCCTCCATCATTTCACACGCTGTTGTTAAAGCCTTAATCTCTGCTAACTGGGCTGAGCAAGGTTGTGGGCAAGCTTCTAATCTGATCGTTTGATAACCTGATTGGTCCTGCTGTACTACTGCAAATCCTGCATGATTGCCATCATAATCCCTATAGCATGAACCATCCACAAACAAAACTTTCTTGTCCTCATCATTCAGTGGTTCTGATTGTAAGTCTGTCCTTAATTTAGAAAGAAAAAATCGTTTCCCCAACACAATCATGGGGTTCCCCCTCATAGTCAAGCGGAACATAATCAGCTATGTTACTTGTGGTGCATCTTTGTATTGTAATGTCTGGGAATGTCAACAGCATTTGAAATGCTATTATTCTAGCCGGTGTTAACACAAACTTCCCCTTCTCCAACAGCTCTACTACTTTATGGTGTGTATATATAGTTACAGGATAGCCCATGGTTATAGATGAGGCTTTGTTGTACGCATAGTGCAATGCAGCCAGTCCCTGATAGCAGGGTGGGTAACCCTGCGCCACCTCGTCTAATTTTGTACTGTAGTATGCTACAGGCTGCTTAGCTTTACCTATGCCTGTTTCCTGCATCAGTACTGCTGCAGCGTAGCCCTCCTGCCTGTTGGAAACGTACAAGTGAAAGATTCTCTCATAATTTGGCAGGGCCAGGGCTGGGGCTGACTGTAACTCTCGCTTAATGGTGTTAAAAGCTGTCTCCGCCTCCTCATGCCATTGTAAAACATTTCTCAAATTTGTGTGTCCTGCTTCCTTCAGTATTTTTCTCAATGGCATCACAATTTCAGCATATTCTCCAATCCAGTCTGAGCTATATCCAGACATTCCCAAAAATGTCATCATTTGCTTTACTGTCCGAGGCTTGGGAGCTTTAATTATTGCCCCAATTTGATCTGGTGCTATAGCTTTTACTCCCTTGGCGATCAACCGTCCTAAATATTCCATCCGTTGCTTACAAAACTGCAACTTCTTCCTGGACACTTTATGGCCTCCGTCTGCCAGCCTTTCTAAAAGAGTCAGGGTGTCTTGCTCACATTGCTCCTCACTTTCAGAGCAGACCAACAAATCATCCACATACTGTATTAACGTACTACGTAGGGATATACCTTCCAAATCTGCCTTCAGTACCTGATTGAAAACATGAGGCGAGTGTTTAAATCCCTGCGGCATCCTAGTATAAGTATATTGAATGCCCCTGTAAGTAAATGCAAACAAAAACTAACGGCACGCTAAAGAATGCTGAGCAGGTACAGCACGTGCTAACGGCACGCTAAAGAATGCTGAGCAGGTACAGCACGTGCTAACGGCACGCTAAAGAATGCTGAGCAGAGACCAATCACTGAAAAGCACGCCGCCTCCGGTGCATCCCCAACATATTCTATCAACTACCTGTCTGCCTACTGGCCTTCCTCTTCCCCTTCCTTGTGCTCCCCCTTGAGGGCCCCAATCCTGTCGGGGCTGATTCCCTGATCTGATTTGCCCCTGATAGGACATTTGAGGAGAAGCTCCCCCAAAGGCATTTATTATTGGCATGGGATTCTCTGGCCTCTGCCTGGCTCTGTCATAGGACTCACTCTGCATCAGTGTATCGTTCACTTCTGCTGTTTCAGCCAGGTCTGCTGTTACTGCCAGCATTTTCTTTCCTTTTTCTTGCTCTTTCTTTTTTAGTTCTTCTAGTTGCATTTGCATCAACTTTCTCTGCACCTCTTCTTGTTGGTTTACCATTTTTTTGTCTCTCCTTACGACATTTGTCGACTGCATGAACCAGGTGGTCCCTGAACCTCCTCCAGTCTGGACTTAACTCGAGGAGACATTGCGTCCACTATAGCGGTCCGAAACAAAGCGGTCATTAACTCGTTACCGTCTATGTTTTGTTCGGTTTCAAGTCTCCACTTTTTCAGTTGATCCTCCAGATAAACTGCTGGGTTCTCCGTGTCCCCCTGCGGGTCTCCTTTCAATGTCTTTAGGTCCACTTTGAGTGGGTAACAGTCTCTGAGGGCCTGCCATACCCTCTGCCTGACTCGATTAAATAGCGTGCCATCAATCATCGGGTTATTTGCTGCGTTTTTTATCCCAGCCATTTCAAATAGTTCTGCTAATTTTGTGGTTCCTATTACCTTCACCAGTATCATATCATATCATATATATACAGCCGGAAACAGGCCTTTTCGGCCCTCCAAATCCGTGCCGCCCAGCGATCCCCGTACATTAACACTATCCTACACCCACTAGGGACAATTTTTACATTTACCCAGCCAATTAACCTACATACCTGTACGTCTTTGGAGTGTGGGAGGAAACCGAAGATCTCGGAGAAAACCCACGCAGGTCACGGGGAGAACGTACAAACTCCTTACAGTGCAGCACCCGTAGTCAGGATCGAACCTGAGTCTCCGGCGCTGCATTCGCTGTAAAGCAGCAACTCTACTGCTGCGCTACCGTGCCGCCCCGTAGTGCCTTCAAATCTCCCATAGCCAATAATCATCCTGTAGTCTCCTCCTCAAAGGCCCTAATCCATTTTCCTGCCCCGTTATATATGTCGGGCAAGGTGTTTTTCAGCCCCTCTAGGTCTCGGGTCACCCAAGGAATATACTGGGTTTGTCCTGCCTTTTTCACAAGTAATGGCATCATTCCACCCTTCAGCTCCTGTCTCTCGTTTGCCATCTCTTGTTGTAGTTCTACCTGTATGCTTTCCCACCTCATTCCTTCCTCGGCATACCCCTGGCTTTCCTTTCTTTCTCTTTCTATAGTTTTTTCCAACTCCCTCATCTCCCTCTCTAAGTGCTTTATGGATGCCTCCATTTCCCTTCTACGCTCCCTTGTTCTTTCCCCATCACTTTCTAATTCTGCTTCATTCTCCCAGTTTTGCCCTCTCTCTGATGCCTGTTGATTACTTGCCTGTGTTTCTGCGTTGCAGTCTCCCTCATACTCCTTATTTGCTGCCTGACGGATCTCACAAATCTTTCTGTCCCTGAGGTCCTGCAGCCTTTTGATGTCTGCTTCTAGTTCCCGTGCTTCTTGCTTCATCCTTTCCTTTTCTCGCTGCCCCCTTCTCTGTCTATATTCCTTTATGTCTTGCCCATTCCTCCAAACTTCGACTTCTCCCTCTATCTCCACTATCCCTTCCACCAAAGGGCACTGCTTTGTTCCGTCCTGGCCGGAATAGGGAGGGGGATACCCAGGGTCCCATAGGCTGGGTTACAGAGTTGATTTTTTCTCCTGAAGCTCCTGACTTTCATGCTGTTTTTCGGGTTTTTTCACTCTTGTTTGGGGTGGTATTCTTTTCCTGGTATGCTTTCCTCAGCCTTTCTCCTTCTATTCTAAACAATTTAAGCATCTAGTTATTTTTCCTTTTTTCGTTACTCGGGTTTCTGATTTATCCTTAGGCTTAGACAATAGACAATAGACAATAGGTGCAGGAGTAGGCCATTCAGCCTTTCGAGCCAGCACCGCCATTCAATGCGATCATGGCTGATCACTCTCAATCAGTACCCCGTTCCTGCCTTCTCGCCATACCCCCTCACTCCGCTATCCTTAAGAGATCTATCCAGCTCTCTCTTGAAAGCATCCAACGAACTGGCCTCCACTGCCTTCTGAGGCAGAGAATTCCACACCTTCACCACTCTCTGACTTATAGTTCTTAATTAACACTTCCATTTCATCACACATATTTATATCAAAATACATATCAAAATTTATATCATATTTATATCATTCCGTGGGCCATTTCGTAACCAATTTTTTCGTCCTTTTTTCCCATTTCTCAAGAGTGTTTTTTAATATCCTCTTTGGATACGGGGAATTTCTTACTTAGTATTTCAACTGCAGTTATTTTATTCATTGTACTGGTCTTATGTTATGTTAGTGCACTTGGTCAGTCAGTTTAAATGCAGTCCTTGTTTTCACTCCGTTCCGTCTCTATAGTCACTATGGTACCTATTACGCTATTTCTATTTTCTACAGTTCTACTATATTCCTTTAATATTTTGCAATTTTTATTTTTTATGTTATCCAATTATTCCAATTTAAAAAAAAATTAAAAAAAAAAATCCTGCCCGTACAGACCCCCAGCTAACCAGAGATCCCTAGCCAACTAGAGCGGTATCCACAGGACGCTTTATCCTGCCCGTACAGACCCCTAGCCAACCAGAGATCCCTAGCTAACTAGAGCGGTATCCACAGGACGCTTTATCCTGCCTGTACAGACCCCTAGCTAACCAGAGCGGTATCCACAGGACACTTTATCCTGCCCGTACAAACCCCTAGCCAACCAGAGATCCCTAGCCAACCAGAGCGGTATCCACAGGACGCTTTATCCTGCCCGTACAGACCCCTAGCCAACCAGAGATCCCTAGCTAACTAGAGCGGTATCCACAGGACGCTTTATCCTGCCCGTACAGACCCCTAGCCAACCAGAGCGGTATCCACAGGACGCCTCGTCTATTCAGTCCCCTATCCTCTTAGGGCGGTATCCACGAGGTCTTCGTGACGTCACAAACTCTTACTCAACTAAATCTACTTTCTTAACTTATCTATTTTCTACTTACCCCACTGCGCAGCCTTCCTGAGCAATCCTCCGGGTCTCTTTTCAGAATAGTTTAGACAGATTCTTTGGATCGGAGAGGCCCTTGGACCGCCTGGGCGCTCCTGTGCCACCAGTGGTCCCCCGTTTTCAACAGGTCATTAGTCCAAATAAAGCGGAAAACCGCCTAACTTTTTGCGGGTGGCCACCCTTTACCTGTTGAACCGGGGAGCCCCTGACGGGCTTGGAAGCGCCTTTAGCTTGTCGTCCGTTATCGAACGGGCCTCTTTCCGATCCTGCCGACTACACCAATTTTGTCGTGGAAATGAAGCAGATGACACGGAGAATTCTTCAAGAAGTTAAAAGCCTTTATTTGCAAACAACGGCTGGAACAATCAGGATGTCAACCATCTGACTGCCCACTTAGTACATCGGGCAGCCTATTTTTATAGGGTTATTCTAAACCTTATCTCCTTTGCATTACCTCATACCCACACTCCCTTTCTCCCACACTCCCTTTCTTCAGTCCTTCATTGCTTTGTAGTACCTGTTTGTCCCGCCACCATTAAATCCCATTTAGTAATATATCCTTATCTCAATGCTCACATCCCTTCATATTTCGCCTCCCTTATTTCCTGCTAGTTCATCCCTCACATCCATCCATCCCCCCAAGGCCTATGTTTTTCCTTATCTCTTCTCTTGCCACCATTAAATCCTGCTCATTGATGAATGTCCGCATCCCTTCGGATTCTGCTACCCTTATCATCAAGGCTAAAGCAAAGGTACAAGCTAAAGCAAAGGAGTGTTATACAAAGGAGTGTTATGTTACAGAGACGTGTCAAGGGTACGGAATGTCTAGAGCGCCTTAATTAGTTACAGACAGGCGCCTAATGCCTAAGCAGTTACAAACCTTAAACAACAATGTATAAAATAATGCCGTAACAATGTCTAATGTATAAAATACTAGCAAATAATATCATGCATAAAATAATATTCTCCCATACCACACGCAAGGCTGCTAAACAAGATGAGAGCCCATGGTATTAGAGGGAAGACACCAGCATCGATATAACGTTTGGCAAATCAAGAGTTAAAACTTGGTACCCACTTGTAATGTCTCCATTGTGCTGGCCTGTATGTTCCCCTACTGCTTCTGAATGTACTTATCAGCAGCTGCAGATAACAGTCCCCTGTATATAAAAAAACTAATGAACTAAAGGAAATAGCAGATTTAAAGGTTATCCCGCTGCTCTTGTTTTTTCTTACTTTTGTATTCTATTGTAAACCAAAGCGTGACTTTAATCACATAGACTTGTATGATATAAGACAGCGCTAACTACTTGGAGCAGAGTCTGGCTCCAGCAGACAGGCTCTCCGTGATATCACGTTAATAAAACCTCACAACCTCGGTCTGATTCCGGCAGTGTTTCTTCAAGTAAATTCCCTGAAAATAGACTACAGCTCAGCGTTCAATACCATCATCCCCTCCAAGCTGGTTACCCCCCTCTCAGTGGGGGTCCCCCTATGTAGGGATTCTGCCCCTCTCCATGGAGAACCTGGGGAGGAGGGTATTGCACCGAGGAGTCCCCTGCAACCTGTTTCTCTTGTGGTTCACGGACTGGCCAGCCGCCTGCCACTCATGCGGGCTGGAAGAGTCTGTGTACCATGTCTACAAGGAGAGTGTGAGGCTGCAACCCCTGTTCCAATATCTAAAGGGGCTGCTCCTTGCCTTCTGGCTGCACTTCTCATCCACCATCTTCATCTTTGGACACCCTGTGTCGGGTAGGGCCGAAGATGTCCTGGTTGGGTTGCTCCTGGGCTTAGCCAAGCTGGCCATCCGCGAGTCACATCGTCAGGCGGAAAAGGGTTCTGCCCGAGCCAGCTGCCGGCCCCTTTTCCGGGGTTATGTCCGCGCCCGGCTGGTGTTGGAGAGGGACTATGCGCTGTCCATGGGCACCCTGGGGGATTTCCGAGACCGTTGGGCACCGCGGGGGGTTGAATGTATCCTGGACGAGGATTGTAACATAGTTGTATTGTAGTTCATTTGTTTGTCTTGTACTATGGTGGTGGGTTCTGTTTTGTTTTATTGTATTGTAAATATTATTTTTAATAATTGAATAATTTTTTTGATAATTAAAAAAAAAAAGCTGGTTACCAAGCTCACTGAACTAGGTCTCTGCGCATCTCTCTGCAACTGGATCCTCGACTTCCTCATCAACAGACCACAGTCTGTTCGAATTGGCAGAAACACTTCTTCCTCATTAACAATCAGTACGGGAGCACCTCAAGGCTGCGTGCTCAGCCCCCTGCCCCACCCATTCTATACTCAGGACTGCATAACGGGTCACAGTGCGAATTCCATCTTCAAGTTCGCCGATGACACTGCTGTCGTTGGACAAATTACAGATGGTGATGAGTCAGAGTACAGAAGGGAGATGGATCGATTGACCAAATGGTGCCAGCACAACAACCTGGCTCTCAATGTAAGTAAGACCAATGATCTGATTGTGGAGGTTGGAAGAGGAAGGATGAGGACCCACAACCCTGTTTATATCAACGGGACAATGGTGAAGAGAGTCAAAAACTTCAAATTCCTGGGCGTGCATATTTCCGAATATCTTTCCGGGACCCTGCATACTGATCCAATTATAAAGAAAGCACATCAATGCTTCTACTTCCTGAGAAGATTACAGAGATTTGGTATGTCAGAGAGGATTCTTCTGAACTTCTACAGGTGTACAGAAGAGAGCATATTGACTGGTTGCATCATGGACTGGTTCGGCAACTTGAATGCCCAGGAGCAAAGAAGACTGCAAAAAGTTGTGAACACTGCCCAGTCCATCACCGGTTCTGACCTCCCCATCATCGAAGGGATTTACCGGAGTTGCTGCCTCAAAAAGGCGGCCAGCATCATCAGAGACCCACGCTACGCTGGCCACATTCATTTCACCCTGCTAATGGGGAGGAAGATACAGGAGACTGAAAACTGTAACTTCCAGGATCAGGAACAGCTTCTTCCCTACAGCCATTCGGTTATTAAGCACTACAACCTCAAATAAGCTGTGAAGTACATAGACTTTTATTGCACGATAATTGTCTGTTTTTTGGTGTGTGTATATATATATATAGGTACTCCTCAGCTTCCGAAGGGGTTCTGTTCCAAGAATCCCATCGGAAACTGAAAGTATCGTAAGTCGAAATGTATTGAAAACACGCAATCCAGAAGCGAGAAGCGGCTCGCTACGGGTCCCTGCCGTTTGCACCATTGCAAAGTCGAACTATCGAAGTCGAACCATCGTAACTTGGGGAGTACCTGTGTATATATATATATATATATATATATATATATATATATATATATATATATATATATCTATGAAATTCTTAATGGCAGCAGCACAACAGAATAACAACAGAATATGTAAACATAGTACACTATAAACAATATAATAAACGAGAGAAAAATTCAGTGTGTGTACACAAATACACACACACATGTGTGTGTATTTGTGTACACACACTGAATTTTTCTCTCGTTTATTATATTGTTTATAGTGTACTATGTTTACATATTCTGTTGTGCTGCTGCCAGTAAGAATTTCATTGTTCTATCTGGGACATAGGACTATAAAACACTCTTGACTCTCTCTTGACTCTTGGTGCAGAATTCCCTAAAGGTTAATATGCAGGTTGAATCGGTAGCAAGGAAGGCAAATGCAATGTTAGCATTTATTTTGAGAGGACCACAATATAAAAATAGTGATGTAATGCTGAGGCTTTGCAAGGCACTGGTCAGACTGCATTTGGAGTACTGTCAGCTGTTTTGGGCTCTTTTTCTGAGGAGGGATGTGCTGACTTTGTAGAGGTTCCAAAGGACCTCTCCATTGTTGTCCATGCCTGTGAATATACTCGGTTCCATCCCTCTCGATCTAAATAATGCCAGAAATGTAAAAATAATGTTTTTTCTGTCCATCCACACACACGCTTTCCAAATATTTAAGAACTGTGGCTGGGTGAGTCCATGATTGGAAGAATTAGAAACTGATAGCAATGAAATAGGGACATAAATTTAGTTGGGATAACAGGAACTGATATTATTTGATCTTTTCCATGCTGAGAGAATTTTACAGGATGTGATTTAAATGATTGAGGAAATTTATGCATTTAAAAATTCTGGAATCAAATGAAAGTCACATGCAGATTTCCTGAGAAATTACGTATACAACTCTGTTGTCGAAAAGCAGCAATGCAATTTAAGACATTCTGTTTCCAAGGTTCTAGCGCCATCTGGTGATAACCATACATATGACCAAAAAAAAAGGATTATCTTGATAAATCATCCAGGATATGGATTAATCCTCACATTCATTTTAAGATTAATTTAACATTCAACATTAATTTTATATAAAATTTCAGTAAAAATTTTAAACAATTCTGTCATTGCTTGGGGCATTTAATTATTTGAGGATAAATATTTAACCAGTTACTACATGAAATTGAAATTGTAAAGAAAACAAATCTCCCACATCTTCTTGTCTCCACTGCCTTCTACTTTCCCTCTAGACCACTCTCTTTGCAACTCCTTGGTTCACTCATCCTTTAGTCTCATCCTCAGTCCCCCATTTCCCTTTTATCCTCATTCTTTCTCCTCTCACCTGTCTCCTTACACGCATATCCACCCCCTCTGGCTTTGCATTCCTCCTCTCTTCTCTTTATATCTGATACACTTTTTGCCTCCTTTTCACCAGTTATCTTTGTCACTTACTCCACCTACGTGTGAATCATCTGCCACACACCTGTATCCACCTATCATTTGCCAGGCTTTGTTCTGCCCCAATCACTCTTTTCCAACTTTCTCCCCTCCGAAAAAAGCTTCCCGACCAGAAATATCATCTATCTTTTCCGTCCCCAAATGCTGTCTGACACGCTGAGTTCCTCCAGCAATTTGTGTTTTGCACAATGTAAAAAAATAACACAATTATGTTAAATGTAAATAAATATACAGTTAGAGGAATCAAATTTTGGGACAGGTACATTCTCTTATAGTGTTTATCAATGCATTATAGGCATCCGCTGATTCCTGACAGAAGCTGTGTGCATGTTAACAACACTTGATTCAGGAATGGGTCTGGTAGTGATTTTGACCATGATTTATAACCTGTTTTTTTCAACCTAGGCTGCGTTCTAAAGAGTTCAAATATTGTAATAAGAGCTGATGACTGTTTAACTGAACCCTAGGGTTTATGCTCACAGTAAACTAAGCACAATGATCTATTTAGTAATAATATTTTTGGCTGTGTTAGCTTCTTTCTTCATGCTACTACTAGTGGATTTGCATTTTCTCTGGGGACTGTGGTGGTGGTGTCTCTCCAGTTCTTTGATGTATTGGTAGTTGGTAATCCATGACTTGGAAGCATACTGGAAGATAGAGATAATGAGCTCTGTGAAGAGTTTGAAATCATAGTCACAGAGTTGTACAGCACAGAAACAGGTCCGTCAGCCCAACTTGTCCGTGCAAAATGCCCCATCTAAGCACTTCCCACCTGCCCACATTTGGCCCATTATATCTCTCTAAACCTTTCCTATCCATGTTGTAAGGGGTTTCTGCGCCGAGCTTTCGCCCGACCTAAGGTCCCCGTGCCTTGCTCTGATCCCTTGACCAGGCCGCGCACACTGGTTCCCCGTGAATGGTTCGACCCACTCACCCCTTACGGTTCTAGACACTGGACTTAGATGCAGGAGCGGTTATAGTGCAGAAAATTCAACCAGACCAGATTTGAAAACCAGGGTTTAAATGGAAAAGGCTTTTATTTAGCGCTTGAGACTATTGTCCATGAATACTTATACAGTTCTATAAGACATATCTATAAAACACATATCGAATCACATGAATACTTTTGTCTATGAATCATAAAACGCACAGTTCTACAAGACATATACACGAATACCTTTTTCTCTGAATTCTAAAAACGCACAGTTCTACAAGACATATACACGACTGTAAGATGGGGAACGTACGACACATCGCAAAATTGACCAACACATATTCCTTTAACACACCCACGTTTATTCAAACCACCCTCCCCTCTACACTAAACTATGTCCAGGATATGTAAGATCGGGGTACATGCTCACCATGGGGCTATTACTGGGGTTACTGGCTGTTCGGTTTTCAGTATTTCTTCTCGAGTTGCGTGCCTGTTCCTCTCTCTTGCATCCGTTCTTCTTGCCTGTCTTTTCTTCCTCCTGCATCCGTTTGACTTCCTTCTTGCGTGAGTTGCAGGTTTCTTCTAGCTTGTGCTTGACTTTAAAACCCAAAGGTCGTGGCCAGTTATAATATTCTGACCCGTCCTATCTCCCGCCAGATCTTGGGATCTCTTTGTTCAAAAAGATATGTATGAGTTCTCTCTCTGATCTGCGCTTATGTCCGGGGGTACCGGGGATGGCCAGACGGTGTTAATTGGTATTTCGTTGCGAGGTGATGGGTTTAACTGGTTTCCCATCACCTACCAGGTAGTTTTCTATGGGCTATTGTGCCCCCTTAACGAGATTAACAGTGTAGGTCGGCTTGGGGCATTGTGAGTATGCTGATGTCAGCGCCCCAGTGTCTGGACTTCGACCTGGTTTCGCAGGTTTCTGCATGGCCAATACCCATCCATTGTTCTGGCCGTGGCTTTGCAGAAACCTAGAGACTGGGCTGTAAGGTTTTTACTTTTGTGGCTGGTCACGAGGTCCTGCAGCCATCTTAGGACCCACAGATTGTGACATCCCTTGGTAAACTGACCGCAGCCTTTCTCCGCTATCAGCCCCAGTCTCCCATTTAAAATGTCCAAACTGCAGCTCTTTGGTTTGGTGTTGCTTTCAGAATGAGGGAAAACTTCTCAAATCTTACAATGTACCTGTCTAAATGTCTTTAAAATTGTTGTTATAGTACCTGCCTCAACTACCTCTTCCATATGCCCACCACCCTCTGTGTGAAAGACCCTCAGGTTCCTATTAAATGTTTCCCTTCCCACCTTAAACCTACATCCTCTGATTCATGATTTCCTTACTCTGCGTAAAAGACTCTTGTGCATTCATGCTATCTAGTCCCCTTATGATCTAATACACCTCCATAAGTTCATCCCTCAGCCATCTGCACTCCAAGGAATAAAGTTCTAGCTTGCCCAACATCTTTCTCAAGTCCTGGCAACAGGACTCTTAAATCTTCTCTGCACTCTCCAGCTTAACAACCTCCTTCCTAAAGCAGGGTGACCAAAGCTGAACACAATGCCACAAATGTGGTCTCACCAATGTCTTGTACAACTGCAACATAAGATCCCAACTTCTGTACTCAATATCCTGACTGAAGAAGGCCAATGTACCAAAAGCCTTCTTGACCACTCTAACCATCTGTGATGCCATTTTCAAGGAACTATGTACCTGCACTCCTAGATCCCTCTGCTCTACAACACTCTACAGGGCCCTACTATTCATTGTAAAGGTCCTGTCCTGTTTTGACTTCCCAAAAAGCAACACCTCGCACTTCATTCTTTATCTCAGAGGGCCAATAGTTTTGCTGACACACTGATGGGGTAGATTTTTCCCCCAAAAATAAACTTTATTCAGAATAAAAATATATACTCTTCAGACATTCTCAGTGTCTATACATTCATTAGTGTCATACTTAGTGGTGATTGCACCTATCTTTTAATGAAACATCTTTGCCACCCATGTGGCCCCCTGGGGTTATATCCCTTCCTTTGCTTGAGGATGTCCCCACTGGACTCTGTCAGCAACGTCCAGATGACTGGCACGTTGTATGGCATTGGTGCCAGGCCCATCCTCTGCAACACTGGACAGGTCGAACCTCAGGACATAATGACACTTGATTGGAGTCATAATAGAGTGATACAGCGTGGAAACAGACCCTTTGGCCCAACTTGCCCACACTGGCCAACATATCCCAGCTACGCTAGTCCCACCTGCCTGCGTTTGGTCCAAACCTGTCCTATCTATGTACCTGTCTAACTGTTTCTTAAATGTTGAGATAGTCCTTGCCTCAACTACCTCCTCAGGCAGCTTGTTCCATATGCCCTCCACCCTTTATGTGAAAAAGTTATGCATCAGATTCCTATTAAATCTTTTCCCCTTCAATGTAAACCTATGTCTTATACAACTGCAACATGACTCCCCAACCTCAATTCCCCTAGAAGGTCATAAGGAATAGGAGTAGAATTAGGCCATTCAGCCCATCAAGTCTACTCTGCCATTCAATCATGGCTGACCTATCTCTCCCTCCTACCTTCATACTCCTACCTTCTCCCCATTACCTCTGACACCAGTACTAATCAAGAATTGTTCGATCTCAGCCTTCAAAACATCCACTGACGGCCTCTACAGCCTTCTGTGGCAAATAATTCAATACATTCACCACCCTCTGACTAAAGAAATGTCTCCTCATCTCATTCCTAAAAGAACATCCTTTAATTTTGAGGCTATGACCTCTTGTTCTAGACTCCCCCACTAGTGGAAACATCCTCTCCACATCCACTCTATTCAAGCCTTTCACTATTCTATATGTTTCAATGAGGTCCCCCTTCATTCTTCTAAGCTCCAGCGAGTACAGTCCAGTGCCGACAAATGCTCATCATATGTTAACCTACTCATTCGGGCGGCACGATGGTGCAGCGGTAGAGTTGCTGCCTTACAGCGAATGCAGCGCCGGAGACTCAGGTTCGATCCTGACTACGGGCGCCGTCTATACGGAGTTTGTACGTTCTCCCCATGACCTGTGTGGGTTTTCTCCGAGATCTTCGGTTTCCTCCCACACTCCAAAGACGTACAGGTATGTAGGTTAATTGACTGGGTAAATGTAAAAAATATAAAAAATTGTCCCGTGTGTGTGTAGGCTAGTGTTAATGTGCGGGGATCGCTGGGCGGTAAGGACTCGGTGGGCCGAAGGGCCTGTTTCCACGCTGTATCTGTATCTCTAAATTGCTGGGATCATTCTTATAAACCTCCTCTGGACCCTCTCGAGCGTCAAGTCAAGTCAAGTCAAGTCAATTTTATTTGGAAAGCACATTTAAAAACAACCCACGTTGACCAAAGTGCTGTACATTTGATTAGGTTCCAATAGAAAAAAAAAGAAAACATACAGTAGCACGCAAACAGTTCACAGCGCCTCCTCAATGAGCCTCAAACGCTAGGGAGTAGAAATATGTTTTGAGCCTGGAATTAAAGGAGTCGATGGAGGGGGCAGTTCTGATGGGGAGAGGGATGCTGTTCCACAGTCTAGGAGCTGCAACTGCAAAAGCGCGGTCACCCCTGAGTTTAAGCCTAGACCGCGGGATAGTGAATAGCACCAAGTCGGCCGATCTGAGGGACCTGGAGTTAGAGAGGGGGGTTAGAAGATTTTTGATGTAGGGGGGGGAGTGTCCATTTAGGGCTTTATACGTGAATAGGAGGAGCTTGAAGTTGATTCTGTACCGTACAGGGAGCCAGTGGAGAGAGGCCAGAATCGGGGTGATGTGGTCCCTTTTACGGGTACCCGTCAGGAGTCTCGCTGCGGCGTTTTGGACCAGTTGCAGGCGGGACAGGGAAGATTGGCTGATCCCAGTGTTTAGGGAGTGTCAGCACGTCAGCACATCCTTCCTCAGATATGGTGCCCAAAATTGCTCACAATATTCCAAATGTGGCATTACCAGCGCCTTATAGAGAGAGCCTCAGCATTACATCTCTGTTTTTGTATACAAAACCTCTTGAAATAAATGCTAGCATTAAGTTTGTTTTCTTTACTACCAATTCGACTTGCAGATTAACATTTTGGGAATCCTGCATCAGCACTCCCAAGTCCCTTTGCATCTCCGTTTTCTGGATTCTCTCCCTTTTTAGAAAATAGTCTATGCCTTTATTCCTACTACCAAAATGCATGACTCCACACTTTGCTACACTGTATTCCATCTGCCACTTCTCTGCCCACTCTCCTAACCTGTCCTTCTGCAGAGTCCCTGCTTTCTCTACACTACCTGACCTTTCATCTATTTTCATATCATCCGAAGCTCCGACATGCTTTGACTCTACGCACAGCCTGATAATGCCACACATGTAAGTGTCTATTAGGATGAGGGTGATGTTAGGCACGCTTTTGGACTTGTATATGGACTTGTACTCTGTATGGAGTCTGCAGAAGGATTTGGACGGAGCAGTGAATTTCACCTTTGAGAAATGGCTCCTCTGAAATGGAATGTAGTCAAGGTCTCACTGTGGACTTTTATTTTCCAGAGCAGTTTTGCACAGCAAGGGCATGTTGTTTTGTGGAGGTTATGCTTAAGACTCGTTCTCCCCTATGCTTCAGTGAACAGGTTGATCATGACTTGGAACTCAGTCCCTAAATGCACACATAAGCAAATGTTTTCTGCATACTGCGGTTTAATGACTAAGGTTGGGTTGACCTTGACAAGCACTTTATTCTGTTAGTGTCAGCTTGTCTGCATGTGTGTAAGAGAGATAGAGATTTATCTGAAAGAGCTGAAAGCATATCTGAATTTCACACAGCAGAATGCAAATTCAACATGTTCCCTGTGAAGTAACTGGTCTCTTTCATCTCGACCAGCTGACTTGGCCAGTTCACGAACCACCCCCCTCGTGTACAATTGGCTCTGTCCCTGGAGCGAAAGGTGAAAATGCGGAAGTTTCCACCCGAGATGGGTATTTTCATATTTAGATCACAGCCTTAACATTGGTCTCCAGCTGGATTTCCGGGGACACAAACTCAACACCGATGGCGACTTTAAATTCGGAGCGGAGAGCTTTCGTGCAGAAGATCAACAGGTGAGCGGTTTGTAAATGCCTCCAGATTTGGGCAGTGAGTGCGTGAAGGTTGACTGCACAACATGCAGCAGAGTGGCTGCGAACAGCCAGGGATTTCATGCTGCAAAGCCATTTACACCGGCGCTGCGTTATTCACGATATGTACTGTATTTTTCCCGTTAAAACATGCCATGACTTTAAAGGGTTTAGTTTTTTTAAAATAAACGAGTCTGTTTTCAAAATCGATCTTTCTGTTGATATTGTGTTTTCCGACCATGTGAGCCAAGCGTTCCTTCAGATTGCACTTAACGTGTAAAACCGTAACTTCACGGGAAAGCATAGACCATTGATTCCTCTACAACAGTGAGTCTCAAGCTCCTTCAACGAAGACTGAAGGAGCAAGTGCGAAATGGAAATACACCCATAAAGCACAATTTAATCGGAGGATTAATGACATTTAATGGGTCTTGGTGTACATGCAGTTAGGAACATTTGGCGTTTGCGAGCATTCTCACTTTTGGTCAGTTTTCAAATTCAAGTGCCAATCGTAAACATAAATTAGTCTTTGACATTCAGTGCGGCGCTGGGTTGCTGTATTAGAACATACTGTGCTGTACAGCACAGTATTTGACCCATAATATTTGTGCCAAACATGATGCCAACTTAAACTGATTTCATCTGCCTGCCCATGACCCACACCCCTCCATTCCCTGCACTTCCTCGTGCCTAAGTAAAAGTCTCTTAAATGACACTTTGGTATCTGCCTCCTCCACCAGGACTGGCAATGCGTTCTAGTCTGTGTAAAAAGCAATGCCCTGCACATCTCCATTAAACATTCCCCCTCTCACCTTATGCCCTCAAGTGTCGGACATTTCCACTCTGGAGAAAAAGGTTCTGACTGTCTACCCTATCGGTGTGCCTCATAATTTTATATACTCCCCTCAACCTCCTTTTGCTCGGGTATTTTATTTCATTCTTCACATGCTTAAATTATAATGTTTTATTTTTAATTGTCAACTGTATATTGTGTTGTTACTTACGAGCAAAGCACCAAGGCAAATTCCTTGTATGTATACATAATTGGCTAATGAAATTTATTCCATTCAAATCAATTCAAAACCTTCTACATTCCAGAGAGTCTTGCTGGAATTGTCCCTGCATTTTACAGCCAGTTAAACCATAGTCAAATGAAGATCAAAAACACTGCAGCTGCAAGACATCTATATACTAAAACTCTCGTTTGTTATCTTGTTTGTGACAGAACTTCAGCCAAAACGGTACACGATAGCGTGACAATTTTAGGCCCACCTTACTCACCATTGTCACTTTAGTGATAATGCAAGTAGTTTTATTGAAATCGGTCTTATATATTTAAAGTTATTCACATTTTAAAGTTTAAAAGGAGGAGGAGTGGGGTAAATCTATCCTTGGGAGGGAGGGGGGAGGGAGGTGGGAGGAGGATAAGGGGGATGGTGGGGGGAAGGGAGGGGAGGGACAGAGGAAAGGGGGAGAGGGAGGGAGGGAGGGGGGATAAGGGAGGGGGAGGGGGAGAGGGGAAGGAGGAGTGGGGGGGGGGGGGGAGAGGGGAGAGGAAATGGGGGAGGAGAGGGTGCTGCACCAATGCAGGAGAGGTTTGGGCCCAATGGGTCCACTTGGTCTAGTCTGAAATAAAATCAGAAAGTGTATCTATGCGGAACTCTTGAAAAAAAACCAGTTTCTCTTTCCATGTGTGCTGGCTGATCTGTGCGTTTCCAGCATATTCTGGGTTTTTTTAAAGTTCAACTACAGCCTGTTCTGCCTGATTACCGTCTGGCCATGGTGCATGTGGAGAGGTTGGTGCTCTTTGTGGGAGAATCGTTTAAAAATACAGAGTCACTCATGTGAGTTGGAGATGAGGTGATATTTTGTTATTGTTTTTACTCAGAAGGTTGAGTCTTTCATTGGTTTACGGAAGCAAGGTATTTGAAGGATTTTAAGCAGAGATATACAACAAGGAGTGGAATGTTATTGCAGGTAGACTGCAATGCAGAACTCTGTTTACAATCAGACTATAGAAACATAGAAAATAGGTGCAGGAGTAGGGCATTCGGCCCTTTGAGCCAATTCAATATGACCACGGCTGATCATCCAAAATCAGTACCCCGTTACGGCTTTTTCCCCATATCCCTTGATTCCCTTAGCCCTAAGAGCTAAATCTAACTCTCTCTTGAAACCATCCAGTTAATTGGTCTCCACTGCCTTCTGTGGCAGATAATTCCTCAGATCCACAACTTTCTGGGTGTAAAAAAAAAACCTCATCTCAGTCCTAAATGGCCTACCCCTTATTCTTAAACTGTGACCCCTGGTTCTGGACTCCCCCAACATCAGGAACAATTTTCCTGCATCTCCCCTGTCCAATGCTCCAAGAATTCTATATGTTTCTATAAGATCCCCTCTCATCTTTCTAAATTCTAGCGAATACAAGCCCAGTCGACCCATTCTTTCATCATATGTCAGTCCCGCCATCCTGGGAATTAACCTGGTGAGCCTAAGCTGCACTCCCCCAATAGCAATATTGTCCTTCCTCAAATTAGGAGACCAAAATTGCACACAATACTCCAGGTGTGGTCTCACCATGGCCTCGTACAACTGCAATAGGACCTCCTTGCTCCTAAACTCAATTCCTCTCCCAATGAAGGCCAACATGCCATTGTCTTTCTTCACTGCCTGCTGAACCTGCGTGCTTACTTTCAGTGACTGATGTACAAGCACACCCTGGTCTCATTGCACCTCCCATTCTCCTAATCTGACACCATTCAGATAATAATCTACCTCCTGTTCTTGCCACCAAAGTGGATAACTTCACATTTTCCACGTTATACTGCACCTGCCATGCTTCTGCCCACTCACCCAACCTATCCAAGTCACCCTGCAGCCTCATAGCATCCCCCTCACAGCTCACATTACCAATCAGCTTTGTGTCATCTGCAAACTTAGAGATGTTACATTTAATTCCATTGTGTAAATCGTTAATATATATTGTAAACAACTGGGGTCCCAACACCGAGCCTTACGGCATCCCATTAGTCACTGCCTGCTATCTTGAAAAGGACCGGTTAATTCCTACTCTTTGCTTCCTGTCTGCCAACCAGTTATCTATCCATGTCAATACCCTACCCCCAATACCATGTGCTCTAATTTTGCACACTAAGCTCTTGAGTGGGACCTTATCAAAGGCTTTTTGAAAGTTCAGATACACCACATCCACTGGCTCTCCCTTATCCATTCTACTTGTTACATCCTCAAAAAATTCCAAAAGATTAGTCAAGCATGATTTCCCCTTCATAAATCCATGCTGACTTTGAGCGATCCCGTCACTGCATTCCAAATGTGCTACTATAACATCTTTAATAATTAACTATATGGGGATATGGGGAGAAGGCAGGAACAGGGTACTGATTGTGCATGATCAGCCATGATCATGGTGAATGGCGGTGCTGGCTTGAAGGGCCGAATGGCCTACTCCTGCACCTATTGTCTGTTGACTACAGCATCTTCCCCACTACCGATGTAAGGCTAACTAGTCTATAATTCCCCATTTTCTCTCTGCCTCCTTTCTTAAAAAGTGATTTACATTGGCTACCCTCCAATTCACAGGAACTAATCCAGAGTCAAGAGAACTTTGGAAAATGAGCACCAATGCATCCATGATTTCTAGCGATACTTCCTTGAGTACTCTGGGATGCAGACTATCAGGCCCTGGGGATTTATCTGCCTTCAGTCCCAGCTGTTTACCTAACACCATTTTCTGACTAATGTGGATTTTCTTCAAATCCTCCCTCCCAATAGATTCTCGGTCCCCTAGTATTTCTGGGAGATTGTGTCTTCTTTAGTGAAGACAGAACCAAAGTACTCATTTAACTGTTCTGCCATTTCCTTGTTTCCCATTATCAATTCACCTGTCTATGACTATAAGGGACCTACATTCGTCTTCACTAATCTTTGCCTTTTTAATACCTAAAGACATTTTTACAGTCAGTTTTTATATTCCCCACAAGCTTTCTTTCATGCTCTTTTTTCCCCCTCTTAATTAACCTCTTTCTCCTCCTCTGTTGAGATCTAAATTTCTCCCAGTCTTCTGGTTTGCCGTTTCTTCTGGCCAATTTATATGCCTCTTCCTTGGATTTAACACTGTCCTTGTACAAAATTAAGAACCTGGAAAAGCCAGCAGTTCTTATCAAAAATGAATGGGCTTCAGTAATAGCATAGTACTGTTGATCATTACAGCTCAAAAGGCCATGAAGCACTGAGTAGATTTTCTCTCAACATATTGTCCAGGATCAGAATTCATGAAAAATATACCAACTTGGTGAGATACTAATATCATTAGTGAACAGATTTAGCACTTTAAGAAAACCCTTAAGAAAACTTAATTACATATTAACATATTGTGGAACACAGTGAAGTCATAACAATTATAACCTTCAGCTCTATGACTTTTTTGGATATTCATATCTCTTTGGCTGCTTTTGTTTTACTCTCCAAATTTATCCCTCAAGATAGCAAATATCACCTCCCTATCTATACTCTCCCAGTAAAAAGGTTCTCCCTCAACTTGTTGGGTTTATTACTATCTTGTATTATGCTTTGTTATTCGGCTTTCACCACCTAGAATAACAAATATCTACCCTATATATCCTTTTACAATCTTGCATAACTCAATCAGTTCACCCCTTACATTTTTTGGAGACTTGCCTCAGGCTGCCAATTTTTATCTGAGGTTGAAAACTCGAAGTTCTAGTATGGTTCAAGTAAATCTATCTTCACCATCAAAATTGTCGGCAATACTCTGTGTTGGTCAAACTAAGGTAATATAACTTCTACTTTTCAAATCTTTTTGTTAGAAATTAACTCCAATACTCTGCATTTTATGGCCTTCCTGTGAATATGTATTGATCCTCTTTCCTCTGAGCACTATGGTTTCCGTATTTTTCCTACAAAATGCATCTCCTCAACTCAAAAATATCAAAATACATTTGCCAATTCCATATTTTATTCTGCAAGTTTATTAAAATTTAGTTTGTCACAGTCCTTTTCCGTGTTAACCAATTTTGGTTTTGGCTGGAAATTATTTTAATGTACATTGGATCTGTGTCCAACTCATTTTGAGACAAGTTTTCTATCCATTCTGGATATCTATCCGAATGAAGCTAAACTAATCCTGGATAGACGGAGTATAATTGCAGAGTCAGGATATGATATCAAACTTAGCAGCATAATAAATAATGAATTGGCTTGTATTAAGCTTCAAGAAAACATAAAATGGGTAAATGGACACACAACAGATGTAATTAAATGTGGATCATGTGTGACACATTTTGAAACAAGAGGCATCTAAATGCCACTACTTGGTATGGGATGCTAGAGTGGAAAGATTTGGATACTCTTAGGTATTGAAAGAAAGCAGGCAAATTTCATAAAGCAAGTAAGGGAATGTTGGAAGCACAAGTGACTGCCTCAGAGGGCAGTGGAGGCCAATTCTCTGAATACATTCAAGAGAGAGCTAGATAGAGCTCTTAAGGATAGCGGAGTCAGGGGGTATGGGGAGAAGGCAGGAACGGGGTACTGATTGAGAATGATCAGCCATGATCACATTGAATGGCGGTGCTGGCTCGAAGGGCCGAATGGCCTACTCCTGCACCTATTGTCTATTGTCTATTGACGACAGACAATAGGATCTGAAACAAAATGTTTTAAATATGCAGAAGGAACACAGCTGGGCAAGCGGCATCTCTACCTAAAATGCTGACCATCTCCTTGCCTCCTTTTAAACTGCTGAACCCACTGAATTCCTCCAGAAATTTGTTTTGTTTTTTTGCATAAGGAATCTTAGCTTTGTAAATAAGGGGATTGAATGTATAAATATGAACAAATTGCTAATTATGCCTTGGGTGGAATTAAAGTAAAAACAAAATATAGCAGAAGCACTCATCAGATCAAGCATCACCTGTGGAAAGAGAAACAGAGTTAACATTTGGATGAAAGACCCTTCGTCAGCTGTGTCGGATTATGGGCAACGCATATTTGAGGAAAGATTTCATCAGGTCTTGGATAGGGTTCAGAGGATTTACACAAGGATCATGCAAGGGGCAAGAGATTTCTGAAGTGTATGGATTGCACTGAGAAGCATGGCATAAATACACCTCTCCTTCCTACTTACAACAAGAAAAAGTGAAGAAGACCAAATTGAGTTGTCAAAACTGATTAATCTTGAGGGAACAAATAGGGAATTTTGTTTGACATGTAGATGTCTAACTAGACGTCTAACATCTATATACTAAAACTCTCATTTGTTTATTTGTTTGTTCCTGAACTACAGCCAAAATGGTACACGATAGCGTGACAATTTTAGGCCCACCTTACTCACCGTCATCCTTTTGGTGCTAATGGAAGAAGTTTCATTGCAATTGGTGTTATATTTTTAAAGTTATTCACATTTTAAAGTTTAAATCTATCTCCTAGGGAGGGGGGGGGGGGGGAAGGGGAGGAGAGAGGATAAAGGGGATTGAGGGGGATGGTGGGGGAGGGGGAGGGGTAGGGGAGGGGTGGAGGGAGGAGAGGAAAGGGGGGAAGGAGGTGAGAGGGTGCTGCACCAATGCAGGAGAGGTTTGGACCCAACGGGTCCACTTGGTCTTACATTATAAATATGATGGGAAGGAACTGTAGATGCTGATAACACCAATAATAGCTCAGCGGGTCAGGCAGCATCTCTGGAGAAAAAGGATGGGTAATGTTTCAGGTTGGGATTCGGGTTAACACATGATCGTAGAGCCATCTGAAGAAGCTTCCCAACCCAAAACGTCATCTATACTTTTCCTCCAGAGATACTGCCTGACCCGCAGGGTTACTCCAGCATTTTGTGCCATACATTATAAATAATTGGCCAAGGAAGTGGAGAAGAAATACGTTTATTTTTCACTCTGAATTGTTAATAATGTATTCGCACTAAGTGGCAAACTGATGAAATCTGATTCTATTGGCACATTTAAGAAGGTAATTATACGCTAACTTGGAGATGACTAATTGCGGAGAGGAGGAAAAGCCCAAGTTACAAGACTAAATTGTATATCTCTTTCAAAGAGATGGCACTCGGTTTATTGGCTGCCAGCCTTTTGGCTTAGCTGTATGATTCTACATTTCCATTTACAACTTGTTTTGTGCACTTTATTGTTTCTCAACCCCTCTTTCTAGATGCTGTTCAAAACCCTCCTCTTTAAACAAACCTTTGCTCTCCTGACATAAATTGCCTTATGGCTTAACGCTAATTTTTTGTATTATCTTTCCAACAACAATAATGTGCCTTCAGGTATAAAAAGCATTATATAAACAAATGTTATTGTTACACTTCACAAACTAAAGTTCACTAAAATCTATGGACAAACTATTTAACATTTGGTCTTGCATTAAGCTGAGGCTCGATTATTGGTAACAGATGGAGGAACATTTACAGATTAGGTCAAGTTTGCTGTTAATTTTCGTACATTTTGCTTTATTTGTTGCATACGTAAGGGAATTTTATTTAAGGTAATGACAAGGGGGCAGTTAATTCAAACTACCTTTTGTGGGCAAACTGTAAAATGCTGTGAGTCATACTGGCATCAGTGATATGTATGGCCACAAGAAGAGTAATGTGATCTTCAGAATTTTGTCAATACATTTAATTTAATTTTGAGAAAAGGATTGCAAAACATGGCTTCCTTATCTCACAAGTTAGCTTGGCTTGAGAGCTTGGAGACCAATGTGACTTGTGTACCACTGTTACTCTCAAATTATATTGAATGTATATATTAATAATATTACATGAGATACATTGTCCTGTTTCTATGCTGTAAAATTCAATGTCAACCCAATTCATGCTGGTGCTTATACACCATTTGAGCCTCTGCTGTCTTTAACAATGCTTATTAACATTTATCTCATCTGGGCATTTATCTCATCTGGACAAACAATTTTTGTTTAGGGTCAGAGGTCAAATATGACTGGTCATGTATATGGCCTCACATGGTCACACACATGACCAGCCAGACCAGCCAATCATATTTGACCTCTGACCCTAAACAAACATAACATAAAAATTTCACTTGATAAACTTCGACATAGATGCCATATATACAGTACAAAACAATATATCTGTAATGCTTTCAGAATTGGAAGAGATGTATTCCACAATTTTTCACATTTTTGGTCACACATGTGACTAAGAATGGCCCATCTATGCTTCTTTCCATTTGATCACAAAAGAAAATGCATATTGGAATAAATCTCAGAACTGCAGTTTTTCTTCCTCCAACCACATAATTGCTGGCATAGAACATAGTGGCATATTAATTCTGACTGAAAGCTCCAACCACTGAACCTTACAGCTGTACAAAAATCTTCAAAGGCTCAATGTTTCAGGCAAGCAAGAGAACAACAATTCAGCAACCACCAAGTGTTAATCTAATTAATGCATCAATGGACATTACATTTGGTTTATAATTCATAATCATTATTTTTTTAGAAATAGAAATAAAGCATTTGATTGTTTAGCCAAGGTTGGATATAATGAGGGGTACAGAGCAAATAATATTGAGATATGAATCAGGCAGTTTTTTGCCAATTTAGCACCAATTTAAAGGGCTCAGTCATGATTTCCTTTTGATAATAGAATTATCAAGACTTTATCAGGTTGAAGCAACATTTATTTTGAAGGGATTGGCGCTTCACTAATTTTATACATAATGTGCAGGACATGATGCTCAACATCCGTTGTGGCTGTGGATTTAAAGGAAATGGCACCAAAAAAGGAAGAAGTAACCAGCTCGAGTTGATTCCTTCACCTCTACCATACTTTTATTTGCTCTGATGTTTAGTTTTGAATTGAAGTAAAGGGCCTGTCCCACTTAGACGATTTTAAGGCGACTGCTGGCGACTAGGCTGTTGCCGAACGTTCGCCGGGGTGTCGCGGGCATGATCGTGAGGAGTCTTCAATGAATCGTAGTGGATCTCGGCGCGTCACGGAAAAAAAATCCAGATGGAAATTTCTCGCCGACAGCTGGCTTGTCACCAGGTATCGAAGCTTATTGCGGGCGCTGTCGCATGCTGTCCCCAGGTTTGCTAAGTTGTCGCAGATGCATTTAGAAGCACGTAATATTAAATTAAGAAAAGGCATTTGAAGATACCAGAAGATAGTTTTGTTTAACCAATTTATTTACCGTGAGGACATTTGACAGGTAGATTGGAGGCGACAGTTTGACGGTCAGGTAAGCGTGGGAATTTCACAATGTTTCCGAAGACTGTGTAACCTCTCAGCCAGGTGCTAGTTTCACAACTTGTATCGACCTGACTCGGCATTGTCGTGGTCATTGTCGTAGGGTAAAAGAAATTTTCAGCAATCTGCTACAACTTTGACAGTCGCCAGCAGTCGCCTTAAAAATCGACTAACTGGACCAGGCCCTTAAATCATGTGGAAGATCTTTAAATGTCATAAGAACTTTGTTTAAATCCTAATCACACAGCACAGAAACAGGCCGCACTAAGATGCCTATCTACATCAAATCCTTTTTCCTGTATTTGGCCCATTTTCCCCAATTCCTTTCCTATCCATGCACATGTCCAATGTTTTGTAATCGATTCTACCACCTCCCATTGCAGCTTTCACCCCCCATTCTTATGTGAAAATCCTGCCCCTCAGATTGTCTTTAAATATTTTCTCTCTTGTCTTTACTTTTAGACTCCCTTACCATCAGAAATGGCATTACA
This sequence comes from Rhinoraja longicauda, assembly GCF_053455715.1. NCBI lineage: Eukaryota > Metazoa > Chordata > Chondrichthyes > Rajiformes > Arhynchobatidae > Rhinoraja > Rhinoraja longicauda. The sequence goes on along the minus strand of NC_135955.1, from coordinate 47,945,647 downwards.
TCTCAGCATCAAGAGGTACAAAGCAATATAATCAAAGCTAGGGCAGAATAGTGGCAGAGCTAATGGAGCTGCTGCCTCACAGCTCCAACTACCCAGCTTCAGTCCAGACTTCCGGTGCTGCCTCTGTGGAATTTATTTGTTCTCCCTTCGTCCCCCTCTTCCCCTCTTCCCCCGTCCCCCCCTAAACAAAAAGTTCTCTGGTTTTTAAAGACATACGGGTTGGTGGATTAATTGGTCACTGTAAATTGCCTACAGTGTGCAGGTGAGTGGTAGAATCTGGGGGAAGTTGATGAGAGTGTAGAGAGAATAAAAAATGAGATGAGTGTGAATGGGTGCTTAATGGATGGTGTAGACTTCATGAGCTGAAGGGCTGCTTTCATACTTGAAGAATCGAGGTAGCATAAATTCATGTATTGATTAGGCCACAATTAGAAAACCATGCATTTCTGGTCACTGTACAATAGAAAGGAAGTGGCAGTGCGAGAAGGAGTGTGGAGGAGGTTTGCCAGGATGTTGCCTGGAATAAAGTGCTTTAGTTGCAAGGATGATTTGAATTGGCAGGATTTGCCTCAGTGGAGCGCAGGGGGCTATGGTGCTGATTTTCTAGAGGTTTTTAAATTATGAGGGTGGGGAGCATAGATAAGGTACATATAAATTCCACTCTGTATGAAAGTGAGTGTACTACATTTTTTTCATCTCCATTAAAAAATTCTTTAGATCCTGAGCTTCCAGTAATTTCAAGAAAATTGCCATTTGCACATTACCTCATGAAGCAGATATGTGATTCCAATAAGATAAACGTTTGTGGCAGACCTTTAATGAATTGCCCTCCTTGGGATAAAGTTGCAAAGAGGGCTGTTTATGACCTGATTCTGTACTTGGACTTGGACATTCCCATTTTGGACGTCTGTAGCCCAGCTGATGGCTCTTCCTTAAACACACTGGAGGCTCTACATCTCTTGCCCCAATCGCTACTTAAGTGGATTGTGAACAATTTATTTTCTATTGTTGTAATTTGACAAGCCTTTGCTCGTCCAAGACTGCAGCTAATTGAAACATATTGTAATTTGCCTCTTCTACTGCATAAGAATGGTCGTTCACTGTCTCTGTTTAAAGATAGCCATTTGTTAGATTGATATACACGATTCTTTAGAATAATTATTTTAAAAGGGCGTGGAGCATTTTCTAAAGAGGCCAAAGATCAGTAGGTGGAACAAGTAGGTGATTTTCAAAGGATTCAGACTTACCTGTGTTTCAAGTGACATTGACTGCATGCTTATAGATTCCCTATCCTATCGCAGTGCTATAAGGAATCCCAGCCCCAGAAACATGCAAATGATGTGTTATCAAAGGCAGCAGTATGCATATAGGTAATGTTAGATTATATGTGAAGTGTGACAGTATATGGACCATTGGCATGCTGAGGTGCAGTTTCCTCTGCTGGGATTATTGTGATAGACCCCAGTAATACTCACCAGAGCTGGTGACACATTGTGTTCATCTGCTGTAAGCTGTATGACCTGAATGCCACCACAACCAGGCCAAAGGCCGAGCAATGGGAAATGGAGTTTAAATCAGATAAATGAGAGATGTTGTACTTTGGTAGGACAACCAAGGCAGGACTGTTCCTGTGTTGTACTGTTTTGTTTATTTTATTTTAGAGATACAGTGTGGAAACAGGCCCTTTGGCCCACCAAGTGCGTGCTGACCAACTATCACCTGGATACTAATTCTATCCTACACTCCAGGGATAATTTACAGAAGCCAATTAACCTACAAACCTGCATATCTTTGGAATGTGGGAGGAAACGTGAGCACCTGGAGAAAGCTCACTAGGTCACAGAGAGAACATACAAATTCCACACAAGAAGCACACGTAGTCAAGATTGATCCCGGGTCTCTGGAGCTGTAAGGCAGCAACTCTACCATTGCATCATTTTGGTCTATGTTCTGTAGATACTGCTTGATCCACTGAGAATATCTAACATTTTCTGTTTTTCTTTCAGATTTCCATCACTGGAGATTTAAAAAAAATTGTTATCATGCATTTTATTTCTGAGAATTTTTTTCTGTGGTTGGCCAATCCCCCTTTTTTGGTTCACTGCAGGCCTGGCCCTGAGGAAAACCAGCATTACGTTGAATTAGTAACCAAATAATCTTTTAGTTTTAATGAGGTTGTCTGCATGTGGAATTTAACAAAGGCACCAGGGGAATTTGCAGTTTTACTCAAATATTGCCGTGGGATTTTTTTTTAACATTAATGTAAGCAGACAGATGGAAACACGAGAAACTGCAGATGTTGGATTTTTGAGCAAAACACAAAGTAAAGGAGGAATTCTGTCAGGCAGATCCAGGGAGGGAAGGGCCAGATGACATTTTGGGCTGGGTCCCTTCTTCAGACCTTCCTGGAAGCCCAGATAGATGGAAACCTGTTCAAATATATTTGTCCATATACAAAACAGGTTAAATTCCATCCTGGCTCTATGTATTTAAAGCAGGGGTGTCAAACTTATTTTTGGCCCGCGGGCCGGTAGTTTGACACCCCTGATCTAAAGTGTAACCTCACAAACAAAGGCAGCCAGAAAATGGGGCAGAATTCTGTTCCTTCCAGATTTTGTGCTGTGGAAAAATTTGGGAACGTTGGTCTGATGATAGATTTTCCACCTACCTAACTCGTTGTAAAGAGAGACACAAATTGCTGAAGTAACTCAGTGGGACAGGTAGCATCTCTGGAGAGAAGGAATGGGTGACGTTTCAGGTTGAGACCTATCTTCAAAAGAATTATTTGGGGAAGTGCCAAGGCTATTCTTGGAATGCCACACAGCACTCCTCCAGTTACGTTCTGGCTTCCATTGAAACTACTTTGCGCTTGCCTTGTTTTCCTTCAGGTGAACACTTCTAATTCAAATGATTAAGATCCTGGGGCAGAGGATTTATTTAGGAGCTGCTCCACTTTTGAAGCACATGAGTTGGGGGAACACTATTACCAGGAACTTACAGGCAATGGAAGCCCATCAGAGGTTACAAATAACCATCATTGATTAAATGCACCGTTTGCTTAATTTAAAACATGCTGATTGAACACTGGTTTGGATGCACTTAATTCCCACTTAGTTCAAATTTCTTTGACATATGCAGCTCAATTTTGGTTTCATTTTTCTCCTGGTACCACACTAAAGTGTCTGTATTGGAGCATATGTTCTACCCAAATTAGAGTTTGATACACACAAATTTTCAAACTGAGAAGTGATTGAAACTGGATAACATGAAAAAGGTAAATTGGTTAAATAGATGATGATGTTATGTTTCATCCTTCAATTGGAAAGCAGCATTGCAAATAGGATAGACACAAAATGCTGGAGTAACTCAGCGAGTCAGGCAGCATCTCTGGAGTCTCCGCAAATAGGACTTGGATTCACGTTAACTCTCCAAGTCCAACGTGTTGCTTCTGTTGGAAAAAAATTCCAGCCTGGAAAATGGCTTGATATTTCAGTCTTGTCCTTGAGCATTAAAAGTAAATTGTTATGTGGGAAATCAGGTTATGCAGGAGTATAGTGTTAATATTTATCATATTTACCTATATGATAGGCAAGCCAAAAACATGCATTTCATGTAATTTACTGGTTGATTTTAAATGAATGTTTAACCCAAATAAAATAATGTTATCCACTCAGAATACATACATGTATCCACAAAAGGAAACAAAAATGCAAAATGTAATCCAAAAGGCAAGAATGCAGAAATTGTTAAGGAACTTACAATGATTGAAGCAATTAGTTATCTTAATGACTTTTTAATGTGTGGGTTGATGGGGCTATTTTCCTCTTAAAGTTGTTTCCTGTAAACTATCCAGCTGTTTGTTTCAACGCTTTGTTTTTTTTAACAGTTTAAGTAATTTATTATAAAATAAAAAAATGTGCTCTGCTGATACTTTATGACACTTTTCCATGATTTAAATAAATCATCCTGTTAATTGAACGAGGCAGCCTTTTTGTTAGATGAAGTCATTTGCTCACCCTCGGGGACCTTGATTTCTACCAAGATATCAAGATTCTTGTTGCTGTGTTTCAAAGCAATTACCAAGCAATCCATTTAATTTACGTTAATGCCTTTAAGTCCAAGTGCATGCAGTATCAAACTAAATAAAATCCCATTTATTGTATTTTAATTAGATGATTTATGCTCACATTTGATTCTACTTATATTTGACAGTCATCAAAAATTTTAATGTTATTTTTTTTATTGAAGATGTTTACAAATGGGACTAAAAGTCACTCGATGAAGTTGTCTTTGGCTCCATAAACCACCTGCTCTTCCTCACCACTAAAAATGGAGAATCGTTACTTAAGAAAAGACAAGATAGGTTTTACCTGGAAGCATATTTTCTTTGCACTTGCTTTTATTTTGCTTGTAGTAAGCACACACAACCCAACAAATAGGGTTAAAAATGTGTGTGGCTGTTAGGGATACCCTGATACGACTTCCCATCAAAAGCCTTAATTTAGCATTCAGGTGGCTTTTCTTTAGTTTTATGTAGAAAGCAGTTGTTTCTGTGGGAAAATGTGAAAATTAATATCTGTGTCTTGTAATGGAAGTTACTGGGAAGGTTAATGAGCTGGAAATGTTTGGTGTTGTTCTTGTAGTCGAAACAGCAGAAGGAAATAGTGACTGAAATTAGTATTAAAAGTTAGAATCTATCGCAGAAGGTTGTTGATACACACAGGTACAATGTAATAGATTAAAAATAAATAAAAACAATGGATACTGACTGATTTCTGGTGAAATTAGGTGAATGGCTGATATGGCCTTCATAAATGTTAACTTTATTTTCCTATAACATAAATATTTTTCAACTTGAAGAATTGCGACAAACTTCTCTTGAAAGAAAAATGTTTTCATTTTTCTAATTTTTAAAATGTATTACAGAAAAACATAATGGGACAGACTTAAAGTCCTACCTTTATCTAAATGTATCAGAAACTTTAATAGTTGAAACCTATCTCTTATTCCCCAAATGAAAAGAGAATGTCTCAATTAATCATGTCATATTGAAAATCATGGCTGCTGACATTTTATTCTTTCCAGAAGGCATTCTGTCTGAATTTCATTTCATATCAAATGGTCAGTCCATAATTTTTTTGCCAGCTCTTCTGCTTTCATACAAAGCTGTAACCTTAATTATACGACATGCTACTTGCCCTGTTCCGAAATCTCCTGAAACCAGCATTTTAGGTGGGTCAACGTGTTATATTTTATTGTTAAATTGTTTCATATAGTATATTAATGCAAAGAAATGTTTTATATCAGTATTCACAGAACTTTAATTTGTGGTTGGGTAACTATTTTAGTTAATACGTACCGGTTTTAGATTAGAGTTGGAATAGGCAAACAAAAAGGGCATTGTAATATGTTCAGAATGTGATTTAATAAATCCTGTTCTCTGTAAATAAATAACTGTAAATAATGAAAAGATAGAAAGAACATTTTTTATGTTTGCAATAGTCGATCCCTTCACATTAAAGAAAAAAAATTGCCATATCAGAAATTAGCTCCATTGATTATGGTGGCTACATGTAAAGATCTGGTCCTAAAGGCTTCGACTACTGGTGCTCTACTAAGTGCAGGTCAGGTGTATATTCTGATAAAACATGTAGGTTTGACTTGAGTAGCACTGTGCTGGTAATACTTTCTCCTGGTCCGGGTGATTTGTTTAACATTACTGCATGTATCCTCCATTTTTGATTAATTCCACAAATGAATCAAATGCATGTTTGAGGTTTGATAACTATGGAGCACTGGTTGGATGGGGAAGGATAATAAATGCTCTGGCTCAGGTTAGATTGCCTTTGGTCAGGTCAGGAAGGTTTGGTTTGAGTTTTATTTTTATATCCAAGCAGACCTGTGTTACTGTTAGCTTTGATAATTGCAGTTTGTTGTTCAGTTTATCTGAAGGCAAACCAGAGTATCTGGACAAGCACAATACTATTTAAGAACAAAATATCTTTTAAGGTTGGAGGGATAACATATAACATATAACAACTACAGCATGGAAACAGGCCTGTCCGGCCCTACCAGTCCACGCCGACCATTCTCCCTGACCTAGTCTCATCTACCTGCACTCAGACCATAACCCTCCAATCCCCTCCTATCCATATACCTATCCAATTTACTCTTAAATAATAAAATCGAGCCAGCCTCCACCACTTCCACCGGAAGCCCATTCCATACAGCCACAACCCTCTGAGTAAAGAAGTTCCCCCTCATGTTACCCCTAAACCTTTGTCCCTCAATTCAGAAGCTATGTCCCCTTGTTGGAATCTTCCCCACTCTCAAAGGGAAAAGCCTACCCACGTCAACTCTGTCCGTCCCTCTCAAAATTTTAAAAACCTCTATCAAGTCCCCCCTCAACCTTCTACGCTCCAAAGAATAAAGACCCAACCTATTCAACCTCTCTCTGTAGCCTAAGTGCTGAAACCCAGGCAACATTCTAGTAAATCTCCTCTGTACCCTCTCCATTTTGTCGACATCCTTCCTATAATTTGGCGACCAGAACTGCACACCATACTCCAGATTCGGCCTCACCAATGCCCTGTACAATTTCAACATTACATCCCAACTTCTATACTCGATGCTCTGATTTATAAAGGCAAGCATACCAAACGCCTTCTTCACCACCCTATCCACATGAGATTCCACCTTCAGGGAACAATGCACAGTTATTCCCAGATCCCTCTGTTCCAATGCATTCCTGCATAACGGTAGAGTATTCATTAATTTAAACCATAAATTTAGAGAACACCTCTCCAGATGTGATTTATTATTTTATCAAAGATAGACACAAAATTTGGAGTAACTCAGTGGGACAGGCAGCATCTCTGGAGAGAAGGAATAGGTGACGTTTCGGATCAAGACCCTTCTTCAGATTATGGATCTCATGGATTATTTTATCATCCATGTTACTAATCATTGAGTATTTTCTAATTCGCACAAAGGTATGGAAGTGCTACAGCATCTTGTGCACAGAAAAGGCACGAGCAAAAATAGCTGAGTTTGGACAGGAAACATGTTTTCGTATCTTCTCTTAGATATAAGTGTACCAATGTGAATTGAATATTAAATTTAGATTTAGATTACCCATTTCACAAAAAAATCATGATCTTTTAGCAGCTTTGTAGATGACCCAAATAGAGTAATACAGTGCAGGACCAACTGGTGAGAGTTTTTGTGGACATCATACACCATTCATTACTGAGGTCTGAGGTTCCCACCTACTTTAAAAGGACATCAATAATATTGGTGCACACGAAAAGAGTAGGGTTACTTGCCTCAATGACTACCAACCGGTGGCACTAATTTCAATGGTAATTAAGTGCTTTGAAAGATTGGTTATAGTGCACATCAACTCCTATCAGCAAGAACCTGAACAGTTTTCCTATCGCCACAATAGATCAACAGGGGATACGTTCCCACTGGCTCTCAACTCTGCATTGAACCATTGGCCAATAAAAATACATGTCAGGCTGTTGTTCATAGACTACAGCTCAATGTTCAACACCAACATTCCCTATTGCTAAGCTCAGGGAGCTTTGTCTCTGCCAATCCATTTCTAATTGGATGCTCGATTTCCTCATCAACAGAACACAATCGCTACAGATTGGCAATGACACTTCCTCCTCTAATCGTCAGCAAAAGGGCACCTCAAGGCTGCGTGCTCAGCCCCCTGCTCTACTCACTCTATATCCGATGACTGCGTGGCCAGACACAATTCAAGCTTCATCTTTAAATTCGCCGATGACATCACCGTTGTTCTCAACATCAGTAAAACCAAGGAGCTGATTGTTGACTTTAGAAGAGGAAGGCCAAGTACCCATACACCTGTCTTCATCATCAGTTCAGTGGTGGAGAGAGTCAACAACTTCAAGTTCCTTTGAAGATCTGTCATCCCAGCACATTGATGCAAGCTTAAAGAAAGCCCTTTGACGCCTCTGAATCTTTAGAAGATTGAGAAGATTTGGTATGTCGACATATACTCTCTTGTACTTCTGCAGGTGTAGAGAGCATATTGACTGGTTGCATCATAGCCTGGTTTGGCATACCGAAAGTCCAGGAACGAAAGAAATTACAAAAAAAGTGGTCTTCTTCTTCTTTCGTGTCCATCATCCATGTTTGGTGAACATGGCCCAGTCCATCATGGGTACTGACCCCCCCACCATCGAAGGGATCTATAAAAGGTGCTGTCTCACAAAGGCATCCAGCAGCATGAAGGACCCACACCACCCTGGCCATGCTTTCAATTCACTCGTGCCATTAGGAAGAAGGTCTGAAAACTGTAACGTCCTGGTTCAGAAGCAGCTTCTTCAGGCCATTAGGCTATTGAACATTGCGATCTCCTACTAAACTACAAACTGCCTAGGTTGCACTCGGAACTTTCGGCTTTGTGTTTTTTGCACTATCGTAAACCTCATTATTACGAACCTCTTTAGAACAGATTTTGTTTATGGCAGAGATACCGACCTTCACCACCAGGTAAGGCTGCCGGCACCGGCCTGCACTGCCTCCCCAGCTGTTTCCACGCCAGGCCTACAGCCGCCACTGCTGGCCCACATGGTTTTCTCCGCTGCTTCCAGGCCTCGCCTCCTCCGCCTGTCACCATCAGCACCGACCCTTACCTGCACACTGGCTGCCTGCAGGCTGTGACCAATGACTCCACCAATCCTCGCTTCTCCCCAGACTGGGGCCATCAACTCACCTAGATTCCAAGCCTAGTTCCAGACCGGGTGTCTAAAGAAGGGTCTCGACCCAAAACTTCACTTATCCCTGTTCTCCAGAGATGCTGCCCGATGTGCTGAGTTATTCCAGCACTTTGCACTCTGTTGTATATTAACCAGGATCTGCAGCTCTTTGTTTCTACTACTTGAGTTTGTGTTTAGTTTATTGTCACGTATACCGAGGTATAGTGAAAAGCTTTTGTTGGATGCTAACCAGTCAGCGGAAACTCAATACATGATTACAATTGAGCCATCCACACATTACAGATACATGATAAAGAGATTAAAGTGAATAACGTTTAGTGCAAGATAAGTCCAGTAAAGTCCGATCAAAGATAGTCGGAGGGTCTCCAATGAGATAGACTGTAGCTCAGGACTACTCTATTTGTTAGTAGGATGGTTGTTACCTGATAACAATGATACTATATTGCTCGGCAATCCCTTACTCAGTTATAGTGGACAATCGGCAATAACGGTCAACCCCCCCCACCATGATTTATTATAACGAGGGTTTACTGTACATTGGGGGTTTTATTTATTGAACTATTTCTTGTTTGCTTATTATATTATCTATTATCTATTGAGTGCTATTACAAACCTGTTGTGCTGTTGCTGCAAGTAAGAATTTCATTGTTTCAGTACATACGACAATAATACAATCTTGACTCTTAATGTGCAAATTCTTGGATACCGTAGTTCTTTTTTTGTTCATGTTTGTTCAGTACGGATGACTCATTTTATGGTATTTGCTGAATTTCTTCTTAAGTTGTCAAAGTTGGTATTCATTTAGCAAATATCACTCTGGTGAAATGAATCTTGTTTGAACTTGAAATGTGCAAACATTCATTCAGACGAGTATCGTGTTGAAACTTAAATATAGGGACGTGCAAATGGGTAGAGGAAATAACTTAACAGAAGCAATCACTGGTGGTAAATGCCTTGGAGGCTGACTCATACTAGCATGATTAAAGCATGACCGTAAATTGCCCACATTTTTCAAACATAACTTTATTGAAATTTAAAACTGGGCGAAGATTTTTCATGTGTTTACCAGTTAATGGTAATCTCTTCTTTAATTTGTTGCTTGTTAATTGCTGTTATGGCATTCTAGTGAGTGAAATCTACAGGAAAATGCCTGAGGTCAACATTGCTGCTACTTTTCCCATTTTTGATCAGTTAAAACATAGGCAGATGATGGCTAAGAGGGTTTTTGGCTGCAGCCTTTCCTCCCCCCATCAACGAACTGTACACTGCAAAGGCCAGGAAGAGAGCGAGTGGGATCGTCTCTGACCCCTCTCACCCTGGCCACAAACGCTTTCGGTCACTTCCCTCTGGAAGGTGACTCCAGACTGTCAAAGCCTCCACAGCCAGATATGGGGATAGCTTTCCCCCCCCAAACAGTAGCTCTACTCAACAGCCAGGGGTCTGTGGCCTCCTTTTGCTCTGGTAGTTTGTTTCATTCTTCACATGTTTGGATTATAATATTTTGTTTTTGGTTGTCTGCTGTATATCGTGTTGTTACTTGCAGGCAAAGCATCAAGGCAAGTTCCTTGTATGTATACATATTTGGCCAATAAAATTTATTCAATTCAATTCACAACATTGGAGTCAACGTCATGTTTTGGTTTTTCCTTGAAACAATAACAAGAAGTGTCCCTTATTTCCTTGAGAGCATGTCTTTGAATGAAAATAAGATGGTTTATGGCTTCTGCAAATCTGATCACGCAAATTACCAAAGTAGTGAAAAGGATTATGTTTAAACATGTGAGTAATGCTCCCATATTCTCATTGTGCCTGAAGAAAGCTGTACCTTTGCTCAGAACTAATGAAGTCTTTATGGGGTGAGGGCACCGTAGAGAATGTGGTCTCAGGCTTGTTACAGTGTCCAGCAATAGTTTTGTCAAGGTATGTGTCTGCAAATGGTGTAGCTATATTGGAAAGGTAATGGGATTAAATACATTACGATGTAGAAACAAACAACTGTACATGTTGGTCAAAACACAAAGGACACAAAGTATTAGAGTAACTCAGCAGGCCAGGCATTATTCTGGAGAACATGAAAGGTGACATTTTGGGATCATTATGATGGTTGGTATTTGTTCTCCGACCTTTTTTGAGTGCAAACTGAGTTTCAAGTTATTGTTTTGTCTCTAATGGGTTATGGCCTTCGGTTTTGTAATGTTGGAGGAGGAAGAAAAGGAGGGAGGTGTGTTCTTGAGGCTCAGTAAGTGAAGGTACAATTGAGTATTCACTCCATTCGATTAAACAGGCCTCACATTAGTTATCCTACAATCAGAACTGGTGGTGCACTGTCTTTGCCTCAGTAACACATCAGTAGCCAGCTCTGTGATTTAAAGAGGAAAGAGCTAAAGGCGCAATTGATAATAATTGAATATATGTGGTTTTGCATTTTGGGATGTCGAACAAGGGCAGGACCTACACAGTAAATGGTAGGCCTCTGAGTAGTGTTGTACAACAGAGGGATCTAGGAGTGCAGGTGCATGGTTCCTTGAAGGTCGAGTCGGATAGAGAAGGTCAAGTCAAGTCAAGTCAATTTTATTTGTATAGCACATTTAAAAACAACCCATGTTGACCAAAGTGCTGCACATCTGATTAGGAAAAAAAAGAAACATACGGTGGAAGGTGGTCAAAAAGGCTTTTGGCACTTTGGCCTTCATCAGTCAGAGTATTGAGAATCGAAGTTTGGAGGTCATGTTGCAGTTGTATGACAATAGACAATAGACAATAGGTGCAGGAGGAGGCCATTCGGTCCTTTGAGCCAGCACCGCCATTCAATGCGATCATGGCTGATCATTCTCAATCAGTACCCCGTTCCTGCCTTCTCCCCATACCCCCTCACTCCGCTATCCTTAAGAGCTCTATCCAGCTCTCTCTTGAAAGCATCCAACGAACTGGCCTCCACTGCCCTCTGAGGCAGAGAATTCCACACCTTCACCACTCTCTGACTGAAAAAGTTCCTCCTCATCTCCGTTCTAAATGGCCTACCCCTTATTCTTAAACTGTGGCCCCTTGTTCTGGACTCCCCCAACATTGGGAACATGTTTCCTGCCTCTAATGTGTCCAATCCCCTAATTATCTTATATGTTTCAATAAGATCCCCCCCCATCCTTCTAAATTCCAGTGTATACAAGCCTAATTGCTCCAGCCTTTCAACATACGACAGTCCCGCCATTCCGGGAATTAACCTAGTGAACCTACGCTGCACGCCCTCAATAGCAAGAATATCCTTCCTCAAATTTGGAGACCAAAACTGCACACAGTACTCCAGGTGCGGTCTCACCAGGGCCCGGTACAACTGTAGAAGGGTCGAGACCCTTCCTCAGACTGAAAATTAGGGGAAAGAGAAACAAGAGATATAGACGGTGATATAGAGAGATATAGAACAAATGAATGTGTCTGGGTTAAAACGCTCTCCTCCCCTCTGCGATGAGAGTTCTCTCGCTGCACCCCCTCTGTAAATCCTCCTACTCTATAACCACGTTTTAACCCAGACTTGCATTCATTTGTTCTAGATCTTTCTATATCACCATCGATATCTCTCGTTTCCCGTTCCCCTGTTTTTCAGTCTGAAAACAGGTCTTGACCCGAAACGTCACCTATTCCTTTGCTCCCGAGATGCTGTCTGATGACCCGCTGAGTTACTCCAGCTTTTTGGTTCTGTCATCTGTACAATGTTATGTTATCTATTTTGAGAATGTAATGTGATACTGGCTCAGACATGCGCTTGGCAGGATTCTTGCAAAATTAATTCTGCATGTAATAATTAGCTTTAGACAAATTATGATGCCATTTATACAAAATTGTGGTGTCTGCTAACAAAAGAATAATGTTTCACAACATGCACCAAGCACCTTGCATGAGGGACTTGAAAAGGGTCTTGGTTGTAAACAGGATCTTGTACCTTTTAATGTCATGTTTTGTATCAGATAGATGAAGAGAGGTATTTTTTTAGATTTATTTAGAGATACAGCGCAGAAACAGGCCCTTCATCCCACCGGGTCCGCGCCGCCCAGCGATCCCCGCACACTAACACTATCCTACACCCACTAGGGACAATTTTTACATTTGCCCAGCCAATTAACCTACAAACCTATACGTCTTTGGAGTGTGGGAGGAAACCGAAGATCTCGGAGAAAACCCACCAGATTACGGGGAGAACGTACAAACTCCGTACAGTACAGCACCCATAGTCAGGATCGAACCTGAGTCTCCGGCGCTGCATTCGCTGTAAGGCAGCAACTCTACCGCTGCGCCACCGTGCCGCCCTTGAAATTTTATTTCAGAGACAGTCCCTGAATTTTGCCACAAAAAGTTCAATATCTTATACAATATCTAATTAACCAACAGAAAGCCCACAGATAGAAACAGTTAGACAGGTACATGGACAGGACAGGTTTGGAGGGATATGGATCAAATGCTGGCAGGAGGGACTAGTGTAGCAGGGATGTGTTGGCCAGTGTGGGCATTGGGCTGAAGGGTCCATTTTCACATTGTATCACTCTATGACTCTAGGTGTAGAACTACAGACGTTTTTGGAACAGCTTAAATATAAAACCGTCAATTTGCTGCTTTTATTTTTGTGTTTTCTTCCCTGGGCTTGTTAAAAAAATTGCTGATCATTTATGATTCACCACATAATTTTTGGGTACATTCACTTGATTTTGTGTTAGAATTTCTCCACTGTTTGCCCCTTACTGTTTGTAACTCCTTGAGTCGTTAAACATTTTGTCTTGTATGACAAGAAGTGTCCTCCGATTAAGATGTCAAAGCAGCCACAGCTAGACATAAAAACAGCTTTTTTCCACGAGTGGTAGTTCTACTCAATAACCAAAGTCTGTAGTCTCTTCTTTGCTCTGGTTTATTTTCACCCACATGTTTAGACCGTAATGTTGTATCCTTATTGTTTTGATGTGTTTATGCTTTATTCTTAATTGTTAACTATATGTTTGTGTTGTCATCTGTGAGTGGAGCACCAAGGCACATTCCTTGTATATGCACATACTTGGCCATTCATTCATTCATTCATTCATTCATTAAATAACAGGAAGACCGGAGCCTTGGTATTCCCCAAAGTTCAACTTCTGACCTCACATCTTCCCTCAAATGCTCACTTTTATCCCTATTCACTCATCGTTACCTCTGCTGACCCATCCCATCATGGGCTCACCAGGTTTTTCATCCATATGGTCATCCATTCAGTGACATTGTATAAGAGAACATCATGTTCCCTCTTAGTAGCAGCACACCCAGAATTGCTTCATCAACAACTCTATGGTTAATCATCTGAGAATGATAACTTCCTGAGCAAAAAATTGAAGAGTAAGAAGTTATTAGTTATTAGTTATTAGTTTCTGCACAGATGTTCAGCAGCCACTGAATCCATCATTTGTGATAATCAGACTCTTTTACTTGCCACTGGGAGGAACCTCCAGGCACGTAATTGCTTGAATATTTTTCTTACCTTCCTTGTCTAAGTATTTTGCCTAAAAACAAGGTGCTGGAGGAACTTGAGGCTAGGCAACTTTCATGGAGGGAAATGAACAGACAGTGTTTCAGACGATAGACACAAAGTGCTGGAGTAACTCAGCAGGTCTGGTAGCATTTCTGGAGAAAAAGGATGGGTGAGGTTTTGGGTTGGGATCCTTCAGACTGGGCAGTCTGAAGAAGGTCCCAACCCGAAACATCACCCATCCTTTTTCTCCAGAGATGCTGCCTGACCCGCTGAGTTACTCCACCACTTTGTGTCTATCTTCTGTTCATACCACCACCTGCCGTTCCTTTCTAGACAACTTTTCATGGCGGGACCCTGAACATGACTGAATATGGATGTCTCTTCTGATCATGGATGGACTTAATCAAATTGTTCACAGAATTATTTAATTTTCTTAGTAGTTTTGAGTTCCCGATGAGGGTTGTTTATTTGGATCGGCTTTACACTGCACAGTATATCAGCATCTATACTTTGTGATACTATTATGGAAATAAAGCTGAATGTTAATAATGTTAAAATGACTGATTTGAGCAATAAATACACAATTAACCGTCTGGTCAAAAATAATCGAAATGTTTCTTTTTCCACCTCTGTTTTGCTACCTTAGTAATCCTTCTTTGTATTCTCTCCAAAATCTTGAATTTTATGGAATATGTGGTGAGAAAATCATAAGTGAGATTTGAGCTGAGGCACAGCCAATGATTTGTGTAAAGGTTAGGTGTAAAGTAACATTCTCTTCATCCGTGGTCCTCCATATAAAGCCAAATACTTCCTTAACCATCTTCCAAGTACTACCAAATTTGGAACTATGTACGACCAGCTCCATCAAAGTGTAATTTAAAATTGTACCATTTGCATGTTTTTTAAACTTTGTACCCTCAAGTCGAGTTTATTGTCATTTGAACAAGTACAGTGAAGTACAGGTACAATGAAAAAATCTTGCTTGCAGCAGATTAAAGTCACATAGACTCGGAAAACAAATTATACATAAATAAGGCATAACATTTCCAAAAAACAAAGACATTTGTGCCAAACATAATTAGAAAAAATGAAGTGCAAGAGATGGACCATCTATATACTAAAACTCTCGTTTGTTTGTTTGTTTGTTTGTTCCTGAACTACAACCAAAACGGTACACGTTAGTGCGACATTTTTAGGCCCACCTTACTCATTGTCGTCCCTTTGGTGCTAATGGAAGAAGTTTCATTGAAATCGGTGTTATATTTTTCAAGTTATTCACACTTTAAAGTTTAAATCTATCTCCGAGGGAGGGAGGGAGGGAGGGAGGGAGGGAGGGAGGGAGGGAGGGAGGGAGGGAGGGAGGGAGGGAGGGAGGGAGGGAGGGAGGGAGGGAGGGAGGGAGGGAGGGAGGGGGAGGAAGGAGGATAAGTGGGAGAGAGGAGAAGGGAGGAGGAGGAGGGAGGGGATGAGGGAGGGAAGGGGGGAGGAGGGAGGGGGGGAGGGGGAGGGGAGGGAGGAGAGGGTGCTGCAACAATGCAGAAGAGGTTTGGGCCCAACAAGTCCACTTGGTCTAGTAGTGTTCTAATATCGAGGTAAGATTAAAATTGTGCAGGTTGGTTCATGAACCTGTTTTAAGAAATTAGCTATTCTTAACCTGATTGTGAGTGACTTCAGGCTTCTTTCTATACCTTCTGCCTGCTGGTATCAATGAGAAGTGGGCATAGTCTGGATGGTGGAAATCCTTGATGATCAATGCCACCTTCTTGAAGCAGCAATGCTTTCGATGGAGGGGAGGATTGTGCCCAATATAATGCAGGCTGAGTCTATTTCTCTCTGCAGTTTCATGCATTCTCAAACATTGGAATTTCCATATCAGGCCATGATGTAACAAGTCTCATTCTACATCTAAGACAGACAAAAAAAAGCTGGAGTAACTCAGCAGGTCAGGCAGCATGTCTGGAGAAAAGGGAATAGGTGATGTTTCGGGTCAGGACCCTTCATCAGACCTTGGTCTTAATTCCATGTAAATCTTGCTGAATCTGGTGTGCATCTGTCAAGAGTCAAGTGTGTTTTATTATCATATGTCATTGATAAAACAATGAAATTCTTGCTTGCAGCAGCATAACAGAATATGTAAACACAGTACACTGTAAACAATATAATAAACGAGAAAAAAGGTTCAATGCGTATGTATATGGTACGATATGAGAGAACTTTATCCCAGGAGTGAAATTGATCAAATATACACACATAGACACAGACACATACACACACACACACACACACACACACACACACATACAGACACAGACACACACACAGACGCACGCACGCACACGCGCGCACACACACACACACACCTACACATAAAAAAAACCCAACTATAACAATGCAACAATAACAATAATAGTCTATGTAGTTTGGAGCTTAATGGAGGTTGTTGTGTTTAATAGCTTGATGGCTGTAGGGAAGCAGCTGAACCTGGAGGTTACAGTTTTCAGGTTCCTGTACCTTCTTCCCGATGGCAGGGGTGAAATGAGTATGCAGCCAGGGTGTTGTGGGTTTCTGATGATGCTCTGATGAACTGTCATGTAAAACAATAATGCTAATGGCATGGTACTCTACTCTACTTCTAAATTTTAATATAGTCAAATTTCTATTGTAGGTGTTCTTCATCTGAAATTAGGAGGCAATGTTTCCAGCAGACACACCAGCCAGCCTCAAATTATCAACGCCATACAAGTAACTGTGGCTCTCTCTCATTTCAGATAGTAAGTACAGGATTTTCCTCTACCATTATCTATTTTTGCATTGTGTACAGCTGTTTACGTAGACAATTATTGCCAATCTAATTAGTATACTCAACAATGGAAAAGTCAGAAACTGAAAGCAACACCAGTGTTCAAAACCCGAAGAAAATGTGGAATTCTAATTTCTTCCGTAGATTTGAAAAATGGAAGCAACCTATCCCTCTTCTGTACACATTCGGCCCAGCGTATAGCTGAATTACAATTGTGGAAGCTCACCATTTTATCATTTTGCCAGGCTAATGTCAACAAAAATTTCAAAGAATAAAAAATCATCCGAACCTTTGAAATGAAAATTTTAAAGGTCATTTGTAAAACAAAACTCTTTTTGTATATTGATCTGTGAAGAAAATAGTAAATAGACAGGCTGAGGGAAGTGGACAGACAATTGTCAAATTTAATTTAAAGCAGAAAACTGTAAAGTGTGACATTTCCGGGGGCAGAATGTGGAGCAGCAATATATAATAGAGGCCACAATTCTAAAAGGATTAAAAATAATAGAATGATCCAGGGGTATTTATGCACAAGTCATTGAAAGTGACAGGCCAAACTGAGGTTATGGGGAGAAGGCAGGAGAATGTGGTTAGGAGGAAGAGATGGATCAGCCATGATTGAATGGTGTAGTAGACTTGATGGACCAAATGGCCTAATTCTACTCCTATTCCTTATGACCTAATATGATACGAAAAAGTAAATGGGATCCAGGACTTTATAAATAGAGGCAAATAGAATGGGAGTAAGGAAATCATGAAGATTTTCCAAGACATTGACCAAAACAGGAGTATCATGCCAACTTGTGGGCACCAATATTAGGAACATGTGAAGGCTTTGAGAGGGTGCAGAGGATTCCCAAACGATTCTGAAGTACAGGGTGCAGAGAATGTATTAATCACGTATCGTCTTTCTATTGACTGGATAGCACGCAACAAAAAGCTTTTCACTGTACACGTGACAATAGATGAAACTAAACTGAGAATGTTGAAAGAGGAACTGACTTGGGTTTCTAAAATTCTGAAAGGGCGGTACAGATAACATGGAGAGAACCTCTTCTCAATTGTTTCACAACCAGAGGAGGTGATTGACTGTTAGAAGAAGCAAAGTTGACATGAGCAGAAACGTCTGTGCTGTGATGTGGGATGCCCTGCTGGGATATAGTGGAGGCAGAGTTATAAGACCATAGGACAGAGCAAAATAGGACCATTCAGCCTACCGAGTCCGCTCCGCCATTCGATCATTGTTCATCTATTTTTCCCTCTCAATCCCATTCTCCTGCCTTCTCCCTGTAACCTTTGACACCGTTACTAATCAAGAACCCATCCAAGAAAACAATCTGTATTACAAATTTAGTTTGGTACTCAAATGTTTGGGTAGTGTTTTGTGAATTTTGTAAGGGCTAATTTCCATTACCTGAACGGCCATGATAAGATTTTTGTGTGTGTTTGGAGATGAGCAAATCCATCAAATGAGGTTTTGCCTCCTATTCCAACCCTTATTGCTGGAGGTCTTTGGATACTTCGTACATGGTTGCATTTAGTTCTGTGCAATGATGTCCTCCGGGATCTAAATAATGGGGGAGTTGGCAATGGTAACATGATTGAATATCAAGGATAAATTGTTAAGACATTTTCTGTTGAAGATGATCATTGCCTGACATTTACATATGAATGTTTCTTGGCACTTCTCAGCCTGAATGTAATATAGATCTTACAACAAACAAGTACGAGCATCTTATTTTATCTGATGAGTTCTGGATAGATTTGGACATTGTACAATTATCAGCAAACATTCCCATTTCTGAGCCCATGAAAGGAAAGTCATTGATGAAGCAAATGAACATGTACTTGGGACACCAGAGCATTACGATAATTTGAGTAAATGCTGCTTAACCTGGCATGTTAGTTAGTGTGCAGGAATCGCTGGTCGGCGCGGACTCGATGGGCTGAAGGGCCTGTTTCTGTGCTGTATCCCTAAACTAAACTAAACTAATGTGTTATTAAACAAAATGTGATATAAGATTTAAAGCACAGCTGACCAAAAGTTTGGGCAATAATGTAGGTTTTAAGGAGGAGAGAAAAGTAGAGCGTTTGCAATCTCTGGGAAGATTTGATGGAGAATTTCAAATGTAGATAATGCAAGGGACACTTAACAGATCTCATCATTACTTTAAACTATTGAAGACCTTTGTTACTTATTTTCATTTCTGACTTCTCTCTCCGTCTCCTATCTCCAGATCTTTGTTTCTCTAATTCTGGCCTCTTGTATATCCCTGCTCTGCAAGTCCCTCCCAAAATAATTCTGCTTCTCTATGCATCTCCATTTGAGGCACTGCTTAAAACTTACAAACCTGCAGGTTTTTGGGATGTGGGAGGAAACCGAAGCACCCAGAGGAAACCAACATGGCCACAGGGAGAATGTGTTAATAGACAATGGACAACAGACAATAGGTGCAGGAGTAGGCTATTCGGCCCTTTGAGCCAGCACCGCCATTCAATGTGATCATGGCTGATCATTCACAATCAGTACTCCGTTCCTGCCCTCTCCCCATACCCCTAACTCCGCAATCATTAAGAGCTCTATCTAACTCTCTTGAAAGCATCCAGAGAATTGGCCTCCACTGCCTTCCGAGGCAGAGAATTCCACAGATTTACAACTCTGAGTGAAAAAGTTTTTCCTCACCTTTTCATATTGCTTTTCATATTGTTCCTTCATCTGACCTGCTGTTAGATTTTGTTTGATCTTCGTTGCGGTGAAAGGACGCGGGGAGCCTTAGTTATGTAATGGTATTATACAAATGCAATGAGTGGAATGGAATGAATGGTAGGGTTGGTTGAGGTTTATTGTTCATTGGATGATATATTAAATTTTACTCCATGTAATTTAACCAGAGCATGTAGACACAAAATCACTTTCTTTTGGTTTAGCACTGAGTTAGCAGCAGCCAATGGGCAGCAAGGTACGCAGCTGGTAGAGCTGCTGCCTCACAATGTCAGAGACTCTGTTTCTATCCTGACTTCGGGTGCTGTGGTACCCCCACCATGATTCAGAAAAGATAGATTAATGTATTGCATGTAAAACTGATATCATTTTAAACCAAGGAATGGTCATCTCATGAAAAGGTCCAGCCACCTTATCTGCAATCACCATATTATTGCGGGGAAGAGATACAGTTAGGCAGGGGCAGGTGGGTGTCCTTTGACCAGAGGATATATTGAACTAGCTATTTTGGTCCATCAACCAGAACTGCCACAGAGCCTGTCAGAGCCTTGTCTGTCCTCTGTCCTCTCAAAACATTTATGTCAACTTTTATGTTCAAGTCAAGAATACAATTCATGGCTGGTGCTCACTTCAGGCTAGGGGCTTTGGATGTAAATGTTGGTTATATTCCTCCTGTAGGTCAGCTTAGGTCCAAGCTCCACATTTGTGCATTGAGACAGCATGAACATGAGCTGAGAGTCTGATATCAATGTGTCTAAGCTCCCCTCTGCTGCTGTGCTCAGCAGTGAAACCAGTGGTGGAACACAGATATTATTGAGAAGCTGAGGGAGCAGATGTTCTTGGCAACAACCCCTTCACTGTAGTCCAAGGTACACTGTAGTAACTCGTTGATCTGGCTGTATTTCTGGAGCATTTTCATGGCCATTAAAACAAGGTTGTCATTATCTCCAAATTCCAGACTTCACAACTCATTATCCTGACTTGGGCATTGATCACTGTTCTTTCTTTTTTATTTAATCAAAATCCTGGAAATGCACACTGGGCAGACAGAATAGAAACATAGAAAATAGATGCAGGAGTAGGCCATTCGGCCCTTCAAGCCTGCACCGCCATTCAATATGATCATGGTTGATCATCCAACTCAGTATCCCATACCTGCCTTCTCTCCATACCCCTGATTCATTTAGCCACAAGGGCCACATCTAACTCCCTCTTAAATATAGCCAATGAACTGGCCTCAGTGACTTTTTTTCTGCTTGGGAGAGCTATTGGTAGAAAATGAATCTGAATCTGATGGCAACGGTCTGCCTTTGCCAATTGTTGATTGGTCACCCTACTGCAACCTTTATCATTTTCAGAGCCACTGAAACATGGACCCTCTTCATCTACCCCCTTCATTATTCCAGTCGGTCCAGTACTCCCTTTTGACTTACTGACCTGATGAATGACTCTGGGCAGCATTGCACTCCGATTCATTGTGCAACACAAGCCTCCCTACCATGTTAAGACATTCAACAATGAAAAAAGTCTAACACATTCTAAACCACACCTCAGGATTAAGAGAAGCCTTTCAAATGTTGTCCACAGCTTAATGTTTTCTTTAAATCAATATTCTTTGCATCAATCTTACTTTCTGTCTCTGCCTGGAATACCTTCTACCTTGCTCTCCATCTTTCTTTCATTCTGTTTCTTTTGTCTTTTGATTCTCTCTGCCTCTATTTCTATTTACCATCAATTACATATTGCATGTACTAGGGTAAACTGGACATGCCCATGGACATAAAATGATGTGCTGGAGGAACTTAGCGAATTAGGCAGCATCTGTTGAAGGAATGGACAAATCTGTTTTGGGTTGGGACCCTGCTTCAGACCATGTCCACGAGCAATCAAGGGTAAATTCTTGTTTCTCCTCAATATCAGTTTAACAACTAATGAATTTAGCTTTATGCTGGTTCTGGAGGAGGTGTAGACAGTTGTTCCATTTGTCCTTGATACATATGATAACCGTGTGCATATCTGATTAATAAATGTAGATAAATTAACTTTAAATAAAGGCACCCTGATTGTCGTTAGCTGCTTCAAAGCAACAGGCAATGCGGTAACTATAAATGTTGACGATACCCCTATCTGAAGAAAAGGAAAATGAATGGGATGACATTTGAGTGAACCTGTGGGAAAATTAGTGTGGATGGAAATCAGGTGTGAATGTGACTTAGCCCATGATAACAATTATGCAGACATTCATCATACAGATTTACACTTTTACTGTGTTCACCTGGGTGAGATACATGCTCTGTTGCAATCTGAGTCAAGATATTTGAAAGTGCGACAGTGGTAGTCCAAAGCATGCCTGTTCCTGTTTGAGTGAAGGGCAGGGTAGGTAGGAGGAAGGCACCCTGGATAAAGAGAGATATTAAGGCTTTGGTCAGGAAAAAGAAGGAGCATTGGTCAGGTATAGGCAGCTGGAATCAAAGACATCCATGCAGGAGAATAGAGGATTGAGGGACATGCGTAAGAAAGAAATCAGGAGGGGAAAAAGGGGCAGGAGATAGCTCTGACAGATAAGATTAAGCAGGATCCAAATCGATTGTCTAAGTATATAAAGGGAACAAGGGTAACCAGAGAGAGAATTGGAACCTCAGAAACCAAAGTTAACATTTATGTGTGGAGTGGCAAGGTCCTCAATGAATGTTTCTCCTCTGTTTTTAATGCTGAGAGAGACATATTGTCCAAAGAACTTGGGAAAGTTCATGGGGATGTCGCATTACAGCATAGGAGATGCTGTACTTGTTAAAAAGTGTGGAGATGGATAAATGTTCCGAACCTGATCAGGTATATATAAGAGAAGAAATTGCAGTAGCCATGGCTGAGATGCATGAATTAGGCACGGGTGAGGTGGGGGGTGGATAATGTTGTGCCTTGATTTAAGAGGGACTGCAAAGAAAACTCTGGAAACTCTGAAAACTCAGTAAGCCTAATGTCTATGGTAGGTAAGTTACTGGAGAGAATTCAGAGGATACACTATAGAGTCACAGAGCTCTGCAGCACCCAAAAACAGACCCTTTGGCCCACCTTGTCCATGCAGACTAAGTTGGCATACTGGGCTAGTCCCATATCCCTGCATTTGGCCCATTGCTCTCCAAGCCCTTCCAGCCCATATATTTCTCTATTTTAAAATAATGTTCTTGTTGGACCTGCCTCAATTGCTTCCTCTGGCATCTTATTTCAGATATGGAATATTCCCCTCCATTCCCTGCATCTCCATGTGCAAAGCCTCTTAAATGCCGCTATCGTATCTGCCTCAACTACCAACCCCAGTAGTGCATTTCAGGCACTCTCCACCCATTGTGTAAAAACAACAAACTTGCCCCACACATCTCCTTTAAACTTTGCCCCTCTCATCTCAAAGCTATGCCTGCTAATATTTGAAACTTCCATCCTGGGAAAAAGGTGCTGACTGTTTTACCGGATCCTTTAAAACCTTTCCAACTTAATAAGTTCCTTCCTGTAAATGTGCTACTAAAACTGTGCACAGTATTTCAAGTGTGGTCTCACCAACAATGTGTACATCTGCATCATGATGTCCCATATTTATACAATGTAGATGTTGGGATGTTACATTTCAATGGTTCAGTGGTACTTTGTCACATGTACTGAGGTACAATGAAATTAATTTTGGTTTAAAGTTCGATATGTATCACTGTACATAAACACTTAGACACTAAGATAAACATGTCAGATACAGTACAAGTGTAGAGCAGTAATACATTGAGACAGTATACAGAATCGCCAGTTTTTGTTGCCACTTTCAATGATCTGACCATGAAGGCCCATTGTCCTTGCGGCATTGCAGGATTGGCCTGGCCAAGCGTAGCCTCGGTGTTTTCTGCCGCTGCAGGCCGTGTCTGGTCCACACGCTTGGCCTCTCAGATCGGCGCCCGGACCAGCCGAACCCCAGACTGTTGCAGGGCCTAGTTATAAACAACGTCGCTGAGGCTGCCCTTGGAACATTGGGTTCAGTTTTGGTCATCCTGCAATTTAACTAGAAAGGGTGCAGAAAAGATTTACTCTGTACCTCAGGCCCGAGATACAGAAAGACGTTGGACAGGATAGGGGGGAGGGGGAGGGGAGGGGGTGGGGAGAAGGGAGGGGAGGGGGTGGGGAGAAGGGATGGGAGGGGGTGGGGGAGAAGGGAGGGGAGGGGGTGGGGGGGAAGGGGAGGGGGTGGGGGGGAAGGAGAGGGGGGTGAGGGGGGACGGGGAGGGGAGGGGGGAAGGGGTAGTGCGGGGGGGAGGGGGGCATGTGGGGTGGGGGGAGAGAGTGAGTGGGGGAGGGGAGGAGGGTGGGAGGGGGGGGTGGGTGGTAGTGGAGGGGGATGGATGGGGGGTAGGGGAGTGGAGGGGGATGTGGGGGGAGTGGGGGAGGGGAGGGTGCTACGATGCAGGAGAGGCTTGGGCTCCACGGCTCGCTCTGGCTGAGATTTATTTATTTATTTTTAACAATTTATTTTAAAGAAAAAACGTGATTTTCCCAAGTCACAATGGAAACCCTATGAGGAATGGGCCCAACAGGTCCACTTGGTCTAGTACTCTATAATATCAAGGAGTCAGGAGTGTTTTATTGTGCTGTGTCCCAGATAGAACAATGAAATTCTTACTTGCTGCAGCACAACAGAATATGTAAACATAGTACACTGTAAATAATATAATAAACGTGAGAGAGAAAAAAAAAGTTCAGTGTGTATATACATACATACTCACAAGTACACAACATGCATACATATTCTGCAAAGGTACAGAAAAAAGATTAGTAGATTGCCCGAGTGAGGGAAATGCAATGACTGGAGGGGTGGCGGGCAGGGGAGAGGTTGGGGGGAGGAAGGGAAAAGGGGAGGATGGAATTGGCTCTTTGACTTTACCTGTGATTATTTCTGGATTCACTTCAAACAGAAATAATTCCACAAAGCAGCATCCTAGAGGGAAAAATAATTTATTTTTATAATTAAGTCTGAAGAAGGGTCCTGACCCCAAAACATCCCTTATCCGTGTTCTCTAGAGATATTGCCTGACCCACTGAATTACTCCAGCCGTTTGTGTCTTAATTTATTTTAAATTAATTACCTAAGTTAGTCCTCCTTTTTGTTTTGAAGGACACTGGCTGTTTAAATAATGCTTTTCACTATCAGCAGGTGAACAGAGTGAAAACTCTTCAAAATATTCATTTAGCAACCTAGCATGCTGGAGCACAATGAGCCTATTATGGATCACCACTGCATCATTAGAGAGTCATTGTAAGCCTTGGGTATTTAAATAAACAAAGATTATTCAGGGGTGTTGTTCGGGTGTTGTTAGCTTATCAATGCAATAGGATTTTGCTCAACTAGAGCAAGGTTGATTAGGTAGGAAAATAAATATCACCTTTGGCACCGTTTCTTTAGTGCAGTACAGCAGGTGGCATACATGAAAGAGGACTTGGCTTGCCTCTTTTGTGCATGAGAATGAAAATAACATTGTGCTGAGTACTTGGAAGAAAAGTGAGCATTGTATAGAAATGAAAGATAGACATAAAAAACTGGAGTAACTCAGCGGGACAGGCAGCATCTCTGGAGAGAAGGAATGGGTGACATTTCGGGTCAAGACCCTTCGTCAGACTTCCCATACTACCTTTTTTTAAATATACCCGAGTCTCCTCTATGAGGCCTTGCAGGTCCAACAGTCTCTCACAATGGGCTGCACTCCAAAATATATTTGGTTCCACAGAAAATCTGTGACGTTTTAGTAAAAAGCATCAGGATCCCTTTTGCCATTGCCAAAGCTAAATGCCACAGAGTTGCCCACATAAGTGGGGCAAGGGGTCAGTCGGTCTTGTGAAGCATGATCCAGTCATTGTCTCTCTATCATATGGCAATTGTAAAGCGGTTAGGTATAGAGACATAAGAGATTGTGGAAGATGGAATCCAGAGCAAATAACAAACTGCTGGAGGAACACAACAGGCTGAGCAGCATTTATGAAGGTAAAGGGATGGTTGAGGCTTCGGGTCATGACCCTGCATCAGGACTGAGAGTGTAGAGGGAAGATAGCCAGTGTAAAGAGGTGAGAGGGAGAGGTGAGACAGAGCCTGATAGCCCGAAAGGTGGAGCCAGGCGAGGTGGGGATTGAGAAGCAGATGGAGCCAGGTAGGGGCGAGGGAGGGTAAGCTATGAGATAGGCTGCTAAGGGATAGGTGAAAACCGATAAGGAAAAAAATGGTGATTTGGAACCAGATGAGGAGGGATAGGGGAAAGTAGAGATAGAGCCTGGAAGATCAAGTCGATTTAAGTTTATTGTCTTATGCACAGGTACGGTGACCTTCAGTTGCAACTCGTCAGGGTACTCTGTACACTAAGTACATCAGTTTTGTTAGAATATTTGGTGACATGCTGAATCTTTTAAAATTTCTAAGGAAATATTGGTGCTGGCATGCTTTCTTTGTGATTATATCTCTGCGCTGGACCCAGGACAGGTCACCCGCGGTGTTAACGTCCAGGAATTTGAAGCTGCCAACTCTCTTGATTATTGACCTACCAATGAAAACTAGCACGTGATCTTCCGACGGTAATGTGCAGATGGAACCAGATGGGGGAGAGGATAGACAAGGGAGAAACCCACATGAATAGGTGTGGGTGTTGATGACAGCCAGATGGAACCAGGTTTGGGAGGGTAATGGGTGGGGAGAGGGAGGCCGGGTAATGGTGAAAGTGAACAAAGATTGAGAGTGGCCAAGTGGACCAGTAGGAGTGGGAAAGAACACCTTAGAAGTGTGAGTTACTTGATATTGGAAAATTCATAATTTATAGAGTTTGGCATCCACTAGAAAATGTAAATTAGAGTGAGCTGCAAACAAATTCTTAACACTACAGTTTGACAATTTGGACAGCATTTGGCAGCTGGAATCAAATTTCAATGTGCTAAGCAAAGGCTTTTAGCCGTGAGCAAAATCCACAGAAATAGACACAAAATGCTGGACTAACTCATCTCTGGAGAAAAAGAATGGGTGACATTTCGGGTCGAGACCTTTCTTCAGACTGAAAGTCAGGGGAGAGGGAGATTGGAGATATGGAAGGGTAAGGTGTGAAAACGACAGATCAAAGCAGATGGTGATCAAGGAAAAGTAGAATGGTTCATCGTTAGCTGAGGGGAAGGTGACAATGAGGCATTCAATCAGTAAAATTAAGCAGGAGGACAGTGAAACTAGCCTGAGAACTGGGGTGGGGAGGGGTAGGGGACGGAGGGCGAGGGAGTCGGAGTGCAGGGGTTACTTCAGGTTACAGAAATCAATATTCATATCACTGGTAAGTTGCCCAAGCGAAATATGAGGAGCTGTTCCTCCAATAAATTTAACTGCTTGGGGGAACAATTGGCAATGCTTTCCATTAATGTGCCAGGTAAAAATAGAGATTTGGTCATAGAGTTAAGGCACAGAAACAGGGCCTTTAGCCCATGTCAACCATGCTGTCTTTTGGGGCTAGTCCCACTTGCCTGCTTGTCGCCCACATCCCTCTAAACCTTTTCTATATGTGAACCTGTCATGTTTCTATACATTAACCTTGTTTAAACGTTGTAATTGTATGTCTCTGTCAGCTCCTCTGGCGGCTCATTCCATGTATCTGAGACTCTGGTTAAAAAAAAAATCTTGCCCCTCAGATTACTTTTAAATCTTTTTCCTCTCACTTTAAATCTATGCCACATAGTTTTAGACTTCCCTCCCCTGGGAAAAAAGAATGTGACCATCCATCTTATTTATATCTCTCATGGTCACCCCTCAGCCTCCCTCACTTAGGGAAAACAGTTGCAACCTCTTCATGTTATTCAAGTCCTCCCGTCTCGGCAACATACTCGTGCATCTTTTCTGTACCTTCTCCAGCTTAATCACATCCTTCTTAAACCATGGTGACCAGAGCTGCACACAATGCTCCAAGTGTTGTCTCACCACCCAGCAGGCTATGCCCCACCCCTCCCAGCAAAGTTCTCTTTAGTCTCAAAGTCCTCCCAGCAAACCTGTCTAAATGCTTCTTAAACATTGTCAATTTTTTTAAAATTTTGGCTTCCGATCATCTGCAATTTGTTTTTGATTTTCCAAATGTGGTGTGTTGTCTGGTGCTGGTGAAACTACCCTTTGCTGATATTGTCTGGCTGTGCTGGTGAAAGAGGTGGGAGAAGTAGATTTCATGGGAACTTTCAAAAGGGCACTTGAGAGGGGAGACATTAGGTATCTGGGAGAAGAGTGGGAACCTGTGACTAAATTTATGGATCGTTCAAAGAGCTGGCTCAGACACAGCTGATTCTGTGGTTCTTGACAGGGGACTGTAAAACTTAACAAAGTTGCTACATTTTATAGGCCCAGTTAGTGCAAGACTTAAAACTCCAGTTGCCGCTTCACTCTGCTATTTTATGGACCATTCCATCTGATCCTTGTTTACAAATCTACCTGTAACCTGGCCATTGATTTAAATTTTACAAAAGTCCCTTAACCTATCTTCAGACCGATGCAAAGTCTCAACCCGAAATATTAATGATTCCACTCCCCCAGAAATATTGCTCGGCCCACCGATCCATCAGCAGTTTGCTTTTTGCTCTAGATTCTCGCATCTATTGTCTCATCATCTCCAAACATTGAATTGGTTTGCTCAAAGCTTTTTTTTTGTGCTCTCTATTCATTGAAATAAAATGCTGCTGAAATGCAAGCTGCCATGACACTTTACGTTTGCATTAAGTTTTGTCATGGGCTGACTCCTAACTGTTGCTCAGCTGTTGTCTCCTTAATGATCATCTTGGCTACTTGCTCTTGCTCTCACTGTGAGGTCTCTAGCTGAAGACTGATGTTTGTCTGTGGCCGCCCCCCTGTGGCTGAATCCATACCCACATTCACTGACACAGAATGAGGTGCTGCCCTGTATGACTTTCATAGGTTGGAGATGCCCACAGTGTTTCCCCTCTTGTGAGACTGGAAAGTTTGCAAAACACCTAGGAGCAAAAATAACCCACAAGCAGAGAGAAGTGCTCACAAAAGGAATTTGTTAGAAAATCTTTATTCCAGCCCGGACCTCTGACTGGTTGATCACATTAAACATAGCATTTGTCATTCTGTGGCCTTCCAGACAAGGTTTAGTTTAGTTTAGAGATAGAACGCGGAAACTGCCCTTCTGCCCACCGAGTCCGCACCGATCGGAGATTCCCCAACATTAACACTATCCTACACACAGTAGGGACAATTTTACATTTATACCAAGCCAATTAACCTGCAAACCTGTACATCTTTGGAGTGTGAGAGGAAACCGAAGATCTTGGAGAAAACCCACGCAGGTCACGGGGAGAATGTTCAAACTCCGTACAGACAGCACCCGTAGTCAGGATCGAACCCGGGTCTCTGACACTGTAAGGCAGTGGCTCCGCCACTACGCCACCGTGCCGCGCCCCTAGCTCTTTGAAATAGTCTGAAACTAATGATGCCAGCTTTCAAGGCCTATGGAAACGTCCACTCTTTCCACCAATGAGCTTGCCTGACCTGCTGTGTTACTCCAGCATTTTGTGTCCTTTTGTGTAAACCAGCATCTGGATTTCCCTATGTCTACATTGCTTGCCCACTTGTCTGACACCCTACTCTAAAGTCAGAGACCAATTCTTTTATTTTTTCCACACCCTATCTCTCTTCCACCCTTTATCCCTGTCATTCCATCTTTATTATTCTTCCTCTGCCTCTCCCTCTTTCCTTTGCTTTCTATTTCCCTCTTCTTCCTCGCCTCAATCACATTTGAATGGTGTTGCTGACGATGCCTGAATGGCCTTCTTCCTCTCCTTGTCAGCCTCATGCATCGTCTCTCTTTGTTTCTCTTTTTAGCTTTCGCTCCTCCTTCAGGCCCACCCTCTTTTGCAAATTTGACGATGCCCTCTCCAACTCTGGCTGTCATTTAGCCCCCTTAACAAACTGTTGCTCCCCAGAATGTTTCTTTCATTTCTGTTTGCTTTCTGCGGTCACTTCCATGACATTTTCAAGAGCTATCAGTTCCTCACATTTGTTGCAATAAATATCAAAGTGAATAGAATTGCTGTGGAGATAAAACTGTAGATGGTGAAAATCCCAAATACAGCAGAAAGTGGACCAGGGCTGGCAGCATCTATAACTAGTAAAGATAGGTAGTGTTTTGAGTTGCAAACATGAAGCAAAGTAGAAAAACTCAACATTGGACCAAAATAAAGTGAAAAAGAGAACAGGAAGTACAGCTACAAGGATGTAGAAATACTTATAATTACTAAAATATACTGAAAGTTTTTTTTAAACTGGTGACAGTTTTAAAAAGCAGGAAGACATTAATATGAAAAATTTAATTCAGCATGTGAAGAATCAAAAAAGCCAAACCTGCTTTGATCAGCAATGAAATGGAACACAATCAAGCACAATATGAATGTGTGAAAAAGTTAAGCAAATAAGGAGATACCAATTAAAATAAAGGTTTGAATCCTAAGGCTACAAATTCCACAGAGAATTGTTGGATGATTGTTCCAGAACTTTGTACTGGGCTTAAAAAAATATATATATCAGAGCTAGAGTCACCAATGGTTGCACTGAGTATTGAAGAGGCACTTGATGTGTCAGGTGGCAAAGAGCTTATAAATGAGGTTTGAAGTTGACTTGGATCCATGCCATTATTTGGAGGAAAAAGTAAGAACTAACTTTCATCAGTAGTCTCTTAACCCTTATTTTTACAATACAATATAATGTAATCTTTATGCTTTGTTTTTCTTGAATAACTTGAATACCACGTCTTCAACAATGGTAAAATGTTGTCTGCAAGCAACTTCAATGAAGGATTTAGCTGTTCTTACTGTATACTAATTAAGCAATATAAGGGATGTGCATAAGTTGCTAGGATGAACCAAACCAGCCCATCATCTTGGTTGTGTGCATGCCAGTTTAGCATGTGTTTATCAACTGTGCATTGAATGATATCCACATGAGGCAGTGGCCTGCAAGGCAGTGAAGAAAGCAAAAGCTTTGCTAACCAAACCCTTCAGACATGCAGATATAATCACAAGACTCAAGAGTACGCAACATTATCACTTGCAAAACACGAGACTTGATTCCAGTTTTCAGTTTTCTGCCTTGAAGTGGATTTAAGGTGGCCCGATAGCACATTGTGGGACAGTATTCTTCTTTTCCAATACCCATTAGCTGCCACTTGGTTATGATATAACGTAGGCACGACATTAACATAGTCTTGTAGCATTCAATCAAACCACGATCTACAGTGTTGTTGCAATGTCTAGGACCGGAATATTTAAGGTGAAATAAGACTGACTTCCTACATTTAGTACAACTATTGGTGACATCACTTCCTGAGTTTGCAGCTGCTTATCTCAGATACATGTTGATTTACTTGCAGAAGTGTGTGTGGTTTTGCATGAGGCAGGAAGAATGGTTTTGTAACCACCACTTCTTCTTGAGGAGACTTCACTACGTAGGTTTCATTTATTAGCTGGAAGACGCCATTTTATGAAGGTTGACATTTCCACTCACATATCAGGTATGAAATATTCTGCCAATACTAGACAATTAATGTTATAAAAAATTTAAGCAGTATTTCAGATGTAGTGGGCAGAGGTGCTTGAATGCTTTGACACTATATGCAAACTACCTTCTGCATTGGTTTTATACCCTTTATCGGTGGACAGCTAGATTGTAATTCGTGTTTTGTCTTTTTAACTGTATAGCAGGCAAACAAAACCTTTTCATTGTACGTCGGTACACGTGACAATGATAATAAACTAAACTATATCCCAATGATGGTCTAAAATGTATTCTTCCTTTGCATTATGAAACCGGTGTTGCAGAAAGGGTTACCATAGGACTTGATCTCTCATCATTCTTTGAGCTTATTAACTGTGTTGAGGCAAGTTACATTGTTATGTGCTTCACGGTTTGGGCTGAATAAAATGACCATTCACAGTTAGAAATCAATTGATTTGCTCGTGATATATGGATGTTTGCGGTTTCAAGAGTCAAGGGTGTTTATTTGGTATATGCACCAAATATGAACCGGAACAGTGAAATTCTTATTTGCTGCAGCCTTACAGGCACATTTCTTTTTAAGATCACCAATTTAGATGCTGCTTCCAGATTATGGTTAAAATTGTAGTCCTTGAAATTCAAACTGCATAGGTATTTTAGATATTATTGTAATAAAAGTCCCAATATTAAATTGGTTACTTTTTCCATCGCTTGAGATAAATTTATTTTTAAAACAATTTGAATCCCATGATCTATCTAATAATTCTGAATTATTTGAGCAGAATTAAATGTCTGTAAACAAGATTTATCAAGATGTTGAGAATATATCCTGTTGGTATGTGCCAACACAACGTGCATGTTGCTGCTCCAGCTTTAGAATGGATGCAACTTGTTAATGATCAAAGGAAGAGTTGATGGAAGCAAAGATCTAAAGAAGGGAGAAACAGTGTCCCCAAACATCAACCTCACTCTATCCCTCAGTTCATTTTGGAAATTATATCAGAGTTATCCCTCCTCCACCCACTATGGTTTAATTTATTAATCACCATTGTTGAATAGTTGGTGGAAACGTACGAAAGAGAGAGAGAGAGAGAGAGAGAAAGCTAAATAAGCTAAATTATTATTTAAATCTTTAATTTGAACAGAGTTTTGCCAAGTTAGTCTGGAAGTGCATTCTTGGGAGGAGGGTGGGGGGCAGGGGTGAGAGGGATGAGATGGGACAGGACTTGTCAGTTTGATTTAGAAGATGAAAAGTTTGGGGAAAGATTATCCTGTTATATGACTGGCTGAATTGAAGCTAATATTGTATGTTGCTGTTTTGCTTTTATTACAAATATATACATTTAAGTAATTATATAAAACATCTGTGATTATATCTCGTATTTTACATTTCACATTATATGGGTGTAGATTGACTGCAGGAACCTTTTCCCTTATCAGAGGCGAAAGAAAAGAGACGACATGGATTCAGGGTAAAGGATATGAGATTTTGTGGGGATTTGAAGAGGATGTCAAGTTAGGAAAAGGGGACTTACAACGTGATCTGGGTGTCCTAGTGCATCAGTCACTGAAAGGAAGCATGCAGGTACAGCAGGCAGTGAAGAAAGCCAATGGAATGTTGGCCTTCATAACAAGAGGAGTTGTGTATAGGAGCAAAGAGGTCCTTCTGCAGTTGTACAGGGCCCTAGTGAGACCGCACCTGGAGTACTGTGTGCAGTTTTGGTCTCCAAATTTGAGGAAGGATATTCTTGCCATTGAGGGCGTGCAGCGTAGGTTTACTAGGTTAATTCCCGGAATGGCGGGACTGTCATATGTTGAAAGACTGGAGCGACTAGGTTTGTATACACTGGAATTTAGAAGGATGAGAGGGGATCTTATCGAAACATATAAGATTATTAAGGGGTTGGACATGTTAGAGGCAGGAAACATGTTCCCAATGTTGGGAGAGTCCAGAACCAGGGGCCACAGTTTAAGAATAAGGGGTAGGCCATTTAGAACAGAGATGAGGAAAAACTTTTTTAGTCAGAGAGTTGTGAATCTGTGGAATTCTCTGCCTCAGAGGGCAGTGGAGGCCAATTCTCTGAATACATTCAAGAGAGAGCTGGATAGAGCTCTTAAGGATAGCGGAGTCAGGGGATATGGGGAGAAAGCAGGAACGGGGTACTGATTGAGAATGATCAGCCATGATCGCATTGAATGGCGGTGCTGGCTCGAAGGGCCGAATGGCCTCCTCCTGCTCCTATTGTCTATTGTCTATCTCCTTCACCCAGAGAGTGGTGTGAACCTGGCATTGATCACGAGAGAAAGTGGTGGAGGCAGAGTCATTAATGGCATTTAAGAGATATTGACATGAGCATTTGAATTGCCAGGTACTGGATGATGGGATTAATATGGAGAAGAGCCCACGGGTCAGTATGTATGTGGTGAGCTCAATGGCCTGATTCCATGCCTTATTGACTGACTGTATGTCTCCATTAAATGTAAAATGAAAAATTTGCAACTCAAGCTACATTTTAGATGTTCAAGCTAAATTACAAGGGAGAGCATTTGTTGTATTCATAGTTTAAGCTACCATGCAGCATTGTCTGAGCCAACTTCAAAGGTAGAAAGACTTGTATTACTTGAGCGAGTGACTGATGCCATTGATAATCTAGGACTATGCATTAAAAGACAATGGTAAACAAGATGGCAAAATTAGCAGCGGATGCTGGAAATCTGAAATTAAAACAGAAAATGCTGGAAATACTCAGCAGGTTAAGCAGCATATATGTGGAGAAAAAAACAAAATTACATTTTGAATCAATGATTTTTCACAGTAAATGAGGGTATAGTTGTATTCACCCCTGACCCCTCTCACCCCGGCCATAAACTCTTTGAAGCACTTCCCTCTGGAAGGTGACTCCGGACTGTCAAAGCCGCCACAGCCAGACATAAAAACAGCTTTTTCCACGAGCAGTAGCTCTACTCAACAACCAAAAGTCCGTCGCCTCCTTTTGCTCTGGTATTTTATTTCATTATTCACATGTTTAAATTATAATGTTTTATTCTTAACTGTTTACTGGATATCGTGTTGTTGCTTGCAAGCAAAGCGCCAAGGCAAATTCCTTGTATGTATACATACTTGGCTAATAAAATTTATTCAATTCAATTTAATTCAATGCAATTCAATTCAGCTTCTCACTGGATATCTGTTATGTGGTGTTCTGTTTGATTTCATTTAATAATTATTGGTCTGACGAGAGCAGCATGGTGGAATTTACCAAGGCCTTCAACATGGTCTTGCATTGTAAGCTGCTCCAGAAGGTTACATCACAAGGGATCCAACGTGAGCTAGCAAATGGAGTACAAAATTGACTTGGCGGTAGTGGTGGGTTACTTTACAGATTGGAGGCCTGTGACCAGCAGTATGCTACAGAGATCAGTGCTGATTCCATTATTGTTTGCATTCTGTTTAATGAGTTGAATGAAAATGTTGGTGGCATGATTAGTAAGTTTGCGGAATGACACCAGAATTTATGCCATAGTGGACAACTGCATTTGGTAAGTTAAACCCAGTAAATGACAGGACCCTAGGGAATGCTGTAGAAAAGAGGGACTGTGCATAGTAGTGCAGTCAAGTATACAAGTACATAGTTACATGAGAATGATGACACAGAATGGTGAAAAAGATGTTTGATATGCTTGCTTTCATTGGTCAGGCAATGTATAAGAGTTGGGTTATCACGTTACAACTGTGCAAGACATTGGTGAAACCATCCTTGCAGTCTTGTAGATAGACACAAAAAGCTGGAGTAACTCAGCGGGAGAGGCAGCATCTCTGGAGAGATGGAATGTGTGACTCTTCAGGTCGAGACTTCAGAGTCTGAAGAAGGGTCTCGACCCGAAATGTCACCCATTCCTTCTCTCCAGAAATGCTGCCTGTCCCGCTGAGTTACTCCAGCTTTTTGTGTCTATCTTTGGTTTAAACCAGCATCTGCAGTTCCTTCTTACACACTTGCAGTATTGTATATAGTTCTGATCCCTTGGTTATGGGAAGGATGTTATTGATCTGAAAAAACCCCAAGATTCACTAGGAAGATGCTGGGACTGAACAGTTTGAATATAAGGACCGACTGGACAGGCTGGGGATAGTTTTCCCTGGAGCATAGGATGCTGAGTAGAGGGCATAGTTTTAAGGTGAGGGAAAAGATTTTAAAAGGATGTGAGGGGGATTTTTTCCCAAAGAGGGTGGTGAATATGTGGGACAAACTGTCAGTTTGTGCAACTGTGCAATTACGACATTTAAAAAACAATTCGACAGTTATAGGATAGAAAAGGTTTAGAGGGCTTTATGTCGAATGCAGGCAAATGGGACTAGCTCAGGTAGGTAACCTGGTTGGATAGCAGGTTGGGCCGAAGAGCTTGTTTCTGTGTAGGAGGGAACTGCAATGCAGGTTTAAACCGAAGATAGACACAAAAAGCTGGAGTAACTCAGCGGGACAGGCAGCATCCCTGGAGAGAAGGAATGGGTGACGTTTCAGGTCGAGACCCTTTTTCAGCTTGTTTCTGTGCTGTGCAGCTTTATGACTGTGACTAAAGGTGGGTTAAATAATTTGCACAGGATGCAATTTATGTTGTAAATTCTGAATTCATTTATGTTGGTTTGGCAACATCCAACTTCCAGACAATAGGACGGAGGAACTTGGGGCAATCAATAGAAGTGTCAGGAGGGCAGTCAGTGTTACCATCAAAGAGGTGCTGAAGGTATTATCATCTATGAAGGTAGACAAATCTCCAGGGCCTGATCAGATATTTCCAAGGACATTGTGGGAAACTAGAGAGGAAATTGTGGCTGCCCTGGTTGAAATTTCATAATCATAATCATACTTTAGCCAGGTATGTTTTGCAACATACGAGAACTTTGATTTGCCATTCAGTCGTCTTTAAATACAGGAAAGGTGCTAGAAGACTGCAGGGTGCAAATATTGTGCCTCTATTCAAGAAGGGCTGCAGGGAAAATGCTGGGAACCATAGGCCAGTGAGCTTAACATCTGTAGTCGGAACATTACTAGAGAGTGTTCTGTGGGATAGGATATGCATTTAGATGGACAAGGGCTGATTAGGGATAGTCAGCATGGTTTTGTATGTAGGAGGTTGTGTCTCACAAATCTATTGAGATTTTTGAAGACAAGACTAAGAAAGTTGATGAGGGCAGAGCTGTAGATGTTGTATATCTGGACTTCAGCAAAGTGTTCGACAAGGTTCCACATGGTAGGCTGCTCTGGCAGGTTAGATTGCATGGGTTGCAAGGAGAGATAGCTGAATGGAAGGAAGCAATATGAAGGTGGAAGTTTGCTTCTCGGACTGGAGGCCTGTGACTCGTGGTGTGCCTCAGGGTTCAGTGCTGGACCCGTTACTGTTTGTCATCTACATCAATGACATGGATGAGAACATACAGGGCAAGATTAGCAAGTTTGTTGATGATACAAAAGTGGGTGGTTTTTCAGATAGTGAAGATGGTTCTGAAAAATTGCAGCAGGATCTGGATCGATTTGCCAGGTGGGCTGAGGAATGGTTGATGGAATTTAGTACAGAGAAATGTGCGGTGTTGCATTTTGGGAAGTCTAACATGAGCAGGACCTACACAGTGAATGGTGGGGCTCTGGGGAGTGTTATAGAGCAGAGGGTTCTAGGAGTGCAGGTGCATAGTTCCTTGAAGGTGGAGTCACAGGTAGGTAGATAGGGTGGTCAAAAAGGCTTTTGGCACATTCACCTTCATCATTCAGAGTATTGAGTATAGAAGTTGGGAGGTCATGTTGCAGTTGGATAAAACATTGGTGAGACTGCATTTAGAGTAGTGTGTTCAGTTCTGGGCACCATGTTATAGGAAAGATGTTGTCAAGCTGGAAATGGTACAGAGAAAATTTACGAGGATGCTACCAGGACTAGAGGGTCACACTAGATGATGAGTAAGTCAAATCAAGTCAAATCAATTTTATATGTATAGCACATTTAAAAACAACCCACGTTGACCAAAGTGCTGTACATCAGTTCAGGTCCTAAGAACGAACATACAATGGCACACAAACATAACAGCACATACATAAACAGTTCACAGTGCCCCCTCAGAGGGCCTCAAATGCTAGGGAGTAGAAATAGGTTTTGAGCCTGGACTTAAAGGAGTCGATGGAGGGGGCAGTTCTGATGGGGAGAGGGATGATGTTCCACAGTCTAGGAGCTGGGACTCTGTTCCTTGGAGTGAAGGAGGATGAGGGGTGATGTTATAGAGGTGTATAAAATCATGAGAGGAATAGATGGGATAGATGCATAGAGTCTCTTGCCCAAAGTAGGTGAACTGAGGACCAGCGGACATAGGTTTAAGGTGAAGGGGGAAAGATTTAATAGGAATCTGAGGGGTAACTTTTTCACACAGGATTAAGATGAAGAGTAAGAGATTTAGAAGGGATGTAAGGAAGACTTTCATGCAAAGGATGGTTGGAGTTTGGAACATAGTGCCTAAAGGGCCTGTCCCACTTTGGCGATTTTTAAGGTGACTGCTGGTGACTAGGCTGTCATCGCACGGTCGCTGGTGTGTCGTGGGATGTCGCAGGCATGGTCATGAGTAGTCTCCAATGAGTCGTAGCTTTTTTCGGGTCGCCGCGGAATTTTCTCCCTGCTTGAAAATTTTCGGCAACTGCTGGCTTGACGCCAATGATCGTAGCTTGTCGTATCCTGTCTGGGCGCTGTCGAAGGGCAAGGTTGTCGCCAGGTGACTTTGGTTGTTGCCGGTGCTGATCCACCTTTTATGAGAATTTTGTTTGTTTGAATAAAGTAAATTTTGGACATTTTGACCAAAGATTGATGTTTGAAGTTATTGTATTTCAGAGTAGTTTCGCATGGCATCTCTTTCAAATATTTTAATTTCATTTATTTTGACCAGTAAAACAAACACAAACCCAAGCATTGCACTGCATTGAAAAGCGAACTCTTTTCATTTATTTTGACATTGCACTGCGTTGGGTCTCTTCAGGGCATCAACCACACAGACCTCTTCTTGGGCTTCTGCTTCCCCATTCTTGTGCTTCTATCTTGCAGAATTTTAAGCATGAGGGCAGCTGCAAGCAGCAGGGCTTGCATTTGATGTAAGAGCAATGCCATCATATATTGCTTCCTGGCAGTCATGTTGCTGAATGATTGGAGACCCGACCCAAACCGATTTTGGCGCCAAAAATATGTGAAATGGCTACCCCCGTTGTCATCAGTTGTGACCTGACATGGTCGTAGCTTGTTGAGGGTGGAGGTAGGTTGACTTCAGTTGTTGTAGCTTGTCGCAGTCGCTGTCGTAGGTGGACGTCCTAGGTCGCGATGACTGGGTCACCGGTTGTCGGTAGCTTGCCGTCGCCTAGGTGATAGGTTGTTGTAGCTTGTCGTAGGCATTGTCGTAGACATTGTCGTAGGGTTAAAAAAATCGAAGGTTTCTCGGCGATCTGCTACGACTTTGACAGTCGCCTTAAAAATCACCAAAGTGGGACAGGCCCTTAAGACTCCATTGGCTCCATTTATACCTCGCGCTGCCTGGCCATGGACAGCAGCATAATCAAGGACTTCACACCCTAGCCACTCCCTCTTCTCCCATTGGGCAAAAAGTATAGAAGTGTGTAAATGCACAACTCCTGATTCAGTGACTGTTTCTTCCCAGCAGTTATCAGGCAACTGAATCATCGTACCACAACCAGAGAACCGTCCTGAACTACTATCTACCTCATTGGTGACCCTCGGACTATCTTTGATTGGACTTTACTGGCTTTACTTTGCACTAAACGTTATTCCCTTATCGTGTATCTGTACACTACGAATGGCTTGATTGTAATTATGTATTGTCTTTCCGCTGGCTGGTTAGCACACAACAAAAGCTTTTCACTGTACCTCGGTATATGTGACAATAAACTGAACTGAAGAGAGTGGTGGAGGCTGAAACTCTCAGAGCTTTTAAGAAGTATATGGTCTAACACTTGAAACACCGAGGCGTAGAAGATTATGGATTTATTACTGGTCAATGGATTAGTTTAGATGAGTGCTTGATGGTCTGCATTGACATGATGGGCAGAAAGGCCTATTTCTCTGTGACTCAATGGCTGTTAGATAGATTATACTTAATGGCAGATCAACAATTGTTGCTGTTATAGTCTGACAGAGATGGGGTGTGCTTAGAGGTATGACACTGACAGTTCTTCTCTCAGTATAAGCATAAAATTGCTAAAACTGTATGCTTTTAAGCATTTACATTCAGCTTGGTGACCTGGGGCAGATCTTCCTTGAAAGTGACTTTTTCCAGTAGCTGATTTCTCCCATGATTGATTAGGGACTGTCACATTTGCACCAAGATTGGGCATGGGCACAGTGGGCAAGTTGCTGGCCTGAGAGCTGGGAAGATTGTGGAAGACTCTGCTGCCCCTTAAGGAGTTCCAGAGCAAATGCAGCCAATAGCTGCAGGCTCAAAGAAGCTGCCACTGGCTTAGACCAAGCAACAGACCTGGATACAGAGATTAACATTTGATCACTTTTATTGCAAAATATTCCAGATGCTAGATATCTGAAGTAAAAACAGAAAACAGTAGAAGTACTCGGCAAAGCAGGCAGCAGCTGTGGGAAGAGAAATAGATGAGAGGTTTGATAACATTTTCTTGTAATTTTAATGCAATTTCTCTCTGTGCAGATGCAGCCTGATCTCCTGAGTATTTTTATAATTATTTATTTTTGTAACTGAGGCAGTTTGCTGTACTTTTTTTCATTTGAGCAAGATGTTTGCATATTTGAACCAGGCGCCTGTGGCAGATTGAAGAAATTCTAAGCAATATTAGATAATATTCTGTGGTCACTATTTGGAAACTGTTGTCCAGGAGAGATATGTCAGCTTTGAAAGAAAATAAGTAAAACAATATTTTAAAGAATTAGGTTAATTATTTCTGATTTGCCTGGTGACACGACATATCATTGGTGCACACTGAGAATATTTACCTTGTGTCAAAATTATAATAGTTTCAGACGCTCTTCAAAGTCAAGCTGCTCTGGCATCAGTACCAGAAATGATCACCTAGTATGAGGCTGACCACACACTCACTCAAAATTAAATTAAAATATTATAATACAATTAAAACAAAAGCACTGCCATGATGAGGTCACAATCAATTTATCACATTGGGACCCTCAAGATAATTAGTGCAGCGGTATCTGTGCAAGGTAAACAAAAATCAGATAACCTTAAATCTACCATGATGTAATGTGCATAGTACTTTATTAATACAGTTGTATAATCTATATTTCCCTTGGGGACTGACCTACCCTAGTTCTCATAGAAACATAGAAACATAGAAAATAGGTGCAGGAGTAGGCCATTCGGCCCTTCGAGCCTGCACCGCCATTCAATATGATCATGGCTGATCATCCAGCTCAGTAACCTGTACCTGCCTTCTCTCCATACCCCCGATCCCTTTAGCCACAAGGGCCACATCTAACTCCCTCTTAAATATAGCCAATGAACTGGCCTCAACTACCTTATATGGCAGAGAATTCCACAGACTCACCACTCTCTGTGTGAAGAAATGTTTTCTCATCTCGGTCCTAAAAGACTTCTCAACTAAAGCTGCATGCTTTTAAGCATTTACATTACACCAAGCTGAATGTAGATGCTTAACAACATGCAGCTTTTGTTGAGAACATACATGGCATGTTTAGCAAGTTTGCAGGTCTAAAGTGGGTGTATTGTCATTGGTGAAGATGGTTGTCAAAAATTGTAGCAGGATCTTGATCGGTTGGGCAGGTGAGCTGAGGAATGGTTGCTGGAATTTAAAGCCGAGAAATGAGAGGTGCTGCATTTTTGGAGGTCTAACATGGGCAGGATCTACACAGTGAATGGGAAGGCTCTGAGAAGTGTTGCAGAGCAGAGGGATCGAGGACTGCAGAACATAGATCCTTGAAAGTGGGTCCACGGGTAGATAGGGTAGTCTAAAAGGTTTTTTGCACATTCGGCTTCATCACTCAGAGTATTGAGCATAGAAGTTGGGAGGTCATGTTGCAGTTATGTAAGATGTTGGCGAGGCCACATTTGGAGTATTGTGTTCAGTTTTGGGGCTCCATTTTATAGGAAAGATGTTGTCATGCTGGAAAGGGTGCAGAGAAGATTTACATGAATGTTGCCAGGACTCTAGGGCCTGAGCTATAGGTAGAGGTTAAGCAGGCTAGGACTCTACTCCTTGGAGTGCAGGAGGATGTGGGGTAATCTTGGAGAGGTATACAAAATCATGAGAGGACTAGATTGGGTAAACGCACAGAGTCTCTTGCCCAGAGTAGGGGATTCGTGAATTAGAGGACATAGGTTTAAAATGAGTGGGGAAAGATTAAATAGGAACCGGAGGGGTAACTTTTTTAGCACAAAGGTTGGTGGGTGTGTGGAACGAGCTGCCAGAGGAGGTAGTTGAGGCAGGTTTAAGAAACGTTTAAGAAATATTTTGACAAGTACATGGATATGACAGGTTTAGAGGAATATGGGCCACATGCAGGCAAGTGGGACTCGTGTAAAGGGACCTGTTGGTCAGTGTGGACAAGTTGGACCGAAGGATCTGTTTCCACGCAGTATGTCTCCATGACTTTATATACATTTGAGCTAATTTCAAATGTGATGAAGGTTCTGGCTTCACATTTGGGCACTGGTTTAGTAGATAAAACAGTGAATAAAAGGTGCTGCTACTTCAAATGAAGACGGCAGCACAGTGACATAGCTGGTTGAGTCGCTGCCTCACAGTGCCAGAGATCTGGGGTTCGATTCTGACCTTGGGTTCTGTCTGTGTGGAGTTTGCACTGTGACTGTGTGGGTTTACTCCAGGTGTTCTAGTTTCCTCACACATCCCAAAGATGTGCAGGTTTGCAGGTCAAATGGCCTCTGTAAACATTGTCCCTAATATGTAGAAAGTGGATAAG
Organism: Rhinoraja longicauda; assembly: GCF_053455715.1. Classification (NCBI taxonomy): domain Eukaryota; kingdom Metazoa; phylum Chordata; class Chondrichthyes; order Rajiformes; family Arhynchobatidae; genus Rhinoraja; species Rhinoraja longicauda. The sequence goes on along the minus strand of NC_135955.1, from coordinate 47,903,383 downwards.
AAAGTGGGATAATATTGAACTAGTATGAACAGGTGGTCAACATGGCTGAAAGGGCTGTTTCAATGTTGTATCTCTAAACTGAACTAAACAAGGTAAAATAGGAGTACTCCAAAAAAAAGGCCAGTGCCATTTATTTTAAATCACTGATATGGGTGAAACAAATCTTTGGTCCAAATCTCGGTACAATGAATAGAACTGAAATAAAAAACTGAATCTGTGAAACATTCCCACATGCACTGCAATGCATCAGGCATCATGTCATGCATTGTTGGGGAAGATCATGTCATGCATTGCTGGGGAAGATTCCAACAAGGGGACATAGCTTCAGAATTGAGGGACAAAAGTTTAGGGGTAACATGAGGGGTAACTTCTTTACTCAGAGGGTGGTGGCTGTATGGAATGGGCTTCCGGTGGAAGTGGTGGAGGCTGGCTCGATTTTATTATTTAAGAGTAAATTGGATAGGTATATGGATAAGAGGGGATTAGAGGGTTATGGTCTGAGTGCAGGTAGATGAGACTAGGTCAGGGAGAGTGGTCGGCGTGGACTGGTAGGGCCGAACGGGCCTGTTTCCGTGCTGTAGTTGTTATATGGTTATATGGTTATATGGTAATGTACACTGAAACCTGCGATCCAGTTGCCACCAGATGCACGCTGCATGGGTGGCGCTCGGGTTTTGATAACATGTTGAGGCCGACCCTGTCCTGCAGGAGGTTTCAGTCTCGATGTGGTTCTGTCAAACCACGAAATACAAATGAATCAGCTTTCCAGATCACACTTCATTGGATAACTTTGCTGCAAGAAGAAAATTGCACATATTTAGGGGCCAATTCTTCATAAGATTTAATCTTAAAATCTCTCAACGTGCTTACCATAAGCAACCTAGTTTGATGGTATTTTTTTCTGTGCAGTTTAAGTAACTATCTTTTAGAAACCTTAATGTCCTTCCCACTATTCTGTTGGGTAAGGAATTCCAGGAGTTGGACCTAGCAGCGACTAGTGGGGTGCCTCAAGGCTCAGTGCTGGGACCCCAATTATTTACAATATATAAATTATTATATATTATAGTCAAATATATAGGGAATTAAATGTAACATCTCCAAGTTTACGTATGACACAAAGCTGGGTGACAGAGTGAGCTGCGAGGAGGAAGCTATGAGGCTGCAGGGTGGCTTGTATAGGTTGGGTGAGTAGGCAGATGCATGGCAGATGCAGTATATAATATGGATAAATGTGAGGTTATCCACTTTGGTATCAAGAACAGGAAGGCAGATTATTATCTGTGGTCAGATTAGGAAAAGAGGAGGTTCAACGAGACCTGGGTGCCCTTGTACATCAGTCACTGAAAGTAAGCACACAAAATGCCGGAGTAACTCAGCGGGACAGGCAGCAACTCTGGAGAGAAGGAATGGGTGATGTTTCGGGTCAAGACCCTTCTTCAGACTGAAACGTCACCCATTCCTTCTCTCCAGAGATGCTACCTGTCCCACTAGTTACTCCAGCATTTTATGTCTACCTTTGATTTAAATCAGCATCTGCAGTTCTTTCCTACTGAAAGTAAGCATGCAGGTCCAGCAGGCAGTGAAAAAAGCTAATGGCATGTTGGCCTTCATTGCGAGAGGATTTGAGTTTAGGAGCAAGGAGGTCCTACTGCAGATGTACAGGGCCCTGGTGAGACCTCACCTAGAGTATTGTGTGCAGTTTCGGTCTCCTAATTTGAGGAAGGACATTACTGCTGTTGAGGGAATGCAGCATAGGTTCACCAGGTTAATTCCCGGGATGGCAGGACTGACATATGATGAAAGAATGGGTCAACTGGGCTTGTATTCACTGAAATTTAGAAGGATGAGAGAGGCAGAAAGGGGTGCAGATGTTGCAATCGAAGCAATGGCCGGTTCATTTGAACTTCGAGTCAGTGTGCCTCCAGAATGTTGATAGTGAGTAACTCAGTGATGATGATGCCCAATAAATGTCAAGAGTAGGTGGCTAGACTCTCTCTTGTTCAACCTACTTGTTGCCTGGCACTTTTTTAGCATGAATGTTACTTACCACTTATGAAGGCATTCATGATGTATTTAACAGTTGCAACAAAGATTCCTTGTTCCAAATAGAATTTATTGGAATAGGTGCAGATGAATGATAGCACCAGTGTTTTTTGTGTGTGATAATACATGGCGATACGCTGTTAAAAATTAAAATGTATTTATTAAAATAAGTTGTCAGGAGCTTAAGCACTTATGGGATGGCAATCCACCGTAGACACCAACAAAAAGGGATGATATGCGACCCAACACCTTTTTGTTTACAAAAAAGAACTGGATGGTACTAATCCAGTTTGAATTGGCACCTGTGAGGGCAGTATTCATTAAGCTTAAGGTGGTGATTCAATTTCTGCTGTTGTACACTTAAGAACTTGGAACATAAAACAGTACAGCACAGTAGTAGGCCCTTCGGCCCACAATGCCCGTGCCAAACATGATGTTGGGTTAAATTAATTTCCTCTGCCAGTGTGTGATCCATATCCCTGCATGTGCCTATCTAACAGCCTGTTAAAGAGAATATAGAACATAGAACTTAGAATAGTACGGCACAGGAGCAGGCTTTTCGGCCCGCAGTGTCTGCACTAAGCATGATGCGAGATAAACTAATCTCATCTTTCTGCACATGATTCATATTCCTCCATTCCCTGCATATCCATGTTCGTATTTAAAAGCCTCTTAAATGCCACTATAGTTTCTGATTCCATCACTACCCCAGGCGATGTGTGTCAGCCATCCGCCACCCTCTGTAAAACAAAATGTCCCGCACTTTAAACTTTGCTCCTCTTATCTTAATGCTTGCCCTCCAGCCTTAAATCAACCCTGGATAAAAGGTTCTGACAATCTGCTTATCTAGACATCTCAGAATTTTATATACTGCAATCAGTGAGGGGGTGTTTGGAGTCACTGTGATGGATGTTTGTGTTGGGGTCGTGTGTCCTGTGTTCTTTTCTTTTTTGCTGTGTCTTGTGACTGCTGAAATTTTGTTCGGTATTTATACCGAATGACAATAAAGTTCTGTTATCAGGTCTCCCTTCAGCCTCTGACACTCCAGAGAAAACAGTCCAACTTTGTCCAACATTTCCTAAGAGCTAATATCCTCTAATCCAGGCAGCATTCCAGTAAGCCTCTTCTGCGTCCCCTCCAAAGCCTCCACATCCTTCGTGTAATGGGGCGACCAGAACTGCACGCAATACTTTAAATGCGGTCTAACCAAACTCTCGTAGAGCTACATCATGACTTCCTGACTATTATACTCAATGCTCCAACCAATGAAGGCAAGCATACCATATGCATTCTTTGTCTTTTTTTTCCATTTGTTTCCATCTCCTGAAGAATCCAGAGTTATACTGTATCCTTGTGCTTCTCAGTTATAACGCAATACAGTCATCCAAACAAAAGCACATCAGATTTCACTTGTACACCGGTTTCACGGGCCGCACAGTGGCACAGCTTTGAGTTGCTACCTTACAGTGCCAGAGACCTGGGTTCGATCCTGAGTACAGGTGCTGTCTGTATGGAGTTTGTACGTTCTCCCTGTGATTGTGTAGAGTTTCTCCGGTTGCTCTGGTTTCATCCCACACTCCGAAGAAATACAGGTTTGTAGATTAATTGGCTTCTGCAAATTGTAAATTGTCCCTGGTGTGTGGGATAGTGCTAATGTACGGGGTGATCGCTGGTGAGCGCACATTCGGTGGGCTAAAGGGCCTGTTCCACGCTGTATCTCTAAAGTCTGAAGTCAAGCATACCAAGGCCACCCAATTCCACATCAGGACTGGCCTTTCAGAACTTTCCACTGCATCTTTGCTCTTCTTGACATCCATTAAAGTGCAAAAAGTTCCTCCAAGGTATATTTGAGAAGACTAAAGCAATTCAATATCTGCCATAAAATCCGCTGACTCCATTGCTTTCCTTGGGGAACAAATAGTTTGCCACCATGAAGCTTGGTTTCTAGCCCCTTGATCTTTCCAGCACTTAGACACATCTTCATAGTTTACCTGCCTACTCTCTTGTCTCTGCTCATCTGTAGCCAAAATGTTTACATGTGCCTTATGACATGTACGATTGTCAAATCTAGAGCTCTCCTATGATACGATACGACAGAACTTTATTTATCCCAGGAGGGAAATAGATATGCCAACAGTCATAAAAACACAAAATAAATGAAATTAAAGTGATGAGTGGAAAGGCTTGGGGATGTGCAAAGTATGGCGGGGGGGGGGGAAGGGGGGAAGAGGAGGGGTGGGAAGGCGGGGGGGAGTCAGTATCAGTCTCAGTCTCAGTATACCCCATGACAGAAGGGGGAGGAGTTGTACAGTCTTATAGCCACAGGGACGTTCTGTCAATCTTTCACCTTCCACTGTACATAGACCCAAGCCTACCCAAGCAACTGCTGTTCTGCATTCTAACCAGCACCCATTCCTGCACTTCCATCGATACTGTACTTGCTGCTCTGCAATGAGTCCCAGATATACAGCACGGAAGTATATCCTGTAGCCTATCATGTTCACACCAGCCACCGAGCATGTCTTCACACCAATATGGTACGAATCTGATTATATTTGCCCCATATTCCCATTAACATCTCCTAAATTCTACCGCTTGCCCACATACTAGAGACAACTTACACTGGCAGCTTAATCTAGCAACTTCTCCCACATCATTGGGATATGGGAGAAAATGAGCACTCGGAAGAAACCTATACCACCACAGGGAGAATATGCAAACTCCACATCAATTATTTTCTGGTTAGGCAATACCTTTTCCTTTAAATTCGTATCCTTTGAGTTCATGGCTTCATTCATCATGCTCTACGGTCGAGGTTTGCACAATTCAGTTGAAGTTGCTTAAAATGATTTACCATAATAGTGATTTCATGTCAATTCAGTCTTTTACTACACGGATTAGAGATCTTCCTTTATTTTCCGTGTAAGAAAATAACTGTAGATGCTGGTACAAATCGAAGGTATTTATTCACAAAATGCTGGAGTAACTCAGCAGGTCAGGCAGCATCTCAGGAGAGAAGGAATGGGTGACATTTCGGGTCGAGACCCTTCTTCAGTCTGAAGAAGGGTCTCGACCCGAATCGTCACCCATTCCTTCTCTCCTGAGATGCTGCCTGACCTGCTGAGTTACTCCAGTATTTTGTGAATAAATTCCTTTCTTTTCCTGTTCCTTGGGGTTGAGGAATAGATTAAAGAGAAACATGATTAAAAGGCATAATTATTGCGAAAGGTTGCTTAGATTAAGCTCTCACGTCTGCTAATAGAAGAAACAGAATCAATCCATGAAACAGCAGAACAGGGAAAAATATCTAATTGAATCCAAAATTGAATGAGGGAGACCTGCATATTACCTTGCATCGTAGATGGAGGACATTTTAGCTTGTCATGTCTCTGCCAATTTTTTCTGCGCAAATTCTCTTCACCACCCCAAGATTCTATAACACGTCTACTCATTTCAGGGCAATTTACAATGACCATATAACCTCCCAAACTGCACATCTTTGGGGCATGGGTGGAAACAAGAGACCTGGGGAAAACCCACACGTCTCAGGAAAAATATGCAAACTCTAGACAATTAGCACCAGTGGTCAATAAATTTGAGTGCCTATTACTTTCTGAGAAATGGCTTGAAAGACATTAGTGATGCTCAAAACAGAAAGAATCACAATTGCAAAGTCATGATTTTTATTTTTAGTAACAATAAAACTTGTTCTTGCAAATAATTATGACTGGCCACAAAAGTTGTTGAACTGGCCTCATTGATCATTTGGTTTACTTCATTACCATTTTCTCCTCTACAGCTTATTTCGATTGTTTTCTCTAATTTGCAATCTTTACTAAATTGCACCCAGGGTCCATATCATTGTTTCTTCTGCTCAGGAGAGATTTTCTGCAACATCATGACTATAAACTTCTACAGGTGCACCATGGAAAGTATCACAGCTTGATTTGGGCCAAGCTCTGCCAAGACTGCAAGAAATTACAGAGAATTGTAGATGTAGCCCAGTCCATCGCAAAAGCCAGACTTTCCACCATGGACTCCATCTACATTTCAGACTGCCTTGAGAAAAGCAGCCAACTTAATCAGATTTGTCCCACCCCGCTCGGTCTTTTTTCCCCCTGCTCCCGTCCGGCAGAAGGTATTGGATGGGAGCAGGGAGAAGCATGCACCAACAGACTCAGCTTCTTCCCCTCTGTTATCAGGCTTCTGAATGGTCCTTCCGTAAGCTGGGGTGTAATCTGATTCACCTCTACCTCATTGAGGACATTGGACTTTGTCTATGGAACTGATGCGCTAAAATGTGCTGCAATGCTGAGAACCATGTTCTGCACTCTGTATCTTCCCTTCTGTACTTGTATTCTTTATACTTGAGTTTGACTTGATTGTATCTACATATGGTATGTCTGATCTGTTTAGATAGCACACAAAAACTGTACTTCGGTACATGTGACAGTAATAAACCTACAACTATTCCTTAAAGTATTTTTCCCTTGTGCAGTCCTGTGTGATCAAGGATGAGGCTTCCCCTCCGATTTGTAGATACTGAGATGGTTGCTATGATCAGTGTGGAACTGCGGCATTGAAGAGATACCATTAACACTATCCACAAAATCTTACAAATCAACCAGATAAGCAGAAGAATACTAGAAACAAAGAACTGCAGATCCTGGTTGAAACACAAAGATAGACACAAAGTGCTGGAGTAACTCAGCGGGCCAGGCAACATTCCTGAAGAATATACCACGGTGGCGCAGCAGTAGAGTTGCTGCCTTACAGTGCTTGCAGTGCCGGAGAACTGGGTTCGATCCTGACTGCGGGTGCTGTCCTTACGGAGTTTGTACATTCTCCCCATGAGAGCGTGGGCTTTCTCCGAGATCTTTGGTTTCCTCCCACACTCCAAAAGAAGTACAGGTATAGAGGTTAATTGGCTTGGTGTATGTGTAAATTGTCCCTAGTGTGTGTAGGATGGTGTTAATGTGCGGGGACCGCTGGTTGGTATGGACTCGGTGGGCCAAAGGGCCTGTTTCCGCGCTGCATCTCTAAACTAAAAACAAAATAACGATAAGTGACATTTCGGGTTGGGACTCTTCTTCAGAAGAATAGTAGCATGTTCACCCAGACCAACATTCTTGTAACGTAGCTCCAATTGCAATTGTGCAGTTCCGACAGTGAGTCACCTCATTTGCTTTGCTGACATCAGGTTCACTACTCTGAACTCTGCCATGGCAAGATTTAGATTTTAGATTTAGAGATACAGCTCAGAAACAGGCCCTTCGGCCCACCGGGTCCGCGCCGTCCAGCGATCCCCGCACACTAAGATTGAGTATGATTTGCTTCCACTTTAATTTTGTGAGCAGTGTGATGGCTGATAAGACCAGACAATATCTGGTGAGCAGAGCACAGAATTCAAGGGTAATCTCAAAACCTCCAAGAAACAATATAGCCTTCTCATTGACTCATGAATCCTTGGTCCATGACCATTCAGAATGAAAAAAAGAGCAACAAGACTGGTACTGGCAACATTGGATGTCTTTGGGAATACAGAGGTCCAGTAAAACAGGTGGAAGTGCAAAAGTTACCACATAGCCTCCCCATCCACCTCGTTCAGCACCTTCTACCCTGCCTGTAGCAGCTTCAACAGACTTCAAACTGGTCTCATCAGCCATCACACTGCTCACAAAATTAAAGTGGAAGCAAATCATACTCAATCTTGAAGGATGGCTTAAGAAGAAGTCATTAGCGCTGGAAACTGAGATGTTCACAGAGCAAAGCGGGTCAGTCATGACAACACTGGTATGAACTCAGGAGTACTGGATTAAAATTAAAACTCTCCAGATAACTGCAAACTTGAATTGAGATTTTATGAAATTCTGTTTGTGAGAAAATTACAGTCTAGATAATTTATTAACTCTGAGCCTGGTCAGAAATGAGGCTTTGAGGAGCATCATGTTCAATTGGGTAATCTATTTTAGTATTTGTAACCAGCTCCCTGAATGATATTTAATAGTTTGCTGTTAGGACTTGTAGGAATTCTTCATATATTTGTTATTGCCTGAGGTACCGAAGCAATATTATTTGGGCATGAATGAGCTTGTTGTTTGTTTATGCTCAGAGAAGCATGGACTTGCTGCTACATGCTTTGGAAGCTCAATGTTGTCTGAAGTTTCAGAGGTCTCTTACTTTAATGAAAGATGCAGGGGAGTGCAGTCTACATTTTTAAGTTTAATTTCATTCAATCTAAAATTCTGTTACTGCCTGTTCCTTGCTTGACGTTAGTTATTAAACATATCAATTTGTTATAGAGGAATTTCTGCAAGACATTTTATTGTGCTGAAAGCAAAATAATTTAACCATTCTTCACAACCAAAATTTTGTTTGCCATTTATCTAATGGCTAATTTGGAACGTAGAAATCTCTTTATATTTTTGGTGCTGATGTGAACTCTTTAAAAATCCAACAATATCAGCCTCTAATTTTTTGAATAAAAAGCTTGTGTAATTTTATCATGTTCTGTACATTTCCACAGTCCTTTTTCCAAAACACTTAATAGTAAGCTCAAATGTACCTGTAATATTTACTTATGAATTAGTTTAGTTTAGTTTAGTTTAGAGATACAGTGCGGAAACAGGCCCTTTGGCCCACCGAATCCGCGCCGACCAGCGATCCCCACACATTAACATTATCCTACACAAACTAGGGACAATTTACAATTATACCAATCCAATTAACCTACATACCTGTTTGTCTTTGGAGTGTGGGAGGAAACCGAAGATCAGAGAAACCCCACACGATCATGGGGAGAACGTAAAAACCGTACAGAAAGCACCCCTAGTCGGGATCGAACCGAATCTCCAACACTGTAAACGCTGTGAGACAGCAACTCTACCGCTGCACCACCATGCCGTGGTTTACATATTTGTTCTTATGGTTGATTTCCCATCCTTCATTTCCCTTTACTGTGCTCAGGCTACTCTCTCCATCTCCCACCTATTTATCTTTATAAGGAAAACTGATGAATTTCAGTCAATCAACCTAGATAACTTTCGTGATTTAGCTTATGAGTTCATTAAAAATCTTTTGCATCAGACCACCAAGCATTTGCTAGACCTTCAAGTAAATACAAATGTTATTAATTATGTCGGTTAGACAGATAGGAATATTATACTGTGCTTTGTCGTGGAAGGAGAAATTTGTGAATGAATATAGAAGGTTTCCAATTGTTCTTAATTAATCTGCCGTTTTGCTGAATAGAGTAGGGGGCGATGCGATGATCTTGTGTTGTTAATTCTGGTTTGATCATTATATATTTTTCCTGCACTGTAGTCAATTTACAGGTATTATGCTGTTGGCATTGATAAGAGTGTAAGAAATAGAGCACGATTATGCCTTTCAGACCTTCAAGCCTGCTGCTTCCTTCAACATAAACCATAAATAATATTTTGCCTCGAAGATTATTTTCCTTGTCTATCGCATCATTCGGCATCACAAAATGCTGGAGTAACTCAGCAGGTCAGGCAGCATCTAGGAGAGAGGGAATGGGTGACGTTTCGGGTCGAGACCCTTTTTCAGACTGATGTCAGGGGAGAGGGCGGGACAGAGAAAGGATATAGGTGGAGACAGGAAGACAGTGGGAGAACTGGGAAGGGGGCGGGGAAGAGAGGGACAGAGGAACTATCTAAAGTTAGAGAAGTCAATGTTCATACCACTGGGCTGTAAGCTGCCCGAGCGAAATATGAGGTGCTGTTCCTCCAATTTCCGGTGGGCCTCACCATGGCATTGGAGGAGGCCCATGATAGAGAGGTCAGACTGGGAGTGGGAGGGGGAGTTGAAGTGCTCAGCCACTGGGAGATCAGGTTGGTTAAGACGGACTGAGCGAAGGTGTTGAGCGAAACGATCGTCGACCCTGCGTTTGGTCTCGCCGATGTAGAGACGTTGACATCTGGAACAGCGGATATAATAGATGAGGTTGGAGGAGGTGCAGGTGAACCTCTGTCTCACCTTGAAAAACTGTTTGGGTCCTTGGATGGAATCGAGGGGGCATTCGGCATTGTGGTGCAGTGGTAGAGTTGCTGCCTTACAGCACTAGAGATGCAGGTTCGATCCGGATTACAGGTGTGATCTGTACACAGTTTGTACATTCTCCCCGTGACCTGCATGGGTTTTCTCCGGTTTCCTCCAACACTCCAATGACGTACAGGTTTGTAGGCTAAGTGGCTTGGTAAAATTGTAACTTGTCCCTAGTGTGGGTAGAATAGTGTTCGTGTGCAGGGATCTTTGGTCAGTGAGGATTTGATGGGCCTGTTTCCACGTTGTATCTCTAAACTAAACTATATCATTCACTTCCCTCAATGGCTGTAAATCTATCAGTCTGTTTTGAATGAAATGAATGACTTGGCTTCTCATGACCACCAGGGTGAAGAATCCCAAAGAATCATCACACTCTGCATGAAGAAATTTCTCTTCACTTTACTACAAAGTAACATTTCTGCAGCGAGTTCTAGGCACCTACCACTTTCTGTTTTTAAAAAAACTTGCATGGTACATCTCCTTTAATCTTTTCTCCTCTCAATTTTAAGCAATGCCTTCTAATTCTTGACATCACTCTGGGGAAAAATCAGGTTTCCCACCAATAACCCAACAATCAACTTTAGTATGGGCTCAGAAAATCAAACAGCCTCTTTCTGTCCTTTAGATTTCTCGTCCCTATGTAATTTTATTTTCTATAGAGTGAGAAGGATTTCAATTGTAATCCTGGGGCTCAATCTAGCCCTTTGGTGCTGTCTGGGAGGTATTCCTTCCTGTGGACTTCTCCCAAGTGCTCCAGTTTCCTTGCATATTCCACGGGTGTGCTTGTAGGTTAATTGGTTGCTGTGTTACCCATGGTGTGGGTAGATTGCAGGGGAATCAGCTTGATAAGCGAAAGTATAGATAACAGGGGAATAGATGATGAATTGAGTTTGCTCTGAAAAGGGCGTCAGAGTGGTGCAGCTTGTGGAGCTGCTGCCTCACAGCGCCAGACACCCCGGTTCAGTCCTGACCCTAGGGCTGGCTGTGTAGTGTTTGCACATTCTCCTTGTGACCGCGTGGGCTTCCTTCAGATGCTCTGGTTTCCTCCCACATTCTAATGACTTGCGGGTTTGTAGTTTAATTGTCCTCCATAAAATTGCCCCTCGTATGTAGGAATGAATGCAAAAATGGGATAATAAAGAAATAGTATGAACGGGAGATCAATGGTCAGCATGGACTCGGTGAGCCAAATGTTGTATCTCTAAATTGAAATTAAAGCTGTCATAGACTTGACAAGTTGAATGGCCTCCTTCTGCATCACGGAAAGTATGCAAGTGAAAAAATATATCCAAAGTATCTTTATAATTACTGAGTTTGGTTTGTGTTATCCAAACTATTTTGTTTAATTTCAAGCAAGTTATTGAACTTGAGATGGTACTTTTTTGTCATCTCCATTGTTAATTTCCATGTTTGGCTTGCTTCCATTTAGCCTCCATACTATAACCCTGTGGTGCCCGTGGATTTTGAAGAGTTCCTGATGTCGCAATTCAACATTGCAGATTCCGATCTTCAGCAGGACCTGGGCGACTTCCCTGATGATGACCTGGACATTACTTTTGTTCCAAGAGAGTGTAGGACCATTCAGCCTTCTGTTCCTGAAGATGGGTAAAACATCTTTATTCTGGTTTTGATCTAGTTTTACTCTGTATATTTATAAACCATAAAAAATAAAAATGCCACATTGATAATGTATCAGGCAATTTTCTTTCTGCCCAGAAGCTTCAATGGTATGAGGATGTCAAAAACTCAAAGAGGCCACCTGGGAGATTTACAACAATGTAAATATGGCTGTGGAAATCCGTTTCTGTGGTTAGATTAGAAAAAAAAGTAACACTGGATTGTTCTCCTTTATAATGTGTTTTAATTTCATAAAGAAACATTTGTCATCATCGCAATAAAGATGCAAGTGGACAATTGTACTTTTTAAAGTCTTAATTGTAGCTTCGAGAGGGTGAAATAGTTTGAAGTATTTTCTTCATCCTGGACTCCGACATTGAAACAGCCGCAATAAATTCCAATTTAATAAAGAGGAGATGCAAGGAACTGCAGAAGCTGAAATCTTGACCAAAACACAAAGTGCTGGAGGAATTCAGTGCGTCAGGCAGCATTTGTGGTGGGAACTAACGTTTTGGGTTGGGGCCTTTCTTCAGACGATGGGTTCCCACCCAAAAGGTTGCCTGTCCGCTCCTTTCACAGATGCTTCTGACCCGTTGAGTTCCTCCAGCACTTTTGTGTTTATATCCAATTTAAGAATTTTTGTTCAAAGAAAAACATGGCACTCTAAAATCAACATAGCATGTATTATTGTACCAAAGACAAGGAGCTGAAATTACCTTATTTAAAAATTACCTTAGCCATGAAAAGTTTCCTTGCTGCTCTTACTTGATTATGGCTGCAGCTTGAGAAGTGAGGCAAAAACAAATTCAAGAATTGCCATTGAAAAGCCCTATCAACTCTGAGAAAACCCCGAGCTAAGAGATTTCAGGAATATGGGCATTTTAAGGCGGAGATTGACAGATTCCTAATTAGTAAGGTTGTCAGAGGTTATGGGGGGAAAGGCAAGAGAATGGGGTTGAGACGGAAAGATAGACCAGCCATGATTGAATGACAGAGTAGACTCACTGGGCCCAATGGCCAAAATTTGCTCCTACGATGTATGAAGTTATGAACAATAGTTGGGGGATTTGGTAGAAAGTGACGGCAGTAGTTTAAATACTATATCACTTCCAATTAAAGCACCACAATACTGAGCTTTCCTCATTAAGCAGCAGAGGCTGGAAAAGAGATAAGATGTTTTATTGATTGAAACTTGCACTGCACTCAAGAAAAAAACCTAACTAGGGAAGGCATGCAGTTCACCCTATGGTTAATCAATAAATGTATAGATAGGCCAGAGTTTTGCAGAAATTTTCAGTAGTTTAAGAGCTGTTGGTGCTGCTGAAGAAGGTGTTATGTTATTAATTTAGGGTGCTTTTGTTCTGAAAAATTAGTGCCCCTCAATTTCCTCAACTCTCTGACTATTATTCAGATGCCAAGTGATGAACTGTTATCTTTGACAATTTGAGTTGAGAGAGTACGGTGCTCCCTTATTATTGCACTATATTGCAATCCCCGATCAGGTGCTGAAGGCCTGCAATATAAATTAAATCCAAAACAATGTAATCCAGGGAAAACAAAAATGTGCCAAGATACAACTGCAATTGCTACTGCAGTTCTAATATATAAAAGAAACCTTTTTTTTTGTTTAAGTACAAAATGAAGCTTCTGCATTTATGCATTTTGAGTATAATTTACTCATCTGTTTTATTATGAGAAACTGTTTGCAACTCAATATGTTTGATGGAACTAACGATATTTTAATTATTTTTTAAGGGTTGATTTAGATCCACACGTGCGTGACTGTGTCCAGACCTATACTCAAGATTGGCTTATTGTCAACAAAAGGTAAGTTGATTACAGCAAGAGGAAGCATACCCGATGATTTGAAGGTTTAACAAGTTAAAACATATGCACAACTCATGGAATTTTTACAGCTGCTCTAATTCACTACTTGGAATTTTGACATTGTATTGTACTGTGAGTCAGACTGCATTATTCATGTGTGTAACTGTCTGAGACTTTCCAGTATGTTTATTTTACAATTACGACTTCAACCCTTTACTCTGTGTACATAAGATGTAGAAAAAAAAAAGGAATAATAAGATAAGCCCACTAGACATATTGGTACTGAAACAATCACGATGGTGGCCAGAATTATTTGCATCCTGGGATAAGTTCAATGACGTGCCCATCCAGGACTTCCACAGATTTCATCACCAATGTTCATGGTGGCTTTGGGAAGTCACTTCACAAACTATGTTCTTGCAGTGCTGGGAATGAATCAAAGCTGTTAACCTACAATAGACGGGTAGCAAGGGCGGCACGGTGGCGTAACAGAGTTGCTGTCATAAAGCACTTGCAGCGCCGGAGGCCCGGGTTCAATCCCGACTACAGGTGCTGTATGTGCGGAGTTTGTACGTTCTTCCCGTGACCGCGTGGGTTTGTTCCAAGATTTTTGTTTTCCTCCCACAGGCCAAAGACATACAGATTTGTAGGTTAATTGGCTTGGTATAACTGCAAATTGTGTAGGATAGTGTTAATGTGCGGGGATCGCTGGTCAATGCGTACTCGCTGGGCCGAAGAGCCTGTTTCCGCGCTGTATCTCTAAACTAAACTAAATCAACAGATATCAATGGTAATGAAGTGGAGATCTGACCATTCATGGGCCAATTTTATCTGCTTGAGCTTATGAATCTATCTGAAATATATTGCTCCAAAACACAAGAAATGGAAGTACCTCGGTGTGCAATATTCCAGGCCAGTAGCAATAAGGATCCTTTCAGACCACTGAGGAAATTAAATAAATTTGACCTCCAGCAAAATAAAATGGCACTTGGAGTGGAGAAAGCCATTTTCTCCAATGGTCCACCAATCATCCCCATTTCATTATTAAAACAAGAAGCATTAGTATGAGGACAGTTTTTCATATTAACTAGTTAATATTAACTAGCCCTGTTAACTAGCTATCAGTATCTAGCACTTTTTTGTGATTTAGTGAAATGATTTTTATGAAGTTATAAAGTTATGCAACATGGAAACAGGCTCTTCGGCCTCACTTATCCATGCCAACCAAGGTGTCTGTAGGGCATTAACACTCTCCTTGGCTTAGTCCTATAAATCTAATAACTTGTGTTCATTTTAATATGTGCTTTTAGGAACCAAGGAGACTCTGGGGCCTTTGGATCAAGTGCACTCGGATCAAAGCGTGATCTGTGCAAGGCTCTTTCAAAGCAGATATTTGAATCAGAAGAAAATTGTGACTCGTCCAGCCAAGAATTCCAGGTATCTCTTCACCTGTTTCACTGCAACTATCTCCTCTATGGCACACAGAAGATCTCGCACCATCTATGGAAAAGGAAGCAGAATTAATGTTTCAGATTAAAGACCTTTTGTCAGAATGGGGAACAAGTTAATTTTAAGTTGCAGAAAGGATGAGAAAGGTATCGATGGGGAAAGGGGAATATGTCGGATAGAGGAAGGACAGGGTTGGCATGGGAATAAACTGTTGATTGAAGAACCTGGTTGTGGATTAATGAGGGCTGATGCACAGTGATAATATGCACAAAGAAACTTAAAAGCTGAGAAATAAAGGTAGTTGGATGACACAGACAAAGGAATGTAAAAACGGTACGATGTAGAATTAAAGGGAATGCCCAGCAGGTCAGGCCATGTGAACAGAGAGAGAAAAATGGAGTAATGTTACAGAAAAGTGACCGAGCAAAAATGATCGCTATAATAAGGAATGCAAGTTACCTGAAGCTATCGAGTCTGAAAAGATGAAATATATTCCAACTGAAGATGAGACCCTGGTCCTCATTAATTAAGCAACTAACTTACTTCAGAAAAGACTTATTTCCATGTCAACCTGCTCTCACCATATCAGAAACACTCGTTTTGCCTGAACCATTCCGTACCTGCTCCTTCTGTAACTAAAAACTAAATCGATTTCTCTCTTTCCCAATTCCAATCGAGACTAAAACATTCCTGCTGTTTCTTTTTCACAGATGCTGCCTGACCTATTGAGTGTTTTCAATATTTTCTTTTTAAATTTATTTTTCTTTCCTTACTTTACTGCTCTTCATTCATTCGAAAGTATTGTTGCCACTGAAAACAAGAATGTTCAAATTGTCTAGATATTTAATATATGTTGCTTGTTCTCTAGCCTTTATACATTTTGAGATTAAAAGAAATAGCCTGAACAGGGACCAGTAATCCTTAATGAAAACCACATTTGCGACTATGCTATCACCTGTATCTCCATAACACTGAATCAATCTCCTTTGTCCCACTGAGTTATTCCAAGCTTTTTGTGTCTATCTCCTCTATAGACCTCTCCAGTTGTCTATTTCCCATTACTCTTTAAAAATGCTTGATAAGATACACCTCTTTGACTGTGTTTTCTGGTATTCTGCACTAATATCCCTTACTCAGGCAAAATGGCACTGAGCGTGGTGGCCCTTCACTTGCTGGTTCAAGAGGAAGATCTACTATCATCTGAAACAATCGCCCCACTCTTTTCATCTTGTACATATATTACTATTTCCAGCTGTTTTCTGCACTCTTGTATCTTTTTTTTAATCACTCAACCTTTTGTACTTATGTTTGGGTTGATTGTATTCATGTATAATATTATTAGATTTGATTGGATAGCAAGCAAACAAAAGCATTTCACCTTTTCCTAGGAACACGTGACTATAATAAATTAAACCTAAACCTTACATGGCTTGTTATCAAATTTTGTTTGATATTGCCATAGCAGTACGTTTGTACAATGCTAAATAAATATACGTAGTGAGCGCACTGGTGGTGAGTCTGGTACTCGTGGTAATGTAGAAATTCACCATCTAAAGAGATCACTGATTCTTTCGATGCAGCCTTGTGTATTTTTCTCTGTTTTAAAATGGACCAGCCATTTCCATAGTTATGTGGCAAATAACAATTTGCCCACTATGTTTTTATTACTTCAAACTATATATCAGGGCAGATGCCTAATGTTAATTTAACCAATAAAACTACTTCTGAAAACTGTATCATTCAAAATGGGAGGAAATAATGTGTGAAGGAATAATGTGTTAATTAGAACCATTTTTCACATTATCCTCTGAATCTGTAATGTCTTTCTCTCTAATGCATCATCCTGTTTTAATTTGGGAACTTTTTTGCGTGTTGTCTGAAATGCGATATTTGTAAATCCCTCAAAATGATGACCAGTGAGTACCTATTATAAACTCAAGCTAGATTTATGTTGCTGATGTCTCTTCGGACAAAATGTTTATCTAATAGTTATTTCTGAATGCATGAAGGACCATCAATCTGTTTGTCCCCCTTTTTCAGAACATGAATTTTCAGAACTTCTCTTTTTGGAGTTGGATTACTAATCCCTCCTCAAGCCCTGCCAAGCTTGCAAACTGATGTTAGTTGATAACAAAGTTAATGGTTTATGGTGTTGAAGTAGAATAGGTCTAAGCTGATCTGGTCAACATTATGGTTGCATGCAGCTTGCCTTTGTCCAGTCATATAAATCAGCAATGCCTTTCTCTACAGGATGAATCAAGGCCTCAACCAACTCTGTGTACAGTACCTGAGGCGGCAACTTTGACATCATGTGACTTTGACCTTCGAAGCCTGCAGCCAGACACCCGTTTAGAAAGTATACTTCAGCCCATCACACCAGAGGAGCTTGATAGACATAATGAAGAAACGAGAAGAGCCAGCAGACCAGCAGATCTGTTTGCTCTCTGTCCACCAGCAGATGAGGTGACAATTCTTTTTTTTTAATGAAATAGAAATTCTTTATCTGAATACATTGCTTGCACATAGAAGATGATATTATTTAAAATATATAATTATCTTTCAAGAAAATAATCAACATGTATCGGTCAATGGGATAAATTTGGATTTATCACTAATAGATGTTTTCCTTTTAATTGAATTGAAAGTTGGTTGTTGAAATGAATCTCAATTCATTACAAAACATTTGATAAACATTTTCCCTTTTGTTGACAGGAGGATGCCATCGAAATTCGTCCAGCTCCTGATTGTCCAAAAGAACATACAGGCCACAGAATCCTAATAAAATGCCAAATCTTAAAGTAATTTTTATATTATATTCACATTTTACACCTTAACTTATCTGATGTATTGATGTGAAGTATAAATATCATATTGCAACATGCTTCAGTTAATAGCATTCTAAGATTGTTCAGAATGATCATTCGTTATTTTACAAAGAGTACATACCAGTGAATTATTCAGTATTTTAGGGTGCTTGAGTAAAATCTCAATCGCCTTGTTACGAAACCTTTTCATTGCTGATGTTATTATGTTAATTATTCAGATCTATCTTGTCCATCAAAATACTTTCCCTTTCAGTTTTTTGTGATGTTCACTATTATGTATTTGTCATTTTCATTTTTGATAAATAATGAGCTTGTCTTGTGGTTCTAGCAATATTGCTAGATGTCAATAGATTCATTTATCTTAAAACCCACAATGGTGTGTTATTGGTTTAATATAAGTTGTTGTAGTCAGATTTTGTCTTAACAGGTCAAATAAATGCTTTTCGAAGGAAGTAGCTTTGAAACTCGTGATACGGTTGTACATTGAGTCCAAATTCTTCATGCATGTTCCTATTCATTCCTTTACAGGTTTGAAATTGAAGTAGAGCCAATGTTTGCCAGTTTAGCCTTGTACGACTTAAAAGAGAAGAAAAAGGTAAATACGATATATATCTACTTCTCCAAATAGCTATGTAATCTATCTGAACAAATTACTATGCAGCTGTAGTCTATTACATAAATTGACCTTATTATGATAAAAAATAATCTAATTTCCTTCAGTTCTCTGTCCACTTCAAAAAATGATTAAAAATTGGCATTAAATATATTGCATATTCATTTGCCACAAAATCTTTTAATGTATGAATTGATTTCCTAAACTAAATGCTTTGTCCCGCCCCCCTGACATCAGTCTGAAGAAGGGTCTCGACCCGAAACGTCACCCATTCCCTCTCTCCTAGATGCTGCCTGACCTGCTGAGTTACTCCAGCATTTTGTGATACCTTCAATTTGTACCAGCATCTGCAGTTATTTTCCTAAACTAAATGAATAGCTTTCAGTGAAGGGAAGCTTAAGCAGAAGTATCGAAAGAACAGGCTGGACAAAATCAGCAAGATCCAAGATTCAGCAATATTGATCATGTTTCAAACAGGGAAGTACTTGGAGTTTTGGAATTGGGTGGGTTAGGGAGTGAAACCATGGTTAGGGGAAGAAAACATTAGTCAAGGTTCTATCTTCCAGTTGCCAAATAATGGCAACTGTCTCTGTGTAATGAAAGAAATTGAATTTTATACATCCTCATGAAATTGTTCAAATTCTTATGCATTCTGCAGTCCATTTTCTGTCATTAATCTATTCTAAACTAAGAAGCTAATTTGTTTGTCGCAAGGCCCACAAACTAGAGACGATTGATTTTTCATGGTGATGCTGGGTTATATTATCAGAGAACAATATAGTAAAGGAGATTACAATCACCCCATTGTGTTGTGAAACAATTCATCCCAGTTTTATTTCCCAAAACCCTATAATTTTTTCCCCTTAATTATTTATTCATCTCTCTTTTGAACAATGCTATTGAACCTGTTCACCTCTGCTTCAGGTTGAATTTTCCAAATAGCAAAAAACAAATTCCTCTTGTCATTTCTGTTTTTTTGTGCCACTCCATCAATAATACCCAGACAAAGTAAGAATGTTGATCAGATAATAACCTATTCCATCTTGGAATTATTATTACATCTTGCAGCAATATCTCCTGGAGTAGAGCTTCAGTAGTGCGTCTCCATGCCAGTCTTCAGATGTTCAAGGAATTGAGCTGCGCTACGGTGCTTTCATGCAGTTGAATATCTTATAAATAAGCAATGTCTAGACTTGTCCTAGGGATTGGCATGGCCAATATACGAGAGGGCCTCTGATGGCCATTGAACAAAAAAGTCAGCATGCTTTTAGGAGGGCAAAACAAAATTAGGGCAGGCCTATAACATTATCCCAGAAAACATATCCAGTTGGAGAAAATGGATTTGACTGAAATATTAGTGGAATTAAGGCCACAAAACACCTTTTCCGCCATTCACTTGTGTCATGGCTGCCCTGTATTTTAACCCATTTGCCTTACTGTAATGTGTTTGAATGTTTTCTGAATTATGAATAATGATCTTGATGTATTTCATCGATAGCTGAATATAATTTACTGTTACAGATTTCAGAGAACTTTTACTGTGACTTGAACAGCGATCAAATAAAGGCTTTTCTTCGTAATCCAAATCAAATAGCTCCCTCCAGCCTGAGTCGCGCGGCAATCTTCTCCATTACGTACCCTTCTCCAGACATCTACCTGGTTATCAAGGTGAGGTGTTTCCATTGATCCTAGAATTCTGTGCAAAGCAATTACTTGTCTGCCGTGGAAAGTAGACTGGCATTTCCCAGCAGAGTGCAGCAGAAGCCACATTTTCAAATCCAACAGCTCCTGGGATTTCCCACCAAAAGGGAAAGGGCACATGCATTATGTTTATCCTGACAAGGGTGTGCTTTGTCTGTCATGTAAGTTGTGTTGACGATTTTCAAAGTTTAGTATGAGGTGGGAGGTAAACTTAAAAAATAAACTCCACAGACCAACTTTGGTGCCAGGAATTAATTGCTAAGTAATCAATAGCAAAAGCCTATCACAATCTTTATTGACTTTATTATTTTGTTTTGTATTAATTCTCAAAACCCCGATAAACTTTATTTTCAAAATACAATGAACAACACAGTTGTGCAATTACTTTTTGGCAGGTAATGTGAAATCAATGAGGTTTTGTGATTGGAAACAAAATGGATATCTTGTGGCCCCAAAGTCGCTACAAAGGATCCCAGTGTCTCATTGAATACTAAGCTTGGTCTTACTCAGCATAAAAGTTTGAAAAGTAATAAAATAGTTAAAGGATTGATGGGCAAGTAGGGGGTGGGAGGTGCAGGTCAAACATGACCAAATTCATTTCAATGTATCAATGTTGAGGTCAAGTTTAAAATCGAAGCAATTGGTTGACATATGAACCAAAATATGTTGGAACGGAAGCATTTGAGGATTGAGCTAATTCTTTCTGGTTATGGTGATCCACTTTAAATGTAACCACGAGTATTAGGCCATTTGTCAAGAGGGAAGTGAGTGCATGTGCTGACAGTCTGCAACTTAATGGGGGAGCACTTCTGCCCCTTGTCTCACTCCAATGTTCCGGACTCCACATCGTCCCTTTCATTAGACTCTGCTCTTCTAGGTTTCCTCTGCAATGAGAATCATCTGTCCATTACCACGCCAGATGAAATGTGGCACAGAATCTGAGTTGTCATCCACTTTAATGGGAATTATCAGCTTGTAAATGACAAAATGGAGGAAGAGCCGTTTAAATTGTTTTTCTTTCATTTAATGTTTTTAATGATTTTTATTTACATTTATGTGTCTTTTATTAACCTTCATTGCCAAATAATATGCAATTCCAAGGCAGCTTCGCCTTCTGTCAAAGCAGTCGCAGCCGTACTGAAACAGGGGCGTCTGCTAGAACTCCGATAACTCTGGAATGCTCAGATCTCACTACCCAACTCAAGTGCATTAGATTGTGTAGTGAAAGTGAAAGAAATGACTAGGTAATGGATGCAGCTATTGTCCATTGTTGCACTTCATCAGAACCCAGTACCTTGACTTTGTTCTTTAGAATAATACTTGGAGAAAACAATCACATTAATTAAATAGGATAAAGATATGGTCCCAAGAAGGACCCTGTTGCCTAAAACCTTACATTTGTATCAATCCAAATTACTGTGCATTCAGAGATCACTTATCAAAATTCCTTTGCCGTTTTTAGATTGAAAAAGTTCTTCAGCAAGGAGATATTGCCGAATGTGCTGAACCATACCTTGTCATGAAAGAGATTGACTCAGCAAAGGTACTTGATGTTTTTTCAAATATTTGCAAATATTTTATTCATCTCCACAATTTAAGTTCTGATCTCTCTTCGGGTGTCTTGTGGCAACTCTCCTTGTTACAAGGCAGAGGAGCAGAGAATGATCTCACTGTTACCTTCTACTCGGGAGGAAGTGGACAAATAGATCACCTCACTCCTCTCAGCAAGATGCCAATGCAATATGTTGCTGGCAACCAAGAACATGTGCTATCCTTTGATCTTGCTGTGAGGCTATACAGACCAGCTTTGCTGCCCTTCCTCACCCCAACACCCATTTCCTGCACCGACATACCGTTTGGGACAAAGACCCATCATTTATTTATTTGCCTCTATACTCCACAATTTGAGATTTGTGATAGAAAAAAATGACGTGGTTAAAGTGCACATTGTCAGATTTTATTAAAAGGGTATTTTTATACATTTTGGTTTCACCATGTAGAAATTACTGCAGTGTTTATACATAGTCCCGTCCCCGTCCCCCCCCCGTCCCCCGTCCCCCCCCCCCCCATTTCAGTGCACCATAATGTTTGGGACACATGGCTTCACAGGTGTTTGTAATTGCTCAGGTGTGTTTAATTGCCTCCTTAATGCAGGTATAAGAGAGCTCTCAGCACCCAGTCTTTCCTCCAGTCTTTCCATCACCTTTGGAAACTTTTATTGCTGTTTATCAATATGAGGACCAAAGTTGTGCCAATGAAAGTCAAAGAAGCCATTATGAGACTGAGAAACACGAATAAAACTGTAGAAACATCAGCCAAACCTTAGGCTTACCAAAATCGACTGTTTGGAACATCATTAAGAATAAAGAGAGCACTGGTGAGCTTACTAATCGCAAAGGGACTGGCAGCCCAAGGAAGACCTCCACAGCTGATGACTGAAGAATTCTCTCTGTAATAAAGAAAAATCCCCAAAACACCAGTCCAACAGATCAGAAACACTCTTCAGGAGTCAGGTGTGGATTTGTCAATGACCACTGTCCACAGAAGACCTCATGAACAGAAATACAGAGGCTACACTGCAAGATGCAAACCATTGGTTAGTCGCAAAAATAGGACGGCCAGTTTACAGTTTGCCAAGAAGTACTTAAAAGAGCAACCACAGTTCTGGAAAAAGGTCTTGTGGACAGATGAGATGAAGATTAACCTATATCAGAGTGATGGCAAGAGCAAAGTATGGAGGAGAGAAGGAACTCCCCAAGATCCAAAGCATACCACCTCATCTGTGAAACACGGTGGTGGGGGTGTTATGGCCTGGGCATGTATGGCTGCTGAAGGTACTGGCTCACTTATCTTCATTGATGACACAACTGCTGATGGTAATAGCATAATGAATTTGAAGTGTATAGACACATCCTATCTGCTCAAGTTCAAACAAATGCCTCAAAACTCATTGGCCAAATGAGTTGGCCATTGCTGTTCATTCTACAGCAGGACAATGATCCCAAACATACTGCTAAAGCAACAAAGGAGTTTTTCAAAGCTAAAAAATGGTCAATTCTTGACTGGCCAAGTCAATCACCCGATCTGAACCCAATTGAGCATGCCTTTTAGATGCTGAAGAGAAAACTGATGGGGACTAGCCCTCAAAACAAGCATAAGCCATAGATGGCTGCAATACAGGCCTGGCAGAGTATCACCAGAGAAGATACCCAGCAACTGGTGATGTCTATGAATCGCAGACTTCAAACAGTCATCGCATGCAAAGGATATGCAACAAAATACTAAACATGACTACTTTCATTTACATGACATTGCTGTGTCCCAAACATTATGGTGCCCTGAAATGGGGGGACTATGTATAAACACTGCTGTAATTTCTACATGGTGAAACCAAAATGTATAAAAATGGCCTTTATCTGACAAAGTGCACTTTAACCACATGATTTGTTCTATTACAAATCTCAAATTGTGGAGTAGAAAGGCAAATAAATAAATGATGGGTCTTTGTCCCAAACATTATGGAAGGCACTGTACTTCATGTGTTATGTCACTTTCATGCCCAGACCATGTTCAAAGAGAAAAAGGATGGATAAATTATGTAATGCAAATCAGTCAAAATGTAACTTATTAACTATTTTGCATGAACTCTGGGATCTCAGAGTGCTTTACAGCCAATGGATTATTATTGTTCTATTGTAGAAAACTAAGGGGTGTACCACTTCAGGAGATGAGTGGCCTATTTTAAGGGGAAAGAGTCATAAAGCACGGAAATGGGTCCTTTCAGCCCACCTGATCCATGTGGACCACAATGTCTATTAATGCCAGCCTTAATGGCCCATATCCCTCTAGTTCTCCTGTTTTTCCAATTCATCGTGAATATAATCATGAATATAACCTGTGCATCTTTCAGGCAACTGAATTAAGTTTTCTTTTCTCCAGAATAAAGATAAAATAGAAAAGTTGAAAACTCAAGCAGAGTCCTTTTGCCAGCGGCTGGGAAAATACCGAATGCCTTTTGCCTGGGCTTATGTGAATATCATGAATATAGTCTCCACTCTCGCTGAGAAAGATCCAATGGAGGTTGAAAACACCAGTGGTAATATAGCAAAAATAAATGCTCACTCTGATCGATCATTATTATAATCTATTCTAGATGTGCTTCAAAATACAATAAATTAACTTTATTTTTCCGATGTGCTCTAATAAAGCTAAGGTGAACAGTGGAGACAAAAAGGTTTACACACATCAAAGAAGACTTTCCGAAAAGTCGGCTCTTTTGGAGGAACAGTGCAATTTAACCAATTTCAAAACTGCCTCAGTTACAGTCTCCAGCTTCTTTAAACAGGTACTTTATTGTCTTTCTTATTTTGTGGTCTTTCAGTAGTTGAGATCCTTGTTACATTTGGAGCAGTGTTGTTGAAACTAGTTTTCTTTGTGGGGTAATTGCCATGTATGTATAGACCAAAGAGACCACAGTGCTTTAAAGCAATTACCAGGACAACAGAACTCAAATACTTTTAAGCCAACAAACAAGCAAAATAAAAGCACAAATCAAAGGAAGGACATGTGAGGGTTGGTGTTCTTGGATTTCCAGCCTTGTCTAACTTTGCCTAGCAGCTTGCCAATCCTTTGTTAACACACCTGCAAATTGAATAATAAACCTTGTCGAGTGGTTATTTTTAGTTGTTAGATATGTTCTATGGGGCCTAAAGATTCCAGTGCAGTCGTTGAAATAATTATCTGATTAATGTTAAACTTAGGCCCTCTAATATTTGACATTTCCATTCTAGGAAAAATACCGTTTATGCCTCTTGTAATTTTATATTCTACTATCTGGTTGTACCTCAACCTCTCATGCTGGAAAGGAAACAATATAAGTTTGTCCAACTCATCAGATGCACCATTGGTAGAGTTGCGGATAGTGAGGAGGGTTGCCAAAGGATGCAACAGGAATAGGTCAGTTGGAAATTTGAGCAGAGAAATGGCAGATGGAGTTTAATCCAGACAAGTATAAGGGGATGAATTTTGGGAGGTCAAGTGCTAGAAGGAAGTATATAATAAATGACAGAACCTAAAGGAACATTGATGTACAGAGGGATCTCGGAGTGCTAGTCCATAGCTCCCTGAAAGTGGCAACACAAGTGGATAGGGTGGTGTAGAAGGTATATGGCATGCTTGCGTTCATCGGTCAGGGCATTGAGTATAAAAATTGGGACATCTTGCTGCAACCTTATGAAACCTTAGTTAGGCCACATTTAAAGTATTGAATGCAGTTCTGGTCACCACATTATAGGAAGGATGTGGAGGGATCGGAGAGGCTTCAAAAGAGGACTTCATCGGTGTTGCCTAGATTGGAGTGTATTAGCTACAAGAAGTTGAACAAACTTGGGTTGTTTTCTCTGCAGCATTGGAGGCTGAGGGAATAACCTGATAGAAGTGTATAAAATTATGAAAGATGTAGATAAATAGTTGGAGTCGTTTTCACGTGATGGAAATGTCAAATAGTAGGTTTAAGATGATTGGGGGGAAGTTTAAAGGAAATCCTTGGAAGAAGCTAGGGGGGAAATAGCAGAGGTGCCCGCAGAGATGTTGACATCTTTGGCCACTGTTCTGGAAGACTGGAGGGTGGCTAATGTACTGTTATGTAAGAAGTGCAACAAGGACAAGTCAGGGAACTGCAGACTGATGAGTCTGACACCAGTGGTGGGAAAGTTGTTGGAGGGGATTCTTAGGGACAGATCCATCATTTGGATCGGCATGGACTGATTAGGGATAGATTAAGAGATAGTGACCAAATCAGAACTGAACAGAAATGTATTTGTTTCTTTTGCTCGTCCTTTTCGAATCCACTGACATGTGCAAGTATTTGGTTTCATATTCATCAGTAAACTACCTGAAATCATCCAGTTGGTCATTCATAATATTACCTCTGACTAGTTTGTTGTGAGAGTTTCTTGGATATATCTATTTCACATTTTCTTGTAATGTGGCTTTAAAAACAAAGCATTTTCAAGTAAAATCTAAATCTTGAAAACTGAATCAGTACCAGCATGCCTCTGAAAGATGAAACATTTCTCCAAATTTCAAGGATGAAATGAATCTCTTCACATTCTTTTAAGTGTCCTCAGTCAGACCTTTAAATCTTCATCTTTGTTCAATTTTCATATGAAACAAACACAAGAAACATTGGGGGCCAACCTGCAGGTAAAACTAGGTCAATATTATTCATTTTGATTTTGAAATCAGGGGATTACCACCTTTTTTTGCTCCATCATATGAAAATCTTTAAATGCTGAGTTTTTTTTGTGTTGTGTCATTAATAGGAAGGTGATAAGCTAAGTGATGAAGATTTGCTGAAGTTTTTGGCTGAGATAAAAAGGTCATCGGCACCCCTGAGAAGACTGCGGTCCATAACAGGTAGTGATTCAATGTTATATAGAGTCTTACACTACGGAAATAGGCCCACGTCCATCGCAAACAAGATGTCCATCTAAGCTAGGCTTATTTGCCCATGTTATACCCAGGATTGAGATGAGGAAAACTTTTTCACCCAGAGAGATGTGAATCTGTGGAATTCTCTGCCACAGAAGACAGTGGAGGCCAATTCACTGGATGTATTCAAGAGAGAGTTAGATATAGCTCTTCGGGCTAACAGAATGAAGGATTATGGGGGGGGGAAGCAGGAATGGGGTACTGCTTTTGGATGATCAGCCATGATCATATTGAATGGCAGTGCTGGGTCAAAGGGTCGAATGGCGTACTTATTTTCTATGTCTCTGTGTCCTTGTAAATCTTTCCTATCCATATACCTGTCCAAATGTCTTTAATATGATGTTATTGTGCCTGCCCCAACCACTTCTTCTCGTAGCTCATTCTATATATGCACCACTTTCAGTGTGAAAATGTTGACCCTCTCCCTTTAAACAAGGCCGGCCACAAATCTAGTCCTTCCACTACAACCCTCTGTCTTCTCTCAGCAAACCAGTTCTGAATCTATATGGCCAAATCACTGTTAATCCCATGCACCTACATCCAAGTCATTTATATATATTGCACACAGGAGAGATCCTAGCACAGATCCCTATGGAACACCACTGGTCACAGACATCCAGCCTAAATATTGTTGTTCCATTACAACCTTCTGCTATCAGTAAGCCAGTTCTGAACCCGTACAACCAAATCACTGTTAATCCCTTCCACCTTAATCTTCTGGATCAGTCTACCATGGGGGACATTATCAAATGTCTTATTAAAATCCACATAGACAACATCCCATGCCCTCCCCTCATCAATCACCTTTGTCATCTTTACAAAAAACTCAATTAAATTAATAAGATGGAACCTGCCAAGAACAAAGTCATGCTGACTGTCCCCAATTGACCAATTATCTTCCAAATGGGATTATATCTTATCCCAAAGAATCGTCTTCGATAGGTTCCCTACCTCTGAGATGAGGCACACCCGGTTTATAATTCCCTGAATTCTCTGTACTCTCCTTCTTAAATAAAGGAACAGTGTTAGCTGCCCTCCAGTCCTCCAGGACCTCGCTTGTGGTTAGACAAATCACCAGGGTAAGGGTTAGTATCGTTCCTAATCAAAACCCCTGGGTGGACAGGTCTATTCGCGCTGCCTTGAATGCTCGCACCGACCGCTGCTTACAACTCCGGCCTGGTATCCGGCAATATGGACGACTACAAGGTAGAGTCTTACCGACTGCGAAGGGTGGTGAAGGATGCAAACAGGAGGTACAGGGACAGGGTGGAGTCGCAGATGGAACAGCAGGACACCAGGCGCCTTTGGCAGGGGCTACGGACTATAACTAACTACCGGAGCAGCCCCCCCCCTCAACCGGAAGTGCCGGCACCTCCTTAGCTGATGACCTGAACTCTTTTTACACACGATTCGAGACAGGTAACATCAGCCCTAGCTCGCCGTCTAAAAACAACACCGACGGGCGCGCTGGCTAGCGATGCTGGAGGGGGATCCACCGCTGGGGATGTGCACACATTGTTGGTGTCCGAACAAGACGTGAGGAGGACTCTGACGCTTGTGAACACGAGGAAAGCTGGAGGCCCAGATGCTATATCTGGGCGAGTACTAAAGTCTTGTGCTACTCAGCTTGCTCCAGTGCTCACCACAATATTTAACCTCTCCTTGGCCGAGTCCGTGGTCCCTGCATGCTTCAAAAGATCCATTATTGTACCGGTGCCAAAGAATGCCTCTCCAGCTTGTTTGAATGACTAACGACCGGTGGCCATCACCTCGGTTGTCATGAAATGCTTCGAGAGACTAATCAAGAACCACATCTGTGCCCTCCTTCCTCGCAACATGGACCCACTACAGTTCGCATACCGTCTGAACAGGTCCATGGATGATGCGGTCTCCCAGGTTCTGCACACCGCTCTCTCTCATCTAGACAGCCAGAAGGGGGGCTATGTGAGGATGCTGTTCATTGACTTTAGTTCAGCTTTCAATACCATAGTCCCCACCAGACTGGTTGAGAAGCTGCTGGAACTGGAGCTTAACACTCCCCTGTGTGCCTGGGTCCTGGACTTTCTCACCGCCAGGCCCAAAGTGGTCAGGATGGGGGAACACACATCTAGCCCCCTCACCCTGAACATAGGATTCCCCCAGGGTTGCGTCCTTAGCCCCCTACTGTACTCTCTGTACACACATGACTGTGTGGCCAGGTTCAGCTCAAACTCCATCATCAAGTTTGCTGATGACACTGGTGGTGGGCCGGATCTCCAACAACGATGAGAAGGCCTACCGGGAGGAGGTGCCTGATCTGGCACTCTGGTGTCGGGACAGCAGCCTCCTCTTGAATGTCAAAAAAACTGAGAAGCTGATTGTGGGCTTTAGAAGGGCTCAACATCCAAGGACGTACACGCCACTGGAAGTAAATGGGTCTACTGTGGATAGGGTGAGCAGTTTTAAACACCTGGGAGTCCACATCAAAGAGGATCTGACATGGACAACACACATTGCCGCACTGATGGGTAAGGCAAAGCAGCGCCTTTACCACCTTAGACAGCTGAGGAAATTCAGAGTGTCTCTGAGGATCCTTCATTGCTTCTACTCTGGGGCTGTAGAGAGCATCCTGTCCGGCAACATCACAGTCTGGTTTGGGAACAGCTCTGCCCAGGACAGGAAGGCCCTGCAGAGAGTAGTGTGTTCGGCAGAACGCACAATGGGAACTACACTCGCCCCCCTGCAGGACCTATACATCAGGAGGTGCAGATCAAGAGCAAGCAAGATCATGAGGGACCCCTGCCACCCCAGCAACAGACTGTTCCAGCTGCTACGATCAGGCAAACGCCTCCGCTGTCACGCTGTGAAAACAGAAAGGATGAGACGGAGTTTCTTCCCACAGGCCATCAGGACTGTTAACTATTATAACTCCAGGGACTAAATTTTCTTTGAGGTATTAATTTTAATTTATATGCTGTAATTGTAACTTTTTTTTGCACAATCCGCAGGCATTGCCACTTTCATTTCACTGCACATCGTGTATGTGTTTGAGACAAATAAACTTGACTTGACTTGAGGAACAAGAGGAAAACCCCACGCTCCTTGGACAATCGTCAGCTGACCAACGACCTGAACGAGTTTTACTGCAGGTTCGAGAAACAGAAACATAACCCTGGGACCCCCTCCCCACACCCCCACTCACCACTTCACACGTACTCAAAGACTGACTCCAGTTTGCAAAGACTGGATCCGTCCCCACCCACTCCTCCCCAAGCAGCAATTCACACCTACTCGGAGACTGGCTGGAGTTTGCAAAGATTGGCCCTTTCCCCCCAACCCCACCCCACCACCACCACCACCCCTCTGCAATCACCAATTTGCACATCCTCACAGAATGACTCCAGTTTAACAATAGAAATTGCAGAGGCGGGGAGACTGTTCAGAAAACAGAAAAGCCGGAAATCTCCAGAACCGGTCAATGTTTCCCCCTCTACCCTCAAGCTCTGTGCCGAACAACTGGCACCGATCTACACAGACATTTTCAACCAGTCCCTGCAAACCTGCACTGTCCCTGCCTGATTCAAGGTCTCCACTATTGTCCCTGTACCCAAAAAGACAAGGATCACTGGTTTTAATGACTACAGGCCTGTCGCACTTACCTCTGTCGTCATGAAGTCCTTTGAAAGACGTGCTGGCCCAGCTGAAAAACATCACAAACCCCCTGCTGGACCCCCTGCAGTTTGCATATAGGGCCAATAGATCGGTGGACGAAGCAGTCAATCTCGGCCTGCACTTCATCCTCCAGCACCTAGACCACAAGGGGACCTATGCCACGATTCTGTTTGTGGATTTTAGCTCTGCTTTTAACACCATTGTGCCAGAGCTACTACACTACAAACTCTCCCAACTGACTGTGCCTGAACCCCTCTGTCAGTGGATCATCAACTTCCTGACGGACAGGAAGCAGCTTGTGAGGTTGGGAAAGCACATCTCGGACCCACGGACCCTCAGCATAGGAGCTCCGCAAGGCTGCGTACTCTCCCCTCTCCTTCACTCTCTCGACACCAACGACTGTACCTCCACAGACTCCTCTGTCAAGCTCCTCAAGTTTGCGGATGACACTACCCTGATTGGACTGATCCAGGATGGGGAGGAATCTGCCTACGGAGGGGAAGTGACACAGCTGGCGTCCTGGTGCCATTGCAACAACCTGGAGCTCAATGCTCTCAAGACAGTGGAACTAATTGTAGACTTTTGAAGAGATCCCCCTCCCCCCACTCACCATCAACAACACCATAGTCACATCTGTGGAGTCATTTAAGTTCCTTGGAACCATCATCTTCAGGGACTTTAAATGGGGGGCCACCATCGACTCCACAGTCAAAAAGGCCCAACAGAGGATGTACTTCCTGCGGCAACTGCAGAAACACAATCTGCCACAGGCAATGATGGTCCAATTCTATACTGCTATCATTGAGTCCATCCTCACCTTCTCCATCATGGTCTGGTTTGGCTCAGCCACCAAGCACGACATCCGGAGGCTGCAACGGATCGTTCGCCCAGCTGAGAAGGTTGTTGGCTGCAACCTTCCCCCCATTGATGAACTGTACACTGCAAGGGCCAGGAAGCGAGCGGCCAAGATCATCTCTGACCCCTCTCACCGTGGCCACCAACTCTTCGAAGCACTTCCCTCTGGAAGGCGACTCCGGACTGTCAAAGCAGCCACAGCCAGACATAAAAACAACTTTTTTCCACGAGTGATAGTTCTACTCAATAACCAAAGTCTGTAGTCTCTTTTTTGCTCTGGTTTATTTTCACCGACATGTTTAGACCATAATGGTGTATCCTTATTGTTTTGATGTGTTTATGCTTTATTCTTAATTGTTAACTGTATGTTTGTGTTGTCATTTGTGAGCGGAGCACCAAGGCACATTCCTTGTATATGCATACTTGGCCAATAAACATTCATTCATTCAGAAGACACCTTTTTTTGTCAAGGTTTGCGCAATCTTCTCTCTTGCCCTTCTCAATAATATTAGTTAGATCCCATCAGGCCCTGACATACCATGCTCCAGGTTCAAGCCTTTGATGGTGCTATTAACTTACTAATTTCAATCACTCATTCTGATGGACTCACCGCATTGGGGCCAGCACTATCGGAATATCAGAAACAGAATATTGGGAACCATTTCCCTCCTTGCTAATGGCAAATATTCCCCAACAGGTGCTATAGAATAGGATCTAGAATGTAGATGACATTCAGCTCAGAAAAGTGGTATAGAAAGCTATTCATTAAATATGTATTTTAATATAACTGATCAAAGCTAATATATAAATACAATAGCCTAAAACAAATGTGAAATTAAAATAATATCAATTCATTATCATTTCTCTGCATGTATATTAAGATTTACAAAGACTAAGTTCAATCTGATACAGTTGGTGCTATTGTAAAAAGTATCACATCTAAAGGTTGGGAGAATACAATAGTTGGTTTGGATAATTGACAATTAAGAATTGTGCAATGCAACGCTAAATCAATCCTGCATTGCTCAAAATCATTTCTTCCAGATGTAAAGTTGAACAGAGACCCTGTCAGTTTGCTCACTGCATATTGATCATGTGGTTTGCTCATCAATGAGCAGCACAGAAAAACATTTATCATTTGATAAGATCAACATTATTTCCTCAACCAATATTAACAAATATGGAACAATTGAACAACAACTGTTCGTAGGATCAATTTATGTTATAAAATTGACACCAAAACGTGCCATCAAAGCCACCCACCTGGGAAGTGCTTGGAGATATTTTTTAATGTAGTTGTGGAGTGCTTTAAATTTGATCCAATGCATATTTGTTGATGTTTCAGGTCAAATCAAAACAGAGATCTTGGCTGTCGGAGAGAGCCCTACGTTCTGCATTACTCCTGAGCTGTTGCCAGTGAAGCCATATCCTGAAAACCGTGGTCGACCAATCAAAGAAATTCTAGAATTCCCATCTCGTGAAGTCTATGTTCCGCATACCACTTACAGGTAGGGGACCACTGTGAAATGCCTATGTAAAATGTAAATCGCCAAACCTCTTGCAAAGATATTGTGATTTTCAAATTACTTCCAAAAATTTCTGCTCTGAATTTTCTGTCACCCATTTTCTCTTATCTGAGGATGAAGGTATTGGTGTGAGAATTCAGAGAAGCCATTAATTAGAATGCACTATAGAGCAGAGATGTACAGGAATAGCGTTATGAACCTTTACCGTGTTGCACATAAATTTAAAATCTAAATCTGTTTGAATATGAATATAGGAACATTTTAGCACCAGTGTCCTTCAATTTCAGATCTGTTTGGTATTTGCACTTTGAAAGCTTGTCCCAGGGTTGGAGTGTTTGGTTTTATTTTGCAGAATCTTGATCCATGATTTCATTGTAGTAAGAAGTCGTTTATAAAACACAAACAAACTTGAGAAACCATTAATCCAGAAAAGTGATTCATTTAACTGACCTCGGCCATTGAATAAGCCTGACAAGAATGAAATATCTCTCCATGTTCTTATTCAGCCACACCAATAAAATCCATCAGAATATTATATAGAGGAATAAATAATGGCTTTAGCTACATGTACTTCATTTATATTTATTACAAAAGTGAATTTATAGCTTTGTTTTATAATGCAGGTTATTATTTTCAGAGTTATTATTGTGTATTTTATGGTTATAATCGCGACCATTTTAACAAGCTGAATTTTTCTGGGCGACCTTGCAATTGATTTCTTCTTCGGCGGCTTTTGTGATTGTTGATGAGTTACTTCCTCTTCAGTTCACTTATCCCTGAATCCTATGCTGCTCCTTCCACCAAGGAACCCTAAAGCCATTAGAATTTCCCTACTGCTTGATCTTACCTTTGATGTGTGAAGCTAAGATTTGACAGTTCCGTGAAGGGTGTTCCTTTATGTGAATTAAGTTCAAACTAGGCTTTTCAAGTCAATTGAAAATTTGGTTTTCAAGCTTGTGCAACGTAAGGTTTTTGTCAAATATGCCCTTTGAATATTCGAATAATATGGGGGTTGCTGAACTTGATAGTAGTGGCTTCACGGCATGTGATCTGCCCACACCTATATTCAGTAGCGGTTTACCATTGGCCAGATGAATCAGCAATCAGCTCTGGCTCTCACCCCCTGGATCTACTTAGGGTTCTGAGTCCCAGAACAGGATGGAATTTGTTGGAGTTAACATTGCATACTCTCGATCCAATGGACTGCAGTTGCAGGGAATCTAAAGTAAAAATAGAAAACGCTGGGGAAAACAAATCAAGCAGCAACTGTGAACAGAAACAAAGGCCATCGGTCTATCGTTGAAAGTGAAAGAAAGTGAGGAGCCTCTCTAGTTTAAGTTGTGAAAAGGAACTATGCAGGGAGAGAACAGAGGGAAAGTCTGGGATTTGCTACTCACAAGCGTCTCCCTGATAATGCTGATGTTTTTGATAAGAATAAAGTGAAATGAATGCATGAAAGAAATGAATGCATTTTAATCAAAGCTGATCAGTAAAGGAATGTAAATAGGGGAAAGTGAATCAAACCAGTTAGAGAGAAAAAAAACAAAGAAACGTGCAGGTGTAAATCGGTGGGCCAGGCGGTATCTATTGAGAATATATATAGAATATATATATATAGGTGAAAGCTCCCATTTCTGAAAAAAATAACTCTGCTGGCTGTGAGATGCAGAAATCTGAAGTAAAAGAGGAATATTTAGTAAATCTGGTAACCAATGTAGATAAGTAAAACTGTGTCAATATTACATCAGAACTCACTAGTCCTGACTAAAAAGGTGAAAAGGAAATTGTGAATAGAATAAAGGGACCACAACTGTCCACCCATGGCACTAGGAGCTTAGTGTCACTTGCATTATTTTGGTTTCCACTTTTCCTCGATCACTTTCTCTGTATGCATTCTTCTGGACACATCACCATTGATTTTAGGAGAAGTATTCATTTCCCATTGTTAATATCAAAAGTAATTGTGTCACCTTGGTCTTCACAGAATTTATTGCAGAAATTCCCTCTGCTCTTCACCCCACCCTCTCTGCAACTTCAAGCACAATTATTTCCTTTTTAGTTCTGACGAAAGAACATTGACCTGAAACGTTAAGTCTCCCTTGCTGCAGATATTGTTTGACCTGCTGGGTGTTGCCATTATATTGTTGTTAAAGCATGTGACATAATTTATCATACTGAGGTCTATAAATAAACATGGAAATATAAATTTTAATGCCACTCCTTGTGCTCGTTGGTCTCAAATTTGTAAAAGTGAAGAGTATTTTATTAGTTTATTATCCCAATGGCCGGATCATCAGTCGTGTGGATTTAAATGAGTAATAATTGCCTTTCCAGGACTTCCAGAAAATTCCTTTCTTCCGATCTGGTCGTCTGTTGATTCTGCTTCTTAAGTATTTCCCATTCAGATTTGATTCTCCACATCCACTGAACCACCAACCACCTGTGAGCAGAAAAATTCTGTTGTGATTTCAAGCTTGTAACAAACTCTGTGAGATCATCATTGTACAAATATCATTTCCTGCAAATCAAACAATGTAGGCATAATCCCCAGTTTTGAGCAATGTATGTATCCCACAAGCAATGTGAACAGGTGACACAATGTAACAATGCAACAGCGCCTCATATTCCACTTGGGCAGCTTACAGCCTAGTGCTATGAACATCGAATGATACTATTTTAGGTAACTAACCTACAAATACCCTCCCCCTTCTCTCCAACTTTTTCCTCCTCTCTTCCCTGTGCCACACCTAGATGCGCACCTCCCCCCCCCCCCCCCCCCCCCCTTATCCATATTACTTCCTCTGGCTTCACACCTCTCTATACCTCTCCTCATTACCTCCTTATCTCATACTTTTTGTCTTTTCATCACTGGCCTTTGTCCAGTCATCTGCCAAACAAAGGGTAAATTTGACTCTCACTTAATCTCTCGCTGCTTATCACTGTGGCTAATCTTACGGATTTTATTTAATCGTTGGAAAGCAAGGGAATAATGAAATTGAATCAGCATAAATATAGCATTTTAAATAAAAACTGAAAATGTTGGAAACACTCAATAGGCCAAGATGCATCTATGGATAGAGCAGCAGAGTTAACGAGACCTTTCGTCAGAATTGGGAAAGAAAGAAAAAATGAGTTAGTTTTCAGTGGGAGAAAGGGAAGGGAAGGAATGGGTAGAACCAAGGGCATTTCTCTCAGGATGACACCAAATGGATTGATAGGGGCTCTTGAAATAGCAATTATTCAATGTAATGTATTGTAATAACATGGCTGTGCAATGTGCCCAGTAGGCTAGACTATATTAACAAGAAGCCTAGTTAAAATGACAAGAGGCAGACATAATAATTTAACCTTTTTTTTTTTTAAAGGAAATGTGTGTTATCTAAATTTGGGTGAATTCAAGATTGAGTCTAGAAATCTGCCATGTGGAATATGAGGAATAGATCGTGTAGATGCACATAGTCTCTTGCCCAGACTAGGTGAATTGAGGACCAGAGGGCATAGGTTTAAGGTGAAGGGGAAAAGATTTAATTGGAATCTGAGGCGTAACTTAGTTACACAAAGGGTGATTGGTGTATGGAACAAGCTGCCAGAGGAGGTAGTTGAGGCAGGGACTATCCCAACATTTAAGAAACAGTTGGACAGGTACATGGATAGGACAGGTTTGGAGGGATATGGACCAAACGTGGGCAGGTGGGACTAGTGTAACTGGGACATGTTGGTCGGTGTGGGCAAGTTGGGCCGAAGGGCCTGTTTCCACACTGTATTGCTCTGTGCCCAAATAGAAGATGAAGTGTTGTCCCACAACCTTGCATTGGGCCTCATTATAACAACACATAATTACATTTTAATATGTTGAAATATGAGGTAATTTAGTTAAAAGATGCAAAGTTGAATGAATGTGCAAATATATGACATTATAACACGGATAAATGTGAAGTTATCAATTTTGGTTGGAAAAAACAAAAAGCAGTGATAGAAGGGAGATTCTGACATATTAAAGGACCTGGGAGTCCATGAATACCAGTCACAGAAAATAAACATGAATTTGCAGCAAGCCGATGAGAAAACAAATAGTATGTTGGCCTTTGTTGCAAGAGGTTCTGTGTTTTGGAACTTGGATGTCTTGTTATAATTATTCAGGACCTTGCTGAGATCCCTTCTTGAGTATATGTGCAGTCTTGGGCTCCTTGTCTAAGGGTGGCACGGTGGCGCAGCGGTAAATTGGTTTGGTATAGACGTAAAAATTGTCCCTAGTGTGTGTAGGAAAGTGTTAATATGGGGGGATGACTGGTTGGCGCGTACCCTGCATCTCTAAATTTTAAATAGGTAAATATAAGAGATGTTCCTATTTCACAGAGAATGTCAACAGACTGATTCCTAGAATGGCGGGACTCATACAATGAGAGACTGCCAGCTGGGTTTGCAGATCTGTAATAAAGTTGCATTGTTTCAGGAAGAAAAAAAAATAGGAATTAGGTGAGGAGAAGTTTCTTCACTCAGAGGCTAGTTAACCTGTGGAATTCTTTACCATGGAAGGCTACGGAGCCCAAGTTAATGAAAACGTTAAGAAGGAACTAGATAGATTTTGAGACACATTAACCTGCATTAATTTCTCTTTTCATTTTGGAGTCTTGAAATTAATTGAAGCATCTGCCTATGACTAAGATAAAGATCATTGAACACGTGACTTCATGGTGCTCCATCATGCTTGTTAAAGGCTAAGTAAGCTAAGTTAAATGCTAGGATAGACTAAGTTAAAGGCTTTTTGAATTGTAGTCACTGTTATAATGGAAATTGTATTGTTGTGGTCCCTGCTATCCTGTATTTTTCTGGATTACAAGACAATGTTGCTGCTCTTGATAATTAACAGCATCATACCTGAATGTTGCTCAGCACAGTTTATCATGGAGTGAAGGTCACTGTCTCGATCACTGGTTGAGAATGGAATTGCTTTACAGGCACTCATGGTTGAAGAGAGATCTCCAGACAAAACTTGACTGATTTGCAAGCTGTAGCTGTTGTTCTCGTTGCCGAGCCTAAATGCATAATCAATGTGTCGTGACTTTTTCTTCCAGTCCTCCAGTTCGATTCTCAAAACATATTCGGCCTGACGAGTAATTTGATAGAAGTTTTCCAAGCCCAACCAGAATTCACCTGAATAGAAATAAATCAGTTTTTTAGAAAAACCTTGCTAATATGCAGGCTTTTATGTTTTTCATGGTTTTAATGTTGCCTTCTTGCCATAGGTTTTAAGTTCAAATCTTGAACACTAAAATTCAAGTTGGTGACACAGTGCTATACTAAGGGAGTGCCATTCTGTCAGATTTTCTTCTCATTTACAAAGTTAAACATAGGTGCTGCTTGTCTCGTATGAATGTGAAAGATCATATGATGCTATTTTAAGAAAAGATTGGGAGTTATCTCTGCTGCTTGACATTCAAAATCACGGATAAAGAATTTATCTGTTCTTTATCAGTATACGGTTGTGGAAACCTGCATAAATTGGTTGCAATGTTTCCTATATCACAACAATTCAAAAATTGTTAATTTGCTGCAAATGGTTTTGAACAAGAATGTAAGAATCTGGACGAGGTTATTTGGCACTTTGAGCTGGGTCTATCATTCAATAAAATCATGCCTGACATGGTTCCCAAGATTTGTAACCCTCAGAGAGAAGATATTCCTCCTTGTCTCTCTATTAAATGGACCATTATTCTCTGGGTTTAGATGCTTCTACTGGGACATAATCTGAAAATAACCCATTCATTCCAACCTTTTTTAGGTCAATCTTCTCTCTATGACAATATTTTCCTTCAATGCCACAAGTTATTTGTATCTCCTGATGTTTTGCAATTCACAAATTTCTATCAAGTCAATATTCAGAATTTGGTTCTGTGGACACCTAAAGCTAAAAATCTGCAAGACAGATGAATCTTTTATTACATTCATTAATGATAAAGAATGTCAGAAGCAAGCAACATCACAAACAATATAGTTGGTTAAGTGAGAGTCAAATTTACATTTGATTTACAAATGCTTGTTTTACAGCATTTTAAAAAGAATAGAAGGATGTTAAAAATGTTTTTCCTCTGCCTGTTCATTAATAATCCAATTGATGCAGATGAAATAACAAGTAAATAGTGATAAATTCTTACCCTGAGGTTCCCCAAATCCAGTTTTATAATCCACCCACAGGTGATCAAAGTTCACAGAGCCATTAAATCGCTGCTGAATCACTGTCCAACCAGATTCTGTTTGAGAGGACAGGCGAGACCAGTTAATAGTTTACAGCAGCTCTTTGAAGATAATGCTTGTTAATACAGTATAGACTTTGAAAAAAAAAGTAAATATTCTGCATACTTACATTGAAATCTTTTTTTTTGTTTGCAAATCATAAAACACAATGAAGTTCAGAGGTTTTGAGTACTGACCTGCAGTCATTTGACAGTATGTTTGAAATGGCTGAGATCCTTCTGGCTGGATTCTATAAACGCCACTAGTTCGCTCACCCCTCTTGAAAATTTGATAACAATCACCTGGAAGATAAGAAATGAAAGGGCTGAATCACTATGACATCAGGAAATAAGATATACTTTACATGCATCATTCTTTACACAGTATCAAGAAATTCCATACTGCCTGTATCCTGCGAATGAAGCCAATACTTCACTGCATTAAGATTTGTGAACAGAGTTACATTGCAGTGAGATAGACTGTGACCATTAAAGGGATGGAATGTTTGTGACGAGAGGTTACTGTTTAATTATAAAGTTCAAATAGTGACAGAAACAAGAAAGAAATTACCATCTAGCACACATGACTTTCAGCATCTAGAAACAAGGCACTGCTTGACAAAAAAAGCCCACAAAAGTGCTGGGGTAACTCAGTGGGCCAGGCAGCATCTCTGGAGAACATGGATGTGACATTTGGGGTTGAGTTGCTTCTTCAGACTTAATTGAATGGGGGGGAGGGTGGGGGAGATGGAGGAGTGGAGGGCAGGACAAATCATGGCAGTAATAGGTTGATACAGGTGGGGAGGGTTATAAACATAGAAAAAATAGAAAAATAGGTGCAGGAGTAGGCCATTCGGCTCTTCGAGGCAGCACCGCTGGTAGGCAGATGGTTGGGCAAAGGCCAGAGATTAAAAAAAACACGGGTGTGAGTCAAAAGGATTTAAAAGTTGATGGGGCTGGTGTTCGAGGTGACCTAAAATTGGAGAAATCAATGTTCAAACGATTGGGCTGCAAAGTATGAGGTGATGAGTATGAGAAAGATCAGAATGGGAGTGGGAAGGGGAATTAAAATGGCTAGGAACCAGGAGATCCAGTAGCCCTTGACGAACCGAGCACGTGTTCAGCGAAGTGGTCGCCAAATCTACACTTGGTCTCGCTGATTTATGTGAGGCCATATCGTGAACACCGGATGCAGTACATGAGATTATAGGAGTTTCACTATCATCTGAAAACGCTTTTAGTTATATTCCATTGCCTTGCTTGTGATGACCTGATTCTAAGCTAACTGCATAAGGTAACCACACTGAAGAGCATTACTCAGTTCTGAAAACACTGAATTAGTCAGGACTTTGTTGGTTGAAACAGAATATTCTCCAAACACAAATTGAATTAGGATGCTGAGCTGGTTTCTATATTTTTCAAGCCAATGTAGGTATCCGGTGATGAACTTCTTTGTTAATGAGTAAGAAGGAACTGCAAATGCTGGTTTAAACTGAAGGTAGACACAGAAAGCTGGAGTAACTCAGCGGGACAGGTAGCATCTCTGGAGAATAGGAATGGATGGCGTTTTGGGTTGAGACCCTTGAAGGGTCCCAACCTGAAACGTCACCCATTCATTCTCTCCAGAGATGCTGCCTGTCCCGCTGAGTTACTCCAGCATTTTGTGGCTACCTTCGATTAAACCAGCATTTGCAGTTCTTTCCTGCACATTCTTTGTTAATGACTTTGTTTGATACATGAGTCAATACCTAAGCTTCACCCATGCCTCCCAATTGGCACCAGTTCAGAATGCCGCAGCAGAGGACATTCTTTATTAGTCTGAGATCTCGGGTACCAAGGTAGAATACAACTTAGAACCAATCATCTGTGATCTAAAACTGTGGTCAGCCCATGTTAGAGCAGCAAAGAGTTATGTCAACATCCCAAACACTATCCTCTGTTTTTTGGGACTATTCATGTTTCAGAAGTTTCTTGCAGAGTAATGTTGTGAGGATATACTCACTGTTAGGTGAGACTGACACGTGGCCATTCTGTTCATTGGCAGAGTTGTTTCCTATCCTTTTCCTGAAGTTGTAATACTCCTTGGATTCAAAGCCTCTATTCAGCACCTTCATATTGGCAGAGGGTGGGGGTTAGAAATAATGAAACATTTTCTTAAAAAACATTTAACCTGACAATCCATCATTATACAATTTGCCTGTACTTTTGTGAATTTTCCTGATTAGTGTGTTGTTAGTGGTAGTTGGCATAGGATAAGGGTTTCTTTATCACAAGAACTGACATTATGTTCAAGTCACTGTCTAAAGCTACAGAGGACAAAGGAACTGCAAATGCCGGTTTACAAAAAAACAAATTGGTTTAGATTAATTAAATATAATTGTTTAAAAGAATCACAGATGCAATTAAAAGTGCAATTAAAAGTGAATTGTGGTATCTTAGGAGTGTTATTTTTTGATTATCATTGATCTTTTCTGTCCGATACATTTACAATTGTAATATTTCAATGATTTGTTAGGAACTCCTATACCTCAGTTGTAAAACTGTCATCATTAACATAACCGAAGAATATTACCTAAATAGATTGTCCAGCTGTCCTGGTGATGTAAAGTTCCTCAATAAATAACAGTGAATATTTCAAATACATGCTGTCTTTTTAAGATTCCTTTCTGAACATAATAGATATCAGCTGACCTCCAAACTAACGAGTTGGTGCTGAGTTTTGTTTTCAAAACTAATCTGAAGAAAGTATAATTGTACAAATTGAGGACTGAGCTTATCAAAATGTTTTTAAAATGTTTTATTATCACTTTAAAGAACATTGTGGCCACAAATGTTTTTTATTTAAATTATTTTTGCAGGAATTGATTATTACCATTTATTACCATCCCATTCTTCAACTAAGTGGCTTGCAAAGCCATTTCAAAGGGGAGTCAAATATCTTAGCTGGTCCAGAGTCTCATGTACATAAAACATAGAACAGTACAGCACAGGAACAGGAGCTTTGACTCACAATGTCCATGCTGAACATGATGCCAAGTTAAATTAATCTCTTCTGCAGAAACATGATCCATGTTCTTCCATTCCATTCCCTGCATATCGATGTGCCTATCTAAAAACCTATTGAATGTCACTATTGTATCTTCCTCTATCCCCTGGCAGCATGTTCCAGACACCCACCACTCTGCATAAAAAAGACGTCCCACATATCTCCTATAAGTGTTGCCCCTCTCACCTTAAATGAATGCCTTCTAATCTTGTGACATTTCCACCCTGGAAAAAAAGGTTCTGACTGTCTATCTTATCCATGCCTCTCATAATATTATATACTTCAAACTTATATTATCTTCCTAGAACACAAATAGGAGCAGGAGTTGGTTATCGAGCCCTTCAAGTCCGCCTTGCCATTCAATATGATCTACCCCAGGCCTCAACATCATCTATAATCTTTCACTTCACGTCAAATGCTTCCAGTGAACTTATCCTCGCAACTCTGGGACAGAGAATTGCAAAGATTCATCACTGTGAAGAGGCTGATGGGTTGGAAGAGTATTTTTCTGCATTTTTTAACTTCTATCTTTAGTCCTTGCCCGGGACCAATTAATAACCATTTAAAAATGGCTGAACTTTAGGGTTGGAAACAACTAAATTTTAAAAGACCAGAATTTATTTCTCAATTTATAGTAATATAAACAAATAAGTTCAAAACATGTCTCAAGTTACATTTTCTTTTACATAATACAAGTCTTGACAGTTATGAGCAAAATACAAGTGATCAAGCAGCAACAAAAGAGAGAATGGATAGGTGGCATTTTGTGTTGGGACCCTTCTTTAGACTTTATAATTATGACTTTGCACAGTGCTTTAGTGGAAATTATTTATTGTATGAGGTACAGTAGTCATAATTACTACTCATGAGGGACCACAAGTATAGTCAGATATTTCACAGACCTTGTCCTCCAGCAGTTGAATCTGATGGTTCTGTTCATTGATCTGCAGTTGCTGAGCTTTTATCAGCACCAATACTTCATTGGCAAGCTGGTTTTGGACCTCTGCTACA
The DNA here is from genome assembly GCF_053455715.1 of Rhinoraja longicauda. NCBI lineage: Eukaryota > Metazoa > Chordata > Chondrichthyes > Rajiformes > Arhynchobatidae > Rhinoraja > Rhinoraja longicauda. Next base: position 47,860,427 of record NC_135955.1, on the reverse strand, counting down.
GACTGAGGAGAGAAATTGGCCTGTTTAAGTAACTGTAATATAACTTGACACCACGTTCACTCTTGGTAATGTTTGGCAAGTTCAGAAGCAGCTCACATTTTCAGGATAATTCTAATCAGTTTTAAACCCAGAGCATGACATAAGGATAGATGGGGACAAATCACGCTGACGTTGACCGGCTGGTAAATGCTGTCCCAATGCTAAAGGTCGGGGCCCACCATCATGGGAGAGGCTTGCGCTACATAAAGCTGTCACTTTGGAGGGATGAGAAGCCACAACAAGCCCAGCCCTTGAAACAGCTGAAAAATCTTTGATAGCTGGCTAAACCAGGCCTGCAGATTTATCAGTAGTAGATTAACCGGCTTCTGTATATAACCCTTAATGTAGGTGGGAGGTGGTGAATCGGGGGGAGTTAATGGTTATGTGAGAGAGAATAGATTGCAGAAAAATAAGTGGGGTAATGAGATTGATGGGAATGCTCTGAGAATAGTGCTGGCTCGACGAGCCAAATGGCTCCTTTTATGTTGTAAGAGAGCGTGAAATCTGCCACAAGACCTGTACGCAGTTTCACTGATTCCTGACCTTGTGTTCCCCTGCAGATCTCTCACCAAGGTTTTTTCAGATTATATCAACTTTATTTAGGCACATTTTCATAAAACCTTTCAAGGCAGGTTTGGTAGATCCGTGTTTTATGAAAACCAACACATATTTAATTCGGAAGATGCAGTGATGGGGTATGTCCTGTGGGAGGCATACTGGCTGGAATGGGAACCAAGGAAAAATCCCTTGTAATCTATTGTTAGATTCATAATCATAACAATACACCATTCTAGACTTCTAGGAAAATCCTGTGCCCTTGTAGAATATCTGCATACATTTTCAGCCTTGGCATTCTTAATGTCCTTGATTTGGCAAACGGTTACCTAAATAAATGCCTACTATGAACCTGTGGGTCATTCTTCCTCTCACATTGGCGCAGCAGTAGAGTTGCTGCCTTACAGCGCTTGCAGGCCGGAGACCCGGATTCTATCCTGACCACCAGCTATACGGAGTTTGTTCATAACCTACGTGGGTTTTCTCCGAGATCTCCGGTTTCCTCCCACACTCCAAAGACATATAGGTTTGTAGGTTAATTGGCTTGGTGTGTGTGTGCAAATTGTCCCTAGTGTGTGTTGGATAGAGATAATGTGTACAGGGATCGCTGGTCGGCGCGAATTCGGTGGGCCGAAGGGCCTGTTTCCGCTCTGTATCTAAAAAAGGGAGTGTGGGGAGACAAGAGATCTCCCGAACTGTTAAATATTGGAATGGTGCCAATTGATGATGAAGGATGAAGTAGCAAAGGAAAGGCCAAAGGTGTGATTCTGTGTTGGATCATGAAAGGTGTGTCGAGAGGACAGCCAAGAATGAAAATGATATAGACACAAGGAACTGCAGGTGGTGATTTATAAATGGATTATTGCTGAAAGGGATACAAACAACTGAAAAGTCAGGATACTTCAGCATTGACAAGAGGAGTGAGTTAATTACTTCCCATTGACAGATCGTTGGTAGTTATAGTAAAGTGACTTTTTTAGATGGCAGTCTTGTTTAGGGAATAATTTGAGGAACAGGCCTTTTGGACCCACTCGAGTCCGTGCCAACCATCAATCACTCATACACTAGTTCTATCTTACACAGTAAGAACAGTTTACCAAAGCCAATTAACCGACAAACCTGCATGTCTTTGGAATGCGGGAGGAAACCGTAGCACTCGGAGAAAACCCACGTGGAAAAAGTACAAACTCTGTACAGACAGCACTCGTGGTCAGGATTGAACCCGGGTCTCAGGCACTGTAAGGCAGCAACTGTACCTCAGCGCCACTGGACCACTTCCATAAATTGTGAATTTTGATAGTTTAAATAGGCAGGCTAAATTCTGAATGCTTCAGAGACTGAGAAATAAATAGTGCCATTTTTTAGATCTGTGCTCAGGTGTGTTACAATCTCTGAAGATACTGTAGGTCAGAAAACTAGCAAAGTTTCAGTATGTGCCTGAAAATGAACACTTAAAAATATCCTTCCATAACAATGATTCCCTTATAGACAATATAGACAAGGCTCAAGTCTACTCAATTATCTGTGTTGCACCATTCTAATAATCCTGGATGCAGATCCTTTTGGAATAATAAATATAGCAAATGTTTAGAAATCATTTTAAGCCATAAAAAAACCATTTGACTATATTTACTTGAAAACTACAAATTTCAATCCATTCCGGGTTATTTTTCCTGGACAAGCCTGAGATGGCCATTTGCAAATCCAGATAGCTTTGGGAGAGGAGTCTTCTGTGAATTTTCCAGCAACTAATTATAAAATGAGAGAGGGGTTTTGAAATATATGAATACAAATTCTTGTTGTAAATCTATAACTATATCACATTTAACAGTGTTAAGAACATCCAAATCTTTCTATGTTTACTCATACTTCCAGGTGAATCTCTGCTTACCCTGCAAGAGGGGAGGTTGACAGACCTGTTCTTCCCTGTATCATTCACCAGAATGTTCTCCAGCTTCCTTTCCAGGGAATCGACCTTGCTGACGACTAATTGTCGTTCCTGCAGTGCCTTCATTAGCTCAGTTCCAAGCTCCACAGATCTCTTGTGAAGCTCCTCATTCTGAATTTCCAGCTTCATAGTTGTCTCTTTCAGAGTCTTTTCATCATTTTTTGCTATTCCTCTCAGGTTGTGGATGGAAATATTGTAAGCGTTCAGCTGCTCTAAGACGGCCTTCATTTCTTCCCTTGTTCTGTCCATGTGCTGCTTCAGCCCTTGTCCGAGCTGGAGAAGCCCATATGTGAGGATCTTGATATCATCCGTCGAGGCAAACTGAGCATTTTGTCCTTTCTGAATGTTCCTTTGCAGACACGACGTGGAACAAGGAAAACAAATGAGCACAGAGAAACAAAGTGCCTTTGTTACAAAATGCAGGCAGTTCATTTTCTATTAGTATTTTCCTTAGTATTTTGCTTACTGTTGGTGCAGAAACTGTCAATTCACATGAACCAGAATGCAGACCCTACACTCCTCTGCTTTCAGTTAGAGTCCTCCCAGTCATTTAAATAATAAATAATTAAACTCAGTGGAAACGAGAGAACCATAATTAAAACCGCAATTCAACGTAGGCTACTCTTTAGGGACTATCTCCAAAAATGCATCTGCATTTAAAGTCAATAGCATGGGAGCAGGCCTTTCAGCCCATCCAGTCCATTCTGACCAATTTATACTAATCCCATTTTACTCTACATTTCTCACAACACCCTCCAGGGTTATATCACTCACCTATGCACTAGGGGCATTTACAATGGACAATTAATCTACCGACCAGCACATCTTTGGGATGTAGAAGGAAACCGGAGCATGAGGAACATTTACAAAGTCACAGGGAGAACATGTAAATGCCACTCAGACAGCACTCGAGGTCAGGATTGAATTTGGGTCGCTGGAACAGTGAGGCGGCAGCTCTACTGGTTCTTCCACTATGCTCCCCTTTAGTTTGTTATCAGTTCAACCTGAATGGTGATAGACTGAGAAAGTGAAGTGTACAATGAGACTTGGATGTCCTTGTACACCAGTTACTGAAAGCAAGAGTTCAGTGCAGCAAATGATTTGTGGCCCAGTGGTTTTCATTGTAAGACGATTTGATCAAAGGACAAGGGGGTCTTGTTGCACAATCCACAATGAGAGCCATTTGTGGTTTTGGGTGTCTCCTGATCCAAGGAAGGGTGTTCTTGCTTTGCCAAGTGAGAGGACATAACTAGCACACATTCATCATCCAGGTTTCCTAGTTTAACAGATGATAAAAACAGATGATAGGATTTTAGTATTCTGCCATTGAACTCCAATAAGGAATTGATTAACAGAGTGCAGTTAGACCGACATCTCCTGGAAAGTTTGAGATTTGCCCATTAAGGCAAGTGGCCCTCAAAGGTGCTTCAGATTGTTAAGTATGGTTCTGTCCACAACAAATTGCATGTAGACAATATATAATGAACAGTTTTAAAGGGATCCACCTACATTCAACCTGAGTGAAAGATTTTCCTTCAGTTTATATAAGCAATGCAAGTGAAACAGGTTCCTTCAAATTAATCTACTTTGAATAAAGTTTGTAGAAGGATACCATATGCACTTTAAAAATACTCTCAACTTTTATTTTTTATGTCTGTTTTGTAGTAAATCCACATTTATTTTGGTGCTTGCAAGGTATTACAAATTGAGTTGTTTTTTTCATTTATGTATGTTACATTTCTGTTTAGATGAAAAAAAGACTGCACCATTTCACCACACTCCCTTTAGTACTAAGTCTGAATCAAAGGCCTGAGACAACTCAATACCAGCATAACATATGCCAGGGATGCTGGTTGAGTTGGAAAATGCTAATGATAAAGCTAATATCATACATGGACACTTCAGAGTTTAAGTTAGTATTCCCACACTAATAAACAATTGTATATTAAAAATATTTTAGATATACTTTGTAAAAATACTATTTTAAATCAATAAATCTAAACATTTTTTAAACTTCTTACTCAGTGCCCTTCACCTTCTTTATATAGTAGTGACAAGCCCTTCAGCTATTATTGCAGAATACTTGTTAGCCAGCAGCCAGCAGAGGTGCCTATCAGGATTTCAGTTATCAAAGCTTAAAGGCTAAACTACAAACACTTCCTTATTTTTTGTTTTATATCTGGATTTTCTTCTGTTGGTTGTATTTCTCTTGGAATATTAATTTCCATTCGTGTGCTTTTCACAACACCTTAGCATTCCAAAAATGATATAGGCAGTCAACACAATCTAAGTAAGTGATGATATAAACAGAGGCAAAGCTTCATAAGTGGCCATGTTTCTTGGAAGGCTAGAGTCCAGAATGCCAACTAAAGTCATGGTTCTGTTTCAGTGACCTGCATCTTCCCTTACATTTTTTTTACAATTTCAAAAATCCATTACATGTAAAGTGATGCCAGAAGTTGGGTTTTTTTAATCAGTAAAGTTACACTATATCTAAGAATATAAATCCTGGAGATTAAACCAGTTAGGCAGTCCTTTCTGTAATGCTATCCAACCTCAAGACCCAATTAAAGAAAGACATTGTTGCGGTCCTCTTCTTGTGACAAATGGGGGATGGGTGGAAACTCTAAAACTGGGACCTCACTTGTGCAATGAGCTGTTGAGTCATTTGAAAGGAAAGATTGCTTTCAGTATTTCACAAGATGGGTTCCTCATCATTTCTCGGTCTCAACTGCATTGTAATACATTGTAGTGAATTACCAGGAAGAGGAAATTATGGAAGGATGAACACGCAATTTGGACCAAGGTGCAACTCAGAGTTTCAGTCATTTTCCACATTAACTTAAAAATTGATCTGTTTCTATATTCCTTCCGAGTAAGAAAACGTAGAATGTTCTATATCGCACTAAACTCAACTAATGTCAATAAATAAAGACACAAACTGCTGGAGTACGTCAGTGGTTCAGGCAGCATCGCTGGAGGACATGGATCACTTTGTTGTCTTTTGTTGTACACCAGTGTCTGCAGTTCCTCATTTTAGCATTTCTTCTAATGCCAATATCTGTCTGGGTAAACTGAGAGCATAGAGGTTATGAGTCCAGCTATGAGAAATAGTCTGCATTTAACAAATGTATGATATAGAAACATAAAACATGTAAAGCATAAAAAATAGGTGCAGGCGTAAGCCATTCGGCCCTTCAAGACAGCACTACCATTCAATATGATCATGGCTGATCATCTAAAATCAGTACCCCGTTCCTGCTTTTTCCCCATATCCCTTGATTCTTTTTAGTCCTAAGAGCTAAATCTAACTCTCTCTTGAAAACACCCAGTGAATTGGCCTCCATTGCTTTCTGTAGCAGAGAATTCCCCAGATTCACAACTCTCTGGGTGAATATGTTTTTTCTCATCTCAGTCCTAAATGGCCTACCCCTTATTCTTAAACTGTGATCCCTGGTTCTCGAATTCCCCCAACATTGGGAACATTTTTCCTGTTACTGAGTATTTTCCATTTATAAAAGCCTGCTGGGCCATTTACAATTCTCCCTCAATCTCCAACCAACCTTCCGCCCTCCCCCTCCCCCCTCCCTCCCACCCCCACTTTCATCTCTACACCCCACATACCTGCATCCTCTGCAACCTAACATCTGGCAATGATTTATTCTATTTTAAAACATGCCTTTTCAATGCAAATTTCTGTTGCTATTAGCCTCCTCCCAATACAGATGCTCCCCGACTAACGATGCTTTGACTTACGATATTTTGACTTTACAATGGTGCAAACACTGGGCAACGGCAGCGACCGGTAGCTCGCTTCCGGCCATGTGACCAGGTGTATTAAATGTATTTCGACGCCCGATATTTTGGGTTTGCGATGGGTTTATTGGAACGTAACCCCATTGTATGTTGAGGAGCACCTGTAAACAAACACATGAAAGAATGAAATGGCTAATGTCCACTAATTGTTAAAGCCAAGGAAGAGGCATATAAATTGGCCAGAAGAATTGGCAAACCAGAGGACCGGGAGAAATTTAGAACTCAACATGAGGACAAAGGGATAAATTAAGAGGGGGAAAAAAGAGCACGAAAGGAAGCTTGCGGGAAATATAAAACTGACTGTAAAGGTTTCTATAGATATGTAAAAATGAAAATATTAGTGAAGACGAAAGTAGGTCCCTTACAATCAGAGACAGGTGAATTTATAATGGGAAACAAGGAAATGGCAGAACAGTTAAATTAGTACTTTGGTTCTGTCTTCACTAAGGAAGACACAAACAAACTCCCGGAAATACTAGGGACCGAGAATCGAGTGGGGGGGAGGAACTGAAGGGAATGCACATTAGTCAGAAAATGGTGTTAGGTAAACCATTGGGACTGAAGGCAGATAAATCCCCTGGGCCAGATGGTCTGCATCCCAGAGTACTCAAGGAGGTGGCCCTAGAAATCGTGGATGCAATGGTGATCATTTTCCAATGTTCTCTCGACTCTGGATCAGTTCCTGTGGACTGAAAGGTAGCCAATGTAACTCCACTTTTTAAGAAAGGAGGGAGAGAGAAAACAGGGAATTATAGACCAGTTAGCCTTACATCGGCAGTGGGGAGATGCTGGAGTCGATTATTAAAGATGTTATAGTAGTGCATTTGGAAAGCAGTGACGAGATCTGTCAAAGTCAGCATGAATTTATGAAGGAGAAATCATGCTTGACTAATCTTATGAACATTTTTGAGGATGTAACAAGTAGAATGGATAAGGGAGAGCCAGTGGATATGGTGTATCTGGACTTTCAAAAAGCCTTTGACAAAGTCCCACAGAAGAGATTAGTGTGCAAAATTAGAGCACATGGTATTGGGGGTAGGGCATTGACATGGATAGAGAACTGGTTGGCAGACAGGAAACAAAGAAAAGGGTCCAAAGGGAAGGGTCCTTTTCAGAATGGCAGGCAGTGACTAGTGGGGTGCCGCAAGGCTCGGTGCTGGGACCCCAGTTGTTTACAATATATATTAACGATTAAGACGAGGGAATTAAATGTAACATCTCCAAATTTGTGGATGACACAAAGCTGGGTGGCAGTGTGAGCTGCGGGGGGGATGCTGTGAGACTTGGATAGGTTAGGTGAGTGGGCAGAAGCATGGCAGATGCAGTACAATGTGGATAAATGTGAGGTTATCCACTTTGGTGGCAAGAACAGAAAGGCAGATTATTATCTGAATGGTATGGGATTAGGAGAAGGGGAGGTGCAACGAGACCTGGGTGTGCTTGTACATCAGTCACTGAAAGTAAGCATGCAGGTACAGCAGGCAGTGAAGAAAGCCAATGGCATGTTGGCCTTCGTTGGGAGAGGATTTGAGTTTAGGAGCAAGGAGGTCCTATTGCAGTTGTACAAGGCCCTGGTGAGACTGCACTTGGAGTATTGTGTGTAATTTTTGGTCTAATTTGAGGAAGGACATTATTGCTATTGAGGGAGTGCACCGTAGGCTCACCAGATTAATTCCCGGGATGGCGGGACTGACGTGTGATGAAAGAATGGGTCGGCTGGGCTACTACTGCACCTATTGTCTATGTTTCTAAATGCCTTCAACAACCAGTTTGTCTGATCTGTTCAAATTCACTGAACAAACTGCAATGCTCTGTGTAAATGAACTATTCATTTTTAAAACAATTTTTTCAGCTAATTCTGTTCTGCAGAGCCACAACACAACTAATTTGGATATTCTGGGCCATGCAAAGAATGCACTTGGCATCTGAACAAATCACCTGATGCAATAAGACTCAATTGTTTAACATAAAATAGTAGAACACTGACTTTAATAAAAGCATAAGTCAGTTGTTACCTTTCCTTTCCATTAAAATACCATTCTTTGTTCTAAATTATGTCATTCTCTCCATTTATCTACATACTAAGTGACTGCCAACAAGGTAAGTTATACACCGATCAGCCAAAACATTATGACCACTGACAGGTGAAGTGAATAACATTGGTTACCTTGTTACAATGGCACCTGTCAAGGGGTGGGATATATGAGGCAGTAAGTGAACAGTCAGTTCTTGAAGTTGATGTGTTCGATGCAGGAGAAATGGGCAGGAGTAAAGACCTGAGCGACTTTGACAAGGGCCAAATTGTTATGGCCAGACGACTGGGTCAGAGCAACTCTGAAACGGCAAGGCTTGTGGGGTGCTCCGGTCAGCAGTGGTGAGTACCTACCGACAGTGGTCCGAGGAGGGACAAACCACAAACCAAGGCTCATCAATGCACGAGGGCAATGAAGGCTATCCTGTCTGGTCCGAACTGAGCCGGTGGAGGGAGTGTGATGCTCTGGGCAATGTTCTGCTGGGAAACCGTGGGTCCGGCCATTCATGTGGACGTCAATTTGACACGTGTCACCTACCTAAACATCGTTACAGACCAGGTACACCCCTTCATGGCAATGGTATTCCCTGATGGCAGTGGCCTCTTTCAGCAGGATAATGCGCCCTGCCACACTGCACACATTGTTCCGGAATGTTTTGAGGAACACAATGAAGTGGTTCACGGTGTTGCCCTGGCCTCCAAATTTTCCAGATCTCAATCCGATTGAGCATCTGTGGGATGTGCTGGATCGACAAGTCCGATCCACGGTGGCTCCACCTCGCAACTTATAGGACTTGAAGGATCCGCTGCTAATGTTGTAGTGCCAGATATCACAGGACACCTTCAGGGGTCTTGTAGAGCCCATACCTCGGTGGGTCGGCGCTGTTTAAGCGGCACACGGAGGACCAACAGCATATTAGGCAGGTGGTCATAATGTTTTGGCTGATCGGTGCACATCAGCTACTCAAATTATTCCTTTGCTGCAGGACTGGTGCTGGTGTGAATCCACAATGATCCGACTGTGTAATCAAGTGAAGGTGGTGAACACACAGTACAAGTGTACTATTTAACCGAAGTGGTAAAGGTGATGTACCTCCCAATCAAACATCACCAATGGTTTTTGGACCATTCATTTCTTCATCTGCTCATCCAGCCCGCTGTCCAGTTTTGGGTTAACTGGTTCTAAACTTTACACAAAAATGCAATATTTATTTCTTTGTGTTTTGATCTTTGCTGAATACATTTGTTATTTGGTGACCAATTTGTTATTTTTTCTCCTCTATTTCCAGGAATCTGCTCTATGTCTACCCACAACGACTTAATTTTGCCAATCGGTTAGCTTCTGCTCGAAATATTACGATCAAAATCCAGTTCATGTCGGGGGAGGACCTGAGCAATGCCATGCAGGTAAATCAGTGAAATAATCAATCTCATTTGCAAATTTTTTTAGAAACATTCCTCCTGTTGCAACTTGGAATTGGGACTCCAATTACAATCCAAGAACAATTTTGAAACATTTCACTTACTGGAGACGTAATATCCTGGAAACAGCAATTTTATTTTAGTGTAGCTTGCAATTCCTGATACATAAAAAACATAAAACACCACAGGAGCAGGCCCTTGGGCCCACCATGCCTGCACTGACCATGATGTTAACATAACCACTCCCACTTGCCTGCACATGATCTGCATCCTTCTATCCCCTGCCTACCTAACTGTTTCTTAAACATTGCTGTCATAGTTGCTTATACCATATCCCCTGGCAGTGTTCCCAGTAAATGCTTTGCCTCATACATCTCCTTTGAACTTTCCCTTTACCATCTTAAGTTTATGGACTCTTGTGTTTGATATTTCCATCCTAGAAAAAAGATTCTGACCATCTACACCATCTCATAATTGCATATTCTTCTATCAGGTCACTCCCTCAGCCTCCAATGCTCCAGCAAAACAATACCAGTTTGAACAGCTTCTCCTTCCAGTTCACAAGTTATAGAAGTAGAATTAGGCCATTCAGCCCATCGAGTCTACTCTGCCATTCAATCATGGCAGATTTGTGCCTCCAAATCCCATTTTCCTGCCTTCTCCCCACAACCCTTGACATCCGTTCTAAACAAGAATTTGTGTATCTCTGCTTTAAAAATATCTGTTGACTTGGCCTTCACTGCCCTCTGTGGCAATGAGTTCCACAGATTAACTACCCTCTGATTAAAGAAGTTCCTCCTCACATCCTTTCGAAAAGAGCGCCCTTTAATTCTGAGGCTATGACCTCTGATCCTAGACTCGCCCACCAGTGGAAACATCCTTTCCACATCCACTCTATCTTTGCCTTTCATTATTCTGTAAGTTTCAATGAGGTCCCCCCTCAACTTTCTAAACTCCAGCGAGTAGAGGCCCAGTGTTGTCAAACACTCATCATATGCTAACCCACTCATTCCTGGAATCATTCCAGTAAACCTCCTCTGAACCCTCTCCAGAACCAACACATCCTTCCTCAGGTATGGGGCGTAATTTGCTCACAATACTCCAAATGTGGCCTGACCAGCACCTTATAGAGCCTCAGCATTACATCTCTATTTTTGTATTCCAGTCCTCTTGATATAAATGCTAGCATTGAATTTGCCTTCCTGACTACCAATTTGACTTGCAAATTAACTTTTTAGGAATCCTGCACCAACACTCCCAAAGTTAATACTCTCGAATCCAGACAACACCCTTTCCAAAGTCTCCACAAACCTCCGAAAAATGTGGTGACAAGAACGGCATGCAATACTTGAAATAAGACCGAACTAAACCTTTCTACAGCTGCAACATGATCTCCTATCTTTTATACTCAATGCCTGACCAATGAAGGCAACAATGCTGTTTGTCTTCTTTATCATCCCATCCACTTGTGTAGCCACTCTCAGGGAGCTATAGACTTGCAACTCAAAATCCCACTGTATCAATGCTCCCAAGAGTCCAGTCATCCACTGTATACTTTGCTCTTGCATTTGATCTTCCAAAGTGCATAAACACACATTTGTCTGTGTTAAAATCCATCTGCCATTTCTCTTGACCATCCTCGCTTTCCACCACTCCATCATTTTTTTTCGAATCCTAAATTTCCAATACAAACCATCTTCATTTAGATCCAGATGACTTCTATATATCACAAATATCATGTCTAGCATTGACTCTTGCCGAATGCCACCGGTCACATAGACCAGAGAAAGACCCTCCACCATTACTCTCTGTCTTCTATGGCCAAACCAAATTTGTATCCAACTTATCAACTCACCAAAGACCCCGTGTGAATTAATTTTCTTGACCACTGTACTATAAAGGACCTTGTCAAATGCTTTACTGGTCCATGTAGACAACATCCATTTGGCAATCATCTTCTTCACTTCGTGAAACATTTCAATCAAATTTGTGAGATAGGACTTCATTTGCACAAAGCTAAGTTAACTTTCTCCAATAAGTCCATGCTTTTCCCAAATGCGAGTAAATCATGTCCCTAAGAATCTTCTCCTGTAATTTCTCTACCACTGATGAAAGGCTCATTGACCTATGAGTTCCTGGTTTGTCCCTGTTGCTCTTATTAAACAAAACTAAAAAAAAGGCTATTCTTTCATCATCTGGGAACATTCCTCTGGTAAAAGTGGATGTAAAGATCTCAGTCAAGCCCAGCAATCTCCCCCTTTGCTTCCCTCAGTAACCTTTTGACAGACTTCACCAAGCCCTGAGGACGTATTCAACTCACTGTTTTTCAAGAGACCCAATACCACCACCATAATAATACATGCCTCAGAACATCAACATACCATTCCCTAATTTGCATTGTCAATGTCCTCCTTCTTGGGGAATATCCATGTGAAGTATTTATTTAGGACCTTGCCCAGCTCCTCTGATTCCAGGCACAGATTCCCTCCTTTGTTTTTGAGTGGATCTCACCGTTGTATGGAAACAACTTTTTACAGAAAGCGATGAAAGAAGTATTTAGTTATATACATAGAATGCAATTAAAATGTGAAGAGTTATGTAAAAACTATTTAGACTATATCATTGAAAAGTAATAATGAATAACTAGACCAAGTGGACCCATTGGGCCCAAACCTCTCCTGCATTGGTGCAGCACCCTCTCCTCCCCCCCCTCCACCCCGCTCCCCCCCTCCACCCCGCTCCCCCCCTCCACCCCGCTCCCCCCCTCCACCCTGCTCCCCCCTCCTCACTCTATCCCCCTCAACCTCTCTCATCCCCCTCAACCCCTCTCATCCTCCCTCCCCCCTCCCTCCCTCCCCCTCTCATCCTCCCCCCCTCCCTCCCTAGGAGATAGATTTTAAATGTGAATAACTTTAAAGATATAACACCGATTTCAATGAAACTTCTTCCATTAGCACCAGAGGGACGACGGTGAGTAAGGTGGGCCTAAAATTGTTGCGGTATAGTGTACCGTTTTGGCTGTAGTTCAGGAACAAACAAACAAACGGGAGTTTTAGTATATAGATGAAGTGTTTTGGTCAGAATATTAATTGCTATGATTCTTAAATAATTTTTGGTTTATGTTTCAGGTTCTTTTTGGAAAATCAAGCACCGCAGAATTTGTCTCAGAGACATATTCTGCAGTAACTTACCATAATAAGTAAGTAACATGTAGCTGGAATCATGGAACAAGTTATGTAAATAGTGCACACAAACAATTATACTTGATTATTATTGTTCCATTAACATTCCTGCAGATGCGTGTGGTTTTGGGAGATCTCCGCTTCCATATTCTTTGCTTGTTTACTTTAGTTTAGAGATACAGCGCGGAAACAGGCCCTTCGGCCCACCGGGACCGCGCCGACCTGCGTTCCCCGTACATCAACACTATTCCACACACACACGGGACAATTTTTACATTTACCAAGCCAATTAACCTACAAACCTGTACATCTTTGGAGTGTGGGAGGAAACCGAAGATCTCTGAGAAAATCCACGCAGGTCACGGGGAGAAAGTACAAACTCCGTATAGACAGCACCCGTAGTCGGGATCGAACCCGGGTCTCTGGCGCTGCATTTGCTGTAAGGCACCAACTCCACCGCCACGCCACTGTGACCGCCCTTAAATTGCGGGCAGCCAGTCGGAATTGCAGTTAGCATCTTTTAACGAAAATAAAACTAAATGCAAGAATTGGCTGGTGCTCTAATATTAACTGTTTACACACCGCCAAATTAGAAAGATAGAAATAGCAAGGGGTATAAGTGGCATCACTTTAAATTAACTTTTTGAAACAACAAAGACATGTGAGAGATAAGTATATAACAAATGGGACAGGCTATCCTTCGCACCATAATCTTACATTTCCTAAATAGACCAGACATACCAAGGGGCAGCAATCTTCTAGACACAGAAACTGTAATTCAGTAGTACTATCAGCCAACATTATTGTCATTATGAGTTCAAGAGTTTGCAATCTGAATAATATTGATATAATTGGTCGTTAAAAAGAGGATCATTAACCGCTGTTTTCGTGGTAGATTTGGATTTTGGTCTGGTCTCATTTTTTTTTTTGAGGTGGGTATCATGATCCATACAATCAGTGATCCAATGCAAATTGCATTAGTTTTGCTAAAGTGTATGCTCAAACTCGTGAGCATGTTGCCAAAGACGGCATCTCGCAGAACAGCATTGAAACTTTTGGATTAAAAATTCTTCCTTGGTTTATTAAAAAATGACAACCTGATTTAGCTTAGTTTGGACATACAGAATGGAAATAGGCCCATCGGCCCATTGAGTCCATGCCAACCATTGATCATCTATTCACGTTATTTCCATGTTATCCCATTTTCCCCATCTATTCCCTACACATTAAGGGCACAGACACAGAGGCCAATTAGCCTACCAAACCCGCATATCTTTGGGATGTGCAGCTTTTTTATCTGGAAATGGCTTGACGTAAAAAAAACATTGTTTAGTATCATTAATCTGTGTCTGTGAGGAGAATAAACTCAAATAATTCAAAATGACCATGAAAGAAAACAATCTGGAATTACTTGCAAGTTACGTTGGTGCACAGTGGTCTTTGCCTCACTGAATTAAAATATCTGTTCAAAGATATTAAAATGTGTCTATTTGTGTCCTTGCTCCAAAATAAACTTTAATTTGTGACATCTTCAAACATACACAATTAGTGAAAATAGGGGGTGGAGAGGAAGGAGGCTAGACATTTTCAGGCCAGTATATGTCTAGTGCGATATAATTGTAATTGAGTTCAATACACTGCGGAAACTTAATGAATTATTACTTGCATCTAAATTCTGTAATCTTTTCGCTTGTTTGGCTGATTCCATGTAAGGCTTGATCACTAGTGGGGGCAGAGAGGGAATTTTTAAAACAATTTTCCTTTGTTTGGCTGATTTCTGATACAATATTTTGTAATAAAAATAACCAAAGGAATTTAGCAGAAATTCCTGCTCATTTACTTCAATGGGAGAAAAAAATAGAAGAGAAAAGAGAGAGAAAAAATTAACGAGGGTCAAAATTATATAAAATATCTGTTATTGCAGTATGTTTGTAAAGACCACACATTAACAAAACTGAGGGGCAGGAAAGGGCAAGCATTTGGTGAAGCCTGCAACATACCATAATTATTCAACAAATATAACAATGTACACCTTCCCTCATTCCAGCCCCTACCCACTCCACTCCTCACACCTCCCCTTGCATCTCATCTCTTCTGTCATCTCTTAGAAGCAACAGAATTTTTTTTAAAGGGTCAAAAAAGTGAAAGGAAATTGTTTTTAAAATTCCCCTCTGGCCCCACTAGTGACCAAACCTCACGAGATCTTAAGACAAAGTGATACTTTCTATTTGATGCAATCTCTGGCAATAGACAATAGGTGCAGGAGTTGGCCATTCGGCCCTTCGAGCCAGCACCGCCATTCAATGTGATCATGGCTGATCATTCACAATCAGTAACCCCATTCCTGCCATCTCCCCATACCTCCTGACTCCGCTATCTTTAAGAGCTCTATCTAGCTTCCAGAGAATTGGCCTCCACTGCCTTCTGAGGCAGAGAATTCCACAAATTTACAACTCTCTGACTGAAAAAGTTTTTCCTCATCTCCGTTCTAAATGGCCTTATTCTTAAACTATGGCCCCTTGTTCTGGACTCCCCCAACATTGGGAACATGTTTCCTGCTTCTAATGTGTCCAATCCCTTAATAATCACCAGCTTCATCACCAACACCAGCTTCATCACAAGTAAAACCCAAACCTCGCTGTTAATGGTCTGGCAGATTAGTTGAAGCACTCCCAGGAATTCAGCCTTTAATCACCACCTGTAACCACTGGCATTGCGTCTGATCCACTCCCTGTCTAGCAATGGGAAATCCTTACTTAGGGAGTCTCCATTCCTTGCCATTTGAATAGTAAGGAAAACCAATGAGAGCAATTTTGTCACAGCTGCCTTGCTGTTATTCTTTGGTGGGATTGACTGATCTCTTACCAGAATTACAGTGGTAGAACTCCTCCAGTATTTCACCCACTGTGTAAGGCAATATTTACATTGGGTCAGGAGCCAACCCAGTTCACTCCTGAAGCAGTTGTGTAGGGAGTGGATGGGGAAGTGGGATAACATAGAACTAATGTAAACAGGTGATCGATAGTCAGTGTGGCCTCGTTGGGAGAAAGGGCCTGTTTCTATGCTGTATCTTTAAATCAATTAATCAATCACCTTGTTGAAACATGGTCTTTGCTAAACCAGTTAATTTACAAATATGGATGATCTTTAGGTTCATGCTGTTCTAATATAAATATAATCTTTAGCAGAGCTAAAATAATGGAGGAATAACTCTCGCTCTGGTCAGTGTTCAGTCAATCCTTCCAAAGCACTGCATTAACTTGGCAAAAATGTTCTCATTAATTTCCCCCACTGTGGCGCAGTGGTGGACTTGCTCCCTTACAGCGCTAGAGTCCCGGCTTTGATCCTGAATACATTGGGCAAAACAGATAATATTTTAAAAGTTTTGACTTATTCAATATCAAAGACTGATATTGATGACTGATTTATATCAAGCTCCTCTACCATCCTCTTTCTAATGAATGGGCTCACGGTTGCTGCTGAAAGTTTCATTTGCAATTGGGTCAGAGAGCAGAGTTCCCAGTGAAATAGTTGGTGAATCACAACACAGCTGAACAGTCATAGGTGGGTATCCTAAAACTTATCACCAAATGTGTTGACAGGAATTGTCATACCTCAACAAAATCTGCACTATGGTTTAAGGTTGCAACCTCCTTATGTGCAAATCAAAAGAAGAATTGATTATTAACGTTTTCTTGAATTGCAGGTCTCCGGATTTCTACGAGGAAGTAAAACTTAAACTTCCTGCTAAAATTACAGAAAGGCACCACCTGCTGTTTACATTCTACCATATCAGCTGCCAGCAGAAACAGAATCAAGGAGGATCACCAGAGACTCTAATTGGGTATTCGGTAAGCTGTGCCAGGTCCTGTCTGTACTGAATATGTACAGCCCAGAGGTTCCAATGGTGATTTCCACTTGTTTGTCTTTGGTTAAGGTTCCAGTTTCAATCTCATGTTTGTTCTATATAATGTGATCTCCTTGTTGTAGTAATGACTTGAGGAAGTAACGTTGGCAACTCTTGGCAAATAAAGGGGAAATTCAAAAAATTAATTTTACAGGCAATGACACGAAAACCAAAAATGATAGAAGTACTCAGCAAGTCAGGCAGCATTTGTTAATAGAAATATATTTTCAGATCTGTGACTTTCATCAGCCAATGACTCTTAAAGTACAATTTATATTTGTAGACATAAGGTAAAAACAAGGTCACGCTCAGCTATAATATTCCCTTTGATAAAATAATGTCTAGCACTTGCTTCCTTTGCTCCCACATGAAAAATGGTCATAGAGTCATACCATAGTGTGGAAACAGGTCCATCGGCCCACCTTGCCCACGCTGACCAACATGCCCATCTACACTAGTCCCACCTGCCTGGTTTTGGCCAATATCACTCGAAACCCGTCCTTTCACTTGATAATCAGAACCAGCTAATGGCTCTCAAACAGAATCCTGGAAAGAAAAGTGTTAAGAGAACGTGGGAATATTATTCACATTAATGCGCAGTTTTCTATTTAACACCAGCTCGTGTCCCATGTTCCTTAGATGCGAACAAATCACAAGTGAATAGGCAGGGTCACTATCAGTCAAGATACTGGTGCCAATAATAAATAAATGCCAATAATCAGCATAAATAACATTTCCATTTATTTACCATCTCTATTGCAACAAAAAGAATCATGAGGTATTTTACAGTATTAACAAGCAATAATTGACACTGTGCCAGGTAAGGTAAATGGTAGGACAAAGTCATATGCTTGGTGAAGCATGACAAGGAGAAGGAATGGAAAGATGTATGTTTTGGCGCTTGGTCACTGAGGTCCGAAAGTCTTCAAATATTGGAGGGGATGTGGTGCAGGGAGGATAAGTTGGCCAATGACTTTTGACTTGCAGAAATTGGAGGCAAGAGCCATCCTCTCACTTGCTTATGTGAAAGTACTGATGGCTTGTAGCTCAGCCTGTGGGCATGCACAATCACAATCTCGACTGCTGAGGTTCAGGTGATCTTGGTGCTGGACAGTAGGTGCACTAGGTTGAATTGCTTCCCATTAGCTCCACTCCTGTGGGAAATTTGTTGGAGGTGAGGTGCAGGGCCATGTTGCAGCAAGAAAAGTTGTGTTTAACACCTGTATGCTTCTGAGACCCGGACTATCTGCAGCAAGACCTCAAGATACTGGAAAGATACCAGTGCACTATTTCTGCAACCCTCCAAATTCATTGATTAGATAAGTTAACTAATGGCAGTGTCCTTTCCCAGGCAATTGCCCCTAGCACAGAGGGTCAAATTTACATAGTCCATTACATTTGGCAGAATGCCTGGTTTACCCTTCCAGCACCAGACTGTCAAAATAGATATGTGTAGGAAGGAACTGCAGATGCTGGTAGACACCGGATCAACACAAAATGCTGGAGTAACTCAGCGGGTCAGGCAGCGTCTCTGGAGAAAAAGTATAGGTGACGTCTCTCAGTCTGAAAAAGGGTCTTGACCTGAAACGTCACCCATTCCTTCTCTCCAGAGATGCTGTCTGTCCCACTGAGTTACTCCAACATTTTGTGTCTACCTTCTCAAAATAGATAGTCTGTTCCAAGTTCAGTCACAAGAAGAGATTATCAGAAGGACAGAGGAAAGGTTTTAAGGATGTTGGCAAAATCTCCGTGGACCAATGCAACAACCCCACTGATTCGTAGAAGTTTCTGCCCCATGATTACCCAAAGTGGGGAAGGACAATTTGGGATGTCACTGATAACTGCAAGTCAACCAGTGAGAGCACACAAAGCTCTTGTGTGCACAAGAACTCCAGCACCTCACAATCTATCCACTTGCCATCCCATCAGCCACCTCCTGTGGACAGGTCTGCAGTTCCCGCTCACTGGTTCACACCTCAGAACCCACAGAAACAAAGTAGAAATGAATCATTCTTGATCCCGGGGGACTGCCTGAGAAAGAAGGAAGGGAAATGGCGTTATTCCAACTACCAGGTTCAATAAATATTTAACATGTTCCATCTTTAATCTCTAGTGGCTGCCGATTCTTATGAATGAACGTCTTCAGACTGGTCATTACTGTCTGCCAGTTGCTTTGGACAAACTTCCCAACAAATACTCAATGCACTCTCCAGAGGTAAGAGTTTTATTTGTACAGTGCTCTTGTGATTGAGTTTCACAGTGGACGATCTGCCCTTATCAGGACCATGTTATGGGTGAAGATGTTATAAAATTCTGACTAGCTGTTTGACTAGTCTCCTCTTCATGTGGAGAGTTGAAATCTCAGGTGCTGCAGAATACCAAAGTATTTATGTCCCATGCCAAAGAAGGGCACGTGAAAGAAGCCCTGCATAATGCATGCATAGAATTATGTAGCACAGAAACTGTCCTTTTGCCCAGTAATTGTGCTATACTGGGCAGCCTACTAGTCTTCCTTGGTGTAATCCTCGTAACAAGGTTGTCTATTTTTATCTCCCTGACACAGTTATTTGGTTTGCCAATTAAAAAAAAAACTTTACTTGCTTCAACCACTCCTTGTTTAAACCACTCTCCAAGTTAATGTCACATTCTCACAGCTTTTATTTTTGGGATGATTTGAGGAAGGTGTGTTTTCTGCCCTGTGTATCTCCACACAAGTCAATTTTAAAAGCATTTCCTTTTTTTAGATTATAATCTGAATTTTCTTTAATCTCCTCCCCTCTGCTGGAAGATGTAGTGAGGGTCTGAGCTCCACTGTTGCCGGTTCTTTTTATTTGTGCCTTGATGGTGAGTGTTGACAGGCCATAGTGCACAAGTCTAGTCTGTCAATATTATCCCTGTGCACTAGTCTCTAACATCCATTTGCAGCTGAGGTTACTGGTTGTGATAAAGAGTTCGAGGCTTTGAATTCTTGAGGCTCAGCATCCAGTCGTTAACCTACAATCGTTGATCCAACTATAACCGAGTGACTAACCAGTCTGCAAAGTGCAGGTACAACTTGCACAGAGCTCTGAATCTGTACCGACATCATACAGAGAACAATATCAGTTTTTTTTTTATCAGCAGAGGTCCACATGATACTGGTGTACTGCTCAGAATGCATTGCCTCTTTCCTGCTGATGGAAATAGAAATATTTTTGGGAGTTGTACCACTGCCCTTCCCTGCTATCTTTGTCACTTCCCAGATTTCCAAGACTGTTTACTGACTGACAATCTTTCTGCTATTTTACACAACTTGTGCAATGCCGTGTTAATAGCAAAATTATATAATTCAGTCTTTCACCAGGGCCTCAAGAATACTTGGCACAAGAGGTGTCTATTCATTTTGCTCTGGGGTGGAGAAGGAGCAGTTTGTTTAAGTAGGACAAAACTCCCAAGGATATAAAGGAAACAGCGTCAGGTGTAGCCTGAATAGAGTGAATGTGCAGAGGATGTTTCCACTAGTGGGAGAGTCTAGAACCAGAGGGCATAGCCTCAGAATAAAAGGACGTACCTTGAGAAAGGAGATGAGGAGGAATTTCTTTAGTCAGGGTGGTGGATCTGTGAAATTCATTGCAACAGAAGGCTGTGGAGGCCAAGTCATTGGGTATTTTTAAATTGACAATTAGATTGACAGATACGTGATTAGTAAAGGTGTCGGGGTTATGGGGAGAAGGCAGGAGAATGGTGTTGTGAGGGAAAGATAGATGGCGGAGTAGACGATGGGCCAAATGGCCTACATCTGCTCCTATGACATGAACTTATGAATTTACAGCATAGATTATTGGCAACTATTGAAAGCTTCCTTAAATCATCATTAAGGAACATCCATAAATCATTTTTGAGGCCTTGCCTAGAATACTGAAATCTCTGCTGAGCTCTTTACTCTGTAACAGTTCCTGTACTGCTGTCATTGTTATCATGTGTTTGCCAAACTGCTGTGATCCTGTTTTACGAGTCTCCTGCATTATGCTGGAGAGATCCAAGTAATATAAATGTCCATTTTTGTTCAATACAGAAAATTCCAAACCAGTCTCCACCAATCAAATGGGTAGATGGCCACAAGGGTGCATTCAATGTGGAGATACAAGCTGTTTCCTCGGTGCATACCCAGGTAAGTTTCCTGTAAAGCTGGGCTGCATTATTATTTTCTAATTTACAGATGGGCTTTGAAATGATTTGGGCTGGAAGAACTTCTCTTTCACCCTTGATGCAACCCTTAACAGTGACATTGACCTCAGGGTCACACGCGGTTAAAGGAAACCTCAGAATCTTGTCAGTGTGAACGTAATCCTTTGAGTAATGCCTTTTATTTAGCCTTTCATTTCAGGATTAACTATGCAGCTTATGCAAGAGAATAGAGAAGATTTATGATCACTCCATTTAAAAATAAAGATTTCTGTTTGTTACTGTAAAGTCATTGATATAAGTTAATTAGATCCCTGGCAGAAGTATATAAAATTATAAGAGGCATTGATAGTGTAGACAGTCAGAACCTTTTTCCCAGGGTGGATATGTCAAAGATGAAATGGCAGCATTTTAAGTGAGAGGAGCAGAGTTTCAAGGAGATGCGCGGGGCAAGTTTTTTACATAATGAGCTCTGGATGCCTGGAATGCACTGCTGGGGGTGGTGGTGGAGGCAATGCGCTCAGGGCATTTAAGAGGCTTTTAGATAGGCACATTGATATGCAAGGAATGGAGGGATATGGACCACGTGCAGGCAGAGGAGATGAGTTTAACCTGATATCATGTTCAACACGGACATTGTGAGCTGAAGGGACTGTTGCTGTGTTATACTGTTCAGTGTTCTATGTTCACTCATGTATTGTTTTATCAGCTGCATAGTGAATACATTAGAGCAACAGGACTATGCACAAATCCCAGATAATGACCAACGTGTCCATCTTCACTTTTTGCCCATGCAGTGTTGCTTAATCAAACATCAAAAGTTTGTCTTCATTTATTTTTGTTGACTTGTTCGTGGCCCATACTTCTTCTTGACGTCATTGTGCCTTTAAAATATTTGTTTTCACATGTACATGAAATGAAATTTTCATAATCATGACAAAAATACATAAACATTCTTTGCGGCTCTACAATAAACAGGAGTATACCTCATAGATTTAAATATATGTAAATATGGAAGCAGCATTAAAACTATTTTAACAAAGTAACCTATTGTCCATAAATAATTCAAAGCCTTGTTGCAGTGTTACTCGTATCAATAACTGGCACACCAACAATGGTGATGTACAGCATTTCAGTTTTGTTTCCAATCAACTTTCTGCCAATATTTCAATAGAAAATTAGCAGTATTGATTCTGCTGTGTGAGATTCCTGCTAAGTCTTCCCTGAGCAAAAAAAAAAGTTACTGGTGGAACTGAGTTGGTCAGGCAGCATCTGTGGGGGGGAATGGACAGTCAACATGAGATCCAGATGAGGACTCTTTCAGCCAGGGATGTTAAGGTCGTGCCAAGATGAACAGTGTTGGACCCATTTCCTGTGCAGTGGCTGGCCAACTGTTTAGGCTGTCCAACATCTGAAATGGAAACCCACTAAGCACACATGGAACTATTGGGAGGGGAAAGAGTTTGACATTGCCACCATTGGGAGTAATTGATATAACCATCGGGTGGCGCAGTGGTAGAGTTGCCTTGCAGCACCAGAGACCCAGGTTCGATCTTGACTCTGGGTGCTTATGTGTACGGAAATGTTCGTTCTCCCGATGACCTGCGAGGGTTTTCCCCGGGTGCTCTGGTTTCTGTCCACACTTCAAAGATGTACAAGGTGGTAGGTTAATCTGCTTGGTAAAATTGTAAATTGTCCCTAGTGCGTGTAGTATAGTGTTAATGTGCGGGGATCGCTGGTCGGCGTAGACTTGGTTGGCTGAAGGACCTGTTTTCGCTCTGTATCTCTAAACTAAACTAAACATATCTGCTGCAAAGGTAAAAAAGGATCTCATGTTGGCAGGCAATGGGGGCAATGTGAGGTGAAGGGTAAGGTTAATGATCAGAAAGAAGAAAACAAAGGCCATCACCAGGGAAGAGGCTGAAAGGTTGAGGGCAGAAGTCCTACTCCACCGGCCCAGAGGAGTGCTGATGGAGAAACTGCCAGCTGATGGAGTTAGCAGCTTTACACTCACTGACACCTGGTAAGCCCGCACAGCACGGATCAATCTTCAATCAGGCTCCAAGCTGAAATGAGGGAGACCGATTTAAATTTGTTAACAATATGTTCATCCTTTGCATGACAGACACTCATGAAATAGTGGCTGCTTCCATAAATCAGCAATTTGCTTACCCATAAAGTATTGGGCTCAAGTTTCAGTCATATGATGGTTTAACACTGATCCCTGAAATTGCCTGAGGGTCATGAGAGGTGGATGTCGAGAGGCTCATTTCAAGGTTCCCATTTTGTAATATGCCTGTTGTTCTTCAGTTAACAACTTGGAGTCAAGTTTGCAGAATTAATCATTGCCTGATCTTAAATCGTTGCCTACAAATAAATGACATGCTGCTGTTGTATACGATACGATAATACTTTATTGTCAGATCAAGTCTAAAATTTTTCTTGCCTCTCAGCAGCTCCACTTGCAACATCACAATGACAAAGAATGTAAGACAAGAAATGAGGATACATATATTCACCATAACATTACAATCACAAATGATGACACATTCAAGAGCCTTCAACGTACATTTGATCTGGGATTACGTTCAATGTTTAGTTTCAGGATTGACTGGTGCACAAAAGAGTGCTTAGGTCTAACCTTATTAAATCTTGGTACCCAGTACCACCGATTTGATGGTAACAATCCGTATTCACTGTTCAGGACATGGTCAGGGTCAGAGACAATGTTGTTGGCCAACCTTAGCATGTTATTGTGGTAGGCTGATTCATAGAGTTTCTCAAGGGGTTGACCGATGATCTTTGAGCAGATTTTCATTTGGTGGAGCAGTTTTGACTTTAAAGTGGTGGACAAACACTTGTACCATGTAGTATTACAATACTGAAGAACACAAAATCATAGAAGTAAGGAACAAAAGAAGAATTTGTCTACTCGCACCAAAGGACCTAAGGTGGTGGAGAAAACAAATTCTTTGTTTTTTGTCCTTTTGCAGACAGATTCAATGTGGTCTTTCCAGGATAGCAGATGGCCTATCATCACACCCAAGTATTTTTTTACCCATAGAATTGAAAGTAACAAAAATCAAGACAATTTTGATCTAAATAGCTTTGAATTAAACAGTGTGAGATCAAAGATGTGCCATGATCGATCGTATCAGTTGAACTTCTATTTCCTTGCAACAGGACAACCACCTGGATAAGTTCTTTGCCTTGTGTCATGCCCTGGAAGGCCGGGTGACATTCCCAATTCGGATTCTCGACCAGAAGATAATGGAACATGACCTGGAGCACGAGTTGAAGTTGAGCATAATCTCACTGCCTTCAGCTCGGCTTGAACCGCTGGTACTGTTTCTGCACCAGGTCCTGGATAAGCTTTTCCAATTGATGATACAGCCAATGGTCGTTGCAGGCCAGACAGGTATGCACATCGATTTGATTCACTAATGTTAAGTGAAGTACTGCTGAAGCAACCATTTCTTATCTGATTGTTTGAAATTTGTTTTGTGTTACAAAGGTAGACGTCGTTAACACCATGATAACAAGTATTTGTATTGCTTTTACCAGGATTTGATCTTTATTTTTTATTTTAACTTTCCCAATATAGACTAGGATTGCCAAGGGCTTAGATGGTTTGTAATTTAGCCAGTGTGTTCAGGAGAGGTTCCAAGAGGGCCTTACAGGGGAGAGAGCAAAGCTTTACCTACTCCAAGAGAACTGGGGAGGGAAAGTCATGGATCTGTCAGTGGGCGAGCCTTTATGGGACCAGCATCCACAGTTTTTTTAGCTTTAAAATAGTTATGGATGAGAACAATGTTGGTTCACAAACTAAAGTTCTAATTTGGAGTAAGGCCAAGCTTGATGTTATTAGACTATTCTTTTAAAAGTTGATATGAGTAGGGTGTTTGCAAGGCAAATGGACATCTGGAGGGTGGGATACTGAGAGTCAAGGTATGCATGTTCCTGTTAGAGTAAAGAGCAAGACAGGTAGGAGTAAGGAACCTGGATGTCA
Source organism: Rhinoraja longicauda (assembly GCF_053455715.1). Lineage (NCBI taxonomy): Eukaryota > Metazoa > Chordata > Chondrichthyes > Rajiformes > Arhynchobatidae > Rhinoraja > Rhinoraja longicauda. The sequence continues at coordinate 47,835,353 of NC_135955.1, read as the reverse complement.
AGAGAAATTGAAGCTCTGATCAGCAAAGGAAGGGGATGTGGGACAGACCGAGGCAATTGAATGCAGTGTATCGCTGGCGGTGTATAGGGGATTAATGAGATTGTGGCGCTGGAGTGGCGTCTGGAGTGGCCTCTGGAGTGGCGTCCGGTGGGCGTCACGGCGCAGGAACACAAAGGCGCAGTCCCGGAGGGCCGATGGCACGTAAGGGCGGAATGTCCCATGGCGGGACGTCGGCACCGGTGCGAGCTTCCCAACTCGCTCTCGAAGGCGCTGTAGGGTGGATGAGGGCGGTTCCTCTCGCCCCGGCAACGAGGGCACGAACTCCCCGGGCACCGTGATCGGGGACCCATATACGAGCTCCGCTGATGATGAAGCCAGATCCTCCTTGGGCGCAGTCCGGATGCCCAACACGACCGCACTGGTAGCTGCGCGGTTCATGTGGCACGGTCTGCGCAAGCAGGTTGGCCATTGGGCCCGCACCTGCATTCCGTGCCAGACGGCGAAGATTCAGCGCCACATCCGGGCGCCACTCCAGGAGATCGGTCTACCCTGCCGGCGTTTCGACCACCTGCACGTGGACATTGTGGGCCCTCTCCCGCCGTCCCAGGGCATCACACACCTCCTCACGGTGGTGGACCGCTTCACACGGTGGCCGGAGGCCATACCGCTGGCCGACACAGCCACAGCCACATGCGCTCGTGCGTTGGCCGCGCACTGGATTGCTCGCTTTGGGGTGCCGGTGGTCATCTCATCGGACCGGGGGCCACAGTTCACCTCTGAGCTGTGGGCGGCCATGGCCCACCTGTTGGGCATGTGGCTGCACCACACCACGGCCTATCACCCGCAGGCAAACGGCTTGGTGGAGAGGTTCCACCGGCAGCTGAAGACAGCGCTGAAGGCGCGGCCCCGACTGGATGGACGAGCTACCATGGGTCTTGCTGGGCATCCGGACTGCGCCCAAGGAGGACCTGGCTTCATCATCAACGGAGCTCGTATACGGGTCCCCGCTCACGGTGCCCGTGGAGTTCGTTCCCTCGTTGACGGGGCGAGAGGAACCGCCCTCATCCACCCTACAGCGCCTTCGAGAGCGAGTTGGCAAGCTCGCACCGGTGCCGATGTCCCGCCATGGGCCATTCCGCCCTTACGTGCCATCGGCCCTCTGGGACTGCGCCTTTGTGTTCCTGCGCCGTGACGCCCAACGGACGCCACTCCAGAGGCCGTATGAGGGCCCGTACCGGGTGCTGGAGCACGGACAGACAACCTTTGTCTTGGACATGGGGGGCCGGCCGGAGGCCGTGTCAATTGACCGCCTGAAGCCGGCCCACTTAGACATTGACCAACCGGTGCGGGTTGCCCAGCCTCGGCCACGAGGTCGCCCCCCTTTGCGGGTCCCACCACCTGTCCCTCCAACTGTGCCTCCGCCGGCCCCTCTGTCGACCGATTTCCGTACGCGGTCCGGTCGGGTCGTACGACTACCAGTGCGGTTCGTGTCTCCGGTTCTGGGGGGGGGTCCTGTGGCGGCTCCCAAGGGTCGGGCCATACCACTACCAACCCCTCGGCACGGGAATGGACCAGTCCAGGGGGGCGGTCCGGTACTAGGTATATAAGGACAAGGTTTTGGGCGCAAAGCCATCCCAGCAGACTCGACCCGTCTGATAACTGAGTAATAAATCAAACGTCCCAAAATACCCGGCTCCTTGCCTTTATTTCGGGCCTCTCTCGACGCGCTACAAGATAAGGATAAGGAGAATCCAAAAATATTTAATAAATATTGGAATGGAAAAATGATAACTAGAAAGAGAATGGGGGCCCTCAGAAATCAAAGTGGTCATCTATGTATGGAACAGCAGGAGATGGGCAGGGTCCTCAATGTATATTTCTCTACTGCTTTTACCACAAAGAAAGACAGGAAGACTAGGGAACTTGGGAAAGTTAGTGGAGATGTCTTGAGGACAATCTGTATTAAAGACGAGGAGTTACTGGACGTCCACACAAATATGAAGTTAGATAAATCTCCCAAGCCATAACAAATATATCCAAGGAAACTGTTATTGTTGGACACAGTGATGTGCCAGAAGACTGGAGGGTGACTAATGTTTTGCTTCTATTTAAGAAGGGCTACAAAGATAAAACCTGGGAATACAGGACCGAAAAACTGAACATTTGTGATAGGAAAGTTACTGGAGATGATTCTGTGGGATATAATATACATGTAATTGGACCTGGGGTCGATTAGGCATGTTTTTATGTGTGGGAGAGCTCACAAATTTGATTGCGTTTTTTGAAGAAGTAGGTAAGAAGGTTGATGGGGGCAAGGCTCTAGGCATAGTCTGCAGGGACTACAGCAGGACCTTTGATAAGATTCTGCATGATTGGTTACTAGAAGGTTAAATCACATGAGATCCAGGGAGAGCTAGCTGACTGGATACATATTTATTTTCAAGGAAGGAAGCAGAAGGTATGGTGAAAGGTTGTTTCTCGGACTGAAAGCCTGTGGCTGACTGGTGGTGTGCCTCAGGGTGCTGGGCCCATTGCTGTTTGTCAATAGTTTGGATGTGAATGTACATTGTATGACTAGTAAGTCTGCAGATGACACTAAAATAGGTGGTATTGTGAACAGTGAAGATACTGTATCTAAAAGTGATGTTGAAGATAAATAGAGTGGTGAAGAAGGCTCTTGGTATACTGGCCTTCATCAGTCATGGAATTGAGTATGGAAGTTTGTGCGTTATGTTGCAGTCATACAAGACATTGGTGAGGCCGTACTTGAAGTATTGCGTTCAGTTTTGGTAACCCTGCTACAGTAATGATGCCATTTAGCCGTAAAGGGCGCAGAGAAGATTGCTGAGGATATTGTCAGGACTCGAGTCCCTGAGCTATAGCAAGAGATTGGGCAGGCTAGGACTTTATTCCTTAGAACGCAGGAGGCTGAGAGGTGAACTTGTAGAAGTGTATAAAATCATCCCGCTGAGGGGATGACGTAGGGTGAATGTACAGTCTTTTCCCCAGGATCGGGGAATCAAACTAGAGGGCATAGGTTTAGGATGAGAGGGAAAAGATTTAAAAGGAACCTGAAGGGCAAACATTTCACACACACAGGGGTGGGTATATGGAACGAGCTGCCAGAAGAAGTTGTTGTGACAGGTACAATAACAATATTTAAAAGGCAATTGGACAGGTACAGGTTTTAGAGACATATGGACCAAATGGGGCAAATGTGACTAGTTTGGATTTGGCATTTTGGTCGGCATGGTCAAATTGGACTGATGGGCCCATTTCCATGCAATATAACTCTATGACTCTAATCTTTGTTTTTAATGAACATGGTCCTACTCATTGATATTTGTGTAAGATCTCCAGCCACGAACGTAGTTCCTGTGCTTCTGCAATCCGGATCTTTAATATCTCACCAAATTCTATGGCTTCTCCATGGGTGCCCATACTTCCAGCCGTCAACACCCACACCTCTGGAATTACTTCCATAAGGCTTTCCAGTTTTTGAAATTATTTTCTACTTTTAAAGATTTCCCTCTGAAATGCTTCCTGATCTTTTAGTTCTCTATCCCAAATATGTCTTCAATGTTGATACATTAAAGGCAGTATGTAAAGATGATTTATTAATGTTGTGTTTGCTAATGGTTAGCATATGAAAAAGCTGACTTCTCGCCTTTAGTACAAAGAAGAGAGAGTAAAGATTTATCGAAATTGAGTCCAGTGGCATTGACGAATGACATCGGGTACATTTGTCACAAATGAAGGAATTATGCAGTCAGATTTTCCATTTAACATTGCTTTTATTTTCATAGACATTTTCGTGTTCCCTTTAAATTTATCCAGGAGCCAATATCTGTTATGTTAGTCAGATATTGTTGGAAATGTCTGTACGTAGGGGCTAACACAGCGTTTCTTTAAATATTTAAATCATATCAGAATACATCAGTTCAAATTGTTCACCAAGATTTTGTTTCCTTGAAAACTCCTCTTAACCATAATAAGACCATCACACATAGGAGCGGAATTAGGCCATTCGGCCAATTGAATTGAATTGAATTGAATAAATTTTATTATACATACAAGAAATTTGCCTTGGTGCTTTGCTCGCAAGTAACAACACGACCTACAGTAAACAATTAAGAATAAAACATTATAATTTAAACATGTGAAGAATGGAATAAAATACCAGTGCAAAAGGAGGCTACAGACTTTTGGTTGTTGTTGAGCAGCCTCTGGATGTGATGCTTGGTGGCTGAGCCAAACCAGACCATGATGGGGAAGGCGAGGACCGACTCTATGATGGCAGTATAAAACTGAACCATCATTGCCTGTGGTAGATGATCATCGAGTCTACTCTGCCATTCGAACATGGCCCATCGAGTCTACTCTGCCATTCGAATATGGCTGATCTATTTTTCGCTCAACCCGATTCTCCTGCCTTCTCCCCAATCTTTGATGTCCTTACTAATCAAGAACCTATCAATCTCCGCTTTGAAAATACCCAGTTACTTAGCCTCCTCAGCTATCTTTGGCAATGAATTCCACAGATTCACCCACCTCTGGCTAAAGAAACTCCTCCTCATTTCCATTTTGAAGCTGTGCACTTTGGTTTGAGACTCTCCCATTACTAGAAACATCCTTTCAACATCCATTATCTAATCCTTTCATTATTTGCTGGATTTCAATAAGATCCCCCATCATGCTTCTAAACTCCAGTGAGTACGGGCCCAGATCCATCAAACGCTCTTCATACAATAACCCAATCAACTGGACTCATTCATATAAACCTCCTCTGGACCCTCTCCAATGTCAGCAATGCCTCCAATGCCACAATTTTCACAGATTATGGGGCCCAAAACTGCTCACAATATTCCAAATGTGGCTTCACCGGTGCCTTATAAAGCCGCTGCATTACATTCTTACTTTTATATTCTAGTCCCCTTGAAATGAATGCTAACATTGCATTTGCCTCCCTTACCAACAACTCAATCTGTAAATTAACCTTTTGAGAATCCTGCACCAGCACTCCCGGGTCTGTTTGAACCACTGAATTTTGAATCTTCTCCTCATTTAGAAAGTAGTGTACACTTTAATTCCTTCTACCAAAGTGCAGGACCATACACTTTGCTATGGTGTATTCCATTTGCCACTTCTTTGCCCCACTCTTCCAACCTGTCCAAGTCCTTCTGCACGTCGGGGCGGTCGTGGCTCCCGACATTGAAGCCCCTGCCCAGCAGAGAAAAATCCCACGGCCTATTTTAGGCCGCGCCGGACGGTGAAATGTCCGCGACCCAAGCCCCGCGCTCCGGGGCGGGCGAACACGCTGCCGCTGCCGGAGCTCCCGATGTCGGCATCCACGCGGCCTGAGCCTAAGGCTCTGTCCTCTCCTGAAATAATGTCTTCTATTAGCATGGCATAGAATTCTAAAACAGAAGGCATAGGCTTAACGCGAGCGGGGAGAAATTTAAGAGGGATCTCAAGGGCAACCTTTTAATTCAGAGCACAGTCCAAATCTGGAATGAGCTGCCTGAGGAAGCTATAGAAGTGGATACTATTATGAGTTTTAAAAGACTATTGGTCTGATATATGGATGGAAAGGGTTTAGAGGGTGTTCGATTAAATACACACAAATGGGATTAGCCTAATATGTCATCTTGGTCGGTATGGTAAAGGTGGGCCGAAGGGCCTGTTATCGTTCTGTACATGTTTATGACTCGATTCACAATATTCCATATTTGATCTTGTACCTTGTTCTGTAAGAACGGGAGATTATTGCATTCATATTTGGTGCAATCCTTTTATATTATATTATTATCCTTTTCATTCAAACAATCTTCACTGTTCATTTGTAGCCAATCTTGCACAGTTCACGTTTGAGTCGGTCGTGTCGATCGTGAACAGCCTTCACAACAGCCCCGACCTCAGCAAGGATCAACACGGACGCAATTGCTTACTGATGTCTTATGTGTACTACGTGTTTCGCCTGCCGGATTCTCTGAAAGAGATGGCCAAAGGTGGTAAGTGTTGATTCATTACTCCAACACGAGCAGTCAGTAAACAGGTTACAATGTATTAAAATCGAAACCACCACTGATGTCTGGTATCTGCCATTCAGGAGAAGACTCACAAACAAGATGCCCAGGCTCTAGCCAGTCCCACCAGGCTGCCCCATCAGCCATGAAAATCATGTTCAATGGCATCAGCAGGGCCATGAAACAACTTTGAATTTTCAGTGGATGCGCACATTGCTCTTTTCATTTCTATGTGGCCTAAGCCATCTATTCCTCTGGACTGCTCAAATATAGTTTTAAATAATTTTGGTCAGAAGGAGCATTATTGTTTATCCAACATTTGGAATCATGGAACCATGATTTCAGTTGTATTTTGGGAAGACCAGCCTTTGCACAAACAGAGTTCCCTTACCAGTAATTTGTGCAACCTTGTGACCATGTTTAAATCCTGATACAACCCCTTCACCTACTTCTCCCTCTTTTCTATTGCCTAGATCCACTCTAATCCAACTGCCACTGATGCCCAAGGTTTGAAATGACTTGGTTGTATTATCAGCCTGCTGGCTGGCTGGCTACCCTGACATTGTTATTTTAAAACTCTGCCATCTATACCCTTTCCTATGCCCAGGCCTTTGTGCCATTGCTCTTGTCCTCACATGTCTGCATTGGCTCCTGCTTTACCTGACACTGAAAGTATTCATTTTTAAGTTCGCCTATTTGCATTCATAAATTCTCACCCCACTCCACCCTTCCCATTCATCCCCTCCATCCTCCTATATCACAGCCTTTGGAATTAAATTGCTTCATATAAATAACCTCGGCAACTTCACCATCTGGTAGCCAACTTGCTCAAAAACCAGTGGAAGTATGAGACTATCAGCTTGCTTATTAGATATGGATCCAGTATTATCAGATAATTATTTTTCATTTTGTTGATGCTTAACATGTTTCAGCTATTTTTCCCACATCACTTCAGAAATGTGAACTATCTTAACTGGAATTGTTAATGTTGATTCTGAGCTTCCCAGGCTGAAGCTGATAAATTCCAGCTGGAATCAGCATAACCACCACTAGGAGGTGCTCAGGTTTATCAACTCATTTCATTCTGCAACTATGTCATGCTGCAGGGTGAAAGCTGGTCGAGGCTAACTTGGAGGGAAGAAGATGAATAGTACGGAGTCAAGTCAAGTTTATTTGTCACATACACATACGCGATGTGCAGTGAAATGAAAGTGGCAATGCCTGCGGATTGTGCAGAAAAAATTACAATTACAGCATATAAATTAAAATTTATACAGAAAAGAAAAGAAAACAGGCTGCCTCACATGTGTTCAGTGCTGTTTCTTTTGCTGCTCTGTTAAAACAGTATAAGAATTGAAAGTCTATCATTGGTGCGTTTCATTCTATATTGTGCCTGCAAGAAAAGGCTAAAAAATATAGTTTAAAGCAGATTTTCACATTTGATGTTTTTTTAACACAATTAATAAATAATGCTCTATCAACAGTTTCTATTCACTCCACATCACTTTGTTTATACAGGTAAGGGTTTTAAATAGGATTAACAAAGTAGTGAGCAAAAATTCTCTTTCTGCTGGCAGGTGTAAGGTATACCAATTGGTCCTGAAATTATGTTTTGAAAGGATTGCTTGATTTGATAACACATTCCTCATAATATCTAATGAAGAACCTTTTATTATTTTCAAACTCCTTAGGAAAATGTGTGTGGAATATCTAAACCTATTTCAGCTCTTTCTCTTCACTCAGCTATGATTGACCAGTATTTGACCTTTATACTCATACATACTGCATTCTTTAGGCTCAGCAACACTTCCCGTGTTTCCAGAGAGTCGTTACTATACCGTGGGGCGATCCAGCGCTGCCTTTGTTGGATCCAGACTCATGCAGTCTCGTATGCTGAGCAGCAGTAATCCTGACATTGCAGGCACACAGGCTTTAGCAGAGGAAGATGCAAAGAATATTACCTCTTCCAAGGTATGGTGCTAACATTAGAAATGCACTTTTATCTAAATATTTTGCTTTGCCAAATGCTATAAGAGAAATGGTGACAAACTAATCTGATCATTATTATTTCAGACCATTAAATCGTGTTCGCGTGCAACTCTAGGTCAACCTGACCATTCACTTCTATCGCCTTGTGATTTGCACACTGTTTTACAATTCTATTTCAGGAGAGAAAGTGAAAATAAGGAACTACAGACCAAGTTAGCTGAACTTCAGCAGAGGGAACATAAAAAGGTGGAGTAACTCAGCGGGACAGGTAGCATCTCTGGAGAGAAGGAATGGGTGATGTTTTGGGTTGAGATCCTTCTTCAGACTGGTTAGGGATAAGGGAAACAAGAGATATAAAGAACAGATAAGGAAAAATTAAAGATATGCAAAAATATAACGATGATAAAGGAAGCCATTTGTAGGGTGAGAATGTAAAGCTAGTGCGACTTGGGTGGGGGAGGGATAAAGAGAGAGGGGCTACCTGAAGTGAGAGAAATCAATATTCATACCACTGGGCTGTAAGGTGCCCAAGCGAAATATGAGCTGCTGTGCCTCCAATTTGCATTTAGCTTCACTCTGACAACGGAGGAGACTGAGGACAGAAAGGTCTGTGTAGAAATGGGAAGGAGAATTAAAGTGTCCAGCAACCGGGAGATCAGGTTGGTTTACACGGGCTGAGCGAAGGTGTTCCGCGAAACGATCGCCCAGTCTGCGTTTGGTCTCGCCGATGTATGAGAGTCCACATCTTGAACAACAGATACAGTAGTTGAGGTTGGAGGAGGTGCAAGTGAACCTCTCCCTAACCTGAAAGGACTGTTGGGGTCCCTGGAAATGCAAGTGACTACTATAAAGGAAGAGATAGCTAAACACTTGGAGAATATCAGTGGATTAAAAGCAACAAGGATTTCTGGAAATTGCATTCAACAAAACTACTGGAATTTTTAAAGATTGGTAGAGTCAATATGGGAAAACAAAAGGATGTGGTGTTTAGGTAACCTTTGATTAGCACCTGCATATTTGGCTGGTGTATAATATTAAAGCATATGGTTTTCCAATTATAATATCAGAATAAATTGATAAATAGATTTGAATCAGGATACAGAAAACGTGAATGAAGGTGTCTTTTTTGTGTGGCAGGCAGCAACTGGTGGGATATTACAAGGATTGATGCTTGCATCTCAGCAGCTCACAATGATCTGACTGAAGGAACATAATTTCAAACTTTGCCTCTTACAATATTCTGAGTGGGATGAGGAATTCTGGGGAGGATGCAATGTTTCCAAGGTATCTTCAGTAAATTGAGCAAGTAGACAACACCTTGACAGTTGCAATATAATGTGAATAAGTGCAAGGACAATCGTGCCATTGAGTTGTAGAGCCGTGTGGCACAGAAATAGGCCCTTCGGCTCAATTTGCCTCATGACGACCAAGATGCCCAATCTACGCTAGTCTCACCTGCCTGCATTTGGTCCACATCCCTCTAAGCCTTTCCTATCCATATACCTGTCTAAATGTATTTTAAATGTTGTTATAGCACCTGTCTCAACTACCTCTTCTTGCAGCTCATTCCACGTACCCCCACCCACCAACTGTGAAAAAGTTGTCCATCATTATCCTATTAAATCTTTCCTCTCTCACCTTAAACCTATGTCTTCTGGTTCATGATTCTTTTTTCCCGACCATAGCCTCAATTTAATTTGTCATCCAAGCTTCCATTCTCCCACCTGCCATTCCGTTCATGCTAACATCACCTTGGGGACTTCTTGCACACCAGTAGTTGAAAGGAAACTGTAAGATGCAGCAAAAAGTTTTTAAAAAGGAAGTAGTACATTTTCTGTCATAGTTAGGTATTTTCACATTTAATGTCTTGTTACAATTAAACAGGATGTTGATGAAACACATTTGGAGAATTGCATGTAGTTTTGGTCTCCTTAGCTGTGGCATGGAGGAAGTACACCTGGAGACTTATTCCTGGGATGGTGGTACTGTCGTATAAGGAGGGATTAGAGCAATTACATATTGTATTCATTAAGTGATTCAAAGAATGAACAGTAATTTAATTAAAACTTACACAGATCTGCCTGTTCAGCATATTGTATTTCCCTGGCTGTGGTGTTGAAAGCGAGGGTCCACCGTTTCAGGTTAAAGAGCAAGCGATTTAAAACTAAGATGACTAGAAATGTCATCACTCAGAGGAAGATGAACTTATGAAATTCACAACCACTTCACTGAATGTAGTTAAGGAGATAGATGTAAAAGGCATCAATGGACGCAGTGAGAGAGCAGGAAATTGGTAACGAGCTAGATGATCAGCCATGATTGTACTGAATGGTGGAGAAGGCCCGAAAGCTAAATGGCCTGCCTTCGCAATTTACATGTCTGATTTGGGATATGAAACAGTACTGATTGTCCCCAAGTGACTTAAAACCTTGTGAGATCGACCTTATTTGAAATAACAGAACAAACAGCTGTAAATGATTCACTGAATCTCAGGAGGTACATATACATAAGCTGATGATTATTATCTGACTGGGCCTTAGAGATCATGGTTAATAAAATGATCGTTTCTCCTCAGCGATATGTCACAGAACCTCCAGTTATCCACTTCATCAAGCGGGAGATTCTTTGTTGCATGTTTAAGAAATCTCTGACTTGAGATGTTTCGTTGCTCTTTATTCACCGATTCAGTACCTGCCCTCTACCCTGCTGTTCTTTCTGTCCCAGTTGTGTCTTGCCCCCTTGTCTTCCTTTATCCCTCCAAATTATGGTTTTAAACGTCCTTATGGTATTTGTTTGAGATATTTCCTTTCTGGCTATGAAGCAGGACATTGTGTCAGAGGCTAATTTTCTGTGAACACATTTCGACACAGTCTGAACTAATCCTCACCCAACAGTTAAATTTACAGTACAGGCAATATAAAAGAAACAGTGTGAAACTGGAGAACAAGCCTAAATAGTACTTCACTTCTAAACCTACTGCTTCAAGGCAGAAAAATAAATTACAATCTTTTGCATTGCATAAGGTCTCTGTACTTAGATCATGGTAATTTGAATTTCACTGTACCTTAATTGGTACATGTGACAATAAACTGACCTTGAAACCTTGGTTGTTGGATTAAGTTACATATATATATTTACAATGGAATGTGAACATGTCTTAAATTAAACCACAACTCTGCTTAATAATTCAAAACTTACATTGTAGGAATGAAATTATATTATAGGAACAATACATGAAGAACATACTTCTAAACTATTTGGGGGACAGACAACCATATTTTTCACTGACTGCTTTTTCTAGGTAGATCAGATTCTGGCAAAAATACCTTAATTGACAGACCTGTATGAGGGAAGTTTGTAATTTGACTAAGATCGACAATCTGTGCTTCCAATAAACAGGTCAATCTGGGAAGGCTGAATGAACCAAGCCCCAGGACAAAACCTAACAGATGAGTGGGTATCAGAGCCTGGTGACACTCAGCTCTGTCTTTGGACTTTCTGTGGCTCAACTACATAGTTGCTAAAATTCAAACTTCTTGCCCATGGCTCCATATCTTCATGCCTACCCAGACACCCAACGGCTTGGCTCTTGTGCATTTTCCCCCTTTTGCTGGTGAGCGTTGCACATAGCGATTCCCTTTCTTAACCTTTGCCTCTCTCCTCCTCCCTCGTTTCCATTAGAACTTTTAACAACATCCTTCCAAGCATTTCCCTCTTTGTCTGGGTTTGCTTTTTTATTTTTCAATGATATGGGAACTTGAAGGGATTTTTTTCCAGATTTGTGGTGCTACATAAATGAGTTGTTTATGACAATGAAGTTAATCCCATGCCTGGAACTATTATTTGGAATTCAAAGTCAATAGCTACACCATGTATTGACCTTGTTACCTTCGTCTTACCTGCTCAATTGCTTCTTCCTGGACCTTTACTCCAGGGAATGGATCGAAGTGGTGTTCGGATGTCTTCCTATGTAGAAGTAAGCAGCTACTTCAACAACGCTGGTTCTGTTGGACGATCTTCAAACAGAAAGGTAGACTGCCACATAGCACAAAGAGATGGGCGTTGTACCTGACAACATTGCTTGTTCAAACCAAATGCAAGTCTTGTGAATGTCCTGCTCCATTTACTCACAAACTGTGTGCAATATCAACACATTCTGCACATTCAGACTTCTGTGAACATTATATTTCTTTTGTTTAGACCTCTTGCATCTTTTGTTGGGCTTTGGTTCTAAGCACTTAGTGAGTGTAACATCATGATTCATGTTAAATGAATAGTCTTAGCATTTTGTTTCACTTTTAATGATCTACAATTAAGCAGATCTTATTTCATTCTCAAAAAGAAATGAACCAGAGAAACTGTAAAATCATACAAATAATAATAGCTCAAAATAATATAAATATAAGCATTATTGATGGAATACTTGCATTGACTCCAGGATTTTATTCTACCAAATAATCCCTTTAAGATTTTGGGATAAAATTGTGCATGGCCAAAATGTAATCAGTTTTTATTTAGGGTATATAGAGCACAATTTTTAATTTATTTCCCCATTTCAACAATAATCATTTGCAGATTAGAATGGAGGAAATTTGACTTTGTTCTGAGACAGCCATGTGAGGATACTCAATAGTAACCAGCAAAAAACCTCCATCATTGAGCTGGCTCTTCATCCATGTGAAGGCATTGCCTGACGTTCCATGTGGCCTTGTGCTTCAGATTGCAACCCAACACCAAGGAGTTCAGAAAGCACCAAACCCCTGCAGCTATCCCATAGCATACAGATTCTGTATTCCAACCTTTACAATGGTTTCTACAGCAAATCCAGTTTGTTTTGTTGCCAACATGTGCACACGCATCCCTAAAATAAGTAACGTAAGAAAATAACTGCAGATGCTGGTACAAATCAAAGGTATTTATTCACAAAATACTGGAGTAACTCAGCAGGTCAGGCAGCATCTCAGGAGAGAAGGAATGGGTGACGTTTCGGGTCACCCATTCCTTCTCTCCTGAGATGCTGCCTGACCTGCTGAGTTACTCCAGCATTTTGTGAATAAATACCTAAAATAAGTAACACTTCTTCAGTAGGTCCTGTTATCAGATTTTAATTGAATGTTTCCTCAAAATAGTTTGTATTTAACAGACTAAAATTAATTGTTTTGGTTTATTTATACTAATTTTTAAAACTCCCTATGGTGCACATTTTCTTTTCTATGTGTAGAATAAAAATTCTTTACAACATGGATGAAGGCCATTTGATCCATCAAATCAATCCCCCCAACTAATTTCCCTGCAACCAGTGTTTGCTGATAAACCACATTCCATCTACTCTGCGCCAAGGATTTAGAATTAATTGCCTCTTAGAGTGGTGGAAATTAACATATCAACAGCTTTGATAAAGAATCAGATAGGCACAGGACAGAATCATCTGCAGATCTATGAAGAAAGAATGGAAAATCTATGATACCGGCAGTTCTAAATTCAAGTTGTTCTTGTGGTGGTTACTCAATGTCACTTTCTAGTGACCTTTTTCACAAACTTGGTTTGATGCCCCGTCGAGCAAATGTTATTAAATGAAGACTTGTTCTATGAAATGACAAGAGTTCAGGGATGAATGAAGAATGTTTAGTCCTCTTGGTTTCAGCATTGTTAAAGATTGCTGTACTTGAACAAACCTCTTCCTGAAATCATCTGAGGGAATGGCTTGATTTTAAATTGATTTTCCACTTCATGATGCAGTGACCTTTGGCTGGATAGTGACTGAGCTCCCCATTCAGTACTCAAAGGTTTAATTGCTCCTTACGCTCACAGTCCAACAGAAGATGAGAGGGTGCATTTTTAACAATGCTTCCTGACTTTAACAGCTTTGTATTCTGTGGAGGGAACTAATGTTTGCTGCAGTCCTGTCTGTGCACATGCATTAAAATCACTAATTCAATAATGACTGGTACTGGTAATTCAGTAATTGTTGTTTGTGTGGCAGTCTTCCTTTTTTATGGATTCTAAATTGGGTTTTTTTGCTTTAATAATGTTCTCTTTCCCCAGAGCAGATATGTTTTCTCCTCTGTATGTACACCCTCTGCTGAAGGCATGTGTTAAATATTAATCATTACCACCTGTTGTTTGTGGACTGAAATGTATGGTTTAAGATGTGACTTATGCATTAGTTAATTTATTCTGGAATACCAAAGAGAAACGGCCAAGTGTCCAGTTAAGGCCAAGTTGCCACACATTATCACACCGTCTTAATTATCAAAACAGCTATCCATCCATAAAGTTCCTACATGTTAGTTTGGATATGTCCCGTCTTATTTTGTACGGTAAGTATCTGTCACTTGCATTTGATGGCTGATCCAAATTCATAGAGGATACATGACTCATGTATTATTTTAGATTTGGTGTTCCTATTTTAGTGTAAATATTAACAGATATGGTTATTGGTCTCTCATGTGGAGTGGTTAAACTGCAAAGAGTTATTCTAAAGATTCCTACAAAAAAAACTTGTGGGGTCCAGAACTCTATCATTAGATTAGAGATACAAGGAACTGCAAATGCAGGAATCTTGAGCAAAACACAAAATGTCGGAGGAACTCTGTTAGAGGGGTCATGCAATATCAGGGGAGGCAATGGACAGAAGATGTTTTGGGTCGGGACTCTTCTTCAGACAGCGATGTTTCATGTTGAATTCCCGACCCCTCCCCAGATGCTGCCTGATCCGCCGAGTTCCTCCAGCATGTGGTGTTTTGCTCTGTCATTAGATTAGTTGTCAGGTGAGGCTCACTGATTCTGTACTGATTTTCTGGCCAGACCTTCAAATTAGAACCTCAGGCATTACTGAACAATGTAAGTTTTATTCCAGTTTGTACTGTACTTGTTTTCGGTTTATTTGGTTGGAAAAAAAACAATTATGTAACGATTCCTTGAATCGGGTTTCAGCAAGTGACCTAGAACTTTACTCTGGTTTGGATTAAATTGTTTGCATTAGGAAATGGCAATCATCAAATCAAATGCTGGAAATCTGAAATAAAAATGGAAAATGCTCCACAGATGCTGCCTGACCGGAGTGTTTCAAGCATTTTCTGTTTTTATTTCTGTTTCATAGATCAGGTTGAACAATGTTCTGAGGGCTGTGGGAAATGTAAGAATACTTTAAGATTACATAACATTATTTGTCAATCACTCTTCCAGGCTAAGGACAAATTGGATTAGGAAATGAATCGCAAAATCAACTTCTTCACATATCTATCACGTTGTTGTATAAACTAATACAAATCCTACACTATTCATAATGTTCAATAGCATTCTTTTACTTTTGCACCATTCAAGTACGAGAAGGATTGAGAAATGGCAAATCTAAGAAAGATTCTTAAAATGTGTTTTGTCCAATTATTATTCAGCAATTTCATGAAGAACTGGCACTGCAAATGGTGGTGAGCACTGGCATGGTGAGAGAAAATGTCTTCAAGTATGCCTGGTTCTTCTTCGAGCTTTTGGTAGGTACCTTTAACATACCAAGTGCACATAGCTTATTTGCAGAAATCATTTAGTATCACTATAACTCCTTTCACACAGATGTAATTGAACCTGCTGAGATGTACCATAGACTACTTTACTGAGGTCTATCCTCTTTCTAAACATGTACTTATCTTTTTTGTCTTTTGTGGGATTCCCAGTTGCGTATGATACTGGTAATGGTAATCGAGAGACCTAAACCAACAATTGTGAGACCAAAGTTCATATCCCATCATGGAATCTGTGAAATTTAAATTGATTTCACGATCTGCAGTTTTAAGAAATATAACGAAACTACAGGATTATTGTAAAAAAAACATGCGAGTCCTTAAGCAGATCCTTGTGTGGGCAGATGCTGGTACAAATCGAAGGTATCACAAAATGCTGGAGTAACTCAGCAGATCAGACAGCATCTAGGAGAGAGGGAATGGGTGATGTTTCGGGTCGAGACCCTTCTTCAGACTAAGCAGATCCTTAATCAGTTTGGTTTTATGTGATGCCAGACTGGCGAATAGGGTTGACTGTTAAATGGCTCTGCAAGCTAATTAAAAGTCGCAGACTAGGATAGGCCACAGTGAGAGAAAATGTCTTCAAGTATGCCCATTCTTCTTTGAGATTTTGCGAGGTAACTTTTAAATTACCAAATGTGCAGTTTGTTTTCCTGTAGAAACGAACTTGTATCACTGTATAACATTTCACACGGGTGTAACTTGAAGCTGCTGGACTGCGTCACAGTCTAGTTTACCAGACTCCTTCCCTTTTTAAAACATGTCGTTCTCTTTGCGAGCAATGCCCAGATTCTTCACCCACCTCGTGGTCTGTTTGATGTGGCTATTGTTGCGGGTCATGTTGTAGCCCCTGGGAACAGCGCACTCTTCAGGCCGCTGCGCCACCGACAGGCAAACTTGGTCACCATGGGACTTCCTCCCCTCTCACCAGCTGTCACATCTTCCTGTTGGCCATCGCTTTGTCCGCTCCCCCCATTACTGCTGTCTCCTTCTCCCATCGCTCTCTACTTGGCCTTTCCCCCTCCCCCTCTACACCATTGCATCCTGCTCCTACTCCCATGGAGTCACCGACATACTCCACCTTGGAAGGTGTCAGCGACTCCGGGGGGAATGGAGGAGGAGGTGGCAGTGGAGCGGGGAGTAGACAAAGCAACGGAAGAAGACAGGACGACTGGCAGGAAGAAATGGCAGCTGTTGTGAGGGGAGGGAGCCTCACGGTGACCGAGCATGTTTTGTCGTTGGAGCGGCCTGAAGAACGATCTGACAGCCAGCAGCTACAATGTGAACCGCGTCCACAGCTGCGTCAACCGGACCATGTGGTAGCTGATGAAGAAGGGCTCACTGGTGCAGACCAGCAGCATTGACACCCAGTTTTAAGGTTAACAACACAAAGTGCTGGAGTAACTCAGCAGACCGAGTCAACCTGTAAAAGGGTCCCCAATGTTACCTATCCATGTTCTCCAGAGATCCTGCCTGACCTGCTGAGTTACTCCAGCACTTTGTGTTCTTTTGTGTATGAACCAGCAACTGCAGTTGTTTGCTTCTACTACTTAGAGAATGATCATACCTGACTTGATTATGGCGGGCAACGGCAATAACAGACATGTTCCATTATAACGAGGGTTTACTGTGCAGAATCAGGGCTGGTAAATACTGAGGGAATGCTGCACTATAGAAGACTCTGCCTTTTAGATGAGTCAAGAATTCAAAATTCAAAACCTTCTTGGCAAAGATCAGAGATCCTGTGTCATTATTTAAAAGAAGAAAGGGAGTGTTATAAAGGTTATATCTGGTCATTATCTCATTGCTATGTGATGTCCTGAGGTTTAATATGTGATGTATCAATGCAAGTGAATTTGTTCTTTCTTTGTGGCCTCTTTGGATCTAATTTCATAAATATTTTTATCACACTTGAAAGATTAAAAGCATGGCCCAGTACATCTGCCAGATAGACAATCAGGATTCTTCTCGAAAACTACGCTTCTCTGATCGCTTCAAGGACGATGTTTCCACTATTGTCAATGTTGTGACGTCTGAGATTGCCACAATTCTCGTGAAGCAGCAGAAGGTAGGTACTTTACTCTGCGTGCTCAGGTTTCCTCCCACACTCCAGGTTTGTAGGTTAATTGGCTTTTGTAAAAAAAAAATGTTCCTAATGTGCAGGATAGTGCTAGTGTATGGGGTGATCACTGGTTGGCACGGACTCGGTGGGCCGAAGGGCCTGATCCCATGCTGTATCTCAAAAAAAGAAAATAAATAAATGCTTACACATTTACATCAGGCCAATGACGAAACTTTTCCAGAAGCCAAGTGGTGCCCTATATAGCCTTCAGTAGTTAAGACCAGATTACATCATGAGGAAGGACTGAGCAGTTGCCTGCCTGCCAGTAGCACTGAGCTGACAACCTCAACCAAGCACTGAAATTCAGCAGTGGGCCAGGAGGAACAGAAGTGCTCTCGCCAGGCCACATAAGGGAGCTTCTGTCCATCCCAGAGCTGATGATTGTCCAAGCTTTCCCACCCTTCAGTCAGCCGGAGAACCTGCCTGTGTCTTCCTGCCTAAATGGTACTTTATTTGCCACATGTACCGAAGTACAGTGAAATTTATTTTTGTATACAGTTCAGTACAAGTATCGTTATACATAGGCACTTAAATACATCTTAAATAAGCATCTCAGATACAGTACAAGTGTATAGCAGTGGTACACTGAGACAGTATACAGAGTCGCCAGTTTGGTGCCATTTTCATGTCCCTGTTGTTGTGAGTGCAGGGTTCCTGGCTTGACCATGAAGGCCCGTTGTCCTGGTGGTGTTGCAGGGTTGGCCTGGTCAAGCATAGCCATGGTGTCCTCCACTGCTGCCCCACCGCTGTAGGCCGCATCCAGTCCATGCACTCAGCTTCTTAGAGTGGTGCCCGGTCCAGACAAGCCCCAGGCTTTTCCGGGGCCTCCTGCGGCCCACTCCACTGTTGAGTCAGTTCACTCCCTCCCGCGGCCGGTCCGCTTGCCGGCCCTCCGTCCGACTCCTTCCACTCTAGGCGGGTGAGCCGGGCCTTCCAGCGGGTTATGGTCTTCGGCGCGGGTCCTCTGTCAGCAGCGGGCGAGTCGGGCCTAACGGGTGAGTCTTCTGCCCGCGGCGGGCGAGTCCCCGAAGAAGTGGCACGAGTTTATCCCAAGTAATTCAAATGAGGCTTTCCTAATAACTTAGTCAGACGTCCAAGCCCTTCCAAATTCCCCATCTGCGATTGGATTCCCCAGTAATCTCCTTGATAGTTTCTTATAATTGAGGTCTAAATCCATAATAATTCATACCAATAAATTACTAAAACTTTCCACATCCTTGGAGCAATTTTCTCTGTTGGTGATGCATTGATTTTGCATTTTCTTAATTATAGGAAGTTGAACAGGCTGAAAAAATCAACGTAAGCTTGGCATTCTTCCTGTATGATCTACTTTCCCTCATGGACCGTGGCTTTGTGTTCAATCTGATTAGAAATTATTGTTGCCAGGTAAAGTACAAGTTTTCATGTTGCATTTCTGATATAGAATTCCAGAGCCACTGAGCAAACCGAGTATATCATTCATTCAGCAATTATTCAAGCATCATATTACATTTTTTACAAAGGATAGTTTGGGAAAGTGGGTTGAAAATGATTAAATTATTCATTAACATTCCATATATCTTGAAATCATGGAATATCGATAAATATTTATCTAAATATGCTAAATATTTGATCTGAACTCTCTGCTAGTTCAATGGTGTATTTAAATTTCCTTCTTGACTAGTTTAGTGGTGCATTTGGCAATATATTTTAAATGGGAATGATTCTGCTAAAACAATGGAAAAAAGAGTTTCATCAGTATTCCATGATATAACTTTAGACCTTTGTTCTTGTCTGCTGATGATTTTGGTCTTACACATATTATATTTTTAGCTTATGATTACATGTGTTCAGCTTAAAACCTAATATGTATTAGATATATATATATACAATGTTTATCATGAGGCCAACACTTCCAATTAAGGGAGCTGATGGGATCCTACTTCTGGTGTACCTACCTAAACTCGCTCAGTTGAGCAGTGCACCAGAATACTCTAGTTTCTTCCCAATTCTACTGAGACCCTACCCTGGCTGACCTGGATAGGGCTGAGGAAGTTAACATGTGGCAAGTTAAGAAAGCATAGTTGCATTCTTTTGAGTGAATCCAAATGAAAATTTGCTGCCTGTTTAGGGTGTACACCCGAGGATGGATTTTCAACACGAGCTGTTTATTCTGGGTGAAAATAAGTATCTTCCCCATCCTGTTGACCTCGCCCTTACCACAAACTGCTCTCCCAGGATAGAGTTAATTTGTTCTGCAAGAAAGATCCTTTGTTGGCACCTGCTCTTGCTGGCCAGAGAAATTAACCAGCGTAGTAGTGGGAGATGGATCAGATTATCAACCTTATGTACCACTTGCCTGCCTCAGCACATAACAATCATGAGGCAGTCAGGGGAAGGAAGATTGCTCTGCTTCCAATGGGGTCAGTGCAGGCAGCCTCCCCATTTAATTTGCTTTGTTTTGCTCCTGAAACATAAGGATCAGGAGGTTGTCAGAGTTTGATTCTTAATGATGTTGAACCTGTTCATCTCTGCCATGGTTCATCTATGCCGCTATGCGTGCATGTGTGCATGCATGCATGACTGTGTGCATGCATGCATGACTGTGTGTATGCAGTAAGGGGCAGGAGCACCTTGACTGTGATGTCCCTGGAGATGAATCACATAATATCACGGTCTAGCATTGGACATGAATGGTTACAGATGAAAGGCTGAATGACTGCTAAAAGAGAGATAGCAGCTTCAGGTGGGAAGACACAAAATACAACCAACTGTAGTGTTGGAACATTATGGTAATTAAATTGTGTCATGAGTGTTCTTTCTAACCCATTCCATTGCAGCTCTCCACCAAACTGCAGTCAATGCCCACCCTCATCTCCATGCGCCTGGAGTCCCTGAGGATTCTCTGCAGCCATGAACACTTCCTCAGCCTGAACCTTTTCTTCATCACTAACCTATCTGCACCTGCGTCTCCGTGTCCCTCAATATCTTCACAGGTAAAGAGTTTGATGCAGCAACTCCAATCATGTTAGTGCTATAAATATTATGTATTTGCTTAGACTACATGTGCATGTTAAGTTTCTTATGCACCTCTGTGCAACATGTTTCACTATACATAGCAAATGGACAGACAGCTAGTTGTAGTTGCTTTGAAGGTCAAGATATGGCTCTTAATTTTCTCTTAATTTACCCGAAGTGTTACTTCTTGTTTTTCCAACATTGGAAGTTAAACATCTTTAATGTGATGCCTGCCCAACTTGTCCCTGGGACTATTCTGATCCTTCAGAACCATAAACTCAACTCCAAGTGCACAGTGGCATAATGGCCGACCTGCTACCTCACAGCACCAGAGAACGGGTTCAATACTGACTACAGGTGCTGACTGTGCAGAGTTTGTATGTTCTCCCTGTGACTGCATGGGTTTTCTCTAGGTGCTCTGGTTTCCGCCACGTTCCAGAGACATGCAGGTTTGTAGGTTAATGGTCTGCTGTAAATTGCCCCTAGTGTGTAGGATGGGATAGAATAGACCTAGTGTTTGGGTGATTGATGGTTGGCAGGCCAAAGTGCCTGTTTCCACGCTGTACCTCTACCTCAGAAACCTGAACAGTACAGAAATGGGCCCCTTGGCTTATCAAAGGTTATGCGAGAATGGGATTGAGATGGAAAAATAGATCAACCGTGATCAAATGGCAGAGGAGACTCGATGGACTGAATGGCTTAATTCTGCTCCCATGTCTTATGGTTATGGTCTTATACTGACCTTTTTTGCCCATCTGCACTAATCCCATTTGCCCACATTAGAATTGTATCTTCCCATGCCTTGCCTATTTAAATATCTGTCTAAAAGGGCCTCTTAAATGTAATTGTGAATGATTCCACCACTTTCTCTGGTAGTACATTCCAGGTATCAACCACACTCTGTGTAAAAAAAAAACGTTCTCTTCAAATCTCCTTTACAACTCCATCCTGTCACCTTAAATCTTGTTTTTTTAATACCCCTATCATGGGAAAAAGATTTTACTGTCTAAAATTAAAATTTAACCCACTGATGTTGATGAATTTATATTATCGTCTTTTGACTATATTATTGGAAAAATCTGACTGAAAATACTTCCCTTTCATTATGCGACCTTAATATGCGACATACATGTTGATGTGCAGTTTGCAGATTTTTTTCTTTATGTGATCTTAAGTGATTTCTTATGATGAATAATTCCATTCAAATAAATTTTTAAAACTTTGATGTTAGATGAGCATTTCCCCTCAATACGTACATTAATATTTAATTACTTTTGATTACTTTTAAATCAACAGAATTCTAGTTCATGTTCAAGTGTTCAAGACCAAAAAATTGCCAACATGTTTGAGCTCTCAGCTGATTATCGTCAGCAACATTTTCTGATTGGGCTTCTGTTCACTGAGCTTGCTGCAGCCCTGGATGCTGAAACAGAAGGGTATGTCTTGCACCTCTGTTTGGATTTTGTGGCAGGAATCTCTGGAACAAAATAACTTTATGCGATGGTTGGAATGTATCATGGAAAAATCAAAATCTGACTTCAGTCCTGCAGTGAGTTCCAAGTTGGGATAGTGTAATAGAACATAGAACAGTACAGCACTAGATGTTCATTCCGAACATGATGCCAAGTTAAAATTATCTCCTCTGTCAGCACATCTTCTTTATCCCTCTATTCCCTGCAAATCCCTATGCCAATTTAAAATACCACTCTCATATCTGCCTCACCACCGCCCCTGGCAGTGGGATCAAGGCACCCTCCAGTGTAAAACAAAAATAATTGCCTGGCATTTCTCCTTTAAACTTTGGACCCTTTTTGCCCCTTTTGCCCTCTAGTCTGACATTTCCAGCCTGGGCAAAAGATTCTGACTGTCTACCCTGTCTATACCTCTCATAATTTTGTATGCTTCTACCAAATCTCCCCTCAGCCACCGACCTTTCAGAGAAAACATTCCACGTTTATCCAATGTCTCCTTACAGTTAATACCATGTGTGGAGTCAAGGCTAGATGCAACAGGAGAAAGGAATGTAAGGAGTCCCGCTGATAGTTCTGTGTCTCTCAGGTGATCTAGTGCGGTTTAATCTTGGCAGAGGTCCTGGAGCAGTGGAGATTAGTGAGCACCAAAGGGAGACTAAGAAAAGAGACGAAAAATCAACTATGGAGATGAAAATATTCTGTGATCGGAAAAGTGTTGCTGGTTTTCGGAGAATAAATTAGCTTGGAAACGGGCCATTTGGCCTTACTTGTCCGTGATGACCGATGCCCCATCTAAACTACTCCCATTTGCCTACATTTGGCCCATATCTCTCTAAACCTTTGATCTTTTCTAAGCAACTCGTTCTATATACCTCCCATCCTTTGTATGAAAATCGGCCCTCAATTCCTGTGAAATCCTTTTCCTCTCACCTTAAAACAATGCCCATGAGTTCCTGATTCCTCTACCCTGGGATTCACCCTGTTCTGCTCTTGATTTTATACACCGCTACATGATCACCGCTCAGCCTCCTGCACTACAAGGAATAGTCCTACCCTGCCCAATTGCTCCCGATAGCTCAAGCCTTTGAGTCCTGGCAAAATCTTTGTAAATCTACTCTGCACTCCTTCCAGCTGAATTGAATCTTTCCTATAGCACAGTGACCAAAACTGAACCCAATACTCCAAGTGCAGCCTCTCCAGTGTATTGTACAACTATAACATGACATCTCTAGGTAGACACAAAAAGCTGAAGTAACTCAGCAGGTCAGATAGAATCTCTGGAGAAAGGTAATTGGCCTTTTCTCCAGAGATGCTGGCTGACCCACTGAGTTACTCCAGCTTCTTTTGTCTATCTTCGGTCTAAACCAGCATCTGCAGTTCCTTCCTACACATGACATCTCTACTTCTATAGTTAGTTCCCTGAATGATGAAGGCCAAAATGCCAAAAGCCTTCTTCACCCTATTCACATGTGATGCCACTTTTGATCTCTCTGTTGTACAGCACTCCCCTATCCTACATTCACTGTGAAAGTCCAGCGTAGTTTGACTTCCCAAAACACAGCATTTCACACATAACCGATTTAAGCTCATTATATGAATTAAACTCTAACTTATGCCTATCTGAATTAGATGCCATTTTTTAGCACACCTGCCTAGCTGATCAATATCCCACTGTAATTTTTGATAACCATCTTCACGGGCAATGCTACAACCTATTTAAGTGTCATCTGCATATTTACTTTATCATGCCTTATGCATTCTCATCAAAATCATTGATAAAGATGATAAAGAACAATGGGCTCAGCAGCAATCCCTGAGGCATTCCACTCGTCACAGGCCTCAAGTCAGAAAACAACCTTCCACCTCCACTCTACTTGCTACCATGAAGCCAACTGTGTATCCAGATAGCTAGCTCTCCCCAGATCCTATCATCCTCCAGAGCAGCCGATGATAGGGATCCTTATCAAACGCTTTGCTGAAGTCCATAGAGGTTATGTCATCAACCTTCTTGGTTACTTCCTCAAAATCGCAATCAAATTCATGAAACACAATCTGACATGCACAAAACCATGCTGACCATCCCTAATCAACCCCTGACTTTCAAATCCATGTAAATCTTATCCCTCAGAAGTCCTCTCCAGCAACATCCCTACCATGGAGGTTTGGTTTACAGTTCACAGGTTTTTCTTAAATAGAGACATAACACTGGTCACCCTCCAGTCTTCCGGCACCTCACCCATGCTAAGTTTTTTCTACAGTGGGAAGACCCATTGTTCCAACTATTCAACTCTGATCTACCTTACGTTGTGCAGCCCCATATAATGAATTCCTGACCCAGCACAATTAATTTGCTTTAATATGTGCTTGGAGCTCAGTCTTCTTAATAAGTGTCAGTCATAATACATGTAATATCTGATCATAATTAGTATTTTTAGTTAATGCCCAAAAAAATAGTAAAGAAAGAAAGGGAGTTGTCTAGTTGTTCTTTATTGATGACAAATGGAGAAGCAGCATGGAACAAAAATGATTAACTAAATGACATCTGCTTATTCCTGCAGGATCACTAAAGTACAGAAGAAGGCTGTCAATGCAGTACTCAATCTCCTGTGTTCACATGATCTAGACTCCCGCTATTCAAAACCAAAGATTAAAACTAAAATAGCTGCCTTATACCTTCCTCTGATTGGGATCATCATGGATGCACTGCCACAGATCTATGACTTCACAGGTACAAGACTTCCTTCTGATTAAAATCTGTTAGAGTGAGAGTATAATATGCCATGAGTAGCTATGGTAACATTTTATGTATTCATGGATTACTGGAAATTCAAAGGAGGAAATGCGTACATGGAAATGTGGCTGCTTTTCACCACCCTGTCTCTGACCTATGATGCTTCTGAGCCCAATCTCCCAGTGGTGTTCAGAGTTGGTTATTTTAATCTTGTATTTCAAGAAATGTCATTCTGTCCAGTAACAAAGAAAAGCATGTTGACTCTGCAGAAATTCAGGAATTGGATTCCATAGGTGAGAAAACCTGAAAATTAGTTCCTGCAAATTATCTCCCTTCCCACAAGCAGAGATTCATACTGAGATCAGATTTTATAGCTGCTCCCCAGTACTTCAGATAAGCACTTGCCCTTCACAGGTACAATCTGGCAATAAAAGGTTGCCTGATAATGAAAACCATCAAAATCAAATCCAGACCACCTTCAACTTCCCTCCTGTATAATGTTAAAATAGGTCCAGCAGAATTAAGCACCAGTGTAAATCTTGTTAATGCTTACTTATTAATTGTTTTAAATCTGCACCACTGTGCAGATAAACTGTAACTATTACAAAACAAATTCTGACCGATACAGCTCTTTAATATATATTATAATTTCTGCTGAACTCCACCCAAAAGAGAAATTTGGACTTGGCTCCAGGACAAGACATTGTGGTAATGATCTGAAGAAAGAAATGGGAGGAAAAATATTTGCTGCTGTTTTGTATTTTCACATGAATGTTTTCTTTACAACTTAACTTTGGGAAATGATTGTCGTCACTGGTACCAATAGGTTAAACTTCACCATCAAAGCACGTTAATCAATATATTTGTCTTTCAGATGCTCACTCCAAGAAGGCTCGCCCAGGTGGTTCAGATGGTGACATAAATGTGAACCCCATCAATCATTCAGTTGCTTTGATGATAGCTGGAAATCCTGTAAACACAATGCTGAGAAATACTGGAATATCATATTCATCACTGGTATGCTGAGAGTCCTTCCGAAGCATTTGTTTATGATTTAGATCCTAAAAGAAAACATTTGATTAGCCAGGTGGTAACTTCATCACAATGATGAGTGTCACAAGCAACACAATGGCCTTTATGTGATTCTCCAGTACATCTTATTGCAAAACATGTCGCATGGAGTGAACTCGTTTTTTTAGATCAATATCAATTTTATATATATTTTAAAATATAAATGTTGTGTGCTAATATCATATGATTTTACCTGGTCATATCCAAAAGATTTATCAAGGACTGGTCATATGGTAATCGCTGCACTGTGATTATCGATCCATCAGTTTGAAATACCATTATTATATGATTCAAAGAGATGATGTTCAACCTCAGCAAATGTGGTGAATGTGCAGTAAGATAGGAGCTGCACGTTGTGCCCAGCTTCCAATATTCATCCCCATCAACATGAATAGGACTCAACTGTACGACAACAGGCAGGAACAAATTAGTAGCCATTCTTCATGTGTTCTCCTGTAATTGTCTAATCTGGTGAGATGTTTGTTGTCTACATAATCCTGTGCCTCCTATAATCATGGAAGCAAATGGGAAGAGAATATCGATGATGTTATAACTCCATATATGTTTGTTCATTTCATTGCATGTTTTTTTCTGTCATTTCTCATTTCTTCTACAGCATCTTTCTCCAGGGTAATTTGTCTGCAATTAAATCATTTACAATTTACAGTTAGGAATAAAATGTTGGCCTTCCAATCAACATCCATACCCCAAGAATGATTTTTACAAGTTAAATTTCCCAATGTTTTATCATATCTTTGCTTGACAACTTCTCTTGAAGTATGGAAACTCAAGGCAGAGCATGCACCTCACCATTCTACTGTGGTTTTCTTTTTAATCTGTTATAGTTTTATTGATGGGAACTAATGTGACTTTTTAAATT
This sequence comes from Rhinoraja longicauda, assembly GCF_053455715.1. NCBI lineage: Eukaryota > Metazoa > Chordata > Chondrichthyes > Rajiformes > Arhynchobatidae > Rhinoraja > Rhinoraja longicauda. The sequence goes on along the minus strand of NC_135955.1, from coordinate 47,808,545 downwards.
CCAAATTAGTTTGGTATCCTTCCACCCTATTTTTAGGCACTGATTAACTGCGTTAAAATAAGAGCTGCCAGCACTTACTACATTTTAACTAGTGTGATAAAAATAGTACATAGAGGAATTTTGACAAACTCGTATCTCTTTGTGGAATGCACCAGCGATGAGCTTCATGGTTCCTGCCCTGGTGCAAAGACGATGTAGTCTGAATTTAGTTTGTCTCTGTTCCAACTGCAGTTCTGTTCAGCAGTCAACCACAGGACTGCAATGAAATTTGCTCTATGACAAAATGTTAGATATGCACAGAAAATCATCCCATTCCAGCAGTTCTAATTCTTTTCCCCACTTTGTAACAAATGCAGCAGAATATTGCAAGTAAACTAAAAAGTTCTGTACATACAGTTCTATTATGATGTGGTAGAAATGTACATCATCAATCACATTACATCCACTTTGTGTTGTGGAAACACACCTTATAGAATAACTACCTGTACTTGAAAAATTATGGTAATGCCCGGATAGCCAGAATATATTTGAAGCATAAAGTCTTGCAACGGTTCAGTCAGTCACCAGCAGTGAAAGATAAATCACTCACGTGCAATTTCATTTCCTGATCCATCCCATGTACATAGTGTAAATGTGCACATCCCCACCATTGCTTCTGAGCCTCTCGCAAATTCCAATGTTATACCAGGCAAACGGAAGGACTGGAAGAATTTCTTCATCCTAATGTTTCCAGTTTTTTTTGTCCTTGATGTTTGTCTGAGAATCTCAAGTACACATGATTGAACCATCGTGTGCTATGCTCGGTACACTCGATTCATTTGTCATAGCATCGAGTGGATACATCATGTCCACTTAATTTAAATTAACAGCATACACTCAGTTGAAGCATCAGAAAAATAAACTTCACCCATTTTAAAGCAATTTGGCTTCAGTGGTATGAAATTAGGATTTTGCATGCTCAATAAGTGTTTCATTTCATTTCTCTGCAGCAAAGCAAACAAGCTAACCCACTGGCTGCTGATGCAAGCCGGACATTGCTGATTTCTTTCTTATGGATTTTGAAGAATGCTGATCAAACTCTACTGACAAACTGGGCTTCAGATCTTCCTGTATCACAACTCAACAAGATCTTAGACCTGCTCTACCTTTGTGTTTCCTGCTTTGAGTATAGGGTAAGTACACTGCATCTAGATGTAGATGAAAGCTCAAAGATTTCCAGAGTACCAACCTGAAATTACTGAATTTCAGAAAGTACAGAATTTTGTCAGTAATTTCAGCTTCATTATCATATCATATCATATCATATATATACAGCCGGAAACAGGCCTTTTCGGCCCTCCAAGTCCGTGCCGCCCAGTGATCCCCGCACACCAACACCATCCTACACCCACTAGGGACATATTTTACATTTACCCAGCCAATTAACCTACATACCTGTACGTCTTTGGAGTGTGGGAAGAAACCGAAGATCTCGGAGTAAACCCACGCAGGTCACGGGGAGAACGTACAAACTCCTTACAGTGCAGCACCTGTAGTCAGGATCGAACCTGAGTCTCCGGCGCTGCATTCGCTGTAAAGCAGCAACTCTACCGCTGCGCTACCGTGCCGCCCATGTTGACAGTTGTGCATCTGTTGCAATTTTTAATATGAATTCAGATTTCCAGCATATTATCTTTTAAACCTCTGGAAAAGTTGTGAGTATTCCAAACTAATATTTTTATAACTTGACTTGATAACTTGATAATATTTTGTCATTAGAATTTTATGGAGTGGAAAGGCTTACAGGAAAGAAATTCCAATGTCTGCTTGAAGTCTGCGATTCATGGACATCACCAGTTGCTGCGATTCATGGACATCACCAGTCTTCTCTGGTGATGCTCTGCCAAGCCTGTATTGCAGCCATCTTTAGCTTATGCTTGTTTTGGGGGCTAGTCCCCTTCATGTTTTTCTTCAGCATAGAAAAGGCATGCTCAATTGGGTTCAGATCGGGTGATTAACTTAGCCACTCAAGAATTAACCATTTTTTAGCTTTGAAAAACTCCTTTGTTGCTTTAGCAGTATGTTTAGGATCATTGTCTTCTTGTAGAATGAACCGCCGCCCAATGAGTTTTGAGGCATTTGTTTGAACTTGAGCAGATAGGATGTGTCTATACACTTCAGAATTCATTATGCTACTACCATCAGCAGCCATACATACCCACGCCATAAAACCCCCACCACTGTGTTTCACAGATGTGGTGGTATGCTTTGGATCTTGGGCAGTTCCTTCTCTCCTCCCTACTTTGCTCTTGCCATCACTTTGATATAAATTAATCTTTGTCTCATCTGTCCACAAGACCTTTTTTCCAGAACTTGTGGTTGCTCTTTTAAGTACTTCTTGGCAAACTGCAACCTGGCCATCCTATTTTTGCGGCTAACCAGTGGTTTGCATCTTGCAGTGTAGCCTCTGTATTTCTGTTCATGGTCTTCTGCGGACAGTGGTCATTGACAAATCCATACCTGACTCCTGAAGAGTGTTTCTAATCTGTCGGACAGGTGTTTGGGGATTTTTCTTTATTATAGAGAGAATTCTTCTATCATCAGCTGTGGAGGTCTTCCTTGGCCTGCCAGTCCCTTTGTGATTAGTAAGCTCATCAGTGCTCTCTTTCTTCTTAATGATGTTCCAAACAGTTGATTTTGGTAAGCCTAAGGTTTGGCTGATATCTCTAATAGTTTTATTCTTGTTCCTCAGTCTCATAATTGCTTCTTTGACTTTCATTGGCACAACTTTGGTCCTCATGTTAATAAACACCAATAAAAGTTTCCAAAGGTGATAGAAAGACTGGAGGAAAGACTAGGTGCTGAGAGCTCTCTTATACCTGCATTAAGGGGGCAATTAAACACACCTGAGCAATTACAAACGTCTGTGAAGCCACTTGTCCCAAACCTGAAACGGGGGGACCATGTATACACACAGCTGTAATTTCTACATGGTGAAATCAAAATGTATAAAAATACCCTTTAATAAAATCTGACAATGTGCACTTTAACCACATTTGATTTTTTCTATTACAAATCTCAAATTGTGGAGTACAGAGGCAAATAAATAAATGATGAGTCTTTGTCCCAAACATTATGGAGGGCACTGTAGAACTAGTATGAATGGATGGTGTGGACTGTAGGACCTGTTTCCATGCTGCGTTTTTCAATCAATCACTGGGAGAAAGCAGTAATCTGTATCACTTTGTTTCAGGGCAAAGCAACTTCAGATAAAGTAAGTACACAAGCTCTGCAAAAGAGCAAACATACCAAAGCACGTCTGGAAGAAGTGCTTCTGGGAAATGCAGGAGCCCGTGGAGAAATGATGAAGCGATGCCGTGGACCAGGTAGGATACTTATTCTTGATACGCATAAGTAAACCAATTGCCTTAATTTCAGATATTCACTGTCACAATGAGAATAATGACAATGACAATAAGTGGGGAACAGGATTCATGAGAACAACCAATAATGATGAGTGTAATAACAGTTATCTAATCCCTAAAACAAAAGGGTTAATTTTATACGCTTAGCAAGGGCCACAGCACTATAATATTATACCCCACTTCTCTCTAACACAGTCTCTAAATATGGAATTGGTACCGGTTTACGGAGAAATGGTGAAAAACATTCTTTCATGTGCTATCCAGGGAAATCAGACAATACATGAGCACATCAGGTAGTGCAAAAGAAAGTGCTGGAGTCGTGAGCACAAGAAAGTGCAGGGGGATCCCAGCGGGTCAGGCAGGAACTGTGGATGGAATGAACAGACAGCATTTTGGATCTTCAGACTAATTGGAGCGGAGAGCAGGGGAGAGAACGGTGGAAAATGGAGGTGGAGTGGGACAATGCTCGGGACAAAGGGTGTGTGGATACAGGTGAGGGAGGGGTTAATTGGCAGATGGGTAAAGTAAGTGACGAAGCCTAATGGTAAAAAGGAGACAAAAGGGTGACAGATATGGAACGGAATGGAGGAGTGAAATGTAAAGCTGGAGGGAGGGATATGGGTGGAGGGAGATAGGGGTGAGGGGAAAATCGGGGGGATAAAGAGGAAATGTGGGACTCATGGATGGGAGATGAGAGAGAGGGGAAAGGAGCAGGGTGGTTAGTCTTATTGGAAATGAGAGAAATGTATGCGCACTGGGGGAAAGGAAAAAAATGGGGGCAGTGCGATGGTATTATTTGAAATTGGAGAATTCAGTGTTTGTACCATTAGGTTGTAAACTTTCCAAGCAGAATAAGAGGTGCTATTCCTCCAGCTTGTGTGTGGCCTCATTCGGGCAATGGAGGAGATCATGGACAGAAATGTCAGTGTGGGAATGGGAAGGGGAGTTAAAATGGTTAATAACCAGTAGATCCAGCAGACCTTGCAGACAGAGTGCAAGTGTTTAGCGAATTGGTCACTTAGTCTATACTTATTTTTACTGATATAATGACCACATAGGAAGCACAGGTTGCAGTAGATGAGGTTGGAAGAAGTACATCTGAACCTTTGTCTCATCTGGAAGGACTGCTGAAGTCCGTGGTTGGTTGTGAGAGAGGAGGTGTAGAGATAGGTGTTATATCTCCTGTGGTTGTAGGGTACAGTACCCGGGTAGGAGACAATTTCGTTTTAGTTTAGTTTGGAGATACAGCGTGGAAACAGGCTCTTCAGCCCACTATCCACATCAACCAACGATCATCCATATACTAGTTCTATCTTACATGCTAGGAACAATTTACAGAAGCCAATTAATCTATATTCCTGCGCGTCTTTGGAATGTGGGAGGAAACTGGAGCACATGAAGCAAACACACACTGTCACAGGGAGAACGTACAAACTCCGTACAGACAGCACCTGTGGTCAGGATTGAACCCAGGTCTCAGGCACGATAAGGCAACAACACTACCACAGCGTCGCGAATGGCAGGTTGGGTGGGATGGAAGAGTGAACCAAGGAGTTGAGGGAGTGGCCTCTGCAGAAAGCAGAATGAGGTGAGGATGGGAAGATGTTTCTGGTGGTGGAATCACGTTGAAGGTGGCAGAATCATTGGCGAATGCTGTGTTGTATGCGTAGGCTGGTGGTGAAATGTGAGCACCAGGGGAACTCTAGACTTGTTCCATTTGGGGGAAAGGCGAGCGAAAGCAGAACTTCAAGATACAGAGGAGATATGTGTAAGGGCTCTATCCACAACAACAGAGGGGAAGCCACATTTACTAAAGCAAAAGAAGACATTTTGGATGTTTCATCTTAGGGGCAGAGACAGCAGAAACAGAGACTATGAGAATAAGGAATGGCATCAGAATTTAGTATTAAAGCTGCAGGGAAATGCATGTTTAAAAAAGTTCAAAGGTCACGACATAAATAGCAAGATCAGGAATTCAAATGGCCATAAATTTAATGTCATTTATAACATATATACTGATAGGCAATTCAAAGATCGGGAGTTGAGCATTAGCAGTACAAGACCACAGAATTTGCACCTTTTATTCAAAGCTTAAAATAAAATTTGAATTTGAGTTCAATTTTATCATGATTCGTGAATGATGCACCATGCAGCCTTTGAAAAAATTAGCAGAGATATGTTTCCAAATCTTCCAAATACTTGTTTCAGGAAACGAAAGAAACTTTGGAGTAAATGAAAACCTGCGATGGAGAAAAGATCAAACACAATGGCGACAAGGCAATGAGAGGCATGAAAAGTATGTCGACAAAATTAATAACTTTTCAATGTAGAATCATGCAATAACACAGAGAAGAAGGATTCCAGTTGGTTCATAATCACTGGTCTGACGGAATTAGTTATTTAGCCTTTCTCTTTTTAGATAACCCTCAAAGTTCTATTCCTTCAAATGTTTTTTTTCCCAATTGCCTGGTGAATTTTCCAATTGAATCTATTTTCAATGTCCTTTTATCACATTACATATAACAAGTCACTGGGTAAAAAATATTCTTGTGTTATAGCTGTTCCATTGGCAATTAGCTTAATTTGCACTTCTGCACTGGAAACAGTCCTTACCTTTAACAAACAATTAACGGCTTTGAACATCTCTCCTCCTTATCTTCTTTCATCTCAGGGGATGAGTTGAGTTCACCATTCCATTCTCATAAATGAAGTCACTCATCCTCAACCATTCTCAGAAATATATTCTGCACCTTTTCCAAAGTCTCTATCATTTCAGAGTGCAGGCCCCAGAATGGAACACAAACTCAGTGTCTGAACTTGATTTTTAGTAAATAAAGGTACTTCCTGCACACGTGATTATCCAGTCTACACTTTGTGCTGGGGTTGACATGAGCGACAGGAATTACAGGCAAGGGATGTGAGTCATACAGAACCAACTTGTCCATGCTGACCAAGATGCCCCAGCTAAGCGAGTCCCATTTGCCCGCATTTGGCCGATATCCCTCAAAACCTTTCCTGTACATGTATCTCCCAACACCTTTGCCTCACTAATAGTGTCAAAGCTTATGAGCTGCCAAGACCTTACACTGTGCAGTTTTTTCCCCAAAGCCTCTGCCCCTATATTTCTCCCCACCTGCTAAATAATTACACATGAACTATCTTTAGGATCAGGCTTCTCATGTTTCATCCATCTTTCTTGTATATCAAAAGCAATATGTCAATAGAAAAGATTGCAGTTATGAGTAATAATAATATTTTTTTAATATCCCATCTTTTTGTCACAAATATTTTAACTAGCTATAAAGTTAGTATCATTTATGGCATGTATAATGAAGTCATAACTAATTCATTTGTTTTCTTTTACACAGGACCAAAGCAGACCTGGATCAGGAAGCTCTGATCTCAGGGAATCTTGTTACTGAGGCTAATCTGATTATTTTAGATACCTTGGAAATAATTATACAGGTAACATTAGTATCTGGACATTACTATCCTCCATTATAGATGCATCCATAAATAAATAATGTTATTTTATTATTTAACTTTCATCCTGAAAGATAAATATTTTTTATAAATTTGCACCTGACTGCTTCAAGTAAGTCTGGCTATATCCTTCACCAGGATTTAAGAATAACTCTGTTTAGTTTTGTTTGAGATACAGCGCAGAAATAGGCCCTTCAGCCCATCGAGTCCACACCGACCAGCAATCCCCGCACATTAACACAATCCTACAATGGGGACACTTTGTTTTACATTTATACCAAACCAATTAACCTACAGACCTGTACGTCTTTGGAACGTGTGAGGAAACCATTCTCAGAGAAAACCCAGGCAGGTCACGGGGAGAACGTACAAACTATGTACAGTCAAGCAACCGTGGTCAGGATCGAACCCGGGTCTCTGGCACTGCAAGCGCTGTAAGGCAGAAACTCTACCGCTGCACCACCGTACCGTCTGTTGTGCTATTCTTTAGTGTTGAGGCAAATAAAGTAAATGTACCAACATAACATGTTTAGTTTAGTGATACAGCGTGGAAAAAAAGGCCCTTCAGTCCACCTAGTCCATGCCGACCATCGATCACCTGTACACTTGTTCTATGTTATCCCACTTTTCCATCCTGCACATTAGGGGGAATTTGTAGAAGCCAATTAACCTGTAAACATGTAGGTCTTTGGAATGTGGGAGGAAACTGGAGCATGTGGGGAAAACCCACATAGTCACAGAGAGAACATACAAACTCTATGCCATCACCCATAATCAGGATCGAACCCAGGCCTCTGGCGCTCTGAGGCAGCAGCTCTACTTCTGCGCCACTGTGCTGCCCTATATATGTATGTATTTAGAATTGTCCACTTCAAAAACAAAGAATGCTGTACTGCCCAGAAAAGGTCTCAGGCTAGTTCCATTTATTACCAGCCTTACATATTCTTTGAAAGTACTGGTTCCTTTTTCATTGCTAGATATTTTGTTGCGGTGGGAAAGTTAGTAAGAGAGCTTCTGCGAGTCACTTTCTCCCATTGTGGTTACAGAAAAGCATTGATGGTGAATTGCTTCCAAACTAACTTGATTTGAGGTGTAGTGATCATAAAAACATAAATCTTTCTTGTCTGACTTCTAATGATATTCAAAACGTGTGATGAAAGGCCATCAATCCAAATCATTCAGTATTTTTTCACTCTACAATTGCTGCCTGACCATTTCCAACAAAAGGTTGAAAGTATGTGCCACCAGAATCAAGAACAGATCCTTCCCCACTGTTTTCAGACGACTGAACGGGCCTCTCATAAACTAAAGATGTAGACTTAATCTCCCAACCTACCTCATTGCAGCCCTTGCATTTTTTTATCCACACTTTCTCTGTATCTGCAATGCTGTAACACTTCTCTGTGCACTACCGGTGTACTTGGATATGACCTAATTGTTTTTGTGTATAGTATGATTTGGCGAGATACCACACAAATAAAGTTTTTCACTGTTTCTTGGCACATATGACAATGATAAAGCAATGCCAATTTTTGTTTTATTTCTCAAAATATTCATTATCTACATTGCTCACATTTTCTTTATACCTTGAGAATACTGGCTACTAATCTTAATTGAAACTCCATGTGTAAAATTCTAATACAATTCAGATGTTCTGCTATGTTTGCAATGTAGCAGATGAATATTTTAAACATCTTTTCTGAAAGGAATGAAATAGTCTATTTCTCTGGTTTAGTTCTTGGTGGGCTTGTTAACAAAACAGCTGAGGAAATTATTCTTGGACCAGTTCCTGGTCTTGACATTGAAGGTGCTAATTTGTAATATATTGTTGTGAATGATATTCAATGGATTTGCGTAATCTAAAATTATCTAGAAATCTTATTTTTTTCCATTCTGCAGGCAATTTCAATGTCCGACTGCAAGGACAATGTATTGGGAAGTGTTCTCAGAGTTCTCCTTCATAGTCTGGGTTGTAATCAAAGTTCTTACTACCTAACACATTGCTTCAGCACACTGAGAGCTCTCATAACCAAGGTAAACCAAAACTGTTTTAAATCTTCTCTAATCACAGCATGCAAATATTTTGCTAAGAATAATCTTTGATGTTTTAATGGGTCGATCCATCATCTCTGGTTTTAGAGGTCAATTTTTTTTTAATTCATTAGTTCATTGCTACATCTCCACCTGAAGCTGAGATCTGAAGAATTCTCTGAGATAATCACAGACAACTTCAGTTTAGCCACAATGTGGGGGGAAATTGGCCTAACCCAACAACAAATGGCAATATCATTCAGGGATTGAATATATATTTTTACATTAAAATCCTTTGTGGTTTTTATTATATTTACACTTACAGGAAACTAGCAGGTGCCGTATTCCTAAGCATCTTCTGTCTTTGTTAGAAATCATGGGTTTTATAACTGTTGGCAGACCAATTTCCCTCCTGGGATAAATAAAGTTACATCGCATCGTAGTAGCCCAGGCATGTAACTGCAGTAGATGGTACACACTGCCGACACTGTGCATAAATGTTTAGGTTCCCACGGAACTTTCAAATATCAGATGTCTGTCGTATCAAATAAGATATGTCATACTAACCTCTGGATTACCTGTAGTCATGAGAGAGATCATTAATTGTCTGAGGAGGGGCCAAGGAATTAATTGTGTGGAAGAAGCTGGGGGAGTTGATTAGAATATGGAAAGAATATAATCATATTGTTGGTATGGGCTGAGTTGGCAAAGGATCTCTTTCCATGCTGTGTACATCTACGATTCAATGGTAATATTGACTCTTTCACTTGTTTCCTTGTTCCATCAGTATGCGGATCTGCTGTTTGAGGAGGAGGCAGAGCAGTGTTCCGACATGTGTCAAAGAATCTTACACCACTGCAGCAGCAGTATTGACAGCACCCGTACTCATGCCTGTGCCACACTCTATCTCCTTATGAGGCAAAGCTTCAACATAATCAGTGTAAGCTTCTTTATTCCAATCGAGTAAATATAATACCATCTGTGGAGTGATTGTAAGCCATAAATAAAAATCACGTCCTGGTGTGGAAATTCACTGCCATTCTGTGTTGGTACTATCACAAACTATTGCCATTTCCATTAGGACTAACCACTGTCTCAGGACTGATAGGTAAATAGGCCTCCCCAGGTTGAAACACCGGTCACATTTATTTTACAGTACTGGCACCTGCAAAAGAATGCTGGCAACAGGTAAATGCAAGATTATGGCTCGTTTTCTTCTACCTCAGGTACTTCCCCTGTGTATTGCAGATGTAAATTGTGGTGTCAGAGACCAATCTTTGTTCCCAATGTTTATTTTGGGCATGGGTCATGTAGGATCAACTTTTTGTTGTGGCTTACAAAGCAAAGCAATTGATGTCGAGCTATCAATAGAACATCCTTTGAAAGCAGCAAACTCTTGATGAATAGAAATTTGGTGGTACATTGCCTTAAAAGGCATGCATAATGCTGCACACAGTTCTTAAAACTACACTTCCACATAGTCATCACGGGTCAGGAAAGCAATGTAAGTTAATCATTTGGGTCTATAATAGGTCCCAGGAAAATGGGATCCACTGTATTTATAAGCTGTGTCTTTCTTCAGGGCTTGCACCCTCTTGTACATGCCCTGACAATTATAGAACCAGGTATCTTGATCAGGCATGCTGAGGCTGAGTGCCCTCTGCTGCATTCAAGACAAGACCACCTGTTTTCTGTAGCCTATAACATGCAACCTTCCCCACTATTGGCATTCATGTAACTGACAGTCTTCCCTCCTAAACCACTGGCGGTGTCTGCATGACCGGGTTGTGAAGAAGGAACCCCACTAACATTATCATTCTGTGAGCTTGATCCCTACTTGAACCTCTGAATCGTGCTCTGTACAACATAGGCCGGCATTTTTAAATGCAATATCTTTGCTGGTAGCTATTCTATACACTCATCAAGCATTAAATTAATCGCCTGAATTTTCTCATTTGACAGTCCATCTGCAAAATGATCTCACTATTTCAATCGTCAGAGCATAGATATTACAATTCTCTGCTAATATTCCTAGCCTGCTCAGATATTCACAACAAAAAAAAATTTCACGCAAAATATTCCATTCAAATATCTAACTTTTTACTGTCACCGATTCATCTAATTCACATTTTAATAAACAGAAGAGCAACTGCTGTTCCAAGATTTATTTAAATACTCCACTGCGGTATTTAGTTATTTAGCTTAACTAATCAATCCAATTCACATTTAATGTTAATTAAAATATATTATTCCCTCAGAAAGTGATCTACCACTTTCAGTGGAAACATTCAATAAATTCCCATTCCAAGCAAGGTGTTACATCAGACAATGTGCATTACTGACTCAGAGCTGTCCTCTATGTGACAGCTGTTCAGAGAAGAGTTTGGCTTCACTGTTTAACTTCACAGAGAAGTTTTTCACACAGATGTGACACCTCCTGGTTATCAAATGGCCATTGTCTTCACAAGGTGTGGTATTTAAACTATAAATGCAGTAAGTTGTCATTTGATCCAATTGCGCAGTTTATTCACAATGGCAAAATAATTCCAAAGGTTTACCAGGTCAATACACAAAACAATGAATCGGCTAATTTACTAGCAATGTTGAATTATACCACATGCACGTAATATAATGTTCATTGTCCATTAACAAAATTATTAAAAAGTGTGCTGTAGTATTGCTAATACACAGATTTGATATTTTACACTTACAGAATTTTGCCAGAGTTAAAATGCAGGTCACCATGTCTTTAGCGTCTCTAGTTGGTAAGTCGTCCGATTTTAATGAAGAATACTTGAGGCGATCTTTGCGAAGTGTTTTGGCTTATGCAGAGGAAGATGAGGAAATGCAGCCAACAATGTTTCCAATTCAGGTAGAGCATCCTTGCAATAAGTAGATGTAATAATTAGCTTTTGTACATTTTTGTAATGTGTGTAACTTTGCTTGATTCCACATGCCGCTAGCATCTTCAAGTACATATTCCATTCTAATAACCTTCATAAATGTCACCCCCTCATTAATGTTATTCCTTGTCTATCCAGAAATAAATATTAGGGTGTAGGAAGAAACTGCAGATGCTGGTTAAAGCGAAGATAAACACAATATGCTGGAGTAACTCAGTGGGTCAGACAGCATCTCTGGAGAAAAGGAATAGATGACCTTTCGGGTCGAGACCCTTCTTCAGACTGAGAGGCTTGATTAAATCTTGTTTGTATGTAAAATGACCTCCAGGAAATTACCTCCAGGAAATGTCCAGAAGCTGAGCTCCAAACAGAGTTTGTTGTTTTTTATAATCTGCCATCAGCCCATTTAGAAGTTTACATGTGAGTGGTGGTAAGATGGGCCTATGTCATAGAGCTGTACAGCATGGAAAGAGACCCTTTGGCCCCACTCCTACATGCCAAACAAGTTGCCCAACCGAGCTATTCCAACTTGCCTGCCCCTGGCACATATTGTTCCAAATCCTTCCTATCCATGTACCTGTCCAAGTGTCTTTTCAAAGCCTAATTATACCCACCTCATACAGGTATCGCAGTCTGCGTGATAAAGTTGCCTCTCAGGTCCCTTTTAAATCTTTTTCCCCTCTCACCTTTGCTCTTTCATTTTAGATTCTCCTTCCTTGGGAAAAAGATTGTATCATTTCACTTTATCTGTGCTCCTCATGATCTTACCAACTTGCACCCAGATTCCCCTCAACCACCTATACTCTAGCGAAAAGAGATCCCCCTATCCAGTCTCTCCTTGTAACTCAAACCATCCAGACCCAGTAACCTGTCCCTGGTAATCTTTTCCAGCTTAATAACATTATTCCTATTGCAAGACAACCAAACTGTACAAAGTACTCCAAATATGGCCTTACCAATGTCTTGTAGGGCTGTAATGTGATATCCCAGGTTCTATACTGATTATACTGACTGATGAAGCATGCCGAATGCTTTCTTCATCGTCGTGTCTACCTGCCTCATCACTTTCACGGAACTAAGCACCTTAGATCTTTATAACACTCCGTAGTGCCCTACCATTTACTGTGGAAGTCCTGCCCTGCTTTGTCTTACCAAAATGTATCATTTCATATTTAACGGAATTAAACTCCATCTGCCATTGGCCCAGTCCATCGAGATACCATTGTAATGTACCACTAATTTTAATGTCATCTGCAAACTTACTAACTTTATTAGATATTCTAGGGGCTAGTGGAATCAAGGGATATGGGGAGAAGGCAGGCATGGGTTACTGATTGTGGATGATCAGCCATGATCACAATGAATGGCGGTGCTGACTCAAATGGGGCCGAATGGTCTCCTGCACCTATTTTCTATGTTTCTATTACATATATTCATATCCAAATCGTAATATAAATTACAGCGGCAGTGGCCCAGCAGTGAGATCTGAGGCACGCCACTTGCTACACGTCTTTGGTCTGATAAACAACCTTCTACCACCACCCTCTGTCTTCTACCTTCAAGCCAATTTTGTATCCTGTTGGCTCACTCATCCTGGATTCCATGTGATCAAAACTTCCACACTAGCATACCATGTGGTACCTTGTCAAAAGCCTTATCAAAATCTACTAGACAATGCTTACCGCCTTGCCAACATCAATCTTCTTCACTTCAGAAAGCTCAATCAAATTTGTAAGACCCAGTTTCCCGCGCATAAAGCCACGTTGACCATCCATAATCAGGCTTTGCCTTTCCAAATGTGTGTAGATTCGGAGGCTCAAAATTTCCTCCAATAACTTACCTACCACTGATATTAGGCTCACCAGCCTGAAGTTTCCAAGCTTTATGTTGCAGTCTTTCTCAAAGAGCAGCACATTAGCCGCTCTCCGGTCTTTTGGGACCTGTGGCGATCTGTGAAGCAAATATCTTTGCCAGGGACCCCCTCTGCTTCCCACAATGTCCCAGGACACACTTGATCAGGTCCTGGTGATTTAACCATCCTTGTGCATTTTAAAACTAGTGGCAGGCACTTCCTCTTCTGTAATGTGGACTCTCTTTAAGCCAAGTAGTTCTACTATTCACTATTAACATCCCCGAGTTCCCTAGCATCCATATCCATGGTAAATATAGATGTGAAATATTCACTTAACACCTCCTCCATCTCCCATGAAACTATGTTATCAAAGTAAGGAGAAAATTGGTGAGAGAATTTATTTAAAATGATATTCCCTAACTTCATATCATGATCTGAAAACCTCTGTAAACATTGCAATGCACTGTAATGCATTGATGATTGGATACATTAGCCTTTCTAGTTAACAAATTGTATGAGTATTTTATTGCTTTTCAGGTGGAGGAACTGTTGTCAAACCTCAACAGTATATTGTCTGACACAGTAAAAATGAGAGAGTTCCAAAAGGATCCTGAGATGCTTATGGACCTGATGTACAGGTATCTAAACACATGCAAAAATATAATCACATTCGTTTTTTTTCTAAATGTCTCTCCACTGGTAATGAATTTTTTTAAAAATGCGGATCTGAAACAAAAACAGAAGATGCTAGAAATATTCAGCAGGTCAGGCAGCATCTGTGGATGAGAAAAATAATTAATGTCTCAGATTTAAACCCTTTTGTCAGAACTGGAAAAAAAATGAAGATAAAAGTTTTGCAGAGAGGATCGGGATGGGACAGAGAGAACAAAGAGAACCCAGGCCTCACCCCTATCATAGATGTTCCTTTTACCCCATCCATCCCTCTGCAACTTGAAACAAACTTGTTTTCTCTCCTTCCAGTTCTGAGGAGGGGTCTTCAACCTGAAATTATTACCTTTTTTCCCTCATCCTACAAATGCTGCCTGAGTGTTTCCAGCATTTTCTATTTCAATCTCTCAATCTCACAACTGCTAATCTTGTTTCAGATAGGTAAGTGAAGGCCTACAATTAACTCACAATGATCATCCCTGTTTCTTCCTGTATTAGTGCCACTGTGCTGGGCTTCAGTGAGAATTGTGTAGGATATTTTGCGTTACTACCTTTCCCTGAGTCACTTGTGGGTTGCTGTGCTGGGTTTACAGGTTCAGAAAAAGGGTCAAGATTAAAATCCTGGTCCCCAATTGTAGCACTAAACCAGCAGTAACAAATGAGTCTAAGGGCTCATGTTCAGACCATCAGTCTGAAGAAGGGTCTCGACCCGAAATGTCACCCATTCCTTCTCTCCCGAGATGCTGCCTGACCTGCTGAGTTACTCCAGCATTTTGTGAGTAACAAACGAGTATTAGCTTTGACTCAGAAAATAGAACATGGCAGCTACCTCTAACAGGCACGGTGCACTGCTGTCCACTGAGGTGGGTGCTCTAACAACCACACAGTTTAGCTCTCTTTATATCCACTTCAGCAACCGTTGAACTGGCCCTTGGGTCTTCGTAAGGGCGAAAGTAGTATTTAGAACTTAGCACAGCACAGGGCCCTTCACCCCACAATATCTATGACAATCATGATGCCAAATTTAACTCTGTATCCCACATTTACGTCCAAATTAGGTGAATGCCATTTAGATTTATGCTCCCAAACAGATTTTACATATCCTCCATCTTTTTAACCTTTCAGCACAAGGCCAAAAGCTGTGCTGAGAGCTCATGTTAACTGTACAAATAAATTGACCCTGAAAACTGCAGATGGTCAGCCTTTCAGCCAGCTCGCCATTACCAGCTGCACTAGCTCAAGGTTGCAAAATCTGCCTTCTGCTCTGCAGAATTTACTGCTGGAAACACTGAACTCCCTGCGCTGCTATCTGTAAGAATTCTTTAGTGTTTGGCCACTTGATGACAGCTTTGTACTTGAATGCTGGAGATCCCATTAAACTGACACCTAACAGCAACCAATGTAGGAAAGGTAAACTTCACGCAACTGAGATATTTGTAGGCAAAATGTTTGCAAATGTGGCAATTACCATCTGTGACATGTTTGCAAATGTGGCAATTACATTTGTTTACAAATCTGACTACAAAATTGGTCAATATTCCTAGAAAAGCCATTAACCATCATAATAACTGTCAGAATTGTCTGCTGAAAAATTGTTTGGTTGCGAAGGTACTAAATGCATTTCTCCAAATGAGCCTTCAGATTTCTCCAAATGAGCCTTCAGATTTCTCCAAATGCCATGAAAAATAATGAGAAAGGGTATCTGATCGATCACAAAGAAAGTTTTATTTTAAAACTGCAATTAAATCTCAACAAATTCTAACCAGTTTAGGATAAAAGGAAACGATTGGTTTATTGGAAAAGTAATCAAGGCCCAAGAGACTGCAGATGCTGGAATATTCAGCAAAATACACAGGGCTGGAGGAACTCAGTGTGTCAGGCAGCATCCGTGGAGGGAATGGACAGATGATGTTTAAGGTCTTCAGACTGGAGTTTGAAGAAGGGTTCCAACTTGAGATGTTGCCTGCCTATTCCTTCCACAGATACTGTCTGATCTGCTGAGTTACTCCAGCACTTTGTGTTTTACTAAAATAAATTAGGCATGCACAGGAAATTGCTCAACATTTGAAAAGAGAAGAGATTGGATAAGAGAGAGGGAGCCCATGAGTCCTGGTTTCAGTATTTAATGAACATATTATTGAGCTGTATAGGAAGGATATTGGTTTACACCAAAGAGAGACACAAAACACTGGAGTACTCAGTGGGACAGGCAGCAGCTCTGGAGAGAAGGAATGGGTGTCATTTAGGGTCGTGGCCCTTCTTCAGACTGACGTTTCAGGTCGAGACGTCGAAAAGTTCTTCAGAACGCTTATTGAGCTGCCTTTTTCAGATACAAATGGTTCCCTTTTAAAGTGACCATTGAAGATATGGCTAAGTCAGCATGTTTGATATCTCAACAAGAGGCAGTTATCTTGGTTCAGTCAGTGAAGAACAAATATTGGATATTCATTTTACCATTTAATTTTTGTACATTGCTTGTATTATGAAATATTTCAGACTAGCAAAAGGATATCAGACTTCGCCCGACCTCAGGTTGACCTGGCTTCAAAACATGGCAGAAAAGCACACTAAACGCAAGTGCTACACGGAGGCCGCCATGTGCTTGGTCCATGCAGCGGCACTTGTAGCGGAGTACCTCAGCATGTTAGAGGACCACAAGTACCTTCCAGTAGGCTGTGTTAGCTTTCAGGTTTGTACGTTCACTCAACATGCTTTTGTCCAAGCAGATATCACTGTACGTAATAGGCATCTGTAAACCCATATCATTCTTCTGTCCTCATTTCCAGAATATATCACCCAATGTGCTGGAAGAATCTGCTGTTTCAGATGATATTTTGTCCCCTGATGAAGATGGGATCTGTAGTGGAAGATATTTCAGCGAAAATGGTCTTGTGGGTTTACTTGAACAAACTGCTGAGCTCTTCAACACAGTAGGTGGACTTTTGGTACTCACCTTTATTTTTTTTCAGTTCTCCTTCACCGTGTACCATGTGAAGGCAGATGATGTGACTATCAGCGGCATCTCATCAGTACACCATACTGGAGATCTAAAGGACTCGCTCACAGTAGATTTTGTCCTTGGCACAAGCAGGTTGCGTTTGGCAAAGATTAGACCTCCTCCAATGCAAAATCCTGCATTGCCTGTCTATCAGATTGTGCAAATCTACCTTCACCGCAAGGACTATAGTGCTTCATGGATACAGCTCCATCACTACATAGGCAACTAACGTTATCACGGTCATTACATAGTGGTCTTGCAACTGATGCCACAATCCATGAACAAATTAAAAAACAAATCACTGATATTCATCTTGACATGTTTTTCAAATAATTTCACCACCAACAATTTAAAATATGTCCTTTTGCATTGGAAATGAAGAAATCACATTTCTAAGGACAATGGTTGGTTCATTTAAATCCTACAAAATAATGATAAAATATAATAAAGTATGTCAAAATAATTACATATAATAATGACAAAATAATGGGGGGGGGGGGGGGGGGGGGAAGCAAAAATAACTACCAAAGATTACATATGTTTGGATCAGGAGGGATGCTAAAATGTTAAAATTCATGCAGCTGAACCTAACACATGTCAAACCCGGTCCCTTCAAGTTTCAACAGAAGTCGATCAGCAACAGATTTAGATTTAGTGATACAGCGCGGAAACAGGCCCTTCGGCCCACCGGGTCCGCGCCGCCCAGCGATCCCCGCACATTAACACTATCCTACACCATAGGGACAATTTTTACATTTGCCCAGTCAATTAACCTACATACCTGTACGTCTTTGGAGTATGGGAGGAAACCGAAGATCTCGGAGAAAACCCACACAGGTCACGGGGAGAATGTACAAAAAACCGTACAGACGGCGCCTGTAGTCAGGATCGAACCTGAGTCTCCGGCGCCGCATTCGCTGTAAGGCAGCAACTCTACCGCTGCGCCACCGTGCCGCCCAGTTGGCAAATGGATTTTCATAAACCAGGTTGATTATATAATAAAATAAGGCTACAAACATCACATTTTCTTCCATTTTAAACTGCCTATCGAGGAGGTGGGGATTGTTGGGAAGCTGTATCTGTTAGGCAGGAGGAGCAGCAATATCAAATCAACCCTCTTTCTGGCATTTTTCCACTTACTACCAGTTCATTTTACTATTGAGTTTCAACTAATTTTTGCCCAATTTAACAATTTCACAATCAAAATACATGTGATCTATCACCAAATGGAATTTACAGAGTGAGATTTGTATTGTTCCTCCACAGAAGACCAAATTTTAAGAAAGATGCAAATAAGCAATTGCAAGGAACTTGAACAAATGAATAACTAGTCTATAGAACGAAGTAATCTTAACAATTTACAAAATGGAAGAAAGAAATATCTGATAATAATAAATTAATAAACAATTAATCAGATGAAACAGTTAATTATTTTCTGACAAATCATTACTCTGTTGATTTAATCTTTCTTTCTTTAGGGTTCAATGTTTGAAACTGTGAACGAAGTTTACAAAGTTGTTATTCCAATCCAAGAAGCCCACAGAGATGTGAACAAACTGGCTTATATACACGAGAAGCTGAAAAAAGCATTTGACAGCATTACCCTAAAGGTAAGTTATCATTATTACTGTCAACATAACTTTCTACAATTGTGCATTTTCTTCAGCGTTAGTCTATGGATACGGATGGAAGTGATGCGTACGGATGGAAGTGATGTGTACGGATGGAAGTGATGTCACCTTTGTTGGTGGTGCCGTAAAGTCAATTTTTTTCCTTTCCTTTCACGCACATACTGAAGTAATAAGATATCCAGCAATTGATGGAAAAAAGTCAATTAATTTCTGTGTTTCCGTCTAACACAAAGTCCTCTTTATACAAATGCCATACAGAAAAAAATTGACACCCTGTCCTTTAAATGAATTTAATTAATCAAAATCTTTTCTCCTTTGTTACCATGGCAACACTTTCTAATGATTTGTAACATATTCAAAATATTCTTATAAACCATCATGCTACATAACAGCCTCATGTTAATATGCCTATCATTATAATATATCCACATTATGTAAAGGGTAAATGTACTAAACCTCTGCAGCAACATTTTAACACCACACTTGTTATTATAAACATTAAAAATGTTTTTATTTTTCAAGGGTGCTAAACGAATGTTTGGAACATACTTCCGTGTGGCATTCTATGGAGCTAAATTTGGTGATTTGGATGAACAAGAATTTATTTACAAAGAGCCTGCCATCACGAAGCTGCCAGAAATTTCTCATCGACTGGAGGTAAACCAATCTATCATTGATGTAGTCAGCTGGCAGCATTGGTCAATTCTTTTAATTATCATTAAAGTTGGTATCTAGAAAACATCATACCTCAGAGTATCTGTCAGTCATCCTTCACCCCTCCTCGGCTCTGGTTCATCCTCCCCTCTCTTTCTTACATAGACTATCCTCCTTCTCCATTCTCAGTCCTGAAGCAGGGTCTTAACCTGAAACATCAACAATTTCATTCCCCTCCACTAGCTGCTCGACCCACTGAGTTCCTTCAGCAGTTTGCTTTTTGCATCATACACCTGAGAGGTGTTTGCATTTTGTAAACAAAATCCAGCAATTACAACAGCCATGAGCACATAAACTAGCCTTATAATCCCACACGTAGTTGAGGAGGGGCTTCACAATTAGAGCTGATGTTTTTTTCAGATGCGGCATTGAACTGAGACTCTTAGCATCTTCACTGCACTGTCAGTCCTACTGCACTTGAAAGACTACATAAACGTTGTGGGTTTGTCAGCATAGGGGAATTTGCCAATGAGCAACATTCTGGATGGTCTGTTTAAAAATTAATCTGTCACATCGTCCTGACCTCTTTCTCTTGCTTTTGTGGGAGATAGCTTGGTGCTATTCTTCCCAAATGTTTACTCTATCCACTGATACAACGGATAGAATTGCAGTAGCTGAGTAAGTTTGGAGATGGTTGTTTTTGTTCCAGGCTGTACTAATTCTGTGTGGCTGTTGGACTGTAATATTTTGCATGTGAGTGTTCCAGTTGATGTACCTTGTACTTTTGAAGTTGGAATGACATTAATACATGGCTTCTAACTGCTTGGTCCTGCCTTCTCTCTTCCCTTGCAATTGTCTCTGGTAATTCTCATTGTACAGTTTTAAAAGCAAAAACATAATATGTTAAACATAAAAGCAACAGTAGATCGTTTTGAGCAAGCCTTTCTCTGCATTTGCTGTTTTATCATGCCATGTTTCTTTATGAAAATTACATTTCACCATTTCGGCAGCCTTGAATTCCAAAAGATACTGCCCTGGGAAGAAGATTCTCAACCAAAGTGTGGTTCCTGCTGATGACACTGAAAAGCAATTGAAGTGTATTTAAACCTAAGGTTTTTATATACATGTCCACCACTGATTTTCTGGCACCCTTGGTTCCAGAGCCTTTCCGGATTATCTTTTTTGCTGGACCAACAGAGGTCACGCCTCTAAGAGTTCAATGGCACCAGAACAGTCTCGGTCATAGCCTAGGCTACCCAGGAGCCGAGATATGGGCCCACAAAGTCAGTCTCGGAGGTCGGCTATGGGAATGCATCCAGAGTTCCAGAGCCCCGGCCGGTGGCAAAATTGACTCACCGATCGGCCGCGGAAATCGGTTATAGGAACGGATCTGCCGGCTCCAGCCAGGTTGGAGTTCCAAACCGTGGCCCAGGGAGCAAATTCGACCCATCGATGGGCGCGGAAGTCCCGATGGGGTTGAGATCCACTGTCTCACCTGGTTTAAGCGCCACATTTTCGGGGTGATCACCAGTTGCCGGAAAATCAGTAGTGGACTTGTATTTCAAAAGTGAGACCAACAATTAAAATCTGCTTAGCAATTTACCAAACTCTGTCCATTTTGAAAAGTCTGTCTACTTATCAAATTCAGTTGAAACTTGGGATCCTACGTTATTTTCCAAACAGGCATTTTACAGCCAGTGTTTTGGTGAAGGTAAGATGGAAGTAATTAAAGACTCCAGTCCTGTGGAGAAGGCAAAGCTGGATCCCAACAAGGTCAGTTGAAAATTACAGTGAGGACCCATTCCTCATCAATGTTTGTTTTTTTTAATTTTGAAACCTTTGTAACAATCATTTTGCCCCTATATCCTGTTTTGAATTTTGTCTTCTGCAACACACTAGCATAAATGGATAAGGTCGGATAACGGTTACGTTTCTGGACTAGTATCTAAATACCTGGATTAATGAACTTGAGACCAAAAGAGTAGTTGGAGAATTCAAATTCAAGAAATTAAACAAATTTGGAATATAATATTAACAGTAACCTTGAAACTACTAGACCTTCAAAAACCCACCTGGATGATTAATCTATCATATCTACTCTGCCAACTATATAACTGACTCTAGGCCCATCATTGTAGTTGGCTCAGATTGTAGTTAGCTATTATTTCGGACAATTGTGGGTGGACGGGCCAGCACTTCCCATGAACGAGTAATGATAAAAGTATACAATACAATAATATAATACAATAATACAATACAATACAATACAATACATCTTTATTGTCATTGTGCAGGGGTACAACGAGATTGGGAATGCGCCTCCCATATGATGCAATAATTTAATTAGCTAGTCAGTATTAATTTAAACAACCCAATGAAACAAATTGTAACAGTTTTAAAACAGAATAAAGTGCAAGTAGATCTGTGCCGGATCACTGTGCGATGTGACCATCCGGCTCAGCAGGACCGGTTCATAGCAGCTTTGGCCCTGGGGATGAAGCTGTTCCTGAGTCTGGAGGTGCGGGCGTAGAAGGCCTTGTATCGTCTGCCCGATGGAAGGAGTTCGAACAGACTGTTGCGGGGGTGTGAAGAGTCTATGTGGATGCTGGTGGCTTTTCTGAGGAATCGTGCGTTGTAGATGCCCTACAAGGCTGGTAGCTGTGTTCCGATGGTCCTCTGAGCTCTATGGACTACCCGCTGAAGAGCTTTCCTCTCTGCCTCCGTGCAGCTGAGGTACCACACAGGGATGCCATGTGTTAGGATGCTCTCTGTGGTGCAGCGGTAGAATGTCATCAGCAGTTGTTGGGGTAGACCAGACTTCTTCAGTGTTCTTAGGTAGAACAGTCATTGCCGTGCCTTCTTGACCAGCGCAGCAGTGTTATTGGACCATGTTAGGTCCTCTGAAATGTGAGTGCCCAGAAACTTGTAAACATCTTGGTAATGAAGGTCCAACATAGCAGAGCTTCTGAATGACAGACTGGTATTTTCCTCCAAGGCAGAGTGAAAGTCTTTTGGGTACTGTCTATAGCAACATTATTGGATGCATCCTTGCTGTTGCTGTGGAGTAACACTGGTGACTGCCTCAAATTCTATGACCAAACTTGCTGCTTTGGATGCAGGTTTTCACACAGTACGGTGTGAGAGAGATACAGCATATCTGCACTGTAGGAAATTTAAACAGCAAAAAATAAAATCCCTCTCATAAATCAGTCTGACAAATGGTCCCTACACGAAACGATGTCGGTCCATTCCTTCTGTTGATGCTGTCTATCTCACTGAGTGTCTCTAGCACTTTTGAATAAGATCCCTCACATTTATGTTTCCAGGCCTACATACAAATAACCTTTGTTGAGCCGTTCTTTGACGATTATGAAATGAAAGACAGAATCACCTACTTTGAAAAGAATTTCAACCTTCGGCGCTTCATGTACACCACTCCGTTTACCAAGGATGGACGCCCCCGCGGGGACCTCAGCGAGCAGTACAAGAGAAAAACCATCCTGACAACTCTACATGCGTTCCCTTATGTTAAAACTAGGATTAATGTCATTCAAAAAGAAGAGGTAAAAAAAGTTAATTAAATGGCGTGACAGCTAATTGAAAGATGCATGGGAATCACAGAGTCAAAGAGTGATGCAGTGGGGAAACAGGCCCTTCGGCCCAACTTGCCCACACTGGGAAACATGTCCCGGCTCACTAGTCCTAACTGCCAGCATTTGGTCCATATCCCTCCATACCTGTCCTATACATGTACCTGTCTAACTGTTTCTTAAATGTTGGGATAGTCCCTGCCTCAACTACCTCCTCTGGCAGCTTGTTCCATGCAACCACCATCCTTTGTGTGAAAACGTTATCGCTCAGATTCCTAGTAAATCTTTTCCCCTTCACCTTAAATCTACAGTATGTCCTCTGGTCCTCGATTCACCTACTCTGGGCAAGAGACTTTGTGCATCTATCCGATCTATTCTTCTCATGATTTTATACACCTCTATAAGATCACCCCTCATCCTCCTGTGCCCCAAGGAATGGAGTCCCAGCTTACTCAACCTCTAGTCCTGCCAACATCCTCGTATATGTTCTCTGTACCCTTTCCAGCTTGACTCCATCTTTCCTATAACACGGTACCCAAAATTGAACACAATACTCTAAATGCGGCCTCATCAACGTCTTATATAACTGCCACATGACCTCCCAACTCCTATACTCAATACTCTGGCTGATGAAGGCCAAAGTGCCAAAACCCTTTATGACCATCCGATCTACCTGCGACTCCACCTTCAGGGAACTTTGCACCTGCACTCCTTGATCCCTCTGCTCTACAACTACCATTCTCTGTGTAGATTCTGCCCAAGGATGTCCTTGCAAACGTCCCAAAATGTGACATCTCATATTTTTCTGCATTAAATTCCATCAACTATTCCTCAGCTCAATTGGCCAATTGATCAAGATCCTGCTGCAATTTTTCACAACCATCTTCATTATCCGTGAAATCTTCTCGTTACAGAAAAAAGATGCAACTACCCCATTCTTAAGCAATCTGTTCTTAAGAAATTCAGGATCTTCGTGGCATCCACTTAACAAAATTGTACGACTGTCAGAAAGTATTTCAGTTTCTAATTGGGCTGCTCATTAAAACATACTTTAATGAGAGGAAATAATGAAAGAATAAAAACAAGCTCAAGAGAATGGGTAAACCTAGAACATAGAAAGGTACAGCACATGAATAGGTTCTTTGATCCACAATGTCTGTGCCAAACATAATGTCAAGTTAAAATAATCTCATTTGCCAACACAAATTCCATATTCCTTTATGCCTTGCCTATCCATAAGCCTCTTAAACGCCACAATCTTACCTGCCTCTGCCACCAACCTGGCAGCTCGTTTCAGATATCCACCACCCTCTGTGTCAAAGAATTTGCCACGCGCATCACCTTTAAACTTACCTCTCTTGCCCATCTTACCTTCAAGCTATGCACTCTAGTCTTTGACATTTCCACCCTATGAAAAATGTTCTCACCATCTACCCAATGTATGCCTCTCATAATGTTATGCTTCTATCTGGTCTCCCCCCAGCCTCTGCCATTCTAAAGAAAAGTTTGTCCAACCTCTCCTTGTAGCCGCTAAACCAGGCAACATTCTGATAAAATCATCAGCTCCCTTTCGAAAGCCTCAACACCCTTCCTACAATGTCGTGACCAGAACTGCACAAAATACTCCAAATGTGGCCTAACCAAAGTCTTGCGGAGCTGCATCTTGACTTCCTGACTCCCATACTCGACGCCCCATTGAGGCTCAAACTTTATCCCAAAATGTTTTTCCGTTCATTTACAGAAGCCAATTTGACTGTTGTATATGTGAGTAAAAACAAGGTTTCACAATGGTAACTTGGGAAGTACTTTGGTATGGAATGAAAAACAGCAATCAGAGTAGCAACCATTGTCCTTGAAATGCAAATATCGACTGTAAATTATGTATGAGCCACGCAGTATCTTTTACTGGTTGAATTTAAATGGCTGGTTCTCCAAGGCTTTCATAATCTGAAAGGATGGCTGCATCAGAAAGACAGAAGATAAAACCTGATAAGCAGCACAGAGAGATGTCATAATTGAAGCGAGTTAAATTACAAATTGTTCTGCCAAATTCCCCTCTTTCCCAGCTCTCTGTTTACTATCTCTATTTTAATGCAGTGGCCTTAGCTCATATCTCTTCCTAGTCCATTTAGTTTCGGGTTGTGAGTTAGACACTGAATTGTGACTCTCATTGAAATGCACACAAAACCTGGAAGATCTGGTCCCAAGAGCTGTTTTACAATTAAGATAGGTGTGATATTACTAGGTTTGGTTTCACTGGGTATAGCTGAAAGCTTTTCACTGTGCACAAACAGCAGGATCAATGAATAGAAAGTTTCAGTATCTTTTGGATTTTAATTGCTGATATCTGATGCCACCCAATGTCATAAATACAGAACAAGAGTATTTCTTGTGGGAATAGATTTCAAATCTGTTTTCAATTATAGCAGGTGGGAAGGGAATAATGTGTTTATTTTGTTGTGCAGTTTATCCTCACGCCTATTGAGGTAGCTATTGAGGACATGCAGAAGAAAACGCTTGAATTGGCAGTTGCAACTCACCAGGAACCTCCAGATGCCAAGATGCTTCAGATGGTTCTGCAGGGCTCTGTGGGAACTACTGTAAACCAGGTAGCACACCAACTATTCTGTGTCATCTTTCTGTTAAGTTGCATGTTTTATCCCGGATGGCTTTGTACCGAAAAGCCTTTAATAACTGCACTTGCATTTACTATATGAAAGGGTCTCCATTTGATAGAAATATAGGTGCAGGAGTAGGCCATTCAGCCCTTCGAGCCAGCACCGCCATTCAATATAATCATGGCTGATCATCCAAAATCAGTACCCCGATCCTGCTTTTTCCCCATATCCCTTGATTCCTTTAGCCCTAAGAGCTAAATCTAACTCTCTCTTGAAAACATCCCGTTCATTGGCCTCCACTGCCTTCTGTGGCAAAGAATTCCACAGATTCACAGCTCTCTGGGTGGAGTTTTTTCCTCATCTCAGTCCTAAATGGCCTATCCCACATTCTTAAACTGTGACCCCTGGTTCTGGACTCCCCCAACATCGTGAACATTTTCCCTGCACCTAGCCTGTCCAATCCTTTAAGGATTTTTATGTTTCTATACGATCCCCTCTCATCCTTCTAAATTCCAGAGAATACAAGCCCAGTCACTGAAGTGTAATGCATGGAAAGCATTCTTCAATATTTCTAATTAAGATGTCGAGAATTTATCAAAAATGTAAACTCCATTAAAAATCAATCCAACAAAGATTTATCGAATTTTATGGAACAGTGTTCAACGCACTGTGAAAATTCATTTAAATATATTTTCTTTGGTTTGTATTTGGATAGCATAATAAAACAATTTTAGAAATAGATAAGCAATTTATTCTATATTAAAAAAATTGAAAAGAATTAATCCAGCCATCATATTTCACATGTGCAATTATTCCATGGCATGAATATGTGACTCCAGTCTGCCTGAGTAGGCCTTGCTTTATTTCTTTTGGGTTAAGCTGCACAAAAGGCTGTAAGTTTTCTTGAATGGGAGAAACGAAGATTACATTTGATCAGGATGTCAGAGGCTGGATTCACTTGCATCCCCTGCTCTGTGCAACATGTGGCTAGAATCTCAGATGTCCTATTTGCTGAAGAGAGACGGGAAAATTCATTAGAACACTCCTTCCGAGACCGTTTAGACTTTCGGGGAACTTCTGAGATCAATGAATTTCAGACAATATTTCTTGCCTTGTGGAAGCTGGAACAGATAATGTCAGAAAGTTGGAAAGATCATAGATTATAGAGGGTATTAACTGTACGGAGTCTGTACGTTCTCCCCGTGACCTGTGTGGGTTTGCTCCAGTTTCCTCCCACACTCCAAAGACTGGGGTTTGTAGGTTAATTGGCTTTGGTAAAATTGTAAATTGTCCCTTGTGTGTGTGTAGTGTCGTGTTAATATGCCGCGGTCGTTGGTCGGCAAGCACTCGGTGGGCGAAGAGCCTGTGTCTCTCAACTAAACTAATTAACTTTTTAATGCCTTTGTGGTTCACTAGTAAAAAATAAGCAATTTGGAATACCTTAGTATACGTTATTATGAGCTCCTGCCTCCCTTTATTGGAGTAGTTTACTTTTTCCAGAAAGTAATTGGGTCAGGCAGCTCTGGCTCCTTTGTCAGCGTTAAACAACAACTAGACAACAACCTAAATTGTGGGATTTAGAATTGTAGTGGGTATGAAGCAGTCCTGGAATTTGGTTTGGATATTGATTATTCTGATCCAAATGCAGATTGACAAATTTAAACTTCTCACTGATAATTCATAAGAGGTTTCCAAGAGCCAAGCAATCTCTTAATCAGTTAACAGCAATCTCATAGTCAAATCGAGTTCACTTGTGCAATCTCTACTTCATAAAATAACACCAAAATAACTCATCTTCTCATAATGTTCTAATAATGTTTTAATATTTAGCAACTGTGTGCATTAAGACCAGTCTCTCATTTTGTTTTAATTTCTCTAACTTGTATTGTTTATGGTTTTGTTCTCTACAAAAAAAAACAAAGCAACAGCCTTATTTCTAAATGTTTCTCACACCACCTTGTTCTGCTTGTAACAGGGTCCATTAGAAGTAGCTCAAGTGTTTCTGGCTGAAATTCCAGAGAATTCAAACCTCTTCCGACATCACAATAAACTGAGATTATGTTTCAAAGAATTTATTATGCGGTGAGTTGAATCTTGTGCTAGATGTTGAAACTCCAAATGGAATGTGCATAAGGTCAGTGGCACCACAGATTTTTTCAGCTAGTAACTGAGTGGTGTAGATGAGAAGATGTCATTACATAATCGGGTTCATTCAATTTAGATGGGGTGAAGAATAACAATAACCTTAAATGACTGAAGGAAGATTGGATCCCCATTAATAATTGCTGTCTAGTAACTTGTGCTGGAAATGCTCATCTCAGGCAGAGAAGAGTCTGACATTGACAAACGTGATGAGTAAGTTTATGAGTTAGTCTGCCAATAATGGATAAGGTTCATAAAAATAACCGGTGCCTTTCTAACCATTATCCTTGCAAGAAGTTCTGGGAAAAAGGTGAGGGGAATCTTTGATCAGAACAATGAATAAAATATAAGCAAAAGATGACAGTTTTCTTTGGCAATGCCCTATGATCAAAACTTGTCTTCGAAAACCGTATGGTCACAACTTCAGAATTAATTTCTTCTGCATTAGTGCATCGATCACTGCATCTCTCTTTGGGTAAAAGTTCAAAATAAACAATTTAAAACAAATGGATGAGCACAAATGAAGATTTGAACAAGCCTTTATTTGTTGGGAATATATTAACAGTGTGCTAATTTAGAATGAAAAATTAGAGTGGCATAATGGTGCTGCTGGTAGAGTTGCTGTTCACAATGCCAGAGACCCTGGTTTGATCCTGATCTTGGGTGCGGACCATGTGGAGTTTGCACATTCTCCCTGTAACCACGTGGGTTTCCTGTGGGTTCTCCAATTTCCTCCCAGATCCCAAAGATATGCGGGTTTGCAGTTTATAGACAATAGACAATAGTGCAGGAGGAGGCCATTCAGCCCTTTGAGCCAGCACCACCATTCAATGTGATCATGGCTGATCATTCTCAATCAGTACCCCGTTCTTGCCTTCTCCCCATACCCCCTGACTCCGCTATCCTTAAGAGCTCTATCTAGCTCTTTCTTGAAAGCATTCAGAGAATTGGCCTCCACTGCCTTCTGAGGCAGAGAATTCCACAGATTCACAACTCTCTGACTGAAAAAGTTTTTCCTCATCTCCGTTCTAAATGGCCTACCCCTTATTCTTAAACTGTGGCCCCTTGTTCTGGACTCCCCCAACATTGGGAATATGTTTCCTGCCTCTGACGTGTCCAATCCCTTAATAATCTTATACGTTTCGATAAGACCCCCTCTCATCCTTCTAAATCCCAGCATATACAAGCCTATTCGCTCCAGTCTTTCAACATATGACAGTCCCGCCATTCCGGGAATTAACCTAGTAAACCAACGCCGCACGCCCTCAATAGCAAGAATATCCTTCCTCAAATTTGGAGACCAGTACTCCAGATGCGGTCTCACTCGGGCTCTGTACAACTTTTTCAGTCCAATATAGGGGGGAGTGCATTCCTAGCAGACCATATTTTATCTACATAAATGGAGATATTGTACAATATCAGTATATTCCACAGCAATATTAAATGGACAAACTTTAAAAGGAATTTAAATAATCCTTCTTATTCCAGTGATGCTTTATTGTTTTTTACTAACCAAGTCTTTACTCATGCATGCTTCCCTTGCAGATGTGGAGATGCTGTAGAGAAAAATAAGCACCTGATTACTCCTGACCAAAAAGAATATCAACAAGAGCTGAAAAAGAATTACAACAAATTAAAAGAGAATCTGAGACCGATGATTGGGAGAAAGATCCCAGACCTGTACAAACCAGTAATAAAAATTCAACGCGCATCCAAGTAAGATGCCACAAGTCCAAAATTATTAACTCTTTTGTTGCTTAGCGTCGCAAAGGGAGAAATATATTAACATTATATCTCAGTTTGGATTACACATAGAACTTTACCATATTGAACAACCTGTTAGGTTTTTTTTCTGGAATTTGCAAGTTTTTTATAATTGATATTTATTTTAGTGGGGATTAGATTGATTGCTTTTCCAACCCAAAGTTGACTAGAACATATCATGAGCCTACTTTCATTTTATGGGGCATGCAAAAAATTATTCTGTCACAGAAGGGAGACGGAAGAATTGGGCAACAAAAAAAAAATCGCTATGACGCTACAATGATTGGTGGAATATAATAATGCTGACACGCTGAGAACTATTTAAAGAAGTGTAAGCCTCAAAGTTCATTCATAATGCTGTGCAAATTGTGGGAGAGCAGTCAGTATATTGATAGAGTTTCTGCAAATACATTTTTTAATGTATTTTGTTTAGAGCATTAGCACATTCAGGGCATGCAGTAGTTTAATTAATTTTGTTTAAACAGACAGATGAGATACTGATATGTAACTTACATCACCCTGGCGAGATAAGTTCATAGCAAAAAGGCCATAGTCACTGTTTGAAGGGAAAGAAATGTAGATATTAATTCTGTACTTGGACATGCATTGGGATAAGGGTTTGCCTGACTCACTTGTTTGCTTGCAGTACCTGCCACCCTGCTGCATACCTGATCAGTTGATCAAAATACATGCCAGCAAGTGCAAGAATTGCTGAAGGGGGCATACTGGGTAATTGCACAGTTCATAATTGCTGAAGGGGACATACTGGGTAATTGCACAGTTCATTGACCCCGAGTCCTGTTGGGGTGCAGACCTTAAATGGGTGCATTCATGGGATGGCATTGGGTTCGGCGACAAAGGTGCAAGCTGTTCTCCTGCATGAATCCTGTCACAAGAAGATTATGATAGGGGCTTCTGTTATCTGTAAACTTAAGTTTCGAACTCCCAAGTAATTGAATAATGAAGTGCAATGTATGATGTAATTGTTGGACGTAAATACCATGCACATCCAAAGGTTGATTCCCACGAACAGCAACATGATAATGGCCCAATCAGGCAATTTTCCCCTGACTCTCAGTCTGACGAAGGGTCTTGATCCAAAAGTCACCTATTCCTTTTCTCCAGAGATGCTGTCCGACACACTGCATTACTCCAGCTTTTTGTGTCTATCTCAAGCATTTTTCTTCCTCTGTTGCTGTTTGAGAGATGAGTGTACACCTGGAAAGTAAGGATAATAAAATCCACTGATTTCCTTGAAATCCAAAGACATACATCTGTGCCTTCCTCCCTCGAAATATGGACCCGCTGCAGTTCGCATACCATCCGAAAAGATCCACGGATGATGCAGTCTCCCAGGTTCTGCACACCGTTCTCTCTCATCTTGACAGCCAGAAGGGGGGCTATGTGAGGATGCTGTTCATTGATTTTAGTTCAGCTTTCAATACAATACTTGCTGAGAAGCTGCTGAAACTGGGGCTTAACACTCCCCTGTGTGCCTGGGTCCTGGACTTTCTCACCGCCAGGCCCCAAGTGGTCAAGATGTGGATACATACATCTAACCCCCTCACCCTGAACACAGGATCCCCCCCAGAGTTGTGTCCTTAGCCCCCTACTGTACTCCCTATACACACATGACTGTGTGGCTAGGTTCAGCTCCAACTCCATCATCAAGTTTGTTGATGACACTGTGGTGGTGGGCCTGATCTCCGGTAACGATGAGAAGGCCTACCGGGAGGAGGTGGCTGATCTGGCATTCTGGTGTCAGGACAGCAGCCTCCTCTTGAATGTCACAAAAACTAAGGAGCTGATTGTGGACTTTAGAAGGGCTCAACATCCGAGGACGTACACGCCACTGGACATAAATGGGATTACTGTGGATAGGGTGAGCAGCTTTAAATACCTGGGAGTCCATATCACAGAGGATCTGACATGGACAACACACATTGCCGCACTGGTGAGTAAGGCAAGGCAGCGCCTTTGCCACCTCAGGCAGCTGAGGAAATTCATAGTCTCTCTGAGGATCCTTCAGTGCTTCTACTCTGGGGTTGTAGAAAGCATCTTGTCCGGCAACATCTCAATCTGGTTTGGGAACAGCTCTGCCCAGGACAGGAAGGCTCTGCGGAGAGTAGTGCGTTCAGCTGAACGCACTATGGGAACTACACTCGCCCCCCTGCAGAACCTATACATCAGGAGGTGCAGATCCAGAGCCAGCAACATTATGGGGGACCCCTATCACCCCAGCAACCGACTGTTCCAGCTGCTACGGTCAGGCAAACGCCTCCGCTGTCACGCTGTGAAAACAGAGAGGATGAGACGGAGTTTCTTCCCACAGGCCATCAGGACTGTTAACTTTTATATCACCAGGGACTAATTTACTGTATTAATTTATTTTTTTGTGTTGTGTCTTTTTAAAAAAATCTATTCTGTTTTGTAGTTTTTAGCACAATCCACAGGTTTGTGTGTTAATTGGCTTGGTAAAATGTAAAAATTGTGGCTATAAGATAGTGTTAATGTGTGGGGATCGCTGGTCAGCGCAGACCCGGTGGGTCGAAAGGGCCTGTTTCCGCGCTGTATTTCTAAATCAAGAGCAGGCAAGACTTCAATTTAATTCCTCGTGCAGAAGACTGCAC
The DNA here is from genome assembly GCF_053455715.1 of Rhinoraja longicauda. Classification (NCBI taxonomy): domain Eukaryota; kingdom Metazoa; phylum Chordata; class Chondrichthyes; order Rajiformes; family Arhynchobatidae; genus Rhinoraja; species Rhinoraja longicauda. The sequence goes on along the minus strand of NC_135955.1, from coordinate 47,776,176 downwards.
ATCCTTTGCAGCACTGTCATGGTGGCACTAGAATGTTAGCCAAAATGGTCTGCCAGGGGTTGAAGCAGATATGATAATTGCATTTAAGAGGCTTTTAGATAGGTACATACATTTGCAGGGACTGGATGTAGAAACAAACAACTGCAGATGCTGGTTAATACACAAAAGGACACAAAGTGGTAGACTAACTCAGCAGGTCAGGCAGCATCTCTCTCTCTCTCTCTCTCTCGAACATGGATAGGTGATGTTTCAGGTCGAGACCTTTCTTCAGACTGGATAAGGATCATGTGCAGGCAGTTGAGATTAGTTTAATTTGGTATCACATTTGGCACAGACATTGTGGGCCAAAGGGCTTGTTCCCATGCTGTACTGTTCAATGCTCTGTGTTAAGTGGCTGAGGTGAGTCTTGAATTCACCAGCTTCTAACATGTCCGAGAGTACCATTAACAAAGCCACAATTTTCCACTTTGCTGTTAAGTATCCTATCAACCTCTGGATCTGTACAGGCACATGGATAAATTAATGGAGGGTAGAACCTGTGCAGACAGAGCCAGTGCTTCCAAAACAGGAAAGGGAAGGGTTCTGGATGACTTATTAGCATTATTTCAAACGCAAGAATATCTGATGTGACAAATATATTTGAGTTTAATGCTATATCCAATCATTATTGGTAACTTATTTTTTTTCTACTATAAGGGAATCCTTCAAACGATCAAGTTTTAAGAAATATGAATCGTCACTATCCAACTCGCAGAGCAGCTGATGGAATCTGTCAAAGAGACCCCAGGATCCAATTTTCTCACGTTCATTTCAACTAAGGGCAATTCATCATGTTTTAACATCCATCAAAACAACTGTATAAGAAATCTGAAAACTACAATCAGTTAGCTTCTTCAATTAAGAAACACTTCAGAAATAACTCATGGATGGACACTGATATAATTTACTCCATGGATAGATGAAGCTGTCTCAACTGGCTGTTAGTTAATCCAACTTGCCAATGGGGCACTGATGACTTGTTATTTTGCACCTTTTCCTAACAATAGTAATACATACATGGTTTGTATTTACTTTGTTTCCCAACTCATCAATATGTGTGCCATGACGTTTACATAAACTCCTGTTGCATCTTCTAATTTAAAGTACAGCAAATATGTCAAATTACATATGCTCTCCGCTGGTGCTGTATATGGATCGTTATCTTTCATTGTCATTAATTTTTTTAAAGATAGGCTCTTTATTGTTATTGATGTAATCCTGTTTTATAAGTGTAACATTTGCATTGAATCAATCAGGTTCCTTTAGTACCGTCAGATGTCAATAATGTGTTCTGCAACTCGTATACCTCCATTGTTAAATTAATTGAAGTTCAGCTATTTTATCGATAGGACCTACGTATTAAGCATATTTGCAACACAGTATCACCAGAATCGAACTAGAAATGGAGGCAACATTGCAGACTGCCTTAATTCCTCATTGATTGTAAATTACTGTATCTAATGTACAGAAACTTTCAATCATGCAACTCAGTATCTGCCAAGTGAAGGTGGCGCTACCTAATGCTAATGCTTCAAATATTCTTCTATATTAAGCATTCCTTTTGTTTTTTATTAGGATTCTAAATAATGTATATTGTATGTATAGATGAGATTTCTTTGTAAAAGTAAAATGCTTTTCTAAAAAAATTGAAATATTGATGTAAATGTATCATTGAATTACTTGCTCTTGACATTCTAGAATCTTTGAAAATCAAAGCAGATAGAAGTGGAGCTATTTAGTTCTCAGCCCTTTTCCCTGTCTTTTTCCCCTTTCTTTTCATATTATTGCTGACATCGGTTTGATTCATTCAATGTTGCAGTTCCTAGCTGAATGATTACTGGGACATAAAAATTGTTTCTATTGTTCCCAGTTCTGATAAAGGGTCCCGAACTCAAAACATTAACTGTTTCTCTTTCCAGAGATTCTGCCTGACCTGCTGAGCTTTTCCATCATTTTCTCTTTTTAATTTCAGGTTTCCACCATCTGCAATGTTTTTATTTGATTTCCACATTCTATTACACTGCTCAATACATATTCACATATTGAATTTCCCCTTTCATTCTCCCAGTCATAGAGCTAAATTTCCCCAACATTCAGACTAAATTGCTAATCAAATAAAAGAGATGTCTGGAACTTGTCAATATTGAAATTGCCTTTTGTTCTCATCCAATAACCTCTAACTGGAGGAAAAACATGCCTTTATTTGGAGTGCATCTGGTCCCAGGATGATTCAGGACCACTCCCGACCCAGTGGTCAGTACATTGGTGGACATTCTAGAACATGATGCCAAATTAAACTAGTCTCCTCTGCCTGCATGTGATCCATACACCTCCATTCCCTGCATATTCATGGACCTATCTAAAATCCTCAAACATTATAATATCTAAAAGCCTCTTAAATGCTGCTATCATCATGACCAATTTAGTTACAATTTATTATGGAAAGCCAAAGGTGATGCATTGACCTTTTTTTTTATTGGCGAACAATGACAAACACGAAAATCCTGAAGCTGAATCGTAAATATAAAAACAAATTAATGGGTCTACATGCTTTCCATGACGCTCGGCATTCAGAGCGTTAATATTTCTAACCTAGAGATAGAATGTAACAATCAAGTTCCAGTCTGTGCTCCACTCAACATAAGAACATGAGATACAGGAGTGGGCTACATGTCTGTTCCTCCATTCAGTGAGATCATGGTTGATAGTTGCTTGCCTCTGTTCCATTTTCCTGATTTAATCTTATTTCCTTTGATTCCCTAAAAATATATTGGTCTCTATCTTGAATATACTTAGTGAACTAGCCTCCACAGCTCTCTTGGGTAGTGAATATCAACCCCAGGTGTAGAAGCTCCTTGTGCCTCTATCCTGAATGGCAACCCATTATTTTGTGATTCCATCACCTGGACAGGAGAAACATCAATGTTACATCTACCCTGCCAGAATTTGGTACATTACATCCAACAACTTCATACTTAAAGTCCAAACATTTACACCTCAAGGAGTATTACATGGACCTCATCTTCTGTACAATGTATTATACAATGGAAACACTGTTGGCAAACACCCTCCCCAACTGAAATGAAGAAAGGGCTATGGGTCCTCCCCGAGTTACAACTGCCCATCCAATGGACAACTCCTACATATGAATGAGTATTTGGGAGGCCAACAGGATGAATGGGGATGACATTGCTGGCTGCTGCAGAGACACAGGCAACTCCTGACACACGGTAACAGGACATTTCCGCATGCTCCCTCCACATGCCCCCACCACCAAGCCACAACAATCACGGCTGGATCGAGCCAAGCAGAGCTGGGAACATTCAGCAGATTCACTCACTCATTCACTGAGTCAATGAGTCTGGCTGGTGGTCACTTTTCCCGTCCCTGCTTGTCCTCCCATCACAGCTGTTTCTATGATCCTCCCACACACTTTGTTTATAATCCTTTCCGATTGATGACAGTTCTCAGGACCAGAACACTGTTGTAGCCTGGGGACTGCCAGTAAGTAATTGTTGAGTTGAAACAAATAGGCATCATTTTAACTGGGTGGGCAAACATTTATCAGTAAAATGACTGTCTAGTCAGAGTGCAAAGACCAGCCATGGAGGTGACTGGCATCTTCACATTAATATAATACAGCATGAAATGTATTAGCTATAGACTAACCTCAGTCATACCGATGCCGGAAAAAAAGACCTCAGGATTGCATTCCACAAAATGCTGCTTCTGTTGAAAATGACAGTCTGAGAATTCTGATTCAAACCACAGCTGAGAAAACACAGTGAAAATTAAATTAAAACACAAGTATCTGGAATCTCAGAAAATATACATTAGCATTTCATGTGTTCATCAGTGACTTGACAAATGCTATTTTGTTTGTTTCTTGCAGAAGTGGATGGATCAACTCTGCATTTCCCCTTTCTCTGTTTAAGTTTCTAATTTCGATCTTTTGAACACACATGGGAGACAGAATGCCACCTAATAATACTAGCCTTAAATCAAACCAAAATTATGGTCACACCACTGTTCCCTTGGCATGCATATTTTTCAATCATGGTGAAGACAGGAACTATAATAGGAGATCGGGGAATGCAATTCCAGGTTATTCTGTGATTCTGTTTATTCCAATTGCATACACTTTCTGGGTGGTCAAAGGATTAAATATATTGGTTTATTTCCAGTATTGACTGCTTGACAAAATGGATCATAGGCCAGAGTATGTAGAGAAGGATTTAAATTGTCTTGCACTGCCGGAAGAGTACAACAGTCAATCTCAATTCTGGAGCTCAGGAATCATCTCCTGTGAACGGATATACACAGCTGTAGAGGCGACTCTGGAATTCTTTCACCAAATGAGAATCACTGTGATTTATGACTCCATGTGGTCGAAGGACCATACTTAGGCAAACAGTAGATAACAGTCAAATTAACATATAACTGAATCAGAATAGATCTGAGTTCATTGATGAGTGAAATGTCATTGGATCCTCACTTCACCACCAGTCATGATTGCTGAGTACATTAGTGCACTTTTGTGTATGGTACTCTCATTCTTGTATCTGGCTGGAAGTTACAAAAAACATGAAATGCATCTTGGCTGTATATCCCATCACTCATAATGATTTTGGAGTAATATCATAGCTATTCGATATAACGCTGTTAGGTAATATAAATATTAAACAATGGCAAAGAACAAATATAGTGTTCAAATAGTGAAGGATCTAATAATGTAGAAGAGGCCGATCAAAAGAAACAAAATAGTTGGCTAATGCGCCACACTGTATAAAGACAATTAATATGATTAATCAGCTTTAAGGTTAAAGTTGAGAGATTTTTACATGTTTTTTACAAATATTTCTTCTAAGGGCCTTAGGATGTGTTATATTCTGTTTTCGCATCGAGGAGCAAATTGGATCAGAAGTGGTTTATTTTGAGCTGCAAAGTCTGAAGCCCTGTGAAAGTGAGAAACAGGCCCACCCTTTCACCTACTAAACACATCAAAAGAAAAATCTAAAGCTCAAGCTGTGCATGTACCATTCATGTCTTTGTTTTGATCTTCTGTCTAATCCATCTGGAGAAACAAATGCTGACAGAAGAACCTTTTTATTTATTTTCACTTAAAACTCAGTATCAACACAAATCTTACAGTGAAGAAACTATGCTCTTACCTTGCACTTTCCTGTGAATAAATCTGTCCATCTGTCACAAAATAAATTCTCCTCCAAGGATAAGATGGATAATTCAGACAGAAACTGCTTAAAAGTAGACTCCATTTTTTCCTCTGCCTTAATTAATTGTATTTTTATTTCAGTGGTGTATGCGTGTAAAAGATTGGAATTGAACCAGCTTCAAAGGTAAGGCAGTCTTTATTCAAGTAACCAGCCAGGATTTATTAGATTACTGATCATTCTGGATATATGGAGTTTTAACAGTAGACTATCACAACAAGAAGATTGCGCCTTCAGAAAAAGGAAGGTAACAACATTGTTGGAAACTTAAAACAATGCAAAGACAAAAAATGATACTCTCTTCAATTCATCTGATAAAATAAATGCTTGGTATTAAAATGATGCATCAATATCATTTGAAATCAATAGTAAAAATATTCTTGTCAAAAACATCAGTGACATACCCCTAAAATCACGCAAGGCTTAATTTATGGAACTGGATTATTTTGGAGTCTTTATAAAGTCTTTCGTCTTCTCTTAGCTACAAAATGCATATTATGATTTTGAAAGGATTCCAAACTATTACATTAGTTATTGCTATGTGAGATAGTTTTGTGGCAGGTAATTGTTTTGATGCAGCCTTTAGATATTTAAACAATTAAACAAATGGTAACCATTGTGTAAAGGCCTGAAATGTTCATTTCAAACAATTTGTTTCAATCTGCCCAACTTGTTTAAAAAATACAAAGTGCAGGAGGAACTCAATGGCCAACCTGCTGATTTCCTCTTGCACTGCTTTTACCTCAAGATTCCAACGTTTCTATATCTTAACACAATATTAAAAGATATTGCTTTGTAACAGTTTATTTTTGATATGGTTACAGATACACATAATTTTAATATTTATGAAAAAAACATTAAAGTTGTCAAGTTACTGAACCCTATCGTGAAATAAAGTATTACAATGTCTTTTTCAGTAGTGTTTATATTAGGGACAATTTTTACTATGTGCTTCTGACTAACGCTAAAAAGGGGTTGTTGTCAGTGGCAAACAACAGCCCCTTTAATGCACATTCTCTCCCCAAGCTTTGAACTGATTCTGTTTCTAAGTCAAGGTAGTTAGGAACATTGTAAAATCACCCACAAACTTTGAAATGTTACTAGTTCCAGGAGAGTCATCAGCTCACTGTTACCAACATGAGGATGTGTTTAGCAGCCAGAAGTGATTACCGATAGACAGTGTGCGCAATCCATGTCAGTAACCATGGCGCTATCACAGAAATGTGTAGAACAGCCAGTGTTAGAAGATGCTCACTTCTGATCAGCTGGGAATTATGTTTACCTACCCAAGAACATCCTTTTCACCATTTGCAGATGGCAGAGATCTGTCAAAACACTGTTATTGCTCATTTGAAACACTACGAAAGAACCCCCTGATTCTGGGAGAAGAAGAAGACCTCAGTTTATTACCTTGTCACAATCAACTAACATTTATGATGACCTTATGTTAATATTCTTTTATAATGTAAAATAAAGTTTATTGTCAGAATCCCCTCTTTTGAGAGTCAATATTCACGGCTTTGTATTTAGATAGATTGGTGTACAGCTTGGAAAAGATACATTATCATATCTTTGACAAATGCTCACATGCAAGTGGCATAGAACTATTATATTCACTTTCAACATTAGTCTTCAGACTAACATAATTAAAGTTTATAATTCAATATAACTTATCTATTAATGTATTGAATAATGTAAGGCTTCAGAAATAATCAGAATGCTATATTTCTATTTTATTCTTTAATATTGTAATAAACTTAACTGCGAAAAGTCTAAAAGCTTTCTCTAATTTGGATTGAGGAGCAGCAGCTGGCAACAATCCAAGTAGACATCAGGAGTTTCACAATACTGTTTAAGGTTCACATATAGATATTTACCCAGTTTACTTTTTGTGTATGCACCATGGATTAGCTAATGCAACATAGATCAAACTCAAAGTGATGTACTGTGCACCAGAACTGAATATTTGTTTAAACAATGAGGCCACATTTAAAGTATTGTTTTTATTTTTGGTCACGCTTTTGTAAGAAAGATGTTGTTAAGCTGGAAAGGATATACAAATAGATTTACAAAAATGAGGCATGTTGGTCGGCGTGAGGAAAGGTCTGTTTCCACGCTGTACGACTCTATCACTCAATCATCGCACAGGCTCAATTTGAAGTGATATAGGAACAAATTTTCCGAAAAGCAAATCTTCTTGCACTGCCCATTTCATATTTTACGTATTGTGATAATGTGATTTTATATTATATTAAAGTATTAAGAACATTTAAAAGCATAAATGATATAAAATATCTAAATTTACTAACCACTGAAATTGGTGGTATTGTGAACAATGCAGAATGATATCCAGTTTTACAACAAAATCCAGATCAGTTGGGAATGTGGGCCAAGGACTGGTTAATGGAATTTAAGGTAGAAACATAGAACTGCATATGCTGATTAAGACTGAAAAGGACACAATGTGCTGGAGTAACTCAGCAGTTCAAGCAGCATCGCTGGAGAACATAGATAAATGCAATTTCATGTTGATACCCTTCTTCAGAAGGGTCTGAAGGGTTTTGACCCGAAATGTCACCTATCCATGTTCCCCAGAGATGTTGCCTGACCCGCTGAATTACTTCAGCACTCTGTATCTATTTATAAATGGAATTTAAGTCTGGGCATGTGTGAGATGTTGCTGTTGGTATGTTAAACCAGGGCTGGACTTACACAGTAAATGGTGGAGCCCTGGAGAGTGTCGTGGAACTGAGAAATTTAACAGTTCAGATGCATGGTTCCCTGAAAGCAGTGGACAATGTGGTGAAGAATGCACTTGGAACATTTGCCTTCATTGGAAAACTATTGTACTACAGTTCGCCTACCATCACAACAGGTCAACGGAGGATGTAATCCCACTGGCTCTCCACTCTGCACTGTACCACTTGGAGAATAAAAACACTTACATCAAACTGTTCTTTATAGGCTACAGCTCACCATTCAATACCATCATCCCCTCCAAGCTCTTTAGCAAGCTCACGGAACTGGGTCTCTGCGTATCCCTCTGCAATTGGATCCTCGACTTCCTCATCCACAGACCAGTCTGTTCGAATTGGCAGAAACACTTCTTCCTCATTAACAATCAGTACGGGAGCACCTCAAAGCTGCGTGCTCAACCCCCTGCTCTACCCACTCTATATTCATGACTATGTAACTGGACACAGTGCGAACTCCATCTTCAGGTTCGCCGACAACACCGCCGTTGTTGGACGAATTACAGATGGCGATGAGTCAGAGTATAGAATGAGATCGACCGATTGACCAAATGGTGCCGGCAAAACAACCTGCCTCTCAATATCAGTAAAACCAATGAACTGATTGTGGACTTTGGAAGAGGAAGGATGAGGACCCACAATCCTGTTTATGTCAACAGTGGAAAGTGTCAAAAACGTCAAACTCCTGGGTGTGCATATTTCTAAAGATCTTTCCTGGACCAAGCACACTGATGCAATTATCAAGAAAGCACATCAACGTCTCTACTTCCTGCGAAGATTATGGAGATTCGGTATGTCAGAGCGGATTCTCTTGAACTTCTACAGGTGTACAGTAGAGAGCATATTGACTGGTTGCATCACAGCCTGGTTCAGCAACTTGAATGCCCAGGAACAAAAAAGACTGCAAAAGTTGTGAACACTGCCCAGTCCATCACCAGCTCTGACCTCCCCACCATTGAAGGGATTTACCGGAGTCGCTGCCTCAAAAAGGCAGCCAGCATCATCAGAGACCCACATCACCCTGACCACACACTCATTTCACTCCTGCCGTAGGGAAGAAGGTACAGGAGCCTGAAAACTCTAACGTCCTGTTTCAGGAACAGCTTCTTCCCAAGGCTATTCCCCCATCAGGCTATTAAACACTACAACCTCAAATAAGCTCTGAACCACAATAGACTATCATTGTAATTATCGCACTATTATTGTTTGTTTTTTGTGTGTGTACATATGTGTGTGTGTATATATATATGTGTGTGTGTGTGTGTGTGTGTGTGTGTATTTGTGAGTATGTGTATCTATACACACTGAACTTTTTTTCTCTCGTTTATTATATTGCATATGGTGTACTATGTTTACATAATCTGTTGTGCTGCAGCAAGTAAGAATTACATTGTTCTATCTTGGACATATAACAATAAAACACTCTTGACTCTTGATTATTTTGACTCTTGAATTCAAAAGGAGGGGCATCATGGTGCAGCTGTACGTCATTGGTGAGAACACACTTGGAATACAGTTTTGATCACCTAGCTATAGGAAGGATGTCATTAAGTTTGAAAGGTGCAGAAAAGATTCACCTGGACTTGTGGGCTTGAGTTCTAGGGGGGGCAGGATAGACTGGGACTTTTTTTTTTAAAGAGTCTGGGAGGCTGAGGGGTAACCTTATTGAAATGTACAACATCCTGAAGGGCACGGATAAAGTGAACACAGTCTTTTCTCCAGAGGAGTGGATTCTAAAACTCGAAGACATAGACTTAAGCTGAGAAAGAGGAGATTTAAGAAGAGCCTCAGGAGTGCGTTTTCACTCTGGGGTTAGTCTGAATCTGGGAATGAGCTGCCAGAGGAAGCTATGGACGCAGATACTATAATCACTGAAAAGACATTTGGACAGATTTATTGACAGGAAGAGTTTGGATAAATATGGATCAAATGCAAGCCAGAATGCAAACTTGGACAAGTTGGGCCAAAAGGCTTGTTTCCATGCTGTGTAGCTGTATTTTATAACATTTTACAAAACAGCTATTCCTTGCCAAAGCAGGATCCAACCTGGTAGGCCATTTGCATGGATCCCCCAGAGTACACGGTGGGGAGTCCATTGAACTTCACATTCCCACATGGAATCCGCTGAGGAGTCCAATGTCAAGTGCAGCCATCAAACAGCAGTGAGTAGATGGCTGCAACTTCAGGACTGACCAGCTCAGGTGAGAGTACACAATAAGTTCAATTTCACTAACAAATGTGCAAAATTAGTTGTCAATTTCTCCCACAGATTCTGGCCACTGCTATTGTTCATTTAAAAAGTATATAATAAGTAGTGATGTGATCAAATTCACTCTTATATTAAATTCAGATATATAATTTATAACCTTCCAAAATTGTGGTGAGTGAGAAAACCCACTCGATTTCCATAAAGATGGGAGTGCAGCGATTGGCAGAAGAAAATACCTGTGAAAAATAAAATACTGTATATTTCACACTATCTTCCACCCACCATTATTGCCACTTGCTCTGCACATGGCCACAAGTGTATCACAATTATATAACCCCTGCATCACTGTATCAGTTGCTTGATACCTTGTGATGCACCTGTAAGAACGATATCTGAAGAGGGGTCTCGACCCATAATGTCACCCATTCCATCTCTCCAGAGATGCTGCCTGACCCGTTGAATTACCCCAGCTTTTTGTGTCTATCTGCGGTTTAAACCATCATCTGGTTCCTTCTAACACAAGAAGGATATCAATTTGTGTACTACACGCATTTGACAAAGCTGCTGCTACTTCTCTTAAGTCCTTCACCAGGAAAGCAGTAGGATACCATAAAAGTAGGATACATTTGGTAAAAGGGAGTTGAAGCAGATTAATTCCTGAGCCACTTTTAGGAAGCCTGTCAAACTTTATTTATAAGGATAGCGGAGTGAGGGGGTATGGGGAGAAGGCAGGAACGGGGTACTGATTGAGAGTGATCAGCCATGATCGCATTGCATGGCGGTGCTGGCTCGAAGGGCTGAATGGCCTACTCCTGCACCTATTGTCTATTGTCTATTAATATCGATTAAACACTATTAAATACTATAAGTAATTGTTATGTTTTAGCTTATTTAAATCTATTTGCACACTTGCATATCTCCAACCTGTATTTAGAAATCACACAAAGCCTTTGAATGGTTCAGTCTCAATCTTGTGGGATAAGACTTTGGTGATGGTGGGGAACCTGTATAGAAAATCCCTATATCTAAAAAAATGCTGGCAACAGGAATTGAGGGATGTCTGCCACAGGAGGCAACCTTAGGCACAGATGGTCAAGGAAAAGAAACAAAGAACTGCAGATGCTAGTTTACAAAAAAAATCCCAAAGTGCTGGAGTAATTCTGCAGCTCTGGCAGCATCTCTAGAAAACATAGATAGATTAAGTTTCGCATCTGAACTCTTCCTCAGACTGATTGCCAGGGTTGGGGAAGAGAAAGCTGGAAGAGAGGAGGGGCAGGACAAAGCCTTGCAGATAATAGGTTGATACAGGTGAGGGGCTGGTTTGTTAGGCAGATGATGGACAAAGGCCAGAGATGAAAAAGCAGGAGGTGTGAGACAAAAAGATTGAAATGTTGTGAATTGTGAAGCACGAAGAAGAAATGCAGGTAGAAAGCGAGAAATAGTTGCAAGTCAAGGTGGGGCATGGTGGAAGGAGGAAGAAATCGGGGGTTTAATGAGGGAAGAAGGGAGAGAGGTAGGGTGATGTAGTTACCTAAAATTAGCTCCAGTAGCTCTAAGTATTTTGTTTCATTTGTCTTGTGGCACTCTTCAGAAAAATGTCATCCAGAGCAATCCTAATGATTTTGACATTGAGAAACTGTTTATTGTATTTTCTTTAGACAGATTTCTCTCGTAGGCATTTCAGAACTGGATTATTTTGATTCAGCCAAGCAGGATTATTAAGTTCCCATGCGATTCATATTCCTTTCTACAAGTTACTCAGCAGAGAAAATAGTATCTTTCACATAGATTAAAATGAACAATGAATGTTACAGTGGAAAGGACAGAATGTTAACATTTTGCACCTTCCATCAATTATGCAGCACGATAAGTGCTATCCTCTTCTCTATAACTGTCTCTGAATGATTACTGTGAGGTAATTCGACCCTGAGCCTATCCTAATTCTCTAATAGCTTTCAAATGTGCTATTTGCACCAAAGATCATTACAGCAATGCACTGGTAATTTGCTGACTAAGGAATCCATGCTGTCAATTCAGTGCAGCTGCTAGACTGCCCTTCATCACAAGGCATAGTAAATTTGTTGAAGAATTTGGTTTATAGTTAAAAAAGTGCCCTACCATATCTAATAACCACAACCATGCAGAATTAAACATTAGGCCATAATTTGTTTGTAGACTGTCTGACAGTGTTTGATTTTATTTATGCTTGCCACTCCACCTGTAGGATGTTAAGAATTCTGGCATGATAATTTGCTGAAAATGTAAGCTGTCATCCCATTGCACAGGTCCAGAGCAGACAAATATATATCTCCTTAATGAATCAGATTGAGGGCATTAAATTAATAGAGCGCAATAGTGGAGGGATAATTTGGAATCAGTGAACTTTATGCAAAACAGGTTCAGAAACTGCCCCTGTCTGCCTGAATATAGAGGGCTGATGGGCCTGTTTCTATGCTGCATGATTCGATGAGAAAATTGTTGGAAAATAGGATGGGAGCAAATTGTGGCTCACAATAATTGTGATATGAAGAAAATAGTTAGAATGGCAGATAGACAATGAGTTCAATAGAAACTGGAAGTAAAAAATAAATAAACCAGCATTCCAAGTGCCTGGAAAAATATAATCCTTTATAATGTTGAGATCTTGCTAAATTGTGTAGATATATTTATGGTTGTAAATAGTTGGTAAATTTGTTTAATATTACTATTATAAAATGCAGAATTTAACACCCCATGCCTGAAGTAACTGCAGAACCCTCTTAATTTCTGCATACTTTTATACTTTCTTATACAATATAAAAATAGAGGACTGTATGTGAATGATTCCAAACAATGGTGTTTGATATAAATAACTTTTGTAGGTTTGTTAAATACAATTAAATTAAATTATGAAGGAAATGTAAAACATTAAGAGTTTAACCCAGCTGAAACCTTACCAATCACTTTGGCTTGAAGCCTGACTATGGAGTCTTGAAGACAACATATTAAACTTGTGATGACACAAGAAATTACAGATGATGAATCTTGAACATAAAAATAAAAAGTGCTGAAGGAACTCAACAGGTCAGGCAATATCTGTGGAGGGAATGGCAGTATTACTTGAAATTGAAGAATTTGTTGTTCATACTGTTGGGTTGTAACCTACCCAAATGGAATATGATGTGCTGTTTTTCTGGTTTACATGTGGCCTCTCTCTGGCAATGGAGGAGGCCAGGGACAGAAAGGCCATTATTGGAAGGGAAGTTAAAATGGCTAGCAACCAGTAGCTCCAAAGGCAAGTGTTTAGAAAATCAGTTGTCTAGTCTATACTTGGTTTTACTGTTGTGAAGGAATTAAAGGAAACTTGTGCATTACTGAGTCTTTCTCTGCAAGGTGTGCTGCCTTCTTGATAAGAGGTTCAACTGAGTCTCCTCGTGCCCTCTCAGGTTGAAATGGAACACTTTGGGGGCACTATTTTGAAGCAAAGTAAGGTATTTCCTGGTTGATCTTAATTCATTAATATCCCGATACTGGGCAGAGTTAGTCTTGTGCAGACAGACTGTTGCATTTCTGACATTACAACTGTGACTATTCTTCAAAATTACTTCATTGGCCGTAAAATGTCCTTGGCAGACAAAAGGTTCTGTATAAAAGTGCAAGTTATTCTTTTTTTTTTCTCCTCTCAATTTGTCTCTACCACCTTTGCACTGTCGAAAGTGGACTGTGGTTAAGCTGTCCCATGTTTCTCCAACCGCTGGTGGAGTTTGATTAATTTGGACAACCAGTTTCTTGCGTCTGGAATTAATTCGCTGAGACTCGGAGCTGTGACACTACATCTCCCACAGTTCCCAACTCGCCGAGACGTGCATGCGTGGTGAGGGCTCTATGTCCTGTGTGTGTGCGCAAAGCGACGAGACGGCAGTCTCTCCCGTGGGCTCGGTTAGAAAAGGAGGCGGATGGAAGAAATTTTAAAGTTATCGGACTTTCGGACAGAACCAACTTCTCTCTGCTTGGTGTGGTGAGCGAGGTCAGTCAGTTGCGAAGAGTTTCGAGGGAAGCCTGCAGTTTGGTAAAAGTTGTCGGTCTCTGCTGCTTTGCTGGCTTGCAGTGGAGAGCAGGGAGGCTTGTTTGTAGAATGGGAGTGAGAGCTTCCTATCGCTATATATACACACACGCACACCAGGCTAAATGCCCTTTAACTGTAACTTGCACTTTTGTTATGGGATTGTACATATGTTTTAGCATCTTTTTACCTTGGTTCACGTTTCGAGCAATATACTGTTCTTGTTCCTAATTATTAAATGAGAAGTTTTTGTTGAGCAAAAAAGTTAATGTAAATGTTTGTAAATGTATCAGATTTTTTCAAAATAAGTTCAAATGCCTATCACAGTTTTGTTTTATTATAATTTTTTTTGGAGGGGGGAGGAGTAATAAACATTCATGAGCTGGCAGCAAGTGTTTGATCCGGCTGGGAGAAGCCAGTTGATGTGGATGGTAACACGTCGGAATCACAAAGCAACAGCGATGACCCCCGAGTGGAGGGCTTTCTTCTCGTGCCGATAGCCCTGTTGCAGGCGAACGGCTTTACCTTGACCACAATCGTGGGGCGCTGTTGGTTTCTTTGTTAATTCCCCTAGGCTAGGTCTTATTTTCCAAGTGTCCTTCCCCACCCCCCCCCCCCCCACCCCCCACACCGTGGTACTTCTTCGTGATGTACATGTTGTTCAAAAGGAAAATGTGTAACATATTCAGCCAAAAGCTACAATAAAATCCTTAGAAGAATATCCAAGTAACTGTGCTTTTACTTTGAGATCGATTTGTTTCTGATACTTTTTGTTTGAAGATCTGTGGAAATGTGTCACCGTCTTTTGGGGTTTTGCTTTGATTGGAGATAATTTCTTATTGTCGAAAAGTCCAGTGCATGCCTGTGCCTTTTCACAACGTTGTTCCAAGTCTTGATTGACGGTGTCAATTCTGGTCAAAAAACGGTTTGGTGTACTTACTTTCTAACTTTTTTTTCCTTGTTAATGAGAGCTTTTCCATTTAATGATACTGTAAGATTATTTGTCCTTTGAACGTTTATAAGTATTTTGTTGGCGAGGTGCTACATACCCCTTCATTTTAACTAAATGATGGCGTTGTCTTGCAGGTTCTGCAGCTGTGCTTTTTGTTGTAGAGCTCACTGCAGGTGTTCGGTATAGATATTCCAGTCATCTACCACAGAGTGAAAGGGAAAGAAGTCTTGGTATTTTATAGGTCAGTTTTTTGGGCAGCAGATATGATACGTCGAGGAGCAAAGGTTGAGCCTGGTAAATAGATGTAACGTGAAAAGCAAAGGCATAAATGTGTGGTTACTCGGCAATCCACTGCACATACCTCCCTTGTATGTGGTTGCATCCTTCAATAACCTAATATGATTTGATAGGATGAAATGTTTTTATTGGTAGTAAAATTAAATATATTAAAATGGAAGAGGTTTAGTTGATATTGTCTGCATTGTTTAATTAGATTACTGCTTTGTACCTGCATCTGTTGGATATCATATAAATACCTACATTAGGTAAGGTCAAGACCAAGATAATTTGATTTAATACTTCAAAATTCAGCTGTTCACATGGGTCATAATTATCTTGCTATGAAAGGCCTCTTGAGTCTTAACTGGTGGTGATTGAAACTTGCCTCCTGTGTAGAGAACAGTGGAAACCATTATTTTATGTGTGGGTCTAGCAACAGCTAAAACTGAAGATGCATTCTAATTTTAACTGTGGTGGTAGTTGAGTACAGGTAATTAGACTTTCCTCCATTACAGAACTGGACCTAATGTCAGCAGGATTGCCCCGGACTCTGAGTTTAATCTCCAATTTCTGGCTCAACCGAATAGTTTGGTGGCATAATTAGGATTATCCAAATGACTGAGTTATCAGAGTGTAGTACTTTGGTCAGGCATGAATGATCTGTTCTGGTCATTTAGCTGGTTTCAATAGAGTCCACAACATGATTTTATAATGCTAAACTTTTCCACCTAACAACATGGATATTTGTGAAGTGATTTGACTCGGTGAAATATCACTCGGGAGCTTCATCAATAGAAACCTGTTACTGAAATATCAGGAAATAGTTGGACAGATTTAGTCTAAGGTGGAGATTAAGGAATCTCTTGACATTGTAATTTATCTCCTATCTCATGTGTTACCTCATTTGCAATTTGTAGGAAGGTACTGTTTGTAAACAGCATGTTGTGTTTGTTTATTCTTGTATTATATTGCCTTTTCAATTTTCTTCCTAGTCAATGGATTTCTGGATATTAAGAAAATCGAGGAAAGTAGGCAGTGCTCAAATATACATGGGCTGTGATTTTGAGGAATGGTGGAGCAGGTTCAAAGGGCCAGGTGGCCTAATCCTGCCACTAATTATGTTCCAGTATTTAATTTCATAGACTTGTGGGCAGAAAGAGGGGGTCACTCTCAAACTTGTTTTGTCTTAACCTTGTGCCTGATCTGCAATTCCAAATGGCCACCCTTTGTTCCATAACCTTAAAATCCCCATGGACACAATCTTTTGTACTTGATGTGAAAAATTTCAACTGAATCCACAATCTGCTTGGGGAGATTTTTCCCTGTGCATGTCCATTCATACAGTCCCTCCTTCAAGTACCTTTTTCCATGGTGTGGCCTGGTTCTGAAGTTATGCCCCTGGGTTAATCCTTTGGGAAAATGCATATTGAATCTTTTTCATTTTAATGATGATAAATTAGATCAGTCCTTTTGAACCCAAAGTAATGTCTGTTACTGTTATACCCCTCAGTCATTTAACAGTTCAGCTGTTTTGTCCTCTTGCAAGATAAAATTCAGTTAAACTGAAAGGGCTTTTGCCTATTTACATTTGATATTTTAAGTGGTGAATACGACATGGTTATTGGGGCCGTAAAGTGTTAAACAGCCTGGGATGTTGATGTTTTGTATTTGGCAGTGGAACTGATGAAATCCATAATTTGTAGAAATTATTTTGTTACATGATTATTCTTGCACCAGTAATTTCTACAGGAATTCCTAAACATAG
The DNA here is from genome assembly GCF_053455715.1 of Rhinoraja longicauda. NCBI lineage: Eukaryota > Metazoa > Chordata > Chondrichthyes > Rajiformes > Arhynchobatidae > Rhinoraja > Rhinoraja longicauda. The sequence continues at coordinate 47,758,906 of NC_135955.1, read as the reverse complement.
TTCTAAAGGTCTGCCTGAGACAGCCCCTCAGGAGAAACCCCTGCACATTGTAGCTTTTGACTTTCCATTTTAATTAGCATTCCTGGATTCTTGTTTCAACGTCATTTACTCCCAGGTGTAAAGTGCAAATTTATCAGAGCTCTGACCTTTGATTGTGGAGGTTAGCCTGGGCTATGTTTGACTGTTTTTTGTCTCTGTACCCAGAGCAGGGCACGTGTTCAAGATTATAGAATGTAAATACATTTTCTCAGAATTCACTGACTTGTGCCCTGCATCTGTTAACAGCATCCTCTCCTAATGCCATGCAGGGAGGCACACCATCTTTTGTGTCCACTTCAGACTTCAGTCTGAAGAAGGGTTTCGACTCGAAACGTCACCCATTCCTTCTCTGCTGACATGCTGTCTGACCCGCTGAGTTACTCCAGCATTTTGTGTCTACCTTCGATTTGAACCAGCATCTGCAGTTATTTTCCTACACATATTCCCAGACTCTGGTCAATTGATTATTTTAAGATTTGTTCTTCATAAATTGATGTGGGAACAAATGCAACTGTATACATGGAGTATATGTCTTCAGTTTGCAACAATTGCTGTGATAAATAATTCATTTTTGTACAATAGGCATTGTTGGAGACTGCAAGTTATATGCAGCTGGGACAACAGGATCACAATGCAGGCACGATGAATTGATTAACAGCTTGAAAATATTACGTCCAGAATAAATTAAATCAATGGATAAATTCCATTGCAGATTATTTTAAAGATCTTGATTTCCAGATGTGCGAATTGGACACTAACTAAGATTTCTTTTTAAATTGGGAAGTAATCACATACATTACCTTAGCCATGAGGGATTCTGTATTGAAACATTTCTGGAGTTGCTAACTATATATATATTTTTTGTCCACTACTCTGTGTTGCACTTACTTGTAGGAACACTTGTACACTGTCTTTTTCCCCAAGATTAAAGAAGTGACACTGTCTGATATGTTAACATCATTTTAAAAGCCAAGTGCCCAGCACCTGTGGTGTCGTGATTTCAGCATTAACCTGGGAGAAGGTAACAAAATCAGACTGAGAAAGGGTCCCGACCCAAAACATCAACTGTCCATGTTCTCCAGAAAGGCTCTCTAACCAATTGAATTACTCCAGCACCTTTTTTTGTAAATCAGCATCTTCAGTTCCTATTGTCTGCATTTTGCGTTCAGATGATTTGCTTGGATAGTGTGATTTTCCTTTTATTTAAAAACAGTATAAGATCAATTTGATTCCAGGGGTGCCCCAAGCAGTCCATCTTTAGCTGCTGATTGCAGTAAAATCATGATATTGTGCAACATGCAATTTACACAATATTATATTGCAAGTGTTTTTTGCAGAAAGTAAATGTTAAAGATTAATGGAGTCTTGCCATTGCGATTTTTTGATTGTGCAGGTAAAAATGTGGGCATAGACATGATACTCCCAGTGTTGTGAATCTGAATTACAGTTAAGACAATTTTCCAACTGGTATTAGTTTAAATTTGAGGGCTAGTTAATACATCAAAGAATAGAATTAAACTGTAAATGTCCTTAAACTGTAAATTACCGTCTTTGCCATGAACATGAGAGTAGTTTCGTATTATTATTATGGAAAGTTTTGGGATCTATACCATGAATTGTGGTGACACAGCATCAAATATTTAACGGTGCAGAATCAAACAGCAAGTCGATCATATTACAAATTTGGGCTGGGGGCAGCTTGGAAACAACACGCATCTTGGTAATACATCCATTTGGATGTCTGTGTTCTAATTGCATCAAATTTGCTGGGGTTTGTTTTATGGATATTATCCAGTGATTCTTTAGAACAAAGTTTTTATACTTTCACCAACCAAATATGTAAGATTTTGGCATGGTCAATAATTAAGCCAGAATTGTGCTTTAAACTGATCTGGAAGAGAGAATCTGAGGGAATAAATGTGGAAAGAACAGTGAAATTTGATTGGAGTTGATGTTCATATGTCAAAGGAGCAGAATAAGGCCATTCAGCCCGTCAAACGCTCATTCTATGTGAACTCAGTCATCACTGGGATCATTCTCGTACATTTCCTTTGTGCCCTCACCAATGCCATCGCCTTCCTTTGATATGGGGCCCAAAACTGCTCATGGCTGTGGCTGCAGCACCAGGACTGATCCCACTACTGGCCACATCTTCCGAACTCCACTACTTTCTGCAGAGACCATTCCCTCCGCAACTCCCTGGTCAATTTGAGCCTTCCCACCCAAACCACCCCCTCTGCAGGTACTTTCCCTTGCAACCGCAGGAGATGCAACACCTGTCCCTTTACCCCCCTCCCCCCCCTCGTCTCTGTCCAAGGACCCCAACAGTCTTTTCAGGTGAGGCAGAGGTTCACTTGCACCTCCTCCAACCTCATCTATTGTATCCGCTGTTCCAGGTGTCGATTCCTGCATAACGGCAAGACCAAGCGCAGGCTCGGTGATCGTTTCGCTGAACACCTCCGCTCAGTCTGCCTTAATCTACCTGATCTCCCGGTTGCTCAGCACTTTATCTCCCCCTCCCATTCCCAATCTGACCTTTCTGTCCTGGGCCTCCTCCATTGTCAGAGTGAGGCCCAGCGCAAGTTGGAGGAACAACACCTCATATTTCGCTTGGGTAGCTTACACCCCAGCGGTATTAACATTGATTTCTCTAACTTCAAGTAGCCCTTGCTTTCCCTCTCTATCCCTTCCCAGTTCTCCCACCAGTCTTACTGTCTCCGCTGACATTTTATCTCTGAACCGCCCACTCCCCTGACAGTCTGAAGAAGGGTCTCCACCCGAAACATCACCCATTCCTTCTCTCCAGAGATGCTGTCTGTCCTGCTGAGTTATTCCCAGCATTTTGTGTCTACCTTCGATTGTACTAGCATCAGCAGTTCTTTCTTGCACGCTGATACAATTATAATGTGTTGACTCATCAATCTCCATGCGGTGCAACTTGTATGAACCCAGTGAACAGAATGTATTTTATGGAAGGAATGGGTGATGTTTTGGGTCGAGACCCCTCAGACTGAAGACCCTTCAAGTCTGAAGAAGGGTCTCGACCCAAAACGTTACCCATTCCTTCTCTCCAGAGATGCTGCCTGTCCCCGCTGAGTTACTCCAGCATTTTGTGTTTATCTTTGGTTTAAACCAGCATTTGCAGTTCCTTCCTACACGTATGTTACGGATGTTATTTGTCCAGTTTCATTACTCAAAATTGCATTTGGGAACTTATTGGTTTGGAATTGATAACGTATTCATAGTTTTGAACCTGTTCAGGTTTTGGAAAAGCAAACAATTGCTGTTCAAAATTAAACCACTAATCATACCCTTTGCTCTAGGAAGAACTACCAGCAATTCAAATTTACAGGTTTGTATTTTGGAGTGCAAACCATCCTCAATCCAATTCGCTTGCAGTGTAAGTTTTGAAAAAGGCCTTAATTTTCTCACTATGAAGTTGGCTAGTACTGAACTTGCAAAAAAAATTGCATTTCTGAGCTGGTTACTCTTAATTGTGAATGAAGTATACAGTTGAGCTTGAAAAGTGTCCTTTATGGACCACCAGAAGGAAGGAACTGCAGGTGCTGGTTTAAGCCGAAGAACGGTCTCGACCCGAAATGTCACCTATTCCTTTTCTCCAGCCATGCTGCCTGACCCGCTGTGTTACTCCAGTTTTTTGTGTCTACCAGATATGGTGTATTTTACATGAATGATGAAATGAAGGAGTGAGTGTACCATTCTTCAGTGTAAATTTCATACCAGAGTAATGGGACGAAAAGAAACAAACACCACACTATGAAGAAATTAATGCCGGTATGCCAATCATTTACGGGTTTATATTAAATGCTGCTTAAACATGAACTATCCTTTCATCCATTTATGGTATGTTAATGTTTTAGGCCTTTAATGTCCAATGCAAGTTTAGTGCAATTAAAATGAAAGAGGTTTAAAATTTTCCTGTGGGCTTTGAGTGATCCTACATAGATCTCTTTCAAGTCACCCACAAAGCTTTCCTTCACCAGTACTTCAATTGAAGAGAACATATTTGGCCACCTGTGTGCACTTGAAAGGGAAGAATATGAATTGTGCTGATTGAAAAGCTATTGTGCAACATCAGTGCCTGAATTTTTTAGTTTACTGGGTAAATGGCAATGTTGGGATCAGTGGTGTTTTGCAAGCAAATCTGTTGCACATTCATTGGTAAACTCCATGAAATAAGTCAGTTGCATTAACTTGTACCATTAACATGTTTTTTTTCATTTTACAGAACTCTGTGTAACATTGCATATTCTTAAACTTGTACAAAAGTTAAATTTTTTTAAAGAATTTTTACTGATTTAGTAAAGAAAAATATTTAGAGATATTTGCTCACTTCCAATGTCGCCTAAAGAGAATGTGATTAATCCTTGTAAGCATTGAGATTTGATATTCAAAATTTGGTAGTTACAGATTTAATCAATTCCACGAGTCTTATTGTCAACAAAAAAGGTCCAATAAAACTGAAGAATTTGTATTTAATATATTTGTAATTTGGATGAGCAGCCTGCATTTTGATCTTTAGTTTTGAAATTCATTTAAAGTGATTTGATCCACCTTTGCTTTCAAGAAAATTGATTCAATCTTTTAACCTATTCAGTGAAGGTAGACAAAATGCTGGAGTAACTAAGCGTGTCAGGCAGCACCTCGGGAGAGAAGGACGGGGTAACCTTTCGGGTCGAGACCCTTCAGACTGAGTCTGCTTTGACCAAGCTACATCAGTGCCTAAATACATAATGCATCATATGATGCACAGATTGGCTACCATTTTCTCCATCTTTTGTGTGCAGGAATCTATGTTAGACTTTTTAATTTTTGATTTCTCATCTTTTTGGAAGGAGAATATGTATGCAACCGAGCCTTGCCTCTTGTCAAATACATGTAAGAGCTTTTCACTTGTGAATTTTTGCTATGGCATTATTGACATGGGTGAAATGTCCTCTAATCTTCTTCAATATGAAAATAATAATAATATATTCCTTTATTCGTCCCACACCGGGGAAATTTACAAATAGCAATTTGATGAATAGCACTTTGCTTTCCACCCATAAGGACCCTGAAGCCCAGACTGATTTTTAGAAATTTTGCTGTTCGTCCTTTTCATAAGTGATACCTGTACTTCATTGACACTAAGGGAGTGTATTGTATTTCAAATACCTTGTATCCATTTCTTGAGAAATGCTTACTTTCCAATTGCAAATTTGGAAATGTCCTGCAGATGCCTCATCAATGATTTATACCAGCTGCTGCAATTGCTGCAAGCAATCTTGCAAATTAACAAGTAACATGTCTCCATTAAGCAGGCAGGAAACAACTGGCAACCAGCACATTGGTGTCCACAAGAGCAACCAGAGGCCCAGGCCTTCAACTGTTAAGAGTAAAGAGTGCACTTGCTGAGACCAAGCAAATGGCCACTGCTGAAATGCTGATAGCTGAGTGTGAGGGATAGTGGGTTTGGAGAGGACAATTGTACTCTGAGCCCCTATCCATTCTTAGAAGTGCCAATTTCTGATAGAAGAACAGAGGAACAAAAAGTTTTTTTTGTACAGGGTTAGAAGTACATCAATGTAACAATTAGTTTAATAAAGAATTAAGGAATCCCATTGCAATGTAATTATGATATGAACATCCAGTAATTCATTTAGCAGAAATTTGTTTTCTAAATTGAATAACCAAATCTGCATTATTTGTCCTGTTCAGTATGTCATTGTGTGGTGTCTTTTCACTGAAATTTTTAATTTAGAATATTTACGCATTGGTTTCCTTTGGAGTTTTATATTGCATGCCTCGGTTTGATCAGGATTGTAACAGAATTAAACACTTCCACTTCACATGTTGTTGGTTTGTTTCTTTCAGTAAAGATACATAAATGTTCATATCAACTTATTTTACAGGGAGAATGTCTGTGATATGTGACAGTCGAGAATATTGGCTACTTTGCATGTTGCACTTTAAGAAGTCTTAAAGTGCGAAATGTTTCTCTTACAATTCATTCTATGGCTTAATATATTTTGTAATTAGTCTTTTATTATCATGGAATAGCATTGCTCCCCTATAAGATGAGAGGGTACAAGGAAGGTAATAAACTAACACACAATGATAAAGCCTTTTATTTCAAGATTTTTAATAAAACTGAATATACTAGAAATACTCAGACGGTCAGACTGCATTTGTGGGGAAGAGACAAAGTTCATGTTCTGCGTCTATGACTTTTATCATCAGAGACAGGAAAAGTTAGAAATCAATCCGAATCAATTAATTGATTATTTATTGAAAAAAGGGACCATGTACATTTATTGACATTCAAACAAATGAAAATGTACTCGAGTTAGCCGAGAGGCTAGTTTTCATCCTTGGCCTGATGTCGTTAGGCATCCAAGAAAAGAAATACAATACAATATGTACAATAGTTAAAAACATAGTACATTACCATACAAAAGCAATACAGTTAATTAAAATGAGCAGACAAAACCCAAATAGCAGATGTAAAATACAGTGTAAGTACAGTCTTAATTTAAAGTTTACATTTTTAAAGTTTAAGTTTTAAAAGTCACATTCAAGTTGGATAAAACTAGCATCAGTGTTGACATTGTTGGTTCTCAATAAGCCATTTCTTGACGTTACACTTAAATGAATAATATGATGGGGAATTTCGAACTGATTGTGGTACTGAGTTCCATTGATGTGATGCTCTGAAGGAAAAGACAGACTGGCTAAATGCATTTTTCATGAATGGGATAGTGCAGTCCCCCCGAGCTGCACCTCTAGTAGTTCTGTTTGCAGTAGATTTGAAGTTAATGAAACCAGACAGAGGAGGAGGAGCTAAACCATGTAGAATCTTATAAATTAAGCAGAAGGGTCTCGACCCAAAACTTCACCCATTTCTTCTCTCCAGAGATGTTGCCTGTCCCGCTGAGTTACTCCAACATTTTGTGTCTATCTTCGATTTAAACCAGCATCTGCAGTTCTTTCCTACAAAGTTAGAAATCAAATGGGCTTATGGAAAAGATGTAGGCAGAGAACGAAGGGAATGTCAATCGTTTTGGGGGTGGGGGAGGAAAACCAAGAGATGGCACCAGCACCAGTGGAAGGTTTGCTCATTACTACTGATCTGCTGAGAGGACATGAACAATAATATCTTAACATGTCTTACGATTGTGGGTCCAATATCCAGCTTGCTCAGTTATTTGATTCCCCTTAATTTCAGTGACTGGTGTACAAGGACACCCAGGTCTCGTTGCACTTCCCCTTCACCTAATCTGACACCATTGAGCTAATCTGCCTCCTTGATTTTGCCGCCAAAGTGGATAACCTCACATTTATCTATATTATACTGCATCTGCCACGCGTCTGCCCACACACTCAACCTGTCCAAGTCACCCTGCAACCTCCTAACATCCTCTTCACAGTTTACAATGCCACCCAGCTTTGGGCATCTGCAAACATGCTAGTGTTACTTCGAATTCCATCCAAATCATTAATATATATTATAAATATATATTATATATTATAAATACTTGCGGCCCCAGCCTTGTGGCACTCCACTCTCCACTGCCTGCCATTCTGAAAAGGTCCCGTTTATTTCTGCTCTTTGCTTCCTGTCTGCCAACCAATTCTCTATCCATGTCAATAACCTTCCCCCAATACCATGTGCTCTAATTTTGCTCACCAATCTCCCGTGTGGGACCTTATCAAAGGCTTTCTGAAAGTCTAGATACACTATATCCACTGGCTCTTCTTCATCCATTTTACTTGTCAATCCTCAAAAAATTCCAGAAGATTATTCAAGCAGTATTTCCCCATCATAAATCTATGCTGACTTGGACCAATCCTTTTACCGCTTTAATAATTGACTCCAGCATCTTCCCCATCATCGATGTCAGACTAACTGGTCTATAATTCCCTGTTTTCTCTCTCGCTTCTTTCTTGAAAAGTGGGATAACATTAACTACTCTCCAATCCACAGGAACTGATCCTGAATCTATTGAACATTGGAAAATGATCACCAATGCGTCCACGATTTCGAGAGCCACCTCCTTGAGTACCCTGGGATGTCCTTGTGTCAATAGTGCCAGGTTAGGCAAGGGGGAAGTGCATCGAGACCTGGGTGTCCTTGTGCAGCAGTCATTAAAAGTTGTTGTGCAGGTACAGCGGGCAGTGAAGAAAGCTAATGGCATGTTGGCCTTCATAACGAGAGAATTTCAGTAGAGGAGTAAAGAGGTTCTTCTGCATTTGTATAGGGCCCTGGTAAGACCACATCTGGAGTATTGTGTACAGTTTTGGTCTCTTAATTTGAGGAAGGACATTCTTGTAATTGAGGTAGTGCTGCGTAGGTTAATGAGATTGATCCCTGGGATGCCAGGACTGTCGTATGAGGAAAGGTTGAAAAGACTAGGCTTGTATTCACTGGAGTTTAGAAGGATGAGAGGGGATCTGAAAGAGACATATAAAATTATAAAAGGACTGGACAAGCTAGATGCAGGGAAAAAAATTCCCAATGTTGGACAAGTCCAGAACCAGGGGCCACAGTCTTAGAATAAAGGGGAGACCATTTAAAATTGAGGTGAGAAGGAACTTTTTCATCCAGAGAGTTGTGAATTCGTGGAATTTTCTGCCACAGAGGGCAGTGGAGGTCAAATCACTGGATCAGTGGGAGGAATCTGGAGCACCTGGAGAAAACCCCCGCAGTCACAGGAAGAATATACCAAGTCCATTCAGACAGCACCCATGGTCAGAATCAAACTTGGGTCTCTTGCGCGATAAAGCAGAAAGTTTACTGCTGTGCCACCCCATTTGCTTCATTTGGGACATTTTGGGGTTCCAGAATAGGGGAAAAGGTGCAAGTGTGGCTTTTCCTGTAGTTGTAGTATAAGATCGCATTGACTTGGTTGAAGGGATTAAAAGTACCATTAGCAAATTTGCAAATGATACAAAGCTGGGTGGTAGCGTGAACTGTGAGGAAGATACTATGAGGTTGCAGGGTGACTTGGACAGGTTGTGTGAGTGGGCGGATGCATGGCAGATGCAGTTTAATGTGGATGAGTGTGAGGTTATCCACTTTGGTGGTAAGAATAGGAAGGCAGAGTATTATCTGAATGGTGTCAAGTTATGAAAAGGAGACGTACAACGAGATCTGGGTGTCCTAGTGCATTAGTCACTGAAAGGAAGCATGCAGGTACAGCAGGCAGTGAAGAAAGCCAATGGAATGTTGGCCTTCATAACAAGAGGAGTTGAGTATAGGAGCAAAGAGGTCCTTCTGCAGTTGTACTGGGCCCTAGTGAGACCGCACCTGGAGTACTGAGTAATTTGAAGAAGGATATTCTTGCTATTGAGGGCGTGCAGCATAGGTTTACTAGGTTAATTCCTCGAATGGCAGGACTGTCATATGTTGAAAGACTGGAGCGACTAGGCTTGTATACACTGGAATTTAGAAGGATGAGAGGAGATCTTATCGAAACGTATAAGATTATTAAGGGGTTGGACACGTTAGAAGCAGGAAACATGTTCCCAATGCTGGGGGAGTCCAGAACAAGGGGCCACAGTTTAAGAATAAGGGGTAGGCCATTTAGAACGGAGATGAGGAAAAACGTTTTCAGTCAGAGAGTTGTGAATCCGTGGAATTCTCTGCCTCAGAAGGCAGTGGAGGCCAATTCTCTGAATGCATTCAAGAGAGAGCTAGATAGAGCTCTTAAGGATAGCGGAGTCAGGGGGTATGGGGAGAAGGCAGGAACGGGGTACTGATTGAGAATGATCAGCCATGATCACATTGAATGGCGGTGCTGGCTCGAAGGGCCGATTGGCCTCCTCCTGCACCTATTGTCTATTGTTTTGGAAGGTGCAGTGAGAATAGTGTTTGTGGAGATGGGAGAGGAAATCAAGCGGTAATAGAAGGAACTGCCTCTTCAAAATCCTGAAAGGCAAGCAATATTTGTCTCATTATGGCGTTGAAAGTGGTCGATATTTCAGATGGGGTGACTGTGCAGGAAGAAAGAGAGCCATATCCTTTGGGTGGGAAGAGAAGGTGAGAGCACAGAAGTGCATCAGAATCTTTATCTGTTCATTATCTGGACATGCCTCAAACTTAATGTGGTGACTGGAATATGAAGACGTTTTCTGGCACATAGAGTATGGAATTAATCTCAGAATGGCCTGAGGTATTGAATCCCACGTAACCTGTTTTCAAATGACATGATTATAGTTTACATCTTGAAACTCGTTTTTACATATTCAGTTTTAATTTGCAAGAGTTGAATTGTTGCATTTTAACTTGATATGTAATGTATTTAAAACTTTTTTCCATTCTGAATGTGCAAGCTCTACATCTGCAAAGCTTTTTGTCTCCCCGATAGTTGATGTCTGTGCAGATAGAGTTAATGTTATTTAATTAAATAGGAATCCAGCAGTGCCATATCAAAATATTCCTCTTGTTTTGCGCAATCTATCTGGTGATTTATGATTTGGTGACAGACAGTATGTTCAATGTCTGACTACATCATTGAGCTGAAGAATGATCTTACGTGCAGAGAACTTGTTTTCTGGCCATCTAATTCCAGCAAGCTTAACTGTTTTCAATGCAGGCAAAGCATTAATAAGAGTGTTTCAGAATTAAGGTTAAATCATTTACAATACAAAACAGATGGTGGTGTGCTTTTTTCCAATAAAGTTTGTTATAAAATCAATGTTTGATTATTAGACAGAAGGAAGTCAAGTGCAATTGACCATTTCTGCCTTTGTCTTTGTCCAGGGATCTTCTTATAGGTCTTTGTAAGATTCCTTTTAATGTTCTTTGTACTCTCCTTCTGTATCCCTGCTTCCTTTCCTCATTTTCTATGCACATCAAGTAAAGCTTTTGTATCAGTTTAGTTTTCAGTCTCTAATAGTTTTTCAAGAAACTTGTTGATTTTACAGTTTTGCATCTGATCGTGTGCTTGGATCATCCCAACTGATTTTTTTTCTTACTCTGAAATTAAGTCAACAGCAGCAGTGATTGACCCAATCACCACCATGAGATCTAGCAACATTTCTGTTTGACTTATTGACACTGCACATCCATTTAATGTGAACACATCCCATTGATGGACCTAGGGCACATTTTTAAAGAATAGCTTAAAAAAATTAATGGTTATATTATTAGAAAGCTTGGTGTGTAATTTGTTCAATGAAGAGCAAAACAAATGGATTGATTAAATATCTTGGTTGCCTCGTGACTACTGTGGCTCGTTTGTAGGTCTCTCCCCTCGAGTGGGTTGGTGCGTGGCACTTCTGAGCAATGTTGTTCGGTTTGGTATGAAACGTAAAAAGCAATGGCCCTGAATTAGCTCAGTTAACCCTGTCCTGTGTAATGTGTCACCTCTTGGCCCTGTGTATTGTCTGTGGAAGCTGGCTGCGCACACATTTCTAGCATTAGTGACCAAGCTTCAAAGTAATATTGTTTGCTGAAAACTGGAAAGATTGAATAGAAATGTTTCTTTTGAGCACATCTAATAGTCTTTGATTGAGATTGAGCCATGTCCATCAAGTGAGGCTTTAACAAATTCTCCCTGATCATCACTCGGATGGCAATTTGCTGACTTTTGCTGCTATTTTGTGGGAAATCCAGCTCCAGATGTTTATATTAAAGTGGATTTGCACGCAGGATGGAAGGGAACTTTTTGCATTGTCAGGTTACACCTTGTGCAGTTAGTGGAAATCTTGGCGTTCAGGGTGATAGTATGGTTTGTTTTGGGGACTTTTATTTTTCAGTCTCCTAATGAAGATTTCCCTCTCTGGTAGGGAATTGACTACGTCAATGTGGCAGCTGCGAATGTTAAGAAGGGTAATTTGGGGGAAGTCACTAATGTTTAGTTTAGAAATCCAGCGTGGAAACTGGTCCTGCGGCTCACGTGTCCAAGCCGACCAGCAATCACCCATAAACTAGTTGTACCCTACACACTAGGGACAATTTTACAAAAGCAATTGACCTTCAAACTTGCATGTCTTTGGAATGTGGGAGGAAACCGGATCATCTGGCGAAAACCCATACGGGTTATGGAGAATGTGCAAACTCTATACAGACAGCATCTGTAGTTAGTCGAACCTGGGTCTCTGCCTCTGTAAGGCAGCTACTCTACAGCTGTGCCACTGTGCCAAATCCCTTTACCCAAGATGCCAGCTTCTCTTTCAAAATCAAAGTAAATGAAATATTCTTGCAAATGCATGCCCAATTGGCCTCTTACACAATGGTATGCTTCAGATTGGCAGAGAACTGCTGCTTGGAAAGAGATTGTGGCAATGAGGTTGAGAGATAACCTTGACCTGCTCTGAGGAGAACGGTGCAGACACAAGACGGCCTTGGGGAAACGTGAGGCCATGGGGGGATTGTTTATGGGAGATCTAGGCACGGTTTGGTGGGTTCGCTGGACACTGGCGAGTGTAATAAGTTTGCAGGTGAGCATGTCTTTGCTCTGAGGCTGCTGAATGGTCAGCCGGCTAGAACAATAGCTCAAAAGGGGAATTGCTGACAGGGTCACCACCATGCAATGAATCTGTTGCCGCTTAATGCTAGTTTGAGTGTTGCCTATTAGTTGTGGTGCAAACAATAGACTTTGGAGGTGTCCAACCAACTTGCATGGAATACTAAAGCTGCTGAAGTTAGGACTTGAAGTTTTACTGCTTCAGCTCTCCATGTTGGTTATCGTTATGTGAGTTCTGGTGCGATTTTGCTACTTTGAGGGAGAATCTAACACACATGAATCTTGGGAGATTTGTACTATGGATCAATGCAAGTTTCCATGTCTACATCCAATCTAAGTGTTTTTTATTTGGTGCTTGCTTCACATTATCTTTGGGTAGAGTAAATGATGGGGAAAGAATGATATAAGTTAATTTGCACCCTTCAAACTTTGCTAGGAGCACTAAAAACCCTTGTGTTAAGAGTTGCTTGGGCAAAGGTAACAGTTTTTAAGACATTACTGATGACACAATGCCTGTTGCAATGTAGCTGAATCCTGTAGCTTCCATAGATGGGATGTGATAGCCATTTCTATTGTCCACTGGCTTATTTATTATTTGCTGCATATATTTGGCCTATATTTATCAAATTAGTTAAGCTTAAATTCTCAAGACATCTCTGAACATGACAATTAAGTGATTAAAAGTGTCGTGATATGACCATAGAACAAATGCAAGACTATTTTAGTTTTTTTAATGTTCCCCAATGGATGTATGTGGTGTACATGTAGAGAAGTGGAGATATGCCCAGATATATACAGAAGAGGCACTTGGAAAAACATCCCAGTTGTACATTGTTTAGCAGATGGTCTCTCAATCCTGAGCTCGGGCCATCTGGGAAACAGATATGTGGAACACCACTTATCTAAGCTGTTATTGGCTGGAGTTCCTACTCTGCTTGCATGTATAGTTTTGGCCCATTGTGGATTTTTAAATACTATTTTAAATGGATAGAAATATTGCAATACATGATGGACCAAAAAGTTGTCACCTGTCCATGGTTTCATAATTAGTCTATCAGTTGCACATAATTAAATCATCGATCAAAAAGTGTGTTACAAAAATACTGTGTACTAAATTTATCTATGGGAATAGATGCTGCTGTGGTGTGTGAAATGGAATTTACACATGGTTTCACTTAAAGACTTTGCTACATGTTCAGGCAGACTCTCGTGGTTACTTTCAGGAGTAAAGGCGGGAAGTATAAGTGATGCTGCATTGGGGCCTTCCACGAGGTAACTGAAGAAGTAGAAGAAAAAAATACTGTTTTTTCTTGTTTGTTTTGCAACCCTCAAAGTAGTTTGCAATCAATCAAGTGAATTTAAAATGTAGTCACACTTGTAATGTAGCTAATGGGGCAGATTTGCTGATAGCAAACACACATGTGAAATTGGCCGAATACTGATTTTAGCGCACAAGACAGCTATTCATCCCATTATCTTTGGAAGAGCTCCCCAATTTGCCCCTTCATGGATTTATGATTTTTGTATTTCGATAATGATTGTTGTCTCATTTCAGGTAGGGAAATAACTAGTGTACCAAAACCACCAAAAAGACACTTATTGCCTTATTCCTCCTTTTGTTAATTCCTTTAAATCTGTCCAGTTACTGCTTACCCCCCAACTGTATCACAGAAAGCTGTTCATTGTTTCATTTTCATGAATCCTATAATTTTGTGCACTCCTATCAAATTCTCTCCTCTGTTCTGTAAGGAGAATAACCCGAATCGCACACCTCCTTGTGAAAATTGCCTTTAATTGCTGTAATATTCCAGTCTGTTTCTATAGCAAACTTTCTAAGGCTTTGGTATGATTTCTTGTTGGGATGCTTCACAAAAAGTGAGGTTTAGAACTTTATTGAAAATTAAATCTGTTTTAAAAATATTTACTTTATTAAATACGTCACCTCGTACCTTTTCAAGATCTTTGCTCAAAACAGTACTAAGGCCTTTGAAAGCAGTGACCCGTCAAAAGGACATCTGTATGGCGATGGGCCACTGGATCTATTGCCTTGATCATTGCTTGCAGAATGGCCTGCAGTCACCTCCAATAGAAATCTAAAACTTTTTTCTTTTGCATATGAAGAATTTTCCCTTTTAATTTGAAAGAAAAGATTTTGTGTGTCCTCTTTTGATTTGTTTGTTCTGTGATGTGCTCTTTGCGGGAAGGTGAATATATATGATAATATATATAATATAATAGTAAGGTGAAACATAAGGTGAATGATCACAGTTGTGGTCTAAAGGTGGTCTTTCCCTGTGTTCGGGGAGTTTAAAACTAGAGGTCATAGATTAGTTATTGTCACACGTACTGAGATAGTGGGAAAACTTTTGTGTCCTATCTAGGTAATTTATGAGTACATCAGTAATGCTAAAGAGAAAGTAGTGCAGAATATAGTGTTGCAGCGAAAGAGAGAGTGCAGATTATTTTAAAAGTGCCACAAAGAGGTAGAATGGGAATTCAACCTTGGCGCATGAGAGATCTATTTAAGAATCAAACAGCAGGGAAGAAGCTTGTTCCTGAGTCTGGTGTGGCGTGCTTGCAAGTCTTTGTACCTTCTGCCTGATGGAAGAAGGGAACAGAGAATGACCAGTTTCGTAGTCCTTGATTATGTTGGCTCTTCAAGTTGAATGGTGAGCTTTAAATTTTTCATTGAGTGGTATTCGGACGAAGCTGGTGGCCTTTGTGCACATCACAAAACTAACATAAAATGGCGAGTATTGGTGTAAACAAAACTTGCTGCAATGAATTTACACTTTGGAATTATGTGTTTAGACGGTTACTGATGTATGCCATTCAATAAAAATAACACTGCAGATAACAAAATGTTGTAATGGGAGTTCAAACTTTGATTTTGATTTGAACATCTGATCCCTATTTAGACTGCTGAGGCTGCATTGTAATATTTTAAAGGAATCCAGAAAATGTCACTCATTTGCTGTTTCGGGTGAATGTTCTTTTGGTTTGTTTCCATAATCGTTGCCATATTTAAAGAATAATCCATGTTTTTTTTAAAATACTGAATAAATTGAGATGATAAAGTGCAAGAAATCCTCAAACAGTAAGACAGTTGGATCAGTAATATGTTTAAGTTTTCAGTTCTTGGATGAAGCTAGCTTTGAAAGAATGTCATGGAGATTAAGTTTAAGAAATTAATTTGTGTTTGAGGTCTCAGCGACTGAATGGTGGTGAAGCAAGTTAATTTGGGAATTCATGATAGCATTGAGATCTTGGAAGGTCATAAAGCCGGAGGTAATGTAGAATAGGAATACAAGATCATGAGGGGCACAGATGAAGTGAATGCTCTGTGTTTTTACGCTATATGTTTCAACCAAATGTATCCTCCCAAAGTGCATTACCTGCCACTTGTTTTGATTAAATTCAATCACCCATTGCTCCACTCAACTTTCTAGCTGTTGGGTGTCCTATTGTATTTTAAAACAATCATCTTTTTATTTGACTCTCAATTTTTGATCCATTTGCAAACGTAATAATCACACCATCAACATTCCCATGTAGGAAGGTCCCAGCACTGATTCCTGTGGTATGCCACTTGTTACAGATGTCTATTCAGAAATGTACCCATCCACCATTATGTTCTGTTGTCTTATCACCCAGGTAATTTTAGATTCAGCTCACCAATACGCCTCTGATTCCTTATGCCTTCAATTATAATTTATAGTCACATGTACATATGTACAGTGAAATGCTTTGTTTGCATGCACCTTCACCTTCTGGACCTTTGGAACATTACAGAAGTTCATATCGACAAAATCTATCAATCTGTGTGGTTACCTACTGAAAGCACAACCATATTTGCCAATTTAAATGTCTCCCAAATGTCTATCCATTTTGGCTTCCATTAAGTTCCTCTATCCTTACTGGTTGGTATAATGAGAGCCATGTTCCTCTGCTTAAATATAAATTATAAATATAATTTGATGTAATCCTGGTTTCTAACTTGCCATACTGTTTACTTATTCATCTGAGCCAAAAGTGAAATTAAAATTGTGTGTATATAATTATGTGTAGGATAATCTATAATTTAAAATGTTTTATATGCAGCTTTGATTTGTGTCTCTTTGGTCCTTTGAGTGCAGATTACTTAATTACATATGATGTCCGTGGTTTTGTATGATTATTTTGTGAATACAAACTCGACAGCAGCAACAATAGTTTAGAATCTCAGCATAGAAACAGACCGTTTGGCCCAGCAAGTCCACGCTGACCACTGATCACCCTTCACACTTTTTATCCCATTTTCTCATCCGCTCCTACACACTAGGGTTAATTTAGAGCCCCTATTTCCTGAACTAAAAGTAATTCCATTTTTTTTTTGTAGCTGTGGGAAAAATTTTAACAATCCTACAACAATCATCTCCTTTTTATAAACAAAAAATAATTCTCACAGAACACCAGCCATGTCATAAATTGAAAACAATATGCAGGTGCAAATAAAGACCTATAATAAAAACTAGATAGAAACAAACTCATCAGACCAGGGAGCATCCATGGGTGAGAAATAGTTAACATAAAGGTCAACGACACTTCATCAGACTGAGCATTTCCAAAAGCACTTCCATCTTGTCTTTTCCATTCATCCCTTACTGATGTTTTAACAAGTTTTTGATTGGATTTTGGTTTTTGGAACAGACTAATCCTATTTTTTATAGTTTAATTTGGGAAGATGTTAAATAGCGTTGGTGAGAGCTAGAAGAGAACCAGACAATGGGTTGGACTCCGCTTAGCTAACGGGAAATTGTTGCGAAGATTTTGGGGCATTTATTAGAGCCCATTTGACTAGTTAAGCATCTTTGACTTAATCGTCTTTCAGCTGTTGCTCTACTGATCCTGTCTCTATCATAAGGTCAGTGGGACTATTTGAGGGTTCTACATTGTTTAGCTCCATTTAGAACTTATTTGAAGCCTCCCATGCTCTGCCTACATCAGAATCTGGATGACTGCCATATGTGCTGGTATTCTGCAGTTAACAATGGTTCTCTTCTTCTCACTGTTCATTTGGAGGAAGCTGGAACTCAACACGTCCTGGTGTTGGCCAGATTGTTTGTCCAACAGCATAAAGGTGGTAATCTTGAAGTTACAGTGTATCCTTTCACTGTGTGGTCTTACTTCCAGGCTGCCTTTCAAAATAAGGTGGGCTATTATGTACTGTGTTATGAGATAACTTGTATTTCCTAACAGCAATTCCAGAGGTGACGGTAATCATTATTTTCTGATAGATCTTGTGTTTGTTTGTGAATGTGAAGTAAATACGAAAATGTTGTAAAGTTGCTTTTCATTTCCTGAATTTATTTTCAAAAGAACAACAATTTTACGCTTTTTAAAGATTGCCAAGCTTATGATCACCTATTTTGCGAATGTTTTGGAGTTTTTTTTTTGTTGCACAGAGCAGATGCAGCCAATGATTAATATTAGTTTCAGGTTAATACTCAAATAACGGAGGATAGAAGGAGATGAGTGAAATTTTCACATGGCCTTATGAATTCTGGCTAATAAGACATGGACAACCATTTTGGGCTTTCATTCTTCTGTTTTTTGACATGTGCAAAATGGTAGTAATTGTCAATATAATTTTAGCTTGGGAACCAAATGATCTTTAAATGGGAATGGAATCATAAATGTTTCTGATAATGAAAATTTTCATTTATTTTGGGTTAACTTAACAGTAGTATAAATAGTAGCTTATCACATTTTCAAAATCATGGCTTGTTTTAATTAGTATTTTTATGTAAAGGGGAAAACTTCCCAGTTGCCTGGTAAATATTTTTGTCATTTTACAGCTGCTAGTTATGTTCATAAATCATTGACTTGTAGTTCTACTGAAAATATCAGCTCGTACTGACTGGCAAAAATTAGTTTCCCCCACTTGTGTACTACAAACTCTAAACAGTTTGATTTCACAGATCTTTATGTTCAGTGTGAACTTGTAGTTTAAGTCACTGTAAAAGTGGCCATGAATTGCACCAAATGTTTGCAGCTGAAAGAGGAGGTTGGATATTTTATTACATCATGCTTGCTGCAGTCATCGCTCTCCTTTGCTGGTTGCTATCTGCTGCAGTGCAGGCATTGCACTGGTTTCTCTAATGTTAATAGCTTTCTACCTGTGTGTGCTTTTCAACTGGAGCGCTGCTGTCTTTTGCAAATTAGCTGTGGTGAATATGAATCGAGTATTTTTCCATTTAAGTTTTTCTTTGTCTCTGATTTGTGCTTTAAAATTTTACTTGGGGCGTTGCCCTGATTTCTCTTTGCTAAGTCCTGGAAGGGCTGTGGTTTTTGATCGAGTTATGTTCAAGAAGATCAACACATCTGGCTGCCTTGTAGGCACTTGTGTGAGTTAACATTGTATGAATGGAATATACTGTGGTAGCATGTTTTTATTAGAATTGAGGTAAACAAATGGTGCTCTACACCAGATGGGCTGTGATAAAACTTTTGTGGAAGTATTTCAGACTCGTGGTTCTGCTCTTATGACTTTGAATGTAACCAATGTCATTTGCAGGTTTATTTTTATTTGCTAATGCTCACAATTGGGTATACTTTGAACCCGACTGATCGTTTGCATTCTAATTGGGTTTTTAAAAAAAGTTTTAACACTTACTTTGTTTCCACTAACTGTGCTATACAGGTCTGAAAGCTGCACTGGAATATGCAAACCTTGAAAATATAATGGTGCTTGATACTGAAATTGTTTGAAGAGATTCCCCTTCCCACCTCTACTCTCTCTTCTGATGAAAGTAACGAGTACCCAGAGTTTGCAGGAATTGTTTTAATGTCAACATCGTGCATGGAAAATATTATTTGTGTGCTGCAGCCACCATGCAGGAGTGAAGGGAACAAATAACCTTCATACACATCCAGAACCAGTTGGGAGCCTTGCGTAAGTTGCTTTTCACAAACTCTATGGTTATCTTTTTGTCTTGTTTTGCATCAAATTGGGAGTTTTATTAATTTGATGCTTTTAATAAAGTACTGTCTTGTTCAAGTCTGAAGAAGGATCTTGACCAGGGATGCTGCTTACCCATTGCGTTACTCCAGCATTTTGTGTCACTGTCTTGTCAAGAAAGCTGCCAAAATATCTGGGGTTAGAATGGGAAGTGAAAATGGATAGAATTCAATATATTGCATGGAATATGCCAACACTGTACCAATGTGGGCTCCACCTTTCCTGAGTCATCGATGCAGGCTCTGTATTGTTATGTACCTCCAGTTTCCCCCTACCTGACTCTCAGTCTGATGAAGGGTCTCGACCAGAAACATCACCTATTCCCTTTCTCCTTGGATGCTGCCTGGCCCGCTGTGTTACTCCAGCATTTTGTGTCCATCTTCTCATGGAATATGAGATTGGGTTTGAAAACAAGAAGGTCACACTAGTTTTATTGTGTGGAAATGCTAAGCTTTTTGGTTTGGAGGAAGAGATGTGTTCGGCTAAGACTTTTAGAACGTGTATCTTCGTTTTGGTCTGAACTGATCAATTAGGCTTGTGTTGAACGCAGGATTGTTAGTCTGTCTATTCCAAGCACACATTGTCAGCATCAAATACTCAAATCGCTCGTCTACACCAGTACATTACTTGTTGCACAATGGGCTTTGCCAAAGCCTAGAACTCAGCGGCTGATTTGGAATTAAATCCATTAATGTTAGCTAAATGGCTGCCAAGGCAATTGATGGAATGTTGCACATCTCACTCACTTCATGAGAGGACATGCAAACAATAATGAACTCCCCCCCCCCATCCATAGAAAAAAACGGCACTACTGCCACAAAGATGGATGTGGAATATTGACCTACTGAAATCTCCCAGCTGATACTTTATTTGTAGTGATTGGATTTTGGGGTTAATTCCACTGCATATGCATATTCACTGCTATGTAAAAGAATTTCAGACCCAAAGTCCCCTTTTATTCTAATTTGAAGCTCTTTAACTGACTTGTTTTATTGCGACGGTGCTATCTCACATTTTGTTGGATACGTTGCAAGCCAAAGCTTTTCACTGTACCCCAGTACATTTGACAATAAACCTAAACCTACCTGAAGTTAGTATTGCATCATGTTCAAGAGCTTGATGATTGTTGGGAAGAAGCTCTTCTTGAACCAGGCGGTCAAGGCTTTCAGATTCCTATACCACCTTCCTGATGGTAAGAATGAAATTAGAGCAATGCAGAACCATTTTTTTGCGAAATTGCAATGCATTTGTGTGGCATGGTTTTTGGTTTTCAGTTAGATACACAAGTGTCTTGTTTCTGATGGAGCTGCTCAGAAAATCATAGAAATCTTTGCCCATTAGTGATGTCTATGTTACTGCAGTAACATAGTGAAATCTGGCAGTTTATCCACTAATTTTATTGTTGCCATTTTTATTAAACTTATTAAGGTTATTTTATAAAGGTATTATAACATTATCTCTAGACATAATAATTTTTTCTTCTTCGGAATACAATTTTATTCAAAACACTTAATTTCTACCCTGGGTGTTGTGTAGGAGTTTGACCAGGTGACTAAGTCGATCGGTCTTATAACTGAAAGGGCTTGGGATGGTGTTCAATTTCTGTACTTAATCAATCTCTACATTTGGCTAGAAGCAAAGTTTTTAATAGATTTTGTAAAATATTGTTAATCATGGGGCACTTCAAGTTTTAGAAGGTTGGCTAATGATTTCTGTAAATCATTCGTTTCAGATGGCAACAAAATGCTCTCCATTTGCAGTTGTCAACAGAAATGACTGCAATGTTGAAGCTATATTCGCACATCAATCACTGGACATTCAAGCAGAGACAATTTACACTTTCACTCTTTTTGAATGGGTGGGGGGTCACCAAATAGCTATGTTCAATTGATGCAGTCAGCTCCGTGGCAGGTTAATTATTCATTCTTCTGGTTTGAGTGTATAGTTGTTTTAAGAAGTGGGAAAAATGCATTTAAATGTTTTCTGTGGACATATTGATGGGTTATGATGTATTATCCTATTCCATTGCTGAAAATCCAGTGATGAAAAAAGCTTACTGAACCCATCTCGAGTTTTCCACAGAAATTAATTAGCATAGTGGCAGATGCTGAATATCCTTCCCCATCCCCCCTAAAGCCTTGGATTGAAATCCATAAAAATTTAGACTCCACTGTAGTACTGAGGAAAGGCTGCAGTCTTAGAGATCATGCCACTTAGGGGATATGCTGAGAGATGCGATTTGTTCGCTTTCTTTTTTTGTCAGCCAGACAAATCTAAAAAAAATCTAAATTGCAAGCCACACTTCCTTGATTTAGAGATACAGTAGGAAATAGCAGTAGGCACAAAGATTAGGTGCACGCTGTTAAAGGAGCGCCAAGATTTTATTGGGAGGTGGGGGGCGGGAGGGTAGGTAGAAAGGATTATGATAATATTAAGAACTTGTGTAGATAAAAATTTAAAGCTTTTTAAGTGTAACTGCGGGTTCCTTACTTGTAGCTGGAAGAATTTATAACGGGGGAAAATAAGAAAATGACACAAAAATTAAACAATGACTTTATGTGCTACTTCATGGCAGAAGTCACAAAAAAATGTCAGAAATATTAGCAAGCCAAGGATTTGGAGAATGAGAAACAATGGTCAGAAAATGGCAGTAGACGTTGATGAGCTTGAAATTTGATGAATCGATGAAGTAAATGAAGCAGAGGAACGAGTGTCGAGATGCAGGGAAATGCTTTGTTTGCTGCTATCCAGTCAAATCATACTATACATGACTACAATTAAGTCATACACAAGACCAACAGGTGGTGAACATAGTGCAGGACATAATGTTATAGCGTTACAGCCTTGGACCCACAGTGGATAAAATAAAGTGTAGGGGACACAGTGCGGTAAGTTGGAAGGTAGACACAATATGCTGGAGTAACTCAGCGGGACAGGCAACATCTCTGGAGAAAAGGAATGGGTGACATTTCAGGTCGAGGCCCTTCTTCAGACTGATGTAAGGGGAGAGCGGGATAGAGATAGAATGTAGTCGGAGACAGTAAGACTGGTGGGAGAACTGGGAAGCGGGAGGGGATGGAGAGAGGGAAAGCAAGGATTTTTTGAAGTTAGAGAAGTCAATGTTCATAGCGCTGGGGTGTAAGTTACCCAAGCGAAATATGAGGTGTTCCTCCAATTTGCGCTGAGCCTCACTCTGACAATGGAGGAGGCTCAGGATAGAAAGGTCAGATTGGGAATGGGAGGGGGAGTTAAAATGCTGAACAACCGGGAGATCAGATAGGTTAAGGCGGTAAGTTGAAAGATTGGCACCACACACTTGGATCATGAGAGAGCTGTTCAGTAGCCTGATAACAGTGGGGAAGAAGCTGTCCTGAATCTGAAAAACATGGATGGGTGACGCTGAGGGTCAGGACCATTCAGAAGGATTGTGGGGGGAGGAGGAGAGATAGCAAGCGGGAAGAGAGGAGGGGTGGGGAAAGGGCCTGGCAAGTAATGGGATGATACAGGTGAAGGGGGGCTTCTTATAGGCAGATGGTGGACAAAAGCCAGAGATGAAATGGCAGAAGGCGAGACACAGAAGGATTGAAAAATTGCAAATTGTGAAGCTACAGAAAAGAATGTAGGTAGGAGGGAGGGGAAAAATGGATGCAAGTCCAGGTGGGACACAGTGGAGAGGGGTTGGGGGGAAGGAGGGGGAGGGTTTTGTAGTTGCTTAAAATTGGAGAATTCAATTATTATACCGTTGGGTTATAAGCCTCACAAGCAAAATACAGATGTTATTCCTCCAGTTTGCATGTGGCTTCACTCTGGCAATGGAGAAGTCGGGGACTGAGGGGTCACTATGGGAAAGGGAGTTAAAGTGTTTGGATACCGGGAGATCCAGTTGGCGGACTGAAAGCATGTGTTTGGTGAAATAATCAGCGAGTCTATACTTGGTCTTGCTGGCAAAAGTACCTGGGAAGGGGGTGATTTGGGTGGGAAGGTATGAGTGAACCAAGGAGTTGTGGAGGGAGTGTTCCCTGCAGAAGGCGAAAACGGATGAGAATGAAAAGATGGGACTTCTGGGATCATGTTGCAGATGATGGAAATGGCGGAGGATGATGAATGGGATGTGGTGGCTGGTGGGGTGACAGTTGAGAACTGGGGGAACTCTTGTACATTAATATTTGCAATTCCTTGTATTCACAAAAAAATGGGTGTAGGTTCTTTAGGATTTGGATAATTTCTTGAATAGACCTGATAAACTACTTTTTCTCTTGTTAAAACTGGTCTTTTTCTGAAAGTTAATCCTGGCCAATATTTCTCCTTGCTCTTTTCAAACTCGGTGCAGAGGTTCCTACATTACAGTTTTGACACTCAACGTTTCAACAGTACTTCACTGACTAAAAAGCATCTTGATGTTTTACCCAGTCTTTTACCCAGAGTAGGGGAATCGAGGACCAGAGGACATAGGTTCAAGGTGAAGGGGAAAAGATTTAATAGGAATGCAAGGGGTAACTTTTTCACACAGAGGGTGGTGAGTGTATGGAACAAGCTGCCAGAGGAGGTAGTTGATGCTGGGACTATCCCATCGTTTAAGAAACAGTTAGACAGGTACATGGATAGGACAGGTTTGGAGGGATATGGACCAAGTACAGGCAAGTGTGACTAGGGTAGCTGGAACATTGTTGGCCGGTGTGGGCGAGTTGGGCCGAGGAGCCTGTTTCCACTCTATGACTCTATGTGATTGAAACAATCGTGATGTATAAAATGAGCAGCTGTGTTCCAACCTCTCTGTTCTTTCATATTGCAGATCTGAATTTACTTGCATGAATTCCTTCAGTGAATAGGCTGTAGCAAGCATAATGGCTTTCAGGTTTTTTGTTAAGTCATATTTAAACTTTATCTAATGAGGAGCCAATATTCAACTTGAGCATAACTATAAATGTACTGTGTGTAGTTTTGATCTCCACATCATAGGAAACATGTTGGGGCAACAGGGTGCTGGAAGTGCAGAACAGATTTGTTACTATTTTGCCGCAAAAGAGTAGAAGATACTTTAAGCTATTTTTTAGTGCAGAAAATGGCCTGATGAGGTGGAGGTAGTACCAATGGTTAAGAATTTAATAGCAGGAAATTTTTTATGGAGTGAAGCTTTTTTTTTCCTAATGCCTGTGAGCCTGTGGAATGTGTGCCAGAGTTAATCATTAAAACAGAGACCACACTAACTTTTAAGACCAGGTCAGATAGGCAGTTCAAGGAAGGTCGGGTGGGGGATGCAACAAAATGAGAACCTTGTGGTAAGGAAGACTGATCATGTGCAGAAAAGATCCCTTGTTTAGACCAAGCAATCTGTGCGCAGATGATACCCTACGCGTGTGTGTGAGATTGTATATTTATACTTGTTCTATAGTACCGGGTGGGGGGAAAAAATCTGTTACAGTCACCAAATAGCATTCGCTGAATGTGACCGTACTACTCTCGCCAAGCACAATTTGAGATGGTCTGTGATTCTTGTGCTGGTCCGCTTGCTGTGTCTGTTATCCAGTTTGCTGCAGTGCCCTTGAGTGGTTTCACTCTTATCTGTGTGACTGTAACAGAACATCCCCATTAGTGATATCTCGTCTATCAGAACTTGGCTATCTGACCCAAGGCCAACCAAACAAGACAATATGTGATGAATAGTGAGTCAGATTTGGAACAAAAATGTCCTTGAGTTGGGTCAGCTCGTTTTTTTAAAGGAGAATTACAATTTGATTTGACTTGTAGGTTGTGTGCAGGATAGGGGCTCTCAGCTGAGTCAGGAGGTACTGATGGTTCTGAGGCTTGGGAAATAACCATGGTGTTTACCTCCTGTGTCACAGATGGAGGCTATGCAGCATTCCACGGGTCCAATTCCCCTTTATTATTTCCTTGTAACCCTGTGATAAGTTCCCTTCTGTCCAGGGAACCAATTAACCTACCAAAAGGTTCAAAGGTCAGTTTATTGTCACGTGTACCAATTAAGGTACAGTGAAACTCGAATTACCATACAGCCATACTAAAAAAAAACAACAAGTCACACAACTACATAAAAATTAACTTAAACATCCACCACGGCAGATTCCCCACATTCCTCACTGATGGAAGGCAATGAAGTCTAAACTTCCTATTTATTGGGTTATTGGGAAGAGAGGATAACTGAGCATTTGGGGAATCCAACTGGCTCATAGCATGACCACTCAGCAATAAGGATTGAATAACTGCTATGCCACTGTCCTCAAATAGTGGTCAGGTGAAGTAGTGGTCTGTGGCTAAAACCTGCAGAGATCCAGTGGTGTATCACTGGGCACCCTGGAAGCAGATATACATGTATGTAAATAGAGGGTGTATGATTAGTATGTTCACCAATGATGTAAAAATCTAGTCATAGTCTTACAACGTGGAAGCAGGCTCTTTGGCCCAATGTTTCCACACCAGCCAACATGTCCTGTCTGCACTCGTCCCATCTCCCTGTGTTTGGCCCATATCCCTCTAAACCTGCCCTAACAATGTGCCTGTCTAAATGTTCCTTCAATGTTGTGATAGTACCTACCTCCTCTGGCAGCTCATTACATACACCTACCACCCTTTGCGTGAAAAAGTTACCCCACCAATTCTTATTAAATCTATCCCCCTCTCACCTTAAACTTATGTCCTCTGGTTCTTGATTCCCCTACTCTGGGCAAGAGACTGTGCTTCTACCTGGTCTATTCCTTGTGATTTTATACATCGGTAAGATCATCCCTCATCCTCCTGCACTCTGGGAATAAAGTCCCAGCTTGCTTAACATCTCCCCATAGCTCAGGCCCTCGAGTCCTGGCAATTGGAAATCTACACTGCACCAATTCCAGCTTGATGACATCTTTTATGCCTAAAACTGAATTTGATACTCTAAATGCGGCCTCAACTATGTCTTCTACAACTACAACATGATCTTCCTACTTCTATACTCAGTATTCTGACTGATGAAGGCCAATGTGCCAAAAACCCTTTTGACCACCCAATCTACCTGTGATGCCACTCAACGAACCATGTACCTGCATTCCCAGATCCCTCTGCTCTGCAACTCTCCCCAGAGCCCCACCGTTCACTGTGTAGGTTCTGCCAATATTGGTGCTCCCAAATTACAACACCTCTCATTTCTCCATATTAAATTCAATCCATCATTCCTCAGCCCACATGCCCAACCGATCAGGATCCTGGTGCAATTTTTGACAACCATATTCACCATCTACAATACCACCCACTTGGTGTGATCTGAAAACATCCTAACCGTGCTGTGTTGTTGCTGCTGGTAATGAGAATAGCCATGGCTACATGAATGAAATTGGAGTAGAGATGGCTGGGGCAAGGGAGGGGAAGAAATCTAGTAAAATTGTACAAAATTGAGGGGTATTCATAAGAGATTTCCATTGTAGTGGCCTCCAAAAACAGAGGCTACACATTTAAGGTTGGTTATAGGAGGTTTATAGGGGATCTGAGCATTATCTTTCTCACCCAGAGGGTAGTTTCGATCTGGAATACACTGACAGAATGGTGAAGGTAGAGACTCTAATATGTAAAAAATATTTGGATGAGCATTTGAATTGCCCAGCTCTAACAGATTGAGGGCCAAGTGCTCGAAATCACAATTAATATAGATGAGCATTTAATGGCTGGCATTGTGGACTAAGGGCCTGTTGCTGTGCTTTCTAACTCCATAAATCTCAGTGAAAGCTTGAAGACGGACACAACCATAAGTTAATACAGGGCTGATTCGCTCTAGAGCCTGGTACTTGGCCTGAGCTCAACAGGACCAGACAATGTATTGGAGTTGGGTTCAAATCGGGCTTGGGTTGGTTTTTGTTTGACTGTTGTTAGTTTCAATCTGCACCCAAAAGGCCTCTTTAATCCCCGATGCCACTGTGTCCAAAGTTCCCCGATAATCTAGCTTTGGTCTACCGTTCCTCGCCCGCCTATTTATAATATCTACAGACTAGAGATCTGCTTTAAAATTTCATTCAAAACCAAAAATTGTGGATGGAGATATGAAATAAAAATTTAAATGTTGGAACAATTCAATAGATTGAACAAAATCTGAGGAGAAAAAGGGCCTTTATAGTTCTAATTTGGGTCCAGTTGGTCTACTCTGATCAGCAAAGTAACAATTTTTCATTGACAGTGTGTTCAATTGCCATTTATTCATTATTTACATTGGTCACCAATACTCGTGTTTAGCTTCTGTGAAGAGCACTTGGCTTCAGACCTCACAACCTTGTTTGTGAAGTAGTGTGACATATGGAAGCCCTGGTAAAACTGCACTCAGTCAGCATCAAAGTGCAAACTTTTGCAAGGAACAGGGTCTTCCCTCACACAAAGAAGGATAGTTGTTGGAAACCAATCAATCCTAACCCAGGACTGAACTCCAAAAGGATTGTACTGGGGCCAATCATCTTCAGCTCTTAACGATTTTCCTTCCATTAAGTTAGAAATGGGGGCATTTATCAATAATCTTACAATGTTCAATTCCCTTTGCGACATTTCAGCAAATGATAGTGGGAACTAATATTGTCGCAAAAATCCTAAACAATGACTAAGTGCAGCAAGAATTTCCAACCAATTTATCCTTGATGTTCAATGGTATGGACATTGCAGAGTCCACTGCTATCAACATCCTGTATATCACCATTGACCAGAAACTCAGCTGGGCCAGCAACAAACTGTGGTTACACCAGCAGGTCAAAGGCAGAATATCTTGTGGTGAAAGCTTGGCCTCCTGACATCCCCAAGACGTTTCGGCCATCTGCAAGGCAAGAGTGGAATGGAATGCACTATGCTTGCTTGGATGGATGCAACTTCAACAGCAGTCAAACTTTTTGTAAACCACAACAAAGTAGCTTGGTTGATTTGGTGTCTAGTTTATCACTGTAAACATTCCCTCTAGTGGAAGCAGTATGTGCCTCGGCAAAGTCAACTGCAATCACTGTTCCTATAGCGCCTCCCAAAGCTGCAAGCTCTAGCACACGGTAAAACACCATTTCATCCAAGATGCACACCATTCAATGTGAGAGCTGGGGGGAAATATCATCACTTCGGTGTTGATGTATTTCAATTTTGGAACTCTCTGCCGAACAAGCATTTTGGGATCAACTTCACCCAGAAGGAAAGCAATTTTTCAGAAAGGTTCCTTGCCACCACCTTACAGAAGAACAATTGGGGGTGGATAATAAAAGCTGGCCTGGCCAACCGCCCTGAGCTTGAAATGTGAATGACCAATTTTTCTGTGGGATGTGCACATATCCAGCGCAACCAACATTTATCATTCATTTCTAATTTCCATTGCTAATTTGGGTTGCTGAACTGTTGGAATTTGTATGTAGTGGTTTGAGACAACTGAATGGACTAAATCATTTCAAAGGGCAATTCTGATTCAGCACAGTACAGTGCATCGGAGGTTGTATTGTAAATCAGATGGGGTAAGTGAGCAGACTTCCTTCCTTGAAGGAATATGAATCTGGCGGCTTTTTAAGTGGTAGTTGTGGTTAAAATTGCATTGCAAATTTCAAAGTTGCTACCTGATAACTTACCTGAGAATTTAAATCTGGTTATTTTGGGATTAGATTTAATAATCCAGAGGGACTAGTGTTTGCAAAGCAAGGGGCAGTCCAACGATGTGGAGACCAGTTCTGTCATTTAGAATTTGCAAAGCACACTTCATGGCTGAAGTTTGATAGAGGAATTTTAAACCCCAGCAGCGAGCGAGCAGAGCCGGTGTGGGGGGGGGTCCTGGCATTGAAGCAGTTGATTAAGTCGCTAGTTTTTCAAGACATGAGACCTTTTTTCCACGGTAATATCAATGGTTATTTTGAAAAGAACATTTGCAGAAAACACCAACCGACAGTTAATGCCCCTCCTCCATCCTTCCCAAGGTGACCGTAATTTATAATTTTTACTAACTGGACTAATTGACATTCTACCTTTTGAGGCAGCCATTGTTTTCACCCTAGTAGTAATTTGTTACTTTAAACAATGAGTGAATGTTGCAGCATTAAGTACTCTATTTCCCAAAATTGCATGTTTTTCGTGTGTGTGTGTGAGAGAGATTTTTACTGGCTGCTCTTTTGGCCTGACCAAATTCCATGCATTCCACAGGTAATCTACTCTCGGGCTTCTGACTGTTGACTCTGGTTGATATATTCGGAGAGGTTTATGACATGCTTCCTGTGTAAGAAGCCTTCTCTCATTGACATGCCTTCTCTCATTGCCCCACCTTCCCATTTGGGTTGAACTTTCTCACCATATGCACCATTTTACAAGTGAACAAGAGGAGTTTGGGTGGAGCAGTCGTGCAGCTTTTGCAGCCGTGAACTCACAGCTCCAACAATCTGGTTTAGTCTTGACCTCTGTCTGTGTGGAATTTATATTCCACCATTCTCCCAGTGACCACCCAGTTTCCTCTGAGTGCTTCAGCTTCTTCTCAAAGTGCACGCTGGTAGGTTAATTGACTGCTTTAAATTGTCCCTAGTGTACGGGTTACTGACTGAGGGGTGGGGTGGGGAAGGGAGTTGATTGGAATGTAAAGGAATGAAATAGTATTAGTATAACTGGTGCTTGATGCTGCATATTCAGTGGACCAAAGAGCCAGTTTCTGTTCAGCATGATTCTTTAACCCTATGACAATAAAATTAAAACATTTTTTTAATGCTTTAACACTTTCCTTGTCCCTTGAGCTGCTTCAGCATTATCATAGGAATTAAATGTTACTACTTGGAGGACCTAGGAAGAAGAGATTACTAACATTTAAGAAATATCTTTCCCATTCCCAATACTCACAGCCTTGGTATCAAACTCCAGAATACAGTCCAAATTGAATCCTGGTTTTATTTTCCATCATCTCTGCTTCCAGAGTGTCAATATCACCAACAATCTTTGGTTATTTTTAATTGGTTCAGATTATCTTGAAACTTGATTGGATTGTCAACTCACAGATTATTTTTAAAAATTCACTAGAAATTCGGAAATTGTAAACATTGTACTCTCAATTAAGAACTTGTTTATTTTCCCACTTTGCCTACAAATGGTATATCACTTTCAAATGTAAAATTCTGCAGTAATGCTTATCCAAATAGGGTCATCATTGAGGTAAGGAATGGGTGACGTTTCGGGTCTCGACCCTTCTTCAGACTGGGTCTCGACCCGAAACGTCACCCATTCCTTCTCTCCCGAGATGCTGCCTGACCTGCTGAGTTTCTCCAGCATTTTGTGAATAAATACCTTCGATTTGTACCAGCATCTGCAGTTATTTTCTTATACTAATCATTGAGGTAGATTCTTCCAGTTCTCAGTTTGATCATGTGTGATGTTGCAGTGAGTTAGCTTATCACTGGACCTCTGATATGGAGAAACTGTTTAAATCCCAAGGACAGTAAACCCTACAGACATCTTTAAAATGGATGTTGGTCATAGTGAACGGACCAGGGCCAGGGTACCGCTGACCTTCACCACCAGGTTGTCTGCTGATGCCACCCCTGGTGCACATGGCCTTTCAGGCTGGGCTGCCAATGCCATACATGGCCTGCAACGCCTTCTAGGCTGAACCTACTGCCGCCTTCACCAGCTCACACAGTTTCCTCGGCCACTTCCAGGCCGTGCCTGCCACCGCCATCCTTTATCTGCACCCTGCGGGCTGTGACCAATGACTGCCCATCCTCGCCAGGAACAAACTCCCCTGGTTTCTAGGCCCAGTTCCAGACAGAGTCTGAAGTCTCAACGCAAAATGTAAGTTATCTATTTTCTCCAGGGATGTTCCCTGACCTGTTGAGTTACTCCAGAACTTTGTGTCTTTTGGTATTAACAGACATCACCAGTTCTTTGTTTCTACAACTTACACAATCTATATACTAAAACTCTCGTTTGTTTGTTCCTGAACTACAGCCAAAATGGTACATGATAGCGCGACAATTTTAGGCCCACCTTACTCATTGTCGTCCCTTTGGTGCTAATGGAAGAAGTTTAATTGAAATCAGTATTATATTTAAAAAGTTATTCACATTTTAAAGTTTAAATCTATCTCCTAGGGAGCCAGGGGGGGAGGGAGGGAGTAGAGGGGAGGGGGAGGAGGGAGGATAAGGGGGGTTGAGGGGGATGGAGTGGGGGGAGGGGGAGGGAAGGAGGGGTGGAGGGAGGAGAGGGAATGGGGGAAGGGAGGGGGGAGAGGAGGGGAGGGGGGGAGAGGGTGCTGCACCAATGCAGGAGAGGTTTGTGCCCAACGGGTCCACTTGGTCTAGTAATACTCTATTACTTGGTAATCCCTTACTCGGTTATAGTGGACAATTGTCAAAAACGGACACCGTTCTTCCCTCCCATGGTCCGTTATAACAAGGGTGTACTGTTTACACAAGCCAATGTTAACAGGCTTATCAACACACCTGAAATCTGGTTCCTCATTAAGCACAAAACCTCACTGGTTTGTGCGTTTCCTTCCAGTGCAGTCCTCCAGTACTAAAGTACTGACAAGCAGGTGCATTGGGTGAATGCTAAGCTGAGTGAATAGCGCTGATAGCAGTCATCCAAAATACTGAAGCTTGACATTTTACTTGTATTGTTGTCGGAAGCCACACAATTTGGCTATGGATTAACATACCAGGGAGAGGCCCATGGCTTTAACATGTAATTATAGTGTATAGCTGTAAATGGCAGGGCACTTTAAAGCTCTAAAGTCAAAGGTAGATTACTTGATTTTAGATTCTTTTTGCTAATGTAAATATACTTTAGTACTCCATGGAATGGGTTTTAACTATCCTACATTTCATCTACGTTGAGGTTCCTACTCAAACATACCAAGTATTTGGATACGGTACAGTATATCAAACATTGCATTGTCTTGGATAAGCAACAGGAAGGTACAATGGAGAGAAAATTGCTTTCATTTTGTTGTCTGAATTCTGGAGCACATTCCCTCTCCCAACATCACTGAGGTACCTTCACTGGAAGGACTGCAGTTAAAGAAACACTACTCATCACAACCTTCTTAAAAGTAATTGGGCATGGGCCATAATTGTTTCAATAAATTAAATAATTCTTTGCTGGGGATAGAAATGAACCAGTAAATTTCAGCAAAACAAACATTTTTTTAATTTCCTTCTCAAAAGAAGGAATGACAGTAGAAAACTATGTATATGGTGAATTAGTGTCAGTGTTCAAGTCCATCTATCTATTGTGTCATTGATATTATTTTCTTATATAGGGATTAATGCACGCGCACTATTCATAGTTCTGTCATGAGGATTATCAGACGGACAAGAAATATTCAAAGATGTGCTCATTGACGTGGCACATCTGGGAATTCTTGCATCTGGTCTTTTTTAAAAGTGCTGAATGAATTCAACAGGTCAGTCTGCATCTGTGAAGGGGATGGACAGACAATACTTGACTACGCCTCCCTCTGGAAGGCGACTCCGGTCAAAGCAGCCACAGCCAGACATTAAAATAGTTTTTCTTTCCACGAGTGGTAGTTCTACTCAATAACCAAAGTCTGTAGTTTCTTTTTTTGCTCTGGTTTATATTCACCCACATGTTTAGACCGTAATGTTGTATCCTTATTGTTTTGATGTGTTTATGCTTTAATTGTTAACTGTATGTTTGTGTTGTCATTTGAGAGCGGAGAACCAAGGCACATTCCTTGTATATGCACATACTTGGCCAATAAACTTATTCATTCATTAAGTCTAATAAAAGGTCCTGACACAAAATGTCTTTGCACTCTCCAGATGCTTCCTGCCTGCTGAGTTCCTCCAGCATTTTACTTTTATCGCTCATGATTTCACTATCTGCAGTTGCTTGTCTCCAATCTCTGATTTGTGTGTGGTCAAATTGAAGACTGGGCATTCAGGAAGGTGTCGCGAAACTTGAGTCCTTGCATGAGGAGCTCACAGAAGCCTTTCTTAAGTATTGAAAGGATGATGCCACTTCACTAACCATGCCTGTCAGGTTGCTCCTGCCCGTATATCAAAGAGGTTTCCACATTGGCCTTGACAACCACCTCGGAATTCAAAAACGCAAATTGCTATAATCTTCAATCCTGAACAACCTCCAAAAGTAAAGGAGTAAAATAACTTGCTGCCTGGCTGGGATTTCTGTTGTGCCAGGGCATGTTTGCACATTTCTCGAGGCATGCATAGGATGACATTTAGAAGGTAGACACAAAATGATGGAGTAATTCAGCGGGACAGGCAGCATCTCTGGAGAGAAGGAATGGGTGACGTTTTGGGTCGAGACCCTTCTTCAGACTAATGTCAGGGGAGTATGCGGGACAGAGATAGAATGTAGTCAGAGACAGAAAGACTGGTGGGAAGGGGGAGGAGATTGAGAGAGAGAGGGAAAGCAAGGGCTATTTGATAGAGGTCAATGTTTATACCACTGGTACCCAAGCGAAATATGAGGTGCTCTTCCTTCAATTTGTGCTGGGCTTCACTCTGACAATGGAGGAGGCCCAGGACAGAAAGGTCAGATTGGGAATGGGAGGGGGTGTTGAAGTGCTGAGCAACCGGGAGATCAGGTAGGCTAAGGCTGACTGAGCGGAGGTGTTCAGCGAAAGGATTGCCGAGCTTGCGCTTGGTCTCAACGATATACAGGAGTTGACACCTGGAACAGTGGATACAATAGATGAGGTTGGAAGAGACCAACAGAATTTCAGTGCCAATCCACACATACTCAATGTATGCTAAGGAATGATATTGACAATGGTAGTTCATCTGTGAGAAGTGGCAATAGTTCATTAAAAAAAATTGTGTGTGATGGGAGAAGAAATGGGCACTATCCAGTGTTTTTATTTACATCTTAAAACACATTAAATTTAAGTTGGTGCAACTTGGGAAGATGATTCTTCAGAATTTAAAAAAAAAGATATATTCATTTGAAATTTCAAGTTTAGCAGTATTTCCAGCGTTTGAATTCCACTTTAAATAAACTTCCCAATTTTTATTTGTTTGGAAAGTATGAATTTCTGTGAAGAAAAAGGCAACTCTCATCCATATGCCCCAAATATTGTCTTTGGTACAAAATCGAACTGCAATGAAAGAATCTGCATTAAACGTAACTTGAAATTTTCAAGTTATGTATTAACATGTAACAGCTTATCTTTTTTAACACTTAAAATGTTACAGAAGGGCTGAATGCTGGAAAATAGGATTAGTATGCATGGGTTCTTGAAGGCCACACAGATACAGTGAGCCAAAGGACATGTTTCTATGCTATGACTAAGTTATAAACTACTCAAGCTAAATCATTTCTACGGAGGAAGTGATCTGAAAATGATATAGCTTCTAATATTGTGAGAATTTCAGGGAAGAGTGCAGTCAAGCAAAATTTGTAAATAAGAAAATTAAATATCCAAGATCCTTGTTAATTATTGCTGCCTGTGATCTAATTAGCATGCGATGTTCCTCTCAAGAGTTTTGCTTTGGAATGCAAACAATGCCTTTTTTAAAACACTTTCCTTTTTAAGATAGCGCTTGTCCTTGAGAATCTTGGTTTCTTTTTTCATTCCAACCACGTGACTATTTTGAAATTTTCAACAGTCAAAACAAAACAGCTTTATAAAACCCACAGGCTGCATTTTGCTTTGTGATTTAACAGTACATCTAGTTGGCTTGAAGTTCAGTTACCTCTTCCGTTGTTTTATCAAAAGCCACTTTACACCATCTAAGCCTTTTCTTTGCATGCCTTTTAAGTTAGCACTAAACCGACTACTGAATCCTTTGAGCAGCAATATTTCACATTCGCCTTTTGGAAACTCCCTAAAATGTCACTTAATAGATATAAGGAGGGGGGAGTTGACCATTATTTTTGGGAAGTGCATGAAAAATCATCTTTCTGAAATGGCTATTTTTAAATGTGTAACTTTCTTTGATAGAGGAATGTGGGAGAGGGAAATGGATTGAAGAATTGAATTGCATTCTTTTTTTAAAACATCCATAAATTTAAAGATGAAAATGAGGGGATAATTTTTTTTCCAGCTAAATCTTGCTGAATGTGCAATATACCAGCAGTATACCTTTGCTTGCCAAGAAGCTTACTTTTTTACAAAGGACTCTACGCATTTGTTACTTCATTTATTTCAGTATAGGAGTAAAGAGGTTCTTCTGCAGTTGTATAGGGTCCTGGTAAGACCACATCTGGAGTATTGTGTACAGTTTTAGTCTCCTAATTTGAGGAAGGATATCCTTGTAATTGAGGCAGTGCAGCGTAGGTTGACGAGATTGATCCCTGGGATGGCGGGACTGTCAGCTGAGGAAAGATTGAAAAGACTAGGCTTGTATTCACTGGAGTTTAGAAGGATGAGAGGGGATCTTATAGAAACATATAAAATTATAAAAGGACTGGACAAGCTAGATGCAGGAAAAATATTCCCAATGTTGGGAGAGTCCAGAACCAGGGGCCACAGTCTTAGAATAAAGGGGAGGCCATGTAAAACTGAGGTGAGAAGGAACTTCTTCACCCAGAGAGTTGTGAATTTGTGGAATTCTCTGCCACAGAGGGCAGTGGAAGCCAAATCACTGGATGGATTTAAGAGAGAGTTAGATAGAGCTCCAGGGGCGAGTGGAATCAAGGTATATGGGGAGAAGGCAGGCACGGGTTATTGATTGTGGATGATCACAATGAATGGCGGTGCTGGGTCGAAGGGCCGAATGGCCTCTTCCTGCACCTATTTTCTATGTTTCTATGTACTTAAAATGGTAAGTGCCAGGTCATGCAACGAAGAAGCATGGTATGTTGAAGCTAAAGCTTTCTTGTTTCTTGGTTCCTTTCTATGGATATTACTACCTCGGGAAATAATCTGGTCCATGTAATTCAGAAGACATTTTGGTTAGAGCCTTTGCAAATGTGTTGCATTGTGCATTCAAGAGGACATGGGCTAAATTGATATTTTGCAGTGTGAGGGGATGTTCTCATGAGGCACCTCTACCTAGAAAATGCAATCTGACAAAATGGGCAAACTGTGATGGATGAAAAGTTAATGCAGAAAAGTGTGAAGTAATGCACAATTGTCAGTGACCATAAGAATTTAAATTGTCTGTCAAAGGATTCAGGGCCAGAGAGTAAAGAACCTGGGATCCAAAAAAAAGGGGATTTGTTGAACCTCCATGAAAACATTGGTGATTATATGCAATTCTGGTCAAGTCAAGTCAAGTCAATTTTATTTGTATAGCACATTTAAACACAATCCACGTTGACCAAAGTGCTGTACATCAGGTACTAATAAACGAACAACTAAATGGCACATAAACATATCAGCACATACATAAACAGTTCACAGCGCCCCCTCAGAGGGCCTCAATCGCTAGGGAGTAGAAATAGGTTTTGAGCCTGGACTTAAAGGAGTCGATGGAGGGGGCAGTTCTGATGGAGAGAGGGATGCTGTTCCACAGTCTTGGAGCTGCAACCGCAAAAGCGCGGTCACCCCTGAGCTTAAGCCTAGACCGCGGGATAGTGAGTAGCCCCATATCGGCCGACCTGAGGGATCTTGAGAAAGAATGTGAAGAACCTCGGGAGTGTGCAAACTAGGCTTACCAGAATAGTTCCAGGAATGCACTGAGGTGCGGCACAGTGGCGCAGCGGTAAAGTTGCTGCCTTACAGTGCTTGCAGCGATGGAGACCCGGGTTCGATCCCGACTACGGGTGTTTGCACGTTCTCCCCCTGACCTGCGTGCGGTTTTCTCCAAGATCTTCGGTTTCCTCCCACACTCCAAAGACATACAGGTTTGTAGGTTCATTGGCTTGGTAAATGTAAAAATTGTCCCGAGTGTGTGTTCTGGATAGTGTTATGTGCGGAGATCGATGGTCGGTCCGGACCCAGTGGGCTGAAGGACAGTTTCCGCTCTGAATCTCTAAACTAAACTATTGAGGATCTCTAAACTAAACTATCAAGGTTGTACAGCAGAAATCAGGGCTGTTATACTTCAATTCAGGAAGATTGAAAGGAGAGATGATGGATATGCACAAGATAATGAAGAGTTTTAGGCAGAGAAAATTGAAAAAAACTGTTTTCGTAGTTACTTCAAAGATTAAAAATGTGGGGAAATGAGGCCAAATTTCTTTGTAAACACTGTACTTGTGGTTTGATTTTCACTGTCTTCAAAAAGTAATTAGATAGTTCATTGAGAGGGCAAGGGGAGAAAGTAAAAGCTGAAAATGCAGAAAACAACTGGATTGGGTGGCATGTGTGGGAAGATATGCATCTTAACGTTTCAGTTTGAAGATCCTTCTGGAATATAGAAACATAGAAAATAGGTGTAGGAGGAGGCCATTTGGCCCTTCGAACCAGCACCGCCATTCATTGTGATCATGGCTGATCATCTACAACCAGTAACCTGTGCCGGCCTTCTCCCCATATCCCTTGATTCCACTAGCCCCGAGAGCTCTATCTAACTCTATTTTAAATTCCAGTGAATTTTCCTCCACTGCCTTCTGTGGCAGAGAATTCCACAAATTCACAACTCTCTAGATGAAAAAGTTTCTTCTCACCTCAGTTTTAAAAGGCCTCCCCTTTATTCTTTGACTGTGTCCCCTGGTTCTGGACTCCCCCAACATTGGGAACATTTTTCCTGCATCTAGCTTGTCTAGTCCTTTTATGATTGTATACGTCTCTATAAGATCCCCTCTCATCCCCTCTCTCCACACTGACCCCGTTGATAGAGATCGGGGCATATTCCCCGTTATGTGACCTACGGAAGTTGATGATCAGCTCCTTGGTCTTGGTGGTATTTAGGGACAGGTTGTTATCCGAGCACCAGTCCGCCAGGTTCTGCACCTCCGCTCTATAGTTTGTTTCATCCCCGTTGGTGATCAGCCCGATCACCGTTGTGTCATCTGCAAACTTGACAATGGTGTTGGTGTCGAATGCAGGAACACAGTCGTGTGTGAAGAGGGAGTAGAGCATGGGGCTCAGAACACAGCCCTGTGGTGTGCCGGTACTCAGGGTGATAGTGGAGGACAGGTGCGGGCCCATTCTCACTGCCTGCGGTCGTTCCAGCAGGAAGTCCAGGATCCAGTCACATAATGACGAGCTAAGGCCTAGCTGGTGGAGTTTGGTGATGAGCTTGGTGGGGATGACCGTGTTGAAGGCGGAGCTATAGTCTATGAATAGCATCCTCACGTACGTGCCCTGTCTCTCTAGGTGAGTCAGGACAGTGTGAAGAGCCAGAGAGATGGCGTCCTCTGTAGATCTATTTGCCCTGTATGCAAATTGATGTGGGTCCAGTGAGTCAGGGATGCTGGATTTGATGTGTGAGAGGACCATCCTCTCAAAGCACTTCATGACTATCGGCGTTAGGGCAACCGGGCGGTAGACGTTCAGGTTGGAGATCTTTGCTTTTTTCGGCACCGGAACTATGATAGCCGACTTCAGGCACTTGGGGACCGTAGCCAGAGATAATGACAGGTTAAAGATCCTGGTGAATACCTCAGCCAGCTGTTCAGCACAGTCCTTCAGTACCCTTCCTTGAACACCATCCGGTCCTGCAGCCTTGCGTGGGTTGACCCTTTGCAGAGCGCATTGTACCTCCTGTGTGCTCAGTTGCAAGACCTGTCCCACCGCCTCGGCTGGGGTTCTTTCACTCAAGGTGGTTTTGCCAGTTTCAAAGCGGGCAAAGAAGGTGTTAAGCTCGTTGGTCAATGCCATATCGCTGTGGGGGCAGGCAGGGCTGCTCTTGTAGCCAGTGATGTCCCTGACACCCTGCCACATGCTTCTGGTGTCCGTGGTGTTGAAGTGGTCTTCCACCCGTTGCCTATGGGTGTCTTTGGCCCTTTTAATACCTTTGCTTAGGTGTGATCTGGCAACACTGTATGCTGAAGTGTCACCAGATTTAAAGGCATTGTTGCGTGCCCTCAGCAGCTTCTGTACCTCCTTGTTCATCCAGGGTTTCCGGTTTGGGAACATCTTTATCACCTTGTCCTCCGTGACATTCTCCACATAGCAGTTGATGTAGGAGAGAACAGTGGATGCGTATTCCTCCAAGTCTACCTCTATCTCTGAACCGTAGGTGGCCTGTTGTGCAAACAGGTCCCAGTCGGTGCGATCAAAGCAGTCCTGGAGTTGTAGGGTGGCATCCTCGGGCCATATTTTGACCGTCTTTATTGTGGGTTTGGTCTTGCGGATGAGGGGTTTGTATGCGGGCAGTAGAAACAGTGAGAGGTGATCGGATTGTCCCAGGGGTGGGCAGGGGAGAGCTCTGTAGGCGTCCTTTACATTGGTGTACACCTTGTCCAGTGTGTTTGAGCCCCTGGTAGGGCACTGCACATGCTGATGGAATTTGTGGAGCGAGGCTCGTAGGTCGACCTGATTGAAGTCCCCTGCAACAATGAAGGCACCGTTGGGGTGGGCATCCTGCTGCTTACTGATGGCCGAGTGCAGCTGTGCTAATGCTAGGTTAGCATTAGCCTGTGGGGGAATGTATACGGCCATGATGATGACCACCGTAAACTCCCGCGGCAGATAGAATGGCCTACATTTGAGCAGTAAGTACTCCAGGTCTGGGGAGCAGTAGCTCTCTATTGCAGTGTGGTTGGTGCACCTAGTCTTTCCAATCTATCCTCGTATGACAGTCCCTCCATCCCAGGGATTAACCTCGTGAACCTACGCTGCACTGCCTCAATAGCAAGGAGGTCCTTCCTCAAATTAGGAGACCAAAACTGTACACAATACTCCAGATGTGGTCTCACCATGGCCCTATACAACTGCAGAATGACTTCTTTGCTCCTGCACTCAAATCCTCTCGTTATGCAGATCTATTAATTTTTAGTGGGGAAAAATGTGGTGGAATGAGACCAGTGGGATTGCCCTAGTTGGAACCAGCATATAGACAAGTGGTTTCCTTCTGTACCATAACAATTCTGCTCCTGTTCCTTGCTTGCCTTGCACAGTGTGTCCATAAAGTGTAAAAGCTTTGGAATTTTCATTATTCTATATTTGTGCTTTTACTGCACATAAAACTGAACATTGGATTTTTCTTGAACTATGTATGACCAGGCATTTTGAAATTGGATTAGACCTGGACCTGAAAGAAATGCAACCTTGAGGAACTAAATACGTTACTTTTATCTGTTCCTTGCACGGCTAGTGTCTAAATTACCAGCTGAGCGTTGGGTGTCATCTTTGCCTGTCTTAAGTCCTTGGTACTTCAACAGAGCAGGCCTTCGAGTCTTTCTTAAGTAGAAATATGAGAGGATTCTGGGGTCCATTTATCAGATGTAATTTTTATTTTGTATTGAATTAAAGGCAGCAATGGGGTAGCTAATCTAAGGAGTGGAAGGTCATAGTTTTAAAGTGAAATGGGCAATGTTTAAAGGAGATGTGCGGGACAGGATTTTTTTAACATGGAAGTTGTTGGTCCTGGAATGCGTTGCCCGGTGGTGGTGGAGGTAGATAAGATAGTGGTATTTAAGAGGCTTTTAGGTCATCACATAGATATGCAGCGAATGGAGTAGTATGGAACATGTGCAGGCAGATGAGATCAGCTTAACTTGTCATTATCTATGGCACAGTCATTGTGGGTTGAAGGTCCTAATCACTTTTCTATGTTCTGAGTGAAGACTTGGTGATTTTGAGTTGTGGGAAAGTTTGGATTTTTGTGAGATTTGATTGGGCTTTGTAATATAATCAGTAAACTTGAATAAAATAGCAGGATTGTGTGGATTGACTTGTTTCACCTGTCAGGTTCCAGGGATTGTTACACCTGGCATTGGCATGGGTCAATAGACAATAGGTGCATGAGTAGGCCATTCGGCCCTTCAAGCCAGCACCACCATTCAATGTGATCAAGGCTGATCATTCTCAATCAGTACCCCGTTCCGACCTTCTCCCCTGACTCCGCTATCCTTAAGAGCTCTATCTAGCTCACTCTTGAATGCATTCAGAGAACTGGCCTCCACTGCCTTCTGAGGCAGAGAATTCCACAGATTTACAACTCTCTGACTGAAAAAGTTTTTCCTCATCTCTGTTCTAAATGGCCTAACCCTTATTCTTAAACTGTGGCCCCTGGTTCTGGACTCCCCCAACATTGGGAACATGTTTCCTGCCTCTAACATGTCCAACCCCTTAATAATCTTATATGTTTCGATAAGATCCCCTCTCATCCTTCTAAATTCCAATGTATACAAGCCTAGTCGCTCCAGTCTTTCAACATATGACAGTCCCGCCATTCGAGGAATTAACCTAGTAAACCTATGCCGCACGCCCTCAACAGCAAGAATATCCTTCCTCAAATTTGGACTTCAAAACTGCACACAGTACTCCAGCAGCGGTCTCACTAGGGCCCTGTACAACTGCAGAAGGACCTCTTTGCTCCTATGCTCAACTCCTCTTGTTATGAAGGCCAACATTCCATTGGCTTTCTTCACTGCCTGCTGTACCTGCATGCTTCCTTTTAGTGACTGATGCACTGGGACACCCAGATCTCGTTGTACGTCCCCTTTTCCTAACTTGACACCATTCAGATAATAATCTGCCTTCCTATTCTTACCACCAAAGTGGATAACCTCACACTTATCCACATTAAACTGCATCTGCCATGCATCCGCCCACTCACACAACCTGTCCAAGACACCCTGCAACCTCATAGCATCTTCCTCACAGTTCACACTGCCACCCAGCTTTGTATCATCTGCAAATTTGCTAATGGTACTTTTAATCCCTTCATCCTGAGCAACATTCAGAATTTGTATCATGTATATGGGTGTGAATTTTTGTAGCTTCAGGGAAGTGAAGGCTTATTCAAGATGTGGTTACTTGATTTTAGCAGGGTGCAAGTCGAAATGTCAATGATGAACATCACTTGAACATCCGATCAAATAATGATGAGACGGAGTTCAGGAAGTAGATCACAAACCTCGTGTCCTGGTGTCGAGACAACAATCTTTCTCTCATTGTCAGCAAGACAAAGGAGATAGTGATCGACTTCAGGAAGTGAAGTGGTACACATACCCCAGTTTACATTGATGGTGCGAAGTAGAAATGTTGAAAACTTCAAATTCCTAGGAGTCAATACCACCAACAACTTCTCCTGGACCACCCATATCAAAGTAATGGCCAAGTAGCACATTAACGCCTCTACTTCCTTAGTCTTGGAAAGTTTGGCATGTCCCCTACAACTCTCACCAATTTCTACAGATGCATGATAGAAAGCATTTTATCAGGATACATCATATCTTGGATTGGGAACAGCTCCATCCAAAACCGCAAGAAATTGCAGCAAACTGTGGACCTCATGCTACCTTGGCGAGGCCAGCAGCATAATCAAGGAGGGGTCGCACCCTGGCCACTCCCTCTCCTCCCCTCTCCCATTAGGCAAAAGGTATAGAAGTGTGAAGATGCACATCATCAGATTCGGGGACAGTTTCTTCATAGCTGTTATCAGGCAACTAAATCATCCTACCACAACCAGAGAGCAGTGCTGAACTACTATCTATCTCTTTGATGACCCTCTGACTTTTCTTGATCGGACTTGCTGGCTTTACCTTGCACTAAACGTTAATCCCTTATCATGTATCAATGCACTGTAAATGAATCGATTGTAATCATGTATTCTCTTTCTGCTGACTGGTTAGCACGCAACAAAAAGCTTTTTACCGTACGTCGGTGACAGTAAGCTAAACTGAAACTGAAACAGTACCTCCCACATAGGGATGAGGAACAGTGATGCACCATGAGAGGGAGAAAATCAAAAGGAGTTTGCTGGTGGCTCGCCGGGACCCCAGATGATAAGCTAGAGGTGACTGAACTAACAGGAGACGGGTTTGGAAACAACATGTTACTAAAAAATATAGTTGAGCAGAACAGTGACAAATGAAACTTTGTTGATATGAATCTAATGAAAAATGT
The DNA here is from genome assembly GCF_053455715.1 of Rhinoraja longicauda. Taxonomy (NCBI): domain Eukaryota; kingdom Metazoa; phylum Chordata; class Chondrichthyes; order Rajiformes; family Arhynchobatidae; genus Rhinoraja; species Rhinoraja longicauda. Next base: position 47,715,540 of record NC_135955.1, on the reverse strand, counting down.
GTTAAAATAGCTGCAGGTAAAGTTAAATAGGACCTTGTATATTTCCAGGATCCTGACAGCAAAGTCTCTGACTAGATATTTAAAAATAAATAGTCATTGTGGAATTGATTCCATGTCCAGTATCTCTTCAGCATACCCTTCCAACACTTTGACTGCAATCAGATACAGCGTAAAAGCATCCAAAGAGGGTTATTTACGAGTCAGCATACTATTTGCATTTTGTTTGCATCAACCAATTGGGCTTGGGCTGTGGGAAACTCTTACTTGAAAACAAGGCACTCCACAATGCTCTCCTTTCCAAAAGTATGACAATATATACCACTGAGAGAAAACAATCCTGTTTTAAAGGTACACTGCAATCTTCAAGCACTTTCTCTTTTGTTAAGGAATTTGTAGAGGGCTGCTGCATACATCAGCTGCTTAAAAGACTTTTTAAAAATAATTTCACCACCACGAACAGTAATCTGTATTCTAAATGCTGCTAAGCAGTTGTACCAATGCCAGGTGTAACAATCTGTAGGAAGGAACTGCAGATGCTGGTTTAAACCGAAAATAGATACGAAAAACTAGTAACTTAGCGGGTCAGACAGCATCACTGGAGAAAAGGAATAGGTGACGTTTCGGGTTGAGACCCTTCAGACAGAAGGTCGGGGGGGAGGGAAACAAGAGATATATTATGTATCACAAAATGCTGGAGTAACTCAGCAGGTCAGGCAGCATCTAGGAAAGAAGGAATGGGCATCTAGGAGAGAAGGAATGAGAGATATATTATCATCGTTACCTTTTTGCATATCTTTCATTCATTTGTTCTATATCGCCGTCTATATCTCTTGTTTCCCTTTCCCCTGACTGTCTGAAGAAGTTCTGTCAACCTGTCTGAAGGGTTGTTTCGCTTCAACCCGAAACGTCACCTATTCATTTTCTCCAGAGATGCTGTCCAACCCGCTGAGTTACTCCAGATGTAACAATCCTGTAAGGTGGCAAGTCAAACAAGTCACAACCTACACAATCAAAAAATAATCTGCCATTTTATGCTAATTTAGTAATTAAACATAGACATAGAAAATAGGTGCAGGCGGAGGCGGAGGCCATTTGGCCCTTCGAGCCAGCACCGCCAATCATTGTGATCATGGCATCCACAATCAGTAACCTGTGCCGGCCTTCTCCCCATGTCCCTTGATTCCACTAGCCCCTAGAGCTCTATCTAACTCTCTTTTAAATTCATCCAGTGAATTGGCCTCCACTGCCTTCTGTGGCAGAGAATTCCACAAATTCACAACTCTCTGGGTGAAAAAGTTACTTCTCACCTCAGTTTTAAATGGCCTCCCCTTTATTCTTAAACTGTGGCCCCTGGTTCTGGACTCCCCAAATATTGGGAATATTTTTCTTGCATCTAGCTTGTCCAGTCCTTTTATAATTTTAAACGTCTCTATAAGATCCCCTCTCATTCTTCTAAACTCCAGTGAATACTAGCCCAGTCTATTCAATCTTTCCTTATATGACAGTCCCGCCATCCCGGGGATTAACCCCATGAACCTATGCTGCACTGCCTCAATAGCAAGGTGTCCTTCCTCAAGTTAGGAGATCAAAACTGCACTCAATAGTCCAGATGTGGTCTCACCAGGGCCCTATACAACTGCAGAAAGATCTCTTTACTCCTATACTCAAACCCTCTCGTTATGAAGGCCAACATGCCATTAGCTTTCTTCACTGCTTGCTGCACCTGCACGCTTACTTTCAGTGACTGGTGTACAAGGACACCCAGGTTTCGTTGCACTTCCCCTTTACCTAATCTGACATAATTGAGATAATAATCTGCCTCCTTGTTTTTGCCGCCAAAGTGGATAACTTCACATTTATCTACATTATACTGCATCTGCCATGCATCTGCCCACTCACTCAACCTGTCCAAGTCACCCTGCAACCTCCTAACATTCTCTTCGCAGTTCACACTGCCACCCAGCTTTGTGTCATCTGCAAACTTGCTAGTGTTACTTCTAATTCCATCATCCAAATCATTAATATAGATTGTATATAGTTGCGGCCCAAGCACCGAGCCTTACGGTACTCCACTCGCCACTGCCTGCCATTCTGAAAAGGTCCCGTTTATTCTTACTCTTTGCTTCCTGTCTGCCAACCAATTCTCTATCCATATCAATACCCTACCCCCAATACCATGTGCTTTAATTTTGCTCACTAATCTCCTGTGTGGGACCTCATCAAAGGCTTTCTGAAAGTCTAGATACATTCCAAAAGATAAGTCAGGCAGGATTTCCCCTTCATAAATCCATGCTGACTTAGACCAATCCTTTTATTGCTATCCAAATGCGCCGTTATTACCTCTTTAATAATTGATTCCAGCATCTTCCCCACCTCCGATGTCAGGCTAACTGGCCTATAATTCCCCGTTTTCTCTCTCGCTCCATTCTTGAAAAGTGGGATAACATTAGCTACCCTCCTATTGAACATTGGAAAATGATCACCAATGCGTCCATGATTTCTAGAGCCACCTCCTTAAGTGCCCTGGGATGCAGATCATCAGGTCCTGGGGATTTATGAGCCTTCAGTCCCATCAGTCTACCCAATACTATTTCTCGCCTAATGCAAATTTCTTTCGGTTCCTGTCTCCCTAGATCCTCTGTCTTCTAGTACATCTGGGAGATTGTTTGTGTCTTCCTTAGTGAAGACAGATCTGAAGTACCTGTTCAACTCTTCTGCCATTTCCTTGTTACCCATAATATTTTCACCCATTTCTGCCTTCAAGGGACCTACATTTGTCTTTACTAATCTTTTTCTCTTAACATACCTAAAGAACCTTTTACTATCCTTCTTTATATTCTTGGCCAGCTTACCCTCGTACTTCATCTTTTCACCCCGTATTGCCCCATTTGTTACCTTCTATAGTTCTTTGAAAGTGTCCCAATCCTCTGGCTTCCCGCTACTCTTTGCTATGTTATCCATCTTTTCTTTTTGTTTTATTCCATCCCTAACATCCCTTGTCAGCCATGGTTGCCTCCTACTCCCCTTAAAATCTTTCTTCCTCTTTGGAATGAAATGATCCTGCATCTTCTGCATTATGCCCAGATATTCCTGCCTTTGCAGTTTCACCATCATTCCTGCTAGGATCCTTTTCCAGTCTACCTTGGCCAGCTCCTCTCTCATGGCTTCATAGTTCCCTTTGTTCAACTGCAACACTGACACTTCTGATTTAACCTTCTCCCTCTCAAAATGCAGATTAAAATTGCTTTATCTTTATTCATCATTAGCTTTATTCTTCAATGAGTTGTTGCATAAAACTGTTGCTGCAAGGGATTGGCATACCTGCATTCCACCATGCGTCAAGACCGAACAGATAATAGAGTACAGCATCGACTGTTCCATTATCTGATGCACACTCATAACGTATTGTATGACCTCCGGTCAATGTAAAAGATCCCTTGGCAGTATTCTGAAGCACAATAGAAGGTTTTATCCTTGTTTCCTTTACAACATTTAACACTCAGCCAGCAGCAGAATATCACAAATTATTTAGTCTGTTTATTGCTGGGGAAACCTGTTTGAAAATATTGTCAACGGTCGCAGAATAAGTTGTTTGAATCTTCGTACCCTGTGGCAGTCAAGTTGCTGCCTTACAGTGCCAGAGATCCAGGAGTTTGTGTGTTCTCCCTGTGACTCTGTGGGTTTTCTCCGGGTGCTCCGGTGGCACCCCTACATTCCAAAGACGTGCAGTTTTATATGTTAACCGGCTTCTCCAAGTTGTCCCTACCGAGTAGGATATAACTAGTAGGCAGGTGATCGTTGGTCAGGGCGGACGGACTCAGTGAGCCGAAGGACCTGTTTCCATGCTGCATGTCTAAACTAAACTAAACTTCCCATCAGTTACAGGAGGCCTGTGAAGGCCAGGAACCTGAAAGTGACTTTGCAGTGTTTCCTTACAAAATGGCAACCCATCTTTTTTTTCTTGGGTTAAATGGGCCATTCTACGGATGTAAACTTGTCTGCCAATTTCTGCAGAAGGGTAGAAACTAGTTGAACTTTTTAAACATAAAAGAGCCTGAGGCCATCCTGGAAGTAGTCAAGTCAAGTCAAGTCTATTTGTCACATGCACATACACGATGTGCAGTGAAATGAAAGTAGCAATGCCTGCGGATTGTGCAAAAGAAAGAATTACAGTTACAGCATATAAATAAAAGTTAATACAGAGAAGACAAAATTTAGTCCCTGGAGTTATAATAGTTAACAATCCTGATGGCCTGTGGGAAGAACCTCCGTCTCATCCTCTCTGTTTTCACAGCGTGACAGCGGAGGCGTTTGCCTGACCGTAGCAGCTGGAACAGTCCGTTGCTGGGGTGGCAGGGATCCCTCATAATCTTGCTTGCTCTCGATCTACACCTCCTGATGTATAGGTCCTGCAGGGGGGCGAGTGTAGTTCCCATGGTGCGTTCTGCCGAACGCACTACTCTCCGCAGGGCCTTCCTGTCCTGGGCAGAGCTGTTCCCAAACTAGACTGTGACGTTGCCGGACAGGATGCTCTCTACAGACCCAGAGTAGAAGCAATGAAGGATCCTCAGAGACACTCTGAATTTCCTCTGCTGTCTAAGGTGGTAAAGGCGCTGCTTTGCCTTACCCACCAGTGCGGCAATGTGCGTTGCCCATGTCAGATCCTCTTTGATGTGGACTCCCAAGTATTTAAAACTGCTCACCCTATCCACAGTAGACCCATTTATTTCCAGTGGCGTGTACGTCCTTGGATGTTGAGCCCTTCTAAAGTCCACAATCAGCTCCTTAGTTTTTTTGACATTCAAGAGGAGGCTATTGTCCTGACACCAGAGTGCCAGATCAGCCACCTCCTCCCGGTAGGCCTTCTCATCGTTGTCAGAGATCCGGCCCACCACCACAGTGTCATCAGCAAACTTGATGATGGAGTTTGAGCTGAACCTGGCCACACAGTCATGTGTGTACAGGGAGTACAGTAGGGGGCTAAGGACGCAGCCCTGGGGGAATCCTATGTTCAGGGTGAGGGGGCTAGATGTGTGTTCTCCCAAGTAGTTGACTACACCCCTTCTCTCGTCTTCAGGAGATGATACCACAAAAGTCTTGGCCTCCAGGGTTGTTCAAAGACGGCCAGAAGTGTGGAATCGCATGAATCACCAACCCTCCTCTAACTCCTTCTCATGGATCCGAGGAGGACTTTATTTCCTAACATCGCGTTTAATTGATGGTCACAAGGACTTACAGGAAGATTGTCGCTCATTTTTGAAGAGTATGTGTCATCTACCCAGGATTAGAATAAAAGTGCCAAAACAAAGTTCCTTAATACAAACCTATATATTTAAATTACATTTTGCACTAGATTATTATTGACATAACAAAGATTTTTTTTTTTGCTGGTCCTGGTGTTAAGGTCTACTTGTACGTTTTGTTTATAATTAGAGGAAGTTGTGCGATCGCTGTTTTCTATGTCGTTTGCAAGCTCAAAAGTAGGTTGGATTGCCTGGGTGATTGCCAAATGCTTGAAGCACTGATGGGCAGCACGTAGTCATGTTTCACAGTATTAATTAAACTTGCAATCCCATTTCAAATTGCGATCTATTGGTTAGTAACTCGTGAGTAAATGATTTCCTTTTTAGTGAGAAAGTCTCGACTTTTCATCCATGAATGGAAAGCTGCAGGATGCCTTTTTTTTTAGCATAATAGACTTAGTGTCGTGTGTACAGCCTGAAAAGGAGAAACAGCCGGCCTTTTGGGGATTCCAGAAGATGCACCTGCAATGTAGCACGTAACTGGCTAAACTAGAGAGAATGCTGGAGTATATATTTATAAAAGCATGCTAACTATGAAACCTGAGGATAAAAGCAATTATTTAAACTGCTCATGCAATTTGCTGTACAATATCCTCACACCTCTTAGTACATCCTTGAACAGAATTATAGAAGTAGAGAATTGTTCAGAATATCAAATGATCATTGGGGACAGGGAAATGAATCTGGAAGGGAAAAGTGGTATTTTAATATCCCTGAGAAGATTTATGTTTGTTTGTGATGCCATAGCTTATTCTGAAGTTAAACCTTAGAGAAAATGGGTGCACCGGGGTGGAATATATATAATCATTGACTGTACAATAATTTGCCATTACCTTTTTATCCTGTTTTGAAAAAACTCACCAAGGGATAGAAGGCTGTTAGTATATGTGATTACAACTGATGTGTACCTAATAATATGCATGGACACAGTGAGCCGAATCGCCTGTTCCTGTGCAGTTTAACTCTGATTTTAACAATGATTTTTTAATGTCAAATTGGAATATTGTTCCAGTTTTACCATCCATTTGATTGTTCACTTGATTCTGAGCAAGTTCATGCTTTAAAACTAGATGAACTGGGCTTTAAAAGTAGAATTAAGATTGGAATATATATGTTCTGTGACAAATCTGGTTATGTTCTGCATTTAGCATTGATTTCTCGAGATGCATCAAGTGTGAGATGAGATATCTAATAATTTAGAAAAGACCAACTCTTAAATTGCAAAGCTTTGCATTTATCGTCCATGTCACTCTTCATGTTTGGTGCTCTGGACTTCTGGTTGAATTGTGAATAACTAAATCTGCTCTCTTAATTCAGAAAGTGGACAGGAATGTTGTGTCCTGACATAGAATCAGGAGATGTACAATCAGTATGGATAGAAATGAGGAATTGTAAGGGTAAAAAGACCCTAATGAGAGTTATCTGCAGGCCCCCAAACAGTAGCCTCGACATAGGGTGCAAGTTGAAACGAGCTAAAATTGGCATGTCGCAAATGTAATGCTACGGTGGTTATGGGATATTTCAACATGCAGGCAGACTGGGAAAATCAGTTTGATACTGGACCCCAGGAAAGGGAGTTTGTGGAGTTCCTCCAAGATGGATTCTTAGAACAGCTTGTACTGGTGCCTACCAGGGAGAAGGCAATTCTGGATTTAGTGTTGTGTAATGAACCTGATCTGATAAGGGAATTCAAGGTAAAAGAGCCATAAGGAGGCAGTGATCACTATATGATAAGTTTTACTCTACAAATTGAGAGGGAGAAGGGAAAATCAGAAGTGTCAGTATTGCAGTATAGCAAAGGGGATTACAGAGGCATGAGGCAGGAGCTGGCCAGATTAGACTGGAAGGAGACCCTAGCAGGGAAGATGGTGGAACGGCAATGGCAGATATTCCTGGGAATAATGCAGAAGTTACAGGATCAATATATCCCAAAGAGGAGGAAAGATTCTAAGAGGAGTAAGAGGCACCCGTGGCTGACAAGGGAAGTCAAGGACAGCATAAAAATAAAAGAGAAGTATAACATAGCAAAGAAGAGTGGGAAGCAAGAGGATTGGGACTCTTTTAAAGAGCAGCAGAAAATAACTAAAAAGGCAATATGGGGAGAAAAGATGAGGTACGGGGGTAAGCTAGCCAATAATATAAAGGAGGATTGTAAAAGCTTTTTTAGGTATGTGAAGAGGAAAAAAATAGTCAAGGCAAATGTGGGTCCCTTGAAGACAGAAGCAGGGGAATTTATTATGGGGAACAAGGAAATGGCAGATGAGTTGAACCGGTACTTTGGATCTGTCTTCACTAAGGAAGATACAAACAATCTCCCAGATGTTGTAGTGGTCAGAGATCCTAGGGTGACGGAGGAAATAAAGGAAATTCACATTAGGCAGGAAATGGTGTTGGGTAGACTGATGGGACTGAAAGCTGATAAATCCCATGGGCCTGATGGTCTGCATCCAAGGGTACTTAAGGAGGTGGCTCTAGAAATCGTGGACGCATTGGTGATCATTTTCCAATGTTCTATAGATTCGAGATCAGTTCCTGTGGATTGGAGGGTAGCTAATGTTATCCCACTTTTTAAGAAAGGAGGGAGAGAGAAAATGGGAAATTATAGACCAGTTAGTCTGACATCAGTGGTGGGGAAGATGCTGGAGTCAATTATAAACGACGAAATTGTGGAGCATTTGGATAGCAGTAACAGGATTGTTCCGAGTCAGCATGGATTTACGAAGGGGAAATCATGCTTAACTAATCTTCTGGAATTTTTTGAGGATGTAACTAGGAAAATTGACAGGTGGATGTAGTGTACCTTGACTTTCAGAAAGCCTTCGACAAGGTCCCACATAGGAGATTAGTGGGCAAAATTAGAGCACATGGTATTGGGGGTAGGGTACTGACATGGATAGAAAATTGGTTGGCAGACAGAAAGCAAAGAGTGGGGATAAATGGGTCCCTTTCAGAATGGCAGGCAGTGACTAGTGGGGTACCGCAAGGATCGGTGCTGGGACCGCAGCTATTTACAATATACATTAATGACTTGGATGAAGGGATTAAAAGTACCATTAGCAAATTTGCAGATGATACAAAGCTGGGTGGTAGTGCGAACTGTGAGGAAGATGCTATGAGGTTGCAGGGTGACTTGACAGGTTGTGTGAGTGGGCAGATGCATGGCAGATGCAGTTTAATGTGGATAAGTGTGAGGTTATCCACTTTGGTGGTAAGAATAGGAAGGCAGATTATTATCTGAATGGTGTCAAGTTAGGAAAAGGGGATGTACAACGAGATCTGGGTGTCCTGGTGCATCAGTCACTGAAAGGAAACATGCAGGTACATGCAGCGAAGAAAGCCAATGGAATGTTGGCCTTCATAACAAGAGGAGTTAAGTATAGTAGCAAAGAGGTCCTTCTGCAGTTGTACAGGGCTCTAGTGAGACTGCGCCTGCAGTACTGTGTGCAGTTTTGGTCTCCAAATTTGAGGAAGGATATTCTTGCTATTGAGGGCGTGCAGAGTAGGTTTACTAGGTTAATTCCTCGAATGGTGGGACTGTCATATGTTGAAAGACTGGAGCGACTAGGCTTGTATACACTGGAATTTAGAAGGATGAAAGGGGATCTTATCGAAACATGTAAGATTATTAAGGGGTTGGACACGTTAGAGGCAGGAAACATGTTCCCAATGTTGGGGGAGTCCAGAACCAGGGGCCACAGTTTAAGAATAAGGTGTAGGCCATTTGGAACGGAGATGAGGAAAAACTTTTTCAGTCAGAGAGTTGTAAATCTGTGGAATTCTCTGCCTCAGAAGGCAGTGGAAGCCAGTTCTCTGAATGCATTCAAGAGAGAGCTAGATAGAGCTCTTAAGGATAGCGGAGTCAGGGGAGAAGGTAGGAACGGGGAACTGATTGAGAATGATCAGCCATGATCACATTGAATGGTGGTGCTGGCTTGAAGGGCCGAATGGCCGACTCCTGCACCTATTGTCTATTGATATTCTCCATTAATGCTGTCTGATCTGCTGAGCACTTCCACCATTATCTGTTTTCATTTTGGATTTTCCAATTGGGATTTTGCTCTTGTATTAGATGGTAATGATAGAATGCAAGGCTGCAGTAATTTTTTCAAGAAACCTTTTTCAAGGATGTTTGAGATCAATCAATAGTTAAATTGAAAAATGTTTTCAAGTTGCTTTGAAGTGTTAATACTTAAATTATTTAGTAGTATTTAACACCTTCTTGCAGTTCATTGGCTTGGTGTTAAATACTGGTGCTTATACCAAGAACATTCCGGTCGGCCACATAAGATTGTGTTCGGTTCTGTTATGCTTGGGTAAAAGCCAGGTTTTTGGAAACTGGAGGAGTAGTGTGTGCAATGTCTGCAACTGCATGAAGTAGAATTTTGATTGTAGATGTTGTATTGTCTACAAGGTATAAGCCAAACTGTTCTTTTTGCCTTAAATTTTTCAAATGTTTTTTCCTTAATACTCTCAGAATCTATTGGCTCTACAAGTCATTACACATCAAGCATTTTCAAGTTGGTGCTATTTTATTTGGACCAGCTGTAGACAAATTAAAAAGATAAGGAGGATTTGGAGGAGAAAAGTTGACAAGGATTCCACTCTACATCGCTATCCGACAAGGGCTGAAGTTTGTGTGATTGGACGTAGGGTGCGGTGTTCAGCAGAGAACTTGTCATGTGCACTCTGACAGCATTTTCTCATTGCTTCGGCTCAAGGACAATAAATCTAGCTTCTAAAAGCAATATTAACTGGATTTAATATTCCGAAGGCAGGAGCCTTTCTTCCGTACTGTGAGCTTTTGGCAATCTGGTTAGTTTCTCAACATGACAATTAATTGCTGCATTTTCCTCAGCAAACATTCAGCAACAACAATGTTACTGCCACATGAGCACACATGCAGCAAGCTCAGTGGCAAGTGCTGAAATGCAACTGCATTCTTTGACACTGGACCACAACTTGCCTCAAACTGGTGTGGACCAAATTTGCAGTCAAGTGCCCTTTAACCTTGCAGAGGAGGTTAATTACTATGCCTACAATGCAAATGTCGCTGTAAATAACATTGCAAAATTGTGATTAAGGCACTATATAAACAAAATAATTGTTCCTTCAATAGCTGTGTAAAAAGAACACACCCAGGGTTGGGGATGGTGGGAGAATTGTATTTTTGGTGTGCACTTCATTTGGGTAAATTTTGATTTGATCTGTGTTCAGTGATTTGTGAAACGCATTGAAGCTCAGGACAAATTCCCACGCATTCCATTGCCACTACATCATTTTGTAAGCCTGACTTCATTTTTAATGTGCTGCAAAACATATTACATTGGTGTTGTGTTTGTTTTGTTTGCTACCAGTCGTGGAGTTGGTCCTAAATTTAGAATACACATCTGAAAAGTTTCACCTTTCCTGCAGCAAAGCGATTTATTGGGATGGAATTGGGAATGGAGAGAAACAAGTTTGAAGGATCCTTCTGAAAGACTTTGAGTTCAAAGAATTTAACAGCTGAAGAGAATGCTGGTTGGGAATGTATTAACTGGAAGAAAAATTGCTATTTTCATTTCATCTTGCACGTTATTCTTGGAACCAGTTGCAGGTGTAGTTTTGGGCATTATTGAGAATTGGTACATGTGCATAGATTGGTTTCGCAGTTAAATAGTTAACATTTGTGTTCTGCCAGCTAATTCAAGTAATCGAGCATGAAACCTTTCGAAAGGAAGGGTTCAGCTGTTCCAGATTTGTCGGGCTACATTAGATCAAATTTTGCTCATTTTTAATCATTAACACTGCTGTAACCAATGCACAGAAAAGGAAATTGATAACATTTTGCTGAACTTTAAAATTAGGTACTTTAAATCCAATTTGCATAGCCATTTATTTTCCTCTTCAAATTTGCAAAGTGCAATCATATTAAGAGTATTGCAAGCACATGTAGAAGAGTATCTAGGCTACTGACTAAGATTTTTCAATGGAAAAACATGGAAACAAAACTGCAGATGCTAGTTAACTCACAAAAGGAGACAAAGTGCCGGAGTACCTCAGCAGGTCAGGCAGCATCTCTGGAGAATATGGATAAGTAATGTTTTGGGTCAAGACCCGTCTTCATACCTCTCCATGTTTTCCAGCGATGTTGCCTGACCTACTGAGTTACTCCAGCGCTTGTGTTTTCAAGAGATAATTTGATTTAGCTTTCAGGGTTAAAGGAATCAAGGGTTTTGGGGGGAAAAGCCAGAAAGAGGTACTGATTTTAGATGATCAGCTATGATCATATTGAATGACGGCGCTGGCTCGAAGGGCTGAATGGCCTACTCTTGCACCTATTTTCCTATGCTTCTTTGTGCCCTTTTGCTGCTTAATGGAAAGATGTTTTCAGATCTGGCTTTTCCCCTTATCTTTTCTCTATGGTACAGATATTAAATGTGCAAATTGGCAGTATTCTCAGCCTGTTTGAAGCATCCAAAGGCAAGATAGATTTTTAGATATTGAGTATTGAAGAGTATAGGGATTATGCAGGGAAGTAGTGTGGAAATAGTAAAATATAAACTATTATCAACTTGAAATGTGGAGCAGGCATGACAATAGACAATAGGTGCAGGAGTAGGCCATTCAGCCCTTCGAGCCAGCACCGCCATTCAATGCGATCATGGCTGATCACTCTCAATCAGTACCCCCTTCCTGCCTTCTCCCCATACCCCCTCACTCCGCTATCCTTAAGAACTCTATCCAGCTCTCTCTTGAAAGCATCCAACGAACTGGCCTCCACTGCCTTCTGAGGCAGAGAATTCCACACCTTCACCACTCTCTGACTGAAAAAGTTCTTCCTCATCTCCGTTCTAAATGGCCTACCCCTTATTCTTAAACTGTGGCCCCTTGTTCTGGACTCCCCCAACATTGGGAACATGTTTCCTGCCTCTAATGTGTCCAATCCCCTAATTATCTTATATGTTTCAATAAGATCCCCCCTCATCCTTCTAAATTCCAGTGTATACAAGCATAATTGCTCCAGCCTTTCAACATACGACAGTCCTGCCATTCCGGAAATTAACCTAGTGAACCTACGCTGCACGCCCTCAATAGCAAGAACTCAATAGCTTACTCGTACTTCTGTCTGTTGTATTTGTGCACTTTTCCCATTGTTATCTTTCCTGCCTGCCTTTAGCAATACAATCTCTAGGAATACCAAAAGAACTTGCTGCAAAAAAATGCAGATCAATTAAAGGAGTAAAAGATTTAGTTAGTGTTACTACTGCTTCATATAGATTCTATTTTTCTAGAAAGATGGATAACACCAGCAAGGCCAAATTTATCGTCGAACTCTACTTGGCCTCAGTAGAGATGATACAAAACTGCTTTGCTCATCATGTTCAGTGTTCCCAAGATTGACCCCAGAATTGTATGATGTGATAAACGGTAACATATCTTCATGTTTTGATGTGTCATTTGAAGGGAACAATGATGTAACTTTGGAAACAAGTAACTGCAGGTGCTGAAATGTTGAGCAAAATGCAAAGTGCTGGAGAAACTCAGTGGGTCAGGTAGCATCTGTGTAGGGAAATAGATGATGTTTTGGGTTGGGACTCTTCGGACTGAAGATGATGTAAACTTGCTGCTTTTGTTCTGGCCATTTATAATGTTAGCTGGGCTGGGTGCTGATGTTATACTAACCTTGGCGAGATGCCACAGCACATTCTGTCCAATGATTTGTATTGTTTGTAGAATTACCTATTCTGCCATTGTACTTTACCTTTTTGATTAGAACAAAGTCTTCACTTTATTGTGAACAAATACTTGTCTTGTATTCCAACTGAAAGCCTTCCCTTTCAGTTTTCCCGCAATGAAGCAACTCTACAATTCTCTGCATGGAACTTCTGGCATTTCTCACAGATTATGTTCTCTTGAAGTTACCTTTAAAATCTTTTTAATAGCTCTTTTTTTCTGTAATTGTCCCTTATTGAAGTTCAAACATGTTAAAAATGACATTTATCTTGATAAGGTATTTGGCAGATACCACACTCTTCATATCTGACAGTGTTAGTTAAGCATACTTCACTTAATGTTGCAATTTTTATTTCCATCTCCATGTAGGTTGTGCTCTGTAAAATATCAAGGAGTTTAATTGTGCATAGAGGACCAACAAATATTGGACATTTTGCAGTAACTTGGCTTGGAAAGGTGTAATGCTGGTACAACAATCTTGACTAATACCACAAATAGATGCCTTTTGCAATTGCTCTAGAAATTGCAGGTTGTGCAATTTTTGTGGGGATTCCAGTATGTATGTCTGTGTATGTGTGTCTGTATGTGCATGTCTCAAATGAGTCAATATGTGAGAAGAATGCAAAACTCATCAGAAAATGGCTTTTTTTGAGGTCACCTTATTTTCAATGTTGGCAGCCACTGTTATGAGTTAAGGCCGAAATACGTGCACTGAATAAATGGTAAATTGTGAACACTATGTTAAACAGGGGCACAACTTCACCTTTTCACATAGTGGTGAAAAAGGATCAGAGGAATACGAAGCTGAAACCACCCTTAATGATGGATATATCTGCCTATAATACTCCCCTCTCACCTGGTTCCACCTAGCACCATCTGGTGCCTGCCTCACCCCTCATCTCTTTATACTTGCTGTATCCCCAACTCACACAATTCTGATGCAGGACATCAAGCCAAAAAAGTCAACCATATCTTTGCTTCCCTCGATGCTGCCTGACCTGTCAAGTTCCTCCAATGGTGTTTGAAGAAAAATGGTGTTTGAAGAAAAAGACCATGAACCTAGGTGAAAGTATCATGTTCTATTAGGCAGCTTTGATCCTTGACCTCGGACCTGAACTACCTACAACAGGTATTTCAAGACACTGGGATGATGCTCTCTAGTGTTTCTGCAAAGTCCTCCCAATTCAATAGAAGGACAAGCCAACCATCAGCATTATCTCAGAGGCCACCGTAACCTAGCACTGAAGTGCACCACAGTTGCAGCTTGTTGGTGCATTCCGGCAGCTCAAAGTTCCCAATGCAAAGTTTGTGTGCCCAATACAGGTCTTCCCCAGCTGACAAACCTCCGTGTATAGTCCATTTATGAGATTGAGGTATGAATTTGTCATCAACTGCGGAGTTCCAGGCATCTCCTGCCACGTGGGAACTTGGTTCACAGAAGCATTTTGGACTTCCAAACTATTTGGGGTGCAAATAGTTTATAGGAATGGAACCTTGCCATAACCAGGGCAAACTGTACCGGACTCTGATATCAAACACTATTCCGAACATTTGTCAAGGAAGAGATGACCAGAATTACAAAAGATATTCAAGAATTTCTCAAAGCTTCCTTGAAATAATTGCAACATCTTCACTGACCTTTGGTACAACTTGGTCCATGAGTACTTGGAGGAGAAGGATCATTTGGGGAAATATTGAGAACCTCAAAGCCCTGCATCAGTGGCACATAGAGGTCCCTGCATAAGTAGAGGATGGAGTGGACCACTTCACAAATGACCCACCCATCTACCTCTTCAGCTGTCGCCTGCCCCATCTGTGGTATACTCTGCTATTCCCATGTTGACTTCATCAGTCACCTCTGAACCCACGGGTGGGAGCAGACAGTCCCTGATGGTCCATTTGCATATAAGAAAGAAATCAAATTTGTTCATAACCCATGAGTGCAGGGGCTTTCTACGTAAAGGAAAAATGGTACTGCAAAAATGAAAGACACAGCATATTAGGATCTAGGTTTGGGTAGCTTTCGATGAGAAACCACCTGTGGCCTGTTAGCTCCTTAATTTTTCTATATGTTTACTAAAATGCTTCCTAAATATTTCTAGCATTTCCCCTTCATTTTTCAGCCATATTGTACACATAAGATGTCTGTCTTTTTTTCTCCATTGCAATGGGTATGGATGATTTTGAATTTTTTTCTCCACTTTTTTTCTAGCTGCTGAGCTCCACAAAATCTTTTTGTATTGTTTGAAATGCAAATACTGACCCAAGCTCCAGCAGATGTCTTTTAAAACAGCCTTGGGTTTGACACCAATTTTCTGCTTGGATTATTATGTGCTCAGGAACAATAACATCTTTTCTCAGTGCTTCATTTTGTGCAAGATTGGTTCCAGACACATTACCAAGCTTAATCCCTTGTACTGAGCACTGTCCATTGTATTCAGGCTGCTGGATCAGTTTGAGAAATATGTTGCTCTGGTGCATTTGATGGAAAGACTGACCCAGGTGCTTTGGTTAAAGGTGAGGTGTCTCATTGGTAATTAAACTTTCTGTGAGACTTTATACTTTGGTTGCTTATGCTGGCAGAATATAAAGGCACAAAGGTTAAATGTTCAACTTCTAACAATGTCCACTTTATTAATGTAGTACATGAGAGGGATCACATTTTAAGCTACATGATTTGGACTTTCTCCTTTCCTGAGGGAGGGACACCAGCAGCATTTTAGTCATTGTGCGGCATGAAACCTGTACTCGCTGGAGTTTAAAAGGATGAGGGGGGCCTCATTGAAACTTACCGAATAGTGAAAGGCTTGGATAGAATGGATGTGGAGAGGATGTTTCCACGATATAGATTCTTGATTTATACGGGTGTCAGGGGTTATGGGGAGAAGACAGGAGAATGGGGTTAGGAGGGTGAGATAGATTAGCCATGACTGAACAGCGGAACAGACTTGATAGGCCAAATGACCTAATTCTGCTCCTATCACCTATGACCTTATGAAACAGGCATTTCAGCCAACTGACAGTGCAGGCCATCGAGCACCCATTTACACTGATTCTTCAACTAAAATACCATTTTATTCTTTACCACAATCCTATCAATCCTCCTCAGATTCTACCATTCACCTAATACTGGAGGCAATTTACAGTAGCCATTTAACCTACCAATTTATAAGGCTTTGAGATGTGTGAGAAAATTCGAGCATCCTGGGGTAATCTATATGATCACAGGGAGAATGTGCAGATTTTACACAGAGTGTGTTAGGGGCCAGAAATGAACCTAGTTCACTGGAGCTGTGAGGCAGCATCTCTATAAATTGCGTCACTGCTGGGGAATAGCACAATATCTGGGAGTATACAATAGTTTAGGGACCAAAGTTTGGTATGTATCTCTGTTCTCATGCAGAAGACACAATTATTTATGTCCAATTAAATAGGAGGGTCTCGACCCGAAACGTCACCCATTCCTTCTCTCCCGAGATGCTGCCTGACCTGCTGAGTTACTCCAGCATTTTGTGAATAAATAGGCAGATGGACCATTTTAACGGATCATCTGTATGACTGACTCTGTCAATGTGGCGTTCCCTCTGTTGTGCATTGGAAGATATTTGGAGTGAATCTTCTGACTAAAAATAGACAATAGGTGCAGGAGGAGGCCATTCGGTCCTTCGAGCCAGCACCACCATTCAATGTGATCATGGCTCTCAATCTGTACCCCGTTCCTGCCTTCTCCCCATACCCCCTGACTCCGCTATCCTTAAGAGCTGTATCTCGCTCTCTCTTGAATGCATTCAGAGAATTGCCCTCCACTGCCTTCTGAGGCAGAGAATTCCACAGATTCACAACTCTCTGACTGAAAAGGTTTTTCCTCATCTCCGTTCTAAATGGCCTACCACTTATTCTTAAACTGTGGTCCCTGGTTCTGGACTCCCCCAACATTGGGAACATGTTTCCTGCCTCTAACGTGTCCAACCCCTTAATAATCTTATATGTTTCGATAAGATCCCTTCTCATCCTTCTAAATTCCAGTGTATACAAGCCTAGTTAGCCTAAATAGGTTAGAACTTTAACCTGTTTACTCTTTTGACCCTATAAAGCTTTATTTTCTTGCTTCAGAAATATTAGTCACTGAGTATTCTGAGAAAAAAAATGTGCAAGGAGAACTAAGATGATCAAATTAAGTTTTCTTAAAGAAATAATCCAGTTTGTGAGTTCTGCAATTCAGTAGGTCAGAGACACATTTGGCTGAAATTATGCCATTAGCTTTTTTGTCAGTTCTCAGGCTGTTGGGCTTATTTACTGTATGATAAGTGTTCAATTGGCATATGCACTGATAACAGAACAAAGAAATTGCTCCAATTTCACAGGTGCATGAACATAAAACAAGTAGTATAAGTCTGAAGAAGGGTCTTGACCTGAAACGTCACCCATTCCTTCTCTCCCGAGATGCTGACTGACCTGCTGAGTTACTCCAGCATTTTGTGAATGAACACAAAACAAGATATACAATAAACAATAATACAGTAAATCGTCAGTTATGCTAGTTAACAGATCATGGCAGTAGAAGCCATAGTGCAACCAATAAAAAGTCCTGTCCCGCTGAGTTACTCCAGCTTTTTGTGTCTAAAAATCCATAGTAGTTTGGTGCTGATGTAGGGTTGTGGTTAGGATTGTTCAGTGTGGTTAAAGGGCCAGATTGTTAATGGGAAGAAATTATTACAGGTGGCTTATTAAAACCCGAAGGAATTTTCTGTTATATACTTCCTGAAAAATTGTATAAATCAGCTAATGGCCAACAAAAATGATCTCAATTTTATTTAAATCATTAGTATTGGTACGAGCAAAACATGAACTGTTGGACTAACCCAGCGGGTCAGGCAGCATCAATGGAGGGAAAGGAATAGGTGACATTTCGGGACGGAACCCATCAGACTGTCTGAAGACGGGTCTTGGTCTGAAACGCCATCTATCCTTTCCCTCCACAGATGCTGCCTGTCCCGCTGAGTTACTCTAGCACTTTGTGTTTTTGTCAATATTTCAGCATCTGCAGGCCCTTATGTCCAGAGAGTGAATTTTATCTCTAAAATCTCGAAAATATAAGATGTATAGGAGCCAGCTGCTTCAGCCTGGTCTGGCTTTAAACTAGATTGTGGTTGGTTTTCTATCTTTCTATGGTCCTGCCTATCGCCACATCCAGAATTTAAATCTATTCCCTGAATGCCATTAAGTTTGGATAGATAATTCCAAATGTGCACCTGTTTTCATGAAATATATTTAAACCAGCATCTGCAGTTCTTTCCTACATATTCATGAAATATATCTTCATTTCAGTTCTCAGTGGCCTAGCCCTTATTTTGAATCGCCTTGGTTCAAATACCACTTGTCTTGCCAATTGCGTGCTGCACATGTTTTCGGTGATCTGCCCATCCAGGCCCCTTTGAACAACAAAATTCCCAATGTCTTACGTTATGCAATATAATCACCATTTCTGTTTGTTCCACTTGAATAATCTCGTTCCATATTGTACTACTTTTGGCATGCTGTTCTCGTTTTCTTAGCTTGTGTCCTTTTGAAGCCTCTTTGCATCCTCATCACTGCTTGCATTCCAGGTATGTGTGACATTTGTTTATTGCTGCATTTCTCCGGTATGGTCATTTGTCACTCTTCCTCTGCTAAAGTTATTGGGTGATCAATATTTGACCATCTTTCATCGTTTGTAGTTGGTGATCTTGTATGACCTACAATTTCAAGTATATTTGACCCTCTGAGCAGAACACTTCACGCATATCAATGGTGAATAGCTTTACCATCAAATGCACCCTGAAAACTTTGGCCTAATGAATGTAAAACTTGATCTTTTAAGCCCCAGCCAATAGATTCTTAATGAATCAACTGCTTTTGAAGGTCACTAACAGTTAACTGTTGCTCACAACTGAATTCTTGACTAATTTATTGGATGCCATGAATTTTATAGCCAGAATCTTATGACTTGCTGTTGCATTGCAAACTGCTTTTGCCATGTGTCATCATTAAAGACAAGAATTTGGTGGAGCTCAAACATTTAATGGGGAATCAGGGTTGCAGAACATTTGGGAATAACTTTAAGCCGGACTGATCATGTTGATGTTTCTTCTTTCTGACAGTGCTGCAATTGATGACTCTTTGATCACCAATACCTCCACTGAAGTTTTAAGCTATCCCGAGTGGGAATTAAGTAATTGAATTAGTGAGGGTAATGAGAATTTTAAAGTTGACATTGCTGCTGCTGCTTCGACAGTTTGTCATATGATTCTGATCTTCAGTATTATTTGTTCAAGTCCCTTGTTTAAAAAAATGTAGCCGGGGGAACAAAATTCAATGAAGCAGTCATGCATGACTAAATTCTGTAGTGAAAGCAGCACAAAATTATTTTAATTGAAAAATAATCATTTATTGCAGTGCAATTTTGTGCATTAAACTGCTTTACAATTTCAATGAAAACAGAATGGAGCCCAGAAGTATTTACAAGCAAAGTTCTCCTAATTTGGCATGGTGTAGGTTATACTGAGCAGCAAAAAAATAAATAAAATTGGCAGATATAGCTGAGGTTAACTTGATCTGTACATTTCAAGTCATGGGTTCATCTGTTTCTGGTTAAAGTGCCATGTACTGAATGCTGGGAGCTTGAGACTTTGCGGGGAAGATCCAATTAAAGCAACAATGAGCGTTTCTGACAACTGACTTTCACCGTACCACCTCTGAAGTCTTAAGATATCCCAATTAGGAATTAAGTAATTGAATCAGTGAGGGCAAAGATGAGATTCTGCTGGTCCGGCTGCCTGTATGATTATGACGTTATTTGTTCAAGTCATTGTCAGTGGACACACAAACAAACATACATGTTACCCGTAGATTGGTGCAGTTCAAACCACAACCATAGTAACTTTGAATAGCCAGTGAGAGGAACAGTCGGAAAAGCTTACAATTCGGTACTTTGGAGGAAGACATCCATCAAATCATATTGTAGAAGATGGTATGGTTAAGTGTTGAAAAGAAAAGCTGTGTTGTCCACATAAATGTGGTGTAATGAAGAATGGCAGTGACTGTAATTGGAACATATGTCTAATGAAGTGCCGAAAATGAGAGCAGTGGTATACATTAGGTTAGTTCAGCTTTGCAATAAAGTTTGATTTGTGGCTTATTTAGCTGGGCATGGTTAAAAATCAAGTGCTGGAGAAAACTGGCTGATCAGGCAGCAGTTGTGGAAGGAACGGACAAATCACCTGTTGGGTCAGGACCCTGCTTCAGACTGGGAACGGGGAGTAGCTGGAAAAAGGGGAGGTGAGGGTGGTGTAAAGTCTTGTAAGTGATAGGTATGTACAGGTTGTCAATAGTCAATAGTCGTTTATTTGTCACATACACATAAATGTGTAGTGAAATGAAACATTACCCGCAGTTAAACAATAAGACCAATAAGAATAATCAATAAAAATGCAATAACACATACAATCACAACTAACACCAAACAAAAAGAAACATCCATCACAGTGAGTCTCCTCCAGTCCCTTCTCACTGTGATGGAAGGCCAAAAATGTCTTTTTCTCTTCCCTGCCGTCTTCGCCTGCGGTCAGGCTGTTGGAGTTGCCACGTCGGGGCGGTCGGGGCTCCCGATATTGAAGCCCCCGCTGGACGGTGAAAGGTCCACGGCCTATTTCAGGCCGCGCCGGACGGTGAAAGGTCCGCGGTGGGCTGACCCAAGCCCCGCGATTTGGGACGGGCGAACACGCTGCCTCTGCCGCTGCCGGAGCTCCCGATGTCGGCCCCCACCCAGGGGCCTGCGGGCTTCCGACATCCACGTGGCCCGCGCCGGAGCCTCCGGAGACGAATCGCAGCCGCTCCCGCAGCATCCGCAGGCAGCCAGCGCCGCAGGTGGTGAGTCCGGGCCGCGGGCTCTGCGAACCAGAGCCCCAGGTGGTCCCAGGTGCATGGCCGGTGGTAGGCCGCAACGGGAACGGAGACACGACACAGAAACAAAGGTCGCGTCTCCGTTCGGGAGAGAGAATTTTACAGTTCCCGTTCCCTCCCCCCCCCCCCCCAAACATAACATACAAACACTACACCATATTAAAACTACAATTCATACAAAAACAACAAAAAACACAAAAGACAGACGGACTGCAGGCAAGCCGCAGCTGCAACGGCAGAGACAGGCGGGGGAAGATGTTTGGTAGATGGGTGGTATAAGTGACAAATGCTAGAGGTGAAAAGACGACAGAAGGGTGTCGGATTAGGAGAGTAGTGATATGTAAAGACAGCGGGAGGGATATGGGTGCGAGAGGACAGGGAGGATGAAGAGTGGGCATAAAAGGTCATGTGATAGGAGCAGAATTAGACCATTCGGCCCATCAAGTCTGTTCCGCCATTCAATCATGGCCAATCTATCTCTCCCTCCAAACCTCATTCTCCTGCCTCCTCCCCAAAGCCCCAGACACATTAATAATCAATAATCTATTTATCTCTGCCTCAAAAATTAGGTGTTCTAAACCAGGACATCCCTCATTCTTTAGGGAACAGGGGTTCCTTGGTACCCCGCAGCTCTGTCCTTGCTCCCCCTCCCCTGGTCGCAACAGAGACAGAGTCCCCCTAGTCCTTACCTTCCACCCCATCAGCCGTCGCATACAACACATAATCCTCCGAAATGTTCGCCACCTCCAACGGGATCCCAACACTAGTCCCATCTTCCCATCTCCTCCCCTTTCTGCCTTCCACAGAGACCATTCTCTCCGCAACTCCCTGGTTAACTCATCCCTTCCCACCCAAACCACCCCCTCCCCAGGTACCTTCCCCTGCAACCGCAAAAGATGCAACACCTGTTCTTGTACCTCCTCCCTCGACTCTGCCCAGAGACCCCAACAGTCCTTTCAGGTTAGGGAGAGGTTCACTTGCACCTCCTCCAACCTCATCTACTATATCCGTTGTTCAAGATGTGGACTCGTACATCGGCGAGACCAAACGTTGACTGGGCGATTGCTTCGCTAAGATTACCTGATCTCCCGGTTGCTAATCTTCCTGGGAGATTACCAGATCTCCCGGTTGCTAAACACTTTAATTCTCCTTCTCTTATCCGCACAGACCTTTCGGTCTTAGGTTTCCTCCATTGTCAGAGTGAGGCTAAATGCAGATTGGAGGAACAGCATCTCATATTTCGCTTGGGCAGCTTACAGCCAAGTGGCATAAATATTGATTTCTCTAACTTCAGGTAACCCATGGCATTCCCTCTCTCTCTCTATCCCTCCCCCACTCAAGTCCCACACTTCTCATTTTTACCCAACAAACAGCTAGCAAAGGCCTGTTTATCATCGTCACTTTTTTGCATATCTTTCATTCGTTGTTCTTTATCTCTCTATATAGTCGTCTATCTCATTTCCCTTATCCCTAGCTAGTCTGAAGAAGGGTGTTGACCAGAAACGTCACCTATTCTTTCTCTCCAGTGATGCTGCTTGTCCCGCTGAGTTTCTCCAGATTATCATAATGGTGTTTGTCACAACTTGTGTACATATTGTTGCTGCTTTTTTTTTATTTTACCACAGTGACAGCACCTCAGATGTATTTTGTTTGCTGTAAAGACCATTGAGGTGGCCTCGGACCATGAAAGATTCTATGCAAATGAAGTGTTGTCTTTCTTCGGCTGGATTGTGCTCCCACTTGGCATTCATGCCTATTCATCTTCCTTTCTCATGTAGGAAGGAACTACAGATGCTGGTTTAAACTGAAGATGGACGCAAAAAGCTGGAGTAACTCTGCAGGACATTTAGACATTGAGTTTGAAGAAGGGTCTTGACATGAAACATCACCCATTCCTTCTCTCCAGAGATGTTACTCCAGCATTTTGTGTCGATCTTCCTTTCTTGTCAGGGGTACCAGAAGCGCCTCACAGGAGAAACATAAATACCATTGCCCACTTTGAATTTGGAATACAATATTTGCTCTTCATAATGTCCGTGTAGTGTGAAACGTAGAATGGTTGATGTCTTTGCTGAGCATTCACTCCATGAGTGTGACCCCAAGCTTCCTGTCATGAATTGAAATCCTCTGCCCAACTCCCTATCCAGACAACTGCTCCCTCCTCTGTTACAGAAGATTGAGGAATTGCATTTCTTTCCATTGGGTACTTTATGCCTTCCTGGATTTGGCATTAGGTTGAGTTTATTCTGAAAAGTTTATTCTTAAGCTCCGCCAGCAGCTTTGGCCTTGATCCAGCTGTGACGGCCCCCATAGAGTTCTTTGTTGACCCATTGTTGCCCACCTTTTGCCTTGCGATTTGACTTTTTGACTTGTGATTGTATTATCTCCACTGTCCTCTCCTTTTGAGTTTGTCCTCTTCACTTACCTGATTCTACCGCATAAGCTGTATCTAATTTTCTTCTAACTAATTCAGATGAACAGTCAGAATCCCAAGTCCATTTTAACCTCCAAATCTGCTTCCTGGCCTGTGTTTCTAGTATTTTGGGGTTTTTAATCGTATTTAGGACATGTTACATCCATTCATTCATTCATTGCTGAACTTCCTTTTGGAAAAAGTGAATAAATTGAATGTTCTTTTCAGCAAAATCTTGATTTGTCATTTGATATTTGGGTAAACAAGCCTTTTTGGTGACCTTTTCACCCATGTCTTTATTGAAAAAAAATTAAGTGTGTGGCATATGCTGAAGGTTTTAAAAGCAAAAGTAGGGCATACATTACAGTTGATAGCAAGTCACTAAGGATTAGCAATGAAACGAGTATGCCAGGAAGCTGTATTATTGATTAATAGTTTAACCATCAATTGTCAGTATGAATAATTTTCATCCAGCAGGATACTTAGGTTGCTCAGAAAAATCAACAGTGAAGCCAGTCATTTTCTAATCTAAGCAACATATTTTCAGTATAGTCTTGATAACGCATCTACAACGCCAATTTTTAAAGCTGATTTGGACCAATGATTCACTCCCTTAAAGATGGTTTCCCCTTGAAAAATTAGGAGAAATTTGTTGCACAACTAAACTATCAAAGTGGAACAATTGCACCAACTTGATCCATGAACCACTATTGGCCATTATTTAATGGGCAATCATTGTAGTTATATAAAAAGTGAATACATGTACAATACCAAACTATATACAACCTGCACCGTCAAAAATGGTGTTTTGTGAAAGAAGTTTTACAACTGCCCATCAGTATCACAAGTATGACTTGACAGATGAGTTCCCCCCTCCCCAAGAAAGTGTAAACTTGAATTATTGATGAGCTATGAGCGAGTTGTTGTGTATTTCAATTCCTCAAGGTTTGCTGGCTGCACCTGGTTTAATTATTCATGCTTGGCTTCTCATTTGCATTTATGTTAGTAGTTAAAAGATGTTCTGTTGTCCAGGCTTAATTGCAATGTCTAAATAAACGGGGTAACTCTACTGTTTTAATTTAGTCATTGTACATCTATGACTAAATGCCTAAAATATGCCTTTCTTTTCAACTATTGCAATATTGGGCAAACCCTAAGCATTTGTATACATTGGGTATGCAGTAAAGAATTTCACTGTGCCTTGTCACATGTGACAGCAAAGTATTCCATTCCATTAGTGAAATTGCAAAGAATGGTCAGTTGTGCTTTTATTGAATTGTAGCCTCTCCTGGTTGACATCCAGCCATGCACCTTAAATGAATTAATTGCCAATGATATTTGTACATGTTTTATGGACGATCATGGTGTCCAAAGAGGAGGAAAAGTAAACTACAAGTAACCTACCAATAATAATCTTAAACACTTTACAGCAATTAGATTGCTAAACTTGATTGTTAAGGGAATTCAATCTCCAGACCAGCTGCTTGTAGACTTAGAACCTCTCAAATGGCTTAGGGAGAAATTCACAGTGGAGTTCAAAAGGCTGATGATCATACACCAATATCATCACCAAGTAACTTGTCATTTTTAAAAGTTACTTAAAAAGGATTACTAGAAAATTTGTTTTTTTGTGATTAAGTCCTTTTCAACCAATTTATTTAAATAGGACAAAATTGCCTCACTGAAGTATTTAGAGATGTTTTGCAAACAAAATTTGGATATTTTTTTTAAAACAGCTTAAAAGGTTACAGTTTGGTATTCTGCAGATGAGTTTAAATTTCCATCACCACCCCTGGCAAGTGCGTTCCAAGCACCCACCACTCTGTTTAAAAAAAAAAAATCTTACACAGACCTCTAAACTCCTACCCAACCCCCTCCCCCGGCCTTAAAGATATGTCCTTTAGACTTTGACACCCTGTAGGAAAACAGTTCTGACTGTCTACCCTATCTACAGTATGCCTCTCATCGTTTTGTTTACTTTATCAGGTCTCTCCGGAGAAACAAATTCAAGTTTGTCCCATATCCCCTTATAGCTAATGCCCTCGAATCCAGTCACAATCTGGCAAATCTCTTCTGTACCCTTTACAAAGCCTCCACATCTTCCCAGTTATGGGTCATGAGAACTGCGCGCAATAGTTTAGTTCCCTAATCGTCTGGCAGAATGCCTCATCGTCAGAACTCTCCAACAAATATCAAGGTCTCTCTTGACTGGTGATGAGAAGGGCCCTCCCAGTCAGATCCTTCCTCTCGTCAGAATCACACACTCGAGGAATGGTGCCTTCAGGCGATGAAACTGAGACCTCTGTGGACTATTTTCAAAATTTGTACGTTAAAGAAACAGCTTAAAAGATTACAGTTTTGCGATTCTGCAAAGGAGTGAATCTCCATCACCACCCCTGGCAGTGCAATCCAAGCACCCACCACTCTCTGTTTATAAAAAATAACCGACATGCAAAAGTGGGTCTGGAAGATGGAGAAAGGACCTTGTTCCATGTGACTGATCTATGGGTTATTCCCAAGACAAACATCAAGTGGTACTGGGAGATCATCAACCTGGTGAAATGTGCTCTTTCGTCTGCCCAAATCTTGTTGCTCTTTCAGTACAATGTAAGGGAATGCTGACGACTAGCACATTCCAGAATGCAGGAATACGTGCTGAGGGACACGCTGAATCTTGGTGCAGCCATTGCAAAGGTTTTGTGACGAAGAACTTCAGTTTCGGGACCTCTGCCACTTGTCATTGAGGGACTAACTCTGGTGTCAAACCCTCATAAACATTAAGTTTGTATCATTCCGGGAGGCCACATGAAAGGCAAAGGTCCTCACACTACCAACATGTAGAACTAATGTTGTTGTTGTTGTTGTTGTTCGTCCTTCGGGTTTGAAGATGACCATGACTTCACTTTCAGTTGAAGGATTGGTGACTGTGGGTCCAGAAGTGACTGGTGAGACCAATCCGGGTGCGGAAGGCACGCCCACACATAGGACACAAGTGGATGGGTGCTGCAGTGGAAGTAGCCCGCGCCTTGCGCGCGGTGCGTTTCCTCTGGGCCTCTGCAGTGCGTCTGTTCTCTGCTGCACGGGCTCCTGTGGTGAGCTTGCTGCACCAGGTTGGACGGTCCAGAGCAAGAGACTCCCAAGTGCTGAGGTTGATGTCCAAGTCTTTGAGGGACACTTTGAGGCAGTCCTTAAACCGTTTCTTCTGTCCTCCTACTGAGCGCTTGCCCTGACACAGTTCTCCATACAGAAGCTGTTTCGACACCATAAATGCACTTCTGGTTTAATGTATATATATTTACGAATAAACTATATATTTGAATTTTAGTATGCAACTAGACCAAGTGTTGGGCCCAAACCACTCCTGCATTGGTGCAGCGCCCTCTCCTCCCCCACTCCCCCCTTCCCTCCCTCCCCCCTTGCCGCCCTCCTCCATCCCTCCCCTCCTCCATCCCTCCCCTCCTCCATCCCTCCCCTCCCCCTCCCTCACTCCCCCCTCCCTCACTCCCCCCTCCTTCACTACCCCCTCCCTCACTCCCCCTCCCTCCCTTCCCCTCACTCCCCCCTCCCTCCCCCTCACTCCCCCCTCCCTCCCTTCCCCTCTCCTCCCCCCCTCTCCCTCTCCCTCTCCCCCCAAGGGTTGCCTCTCTTGCATTGGTGCAGCACCCTCTCCTCCCCCACTTCCCCCACTATCCCTTCCCCTGTCCTCCCCTCTCCCTCCCTCCTCCCCCTCCCTCCTCCCCCTCCCTCCCTCCTCCCTCCCCTCCTCCTCCCCCTCCCTCCCTCTCCTCCTCCACCCCCTCCCCCACCCTCCCCCTCCCAATCTGAAATGTCACCTATTCATTCATCCACGTATGCTGCCTGCCCGGCTAAGATCCTCCAGAACTCTGTTTTTCTCATGTTCCAACTCTCCTCAATGTGCCGGGCTCCATTAAGCTTGTTCCGTGGACTTGCCTTTGTTTCACAGGTTTGTAGTACTCAACATTAGTTGAGTTTCTTGAAGGTCTAGCAGCTCTCATTCAATGTTCCCTATCTAATGGAGACCACAACATTAAGCCACTTTGTGGGCTTTCTGTAACTCGTTCTGTGCTAAGATATCCAATGCTTTCATGAAGTTGCCAATACCTTTTATGCCAAGTTCATGAATTGAAAATTAAATCTTAAAAATAATTATGAAACACAAAGTGAATAGAAAGTTAATTTAGTGTAGTTTCCTACAATGACAAGCAGATGGTGCCAGCGGTTATTTTCAACAATGTGCTGGTTCAAGTAGCATCATGTTGAATGTTTGTGTTCTTCGTTAATATTGACGGTCATATTTTCATTCATGAACAAGACTGCCAAGAATTGTGCTTTGTAACTAAATTGTGATACTTCCAGTCACTCTAAATGTTTATTTTAGAAAATAGGTGCAGGAGGAGGCCATTTGGCTCTTCGAACCAGCACCGTCATTCATTGTGATGATGGCTGATCATCCATCCTGTGCCTGCCTTCTCCCCATATCCCTTTATTCCACCAGCCCCTAGAGCTCTATGTAACTCTCTTTTAAATTCATCCAGTGAATTGGCCTCCACTGCCTTCTGTGGCAGAGAATTCCACAAATTCACAACTCTCTGAGTGAAAAAGTTTTTTCTCACCTCAGTTTTAAACGGCCTCCCCTTTATTCTTAGACTGTGGCCCCTGGTTCCTTACTCCTCCAACATTGGGAACATTTTTCCTGCATCTAGCTTGTCCAGTACTTTCATAATTTTATACATCTTTCTATCCCGTCTCATCCTTCTAAACTCCAGTGACTACAAGCCCAGTCTTTCCAATCTTTCCTCATATGACAGTCCCTCCATCCCAGGGATTAACCTCATGAACCTAGGCTGCACTGCCTCAATAGCAAGGACGTCCTTCCTCAAATTAGGAGACCAAAACTACACACATTACTCCAGATGTTGTCTCACCAGGGCCCTATACAACTGCAGAAGGACCTCTTTGCTCGTATACTCAAATCCTCTCGTTATGAAGGCCAACATGCCATTAGCTTTCTTCACTGCCTGCTGTACCTGCACGCTTAATTTCAGTGACTGGTGTTCAAGGACACCCAGGTCTTGTTGCACTTCCCCTTTACCTAATCTGACACCATTGAGATAATAATCTGCCTCCTTGTTTTTGCCGCCAAAGTGAATAACCTCACATTTATCTACGTTCTACTGCATCTGCCTGTCCAAGTCACCCTGCAATTTTGTTTTTGATGTGGAAGGAAAATGTAGTGCTTGCAACATTTTCCCTGTTTTGAACTACAGTTGTGTTAAGTTCCTCCTGCATTTTGTGAAGTTAGATTTAAAGAAATTGTTTTGTGCATTTAGTATCCAACAAAAGCGTTCACATTTGACTGGCTTTTTAATGGCATTTATTTCACTGCTCTAACATGCATTTGGTCCATTCCTTTCCTCCATCTTTAATCCATATTCAACCTGAAATGTCACCTATTCATTCCCTCCACAGATGCTGCTTGACCTGCTGTTCCTCCAGTTCTTTGATGTTCTCATGCTTTTCCCACTACTGACGTCGGACTCAACAGTTTGTAGTTCCTGGCTTGGCCTTGCTGCCCTTATTAAATAATGGTACAACATTAACCACCGTCCAGTATTTCAGAACTTCACTGGCAAAAGATAATGCAAATATCTCTGCAAGCACCTCCGCAATTTCCTCCCTAGTTTCCCACAAGGTCCAAGAATGTACTTGGTCATGACCTGGGGATTTATGCACCATAATGCACTTGCCCTCAATCACAAAACTTTTCCTAAGAACACAGTTATTCTCAATAGGCTGCTCTGCTGTACTTTATTTTCTTATTGGCTGCTCTGACTCTCTATGAGCCAATTAAACAACATACTTTCAAACTTTGCTGCTATGTTCTGCTCCGTTTCCTGGCTGGAAAATCAGAAAATGAGAGGGGGGGAAATAGACTTGTGGAATTTATTTTATTTTTAAAATTCAAAAGTTAACATTATTTGTAAAATATATGTGTGTGTGCGTGTGCGTGATAGATAAATGCAGAAAAATAGTTCATTTATAGTGTTATTCAGTCCATATAATGACTTACCAGATTGTTTTTTTCATTTATTTTGTTCAACAGATCAACCACTCTTGCCTGGCCCGGCTTGTGTGTGACTCTTGACTTCCAACAATGTGATTGAATCTTGATCGTCCTCAAGGTGACCTTAACTTTAATAATATCATGATTGGCACCTCTTTAAAAAGTTAATCATCAATATATTATTTTCTGGCCACTTGATATGTATGTTTATTGAAGGTGTGTACTGGCATCTTTTTATCTACTCATCATGACCATTGTTGTTACTGGTGTTGGCTCATCACCAACTGCAGCAAGTAGAGATGATTAGCAACACCCACATCCTGAAAAATGAATAAAGATGTCAACTTCATTAAAATAGACTTGTAGTCATTATCACATTGCCGTTCACCGAGTTATTTTTGTGGAGTCCTCAATAAAAATGGGGCAATTGTTTATTTTTTTGTTTGATGAGAAAATGTTTTAATTTCCCTGTTGGAAAAGTTTTCTTTAAGTCTGAATAGCACAGATTTTCCAAGTGATGTATAACCTAATATCTGTGTAACATATGTGGAGGGAGCGACTCTATGATTCTAATGTGGACATTGTAATTAGATTTTTCAAGAGGTCAAGCATATGTGAGGTTGCACTTGGAGTATTGTGTTCAGTTTTTATCAGCCTGCAATTGGAAGGATGTCATTAAGTGGAAGGAGTACAGAAAAGATTTACAATGATGTTGCCAGGTTTCGAAGGCCTGATATAGGGAGAAGTTGGGCAGACTAGGACTTTATTCCTTGGAGTGCAGGAGACTGAGGGGTAATCTTATAGCCGTGCATAAAATCACAGGGGAATAGATAGGGTGAATGCACAGAGCCTTTTACCATGAGTAAGGGAGTCACAAAATGAGAGGGCATGCTTTAAAGTGAGAGAAGAAAGATTTAATTGCAACCCAAGAGACAACCTTTACTCACTGGGGGTGGAGACCTGGATTCCATCCTTTATGAGTGCTGTCTGTGTGAAATTTGCATATTCTCCCATTAACTGCATCGGTTTTCTCCGGGTGCTCCAGTTTGAATGAATGAATACTTTATTGTCACATGTGACGTTGTCTTTGCTTACCCAAGGCAAAAAGTCACCATACAAAGGGCGCTGACAAAGTTCCCATATTCCAAAGATGGCAGGTTTGTAGGTTAATTGGCTTCTGTAAATTCTCCCTAGTGTGTAGGATAGAACTAGTGTACAGGTGACCATTGGTCGGCGTAGATTCAGTGGGCTCAAGGGCCTGTTTCCATGCTGTGTCTCTCTACTAAACCATGCTGACTGAGAGATACCCTTCAGCTAACAATAATTTGACCTTTTCTTTGACATATGCAAGACTCCACCCATCCTTAAGGTATGACATTGCAGGAGCCACTGCCTCAGTTGTCCAATCCCATTCGTGACTTGAAGTGGCAGGACTATAGACTTGAAGTTGGGCTGTCTATAGACTTTTGCCTGATGTGTCTGTTATGGGGTCACACTGCATAGCAGGCCCACAATGTCCCTGTTGACCATCTGTAGCTATCTATAATGCCATTTACCAGTGTGGTCTGTGGCTTACAGTGCTTTGATTCAAGCACCAATATAGGTGCTTCTGAGATACTGAATAACTGCCTTCACATTCTCAGTGATGCGTCCAGATTGCAATCACTCAGTGGGTGATTCTCCCGACGATCTCATCCTAAGCCTATTATTCCTCACCTTAAACCTATCACCTGGTGCCATGCCTCACACCTTCTCATTGCAGGAGTGTTGGTTTGTGGCAAATGAGAATGGCAAAGATAGGAATGTATTGGGTTATTTTAGTGGATGATGTTCTTCTGCTTGCATCAAGTGATTATCAAAGGTATTTTTGTTCATGTTGATCTTCTGCCCATGCTTTGACAAGAAACATTTTGGCTGTTGATGCTCCTCTGTGCTCAGTTAGTAGCCATTCTTGCTGTTGGACATTAACAGCCATCATCCAGAGTACTACAGGATCTTGCCCTTCCAAATGTTGTCTACTATCCCCCGTATCATTTCATCAGTCAAGGAAGGGTTGCAGGTGACCAGCAGAAGGTTTCCTTGCCCGAGTTTAAACTGATGGCATGAGAATTTGTGGAATCCTGAGCAGAGGTCATGCTCCCATCCTCTTCTTTCTGATTGCCAATGTGTTGCTTCCTCTGGAGCTTCCCTACAGGTGGGTTTGCACAACACAGCACAGCCCTTGAGTTACTGTGCTGCAAAATAAAACTCAAACTTTCAGGTGGGGTGCTGGTCATTTCCCCCAGTATTAAATCTTGAGCCTTTGATACTTGTATCTCTCAGCTATCTTTTTGTACTTCTGTTTTCTTTCTTTTCACCTCAGTTTCCCTATTCCAAAGCTTTGCCCATGACTAAAGTCACCAGCACATGTCCCATTGTAAGTCAGAGTATTTGCTTGCTTTGACATTGCCAAATTGTCTTTGAGGTCATCTTAGAGATTTCCACATGTTCTGATCAATCTCCAATTGCTTTCTGGATTGGCATGGGAATTCTATTAATTCCAATTATTTAAAAAAAAATATGATGCATGTTCAAAACTTGTGCATCATTTCATAATCTTGGATTATGTTTAAATTGTAAATTGCTTTCCCTCCTTTCACTTTATATTTTTAATTGAATTCAAAGATCATCTAATTTTTTTAAGTGGTAGTAGGAAGTAATTAAACCATAAGTGGTCTGTTTCCAAAAGAAAAGGCAATTTTCAAACAGGACCAGCATACTTTCTGTAAGATTGTATCAGAGATGGACACATGAGAATTTTTTAATTTTTTAAAAATCAGCTTCCTAAAAGACCACAGGAAGAAAACTTAATTGGAACTTCAAGAATTAGAATTTGTTTGAACTTCATATAAGTGAAAAGTAAAACCTATGAAGAGCAGCTTGCTGGCACTCAGCTGGAGAATAAAGAACTGGTACAAGGTATGCGCTCATCCTTTATCCTTTTCAATAGCAATGTGTTTGCAGCCCATAGTTGCTAAATCAAGAATTAAGCCGGTCCACCATTAGAGTAGCAAAGATGTTTTTAATTTGAACTACGGAATCATGAATAAAACAGAATACATTCATGGTTTTAATTGTACACCAAATGGACAAGAAAAACATTAGAAAAATGCAAAGTTGTGCAGATTTGGAGGATGATTTTTCTTTATTCGTGGAACTGTGATGTTGTATACAAGTGTCAATGTAAGTTTATAAATGTATCTTGCAGTGTAACTATTGATATCAAAATGGTATTTTGGTGTTAGTAAATCTATGGTGACAAATCTTGCAGTGCTGATGTTTACTCTAATTATATCGTTTACATCATTTAATCTGCCTTCTGCATTTTTACCTAATCCTGCTTAAGGCTCTTTTTCTAAGTTTTCTTGTGACCTCAGTTTTAAAGTTTAAAAGTATCTGGTGTCCAAAACCACACCATTGAAACAAGTTCCTTCATGATGTGTGTTGAGAAATCAGGCCAAGAAACGTGACTGCATATCTCCAGAGTTTGCATGATTGGGCAATAATTTGTATTATGGGCAGCTATGCCTTGAGGGCACAAGTCTTCCTGGGTATAGTACAAGGGGAATTTTGTAACACGTTGTCCACTTGTGTTTACAGCAAACCTTGAGTTTGATTGAGTCGGTTACAAGACTGAAAACTATCATGTGAAATGGGGGAATATGCGAGTTCGGTATTTCGACTGAGCATGCGCCGTTCAAAGGTCGCAAGGGCTAAACATTCTCACTGGCTAATCTGCTTCGTGTATACAGACCTGCATTTCCACCGTATTTTCCAGTTTTGCTTCGTAGAGGTAAATGTCAGCCATTCCTTCTTTCCAGAGATGCTCCCTGTCCCGGTAAGTTACTCCAGCATTTTGTGTCTACCGGAGTACAAATTAACCATAAATACATCTAATTAATATTTTTAAAGCGTTATTTTCTTGCCTCTACGAAGCAAAACTGGAAAACACAGGTCTGTATACACGCAGCAGACCAGCCGGCGAGAATGCTTAGCCCTGGCGACCTATGACCAGCGCATGATCAGTCGAAATACCAAGCTCGCTTATTGAGAATTGGCAGTAATTCTGGCGATACTTAGTTCAATGTTAACAAAGCACCGCACTTTGTTCTTTTACAAGATTGGCAATAGACCACTTTGGGAGTATTGTGTACACAGCCTTGGGGACTGATGGGGGGGGGGGGGGGGTGATTGAGTTTTGGTAGCATTATTTGATGGTCCAGAGGACATGAAAGGACAAAAGATTACAACAATGATTATCCCAAAAGGCAGGTTACTGAGTTTAAAAAAAGATCTCTTCACTGGAGTTTTATGGACTTGGAAATGATTTGATAAAACTATGTAAAATAGTAAATGTTTCTGCTGGTTTCAGTCTGGTCACACACTGCAAAATCCCCTGCTTGAGAGAGTTGGAAAAAAGAATGTGCACCGTTTGGTGCAGCTCCCTGCGATATTCTTTGAGTTGCTGTAAGGTGAAAATCGTGTCTGCTGTTTCTCAATAGGCTGAATGTGCTCTGTGCCTTGGAACAGCTCTGTGGCTCCCAAGGGGAGGCAGCTGAACATCTTTGCAGCAACCAACCCTGTGGTTGACTGCAAAGAGACATTGCTTCGTTTTCAGAAATGAATTATTTTTTTGAAGTCGGTCACTACTTTACCCAAGCCTCTCCAAGAATGGGTCTTGCACTATAAGGTGCAGTGGTCGAGCCGCTACCTCACTATAGGTGCGGTCCTGACTCTAGGTGCGGTCGGTGCAGTTTGTACGTTCTCCCTGTGACCTCGTTGGTTTTCTCAGGATGCTCCGCTTTCCTCCCACATGCCAAATATGTGTGGGTTTATAGCTTAATTGGCATCTGTAAATTGCCCCTAGTGTGTAGTATGTAGAACTAGTGTATGGGTGATCGAAGGTTGGCATGGAATCAGTGGGCCAAAGGCCCTGTATCTCTAAATTAAGCTAAATATCCTAGAGACAAAGGACCTTTATCACAGTGTCACTGCTGTCAAAAGATTCATGGAGAGGTGTGGGCCTCCTGCGGTGCTTTAGGTGAGCATCAGTGGTAAAATCACCATTTTTTCTAATGTATCAGATCATCCTTTGGCTTTCTGAAGAAATAACCTCAATTCTGACAAAGTTCCTGCTCAACTGGGCATAGAGTAAAACATTATAATTTACCTTGAGGGGGGGGGGGGGGGGGGAAGTGGTGTCCGTTATTGCCAATTGTCTTCTATAACTGAGTATGGGATTATGAGAAAAGAATTAACATTGTAGAAGTAGTAGCAACAAATAGCTGCAGTTGCTGGTTAATGCACAAAAGGGACACAAAGTGCTGGAGTGGGCAGCAGGTCTGGCAGCATCTCTAGAGAATATGGATAGATGAAATTTTGAGTTGAGACCCTTCAGACTCTTGGTCTGGAATCCAGGTGAGTTGATGGTTCCGGCCTGCTGGTGGCCGGGGGAGAAGTGAGGATTGGCGGAGTCAATGGTCGCGGGTGACCGGAGTGCATGTGAGGGTGGCGGTGGCTGTAGATGTGGCTTGGAAGCGGCTGGGGGTGGAGGTCCTTCCGCTATAACGGAAAGTGGTCTGTTAAAATGAGAGTTTACTGTGCTGATTTTTCCAAGTTCGTGTTTGGATTGATGAACACTGGAGGGGTACCGTAGCCCCACATGGCCCAGTTTTACCTTCTCCCAAAATCCATAAACACAACTTGCCCTGGCAGACCCTTTGTTTCTGTCTGCTCCGGTCCCACTGAAATGATTTCCAAGTACCTCCACTCCATCCTATCCCCCCCAGGTTCAATCTCTTCCGACCTATGTCCAAGATACCTCACATACCCTTCTTGACTTCCGCTTTCCGAGTCTCCACTCTCCCACCTTTACTATGGACGTTCAGTCACTCTACACCTCCATCCCCCACCAGGAAGGCCGTAGAGCCCTCCGTTTCTTCCTCAACCGCAGAACCATCCAATTTCCCTCTACTAACATTCTACTCCACCTGGTCCTTACTCTCAACAACTTCTCTGACTCCTCCCATTTCCTCCAAGTCCAAGGCGTAGCTATGGGCACTCATATGGGCCCCGGCTATGCCTTCCTCTTTGTAGGGTATGTTAAACAATCTCTGTTCCAGGCGGACACTGACCCTATCCCCGAACTCTATCTCCGTTACATCGCCGACTGCATCAGTGCTACCTCCTGCGCCCATGCCAACTCATGGACTTCATTAACTTCACCAATTTCCATCCTGGACAATGACAGCCTCGCCAACAGTCTGTCTCGTCCTTTTCTTTCTTTGTTGTTTTTAGTATGTTGTAAAATGTATGTTTTAGTGTATCTTTAGCTTTGTATTATGTGGGGAGTGGGGGGGTTGGGGGAAACTGTTTAATCTCTTCCCTCGACAGAGATACAATTTTTTTCCGTATCGCAGGAGCCTGCGGACTTAACATCGTGGAGCCTGCGATCCCTTTGTCAGGGATCAACTTCGGGAGCTCCAACCGTGGGAGTCTGCGGACATAACATCGTGGAGCGTGTGGTCCCTTGGTTAGGAATTGACATCGGGAGCTCCAACCGCGGGAGCATCGATCGCCCCGACGCGGGATCTTCAATCGTCGGCTGCGGGAGCTTCGATCGCCCTGACTGCGGATGGTTCGACTGCCCCGTCTGTGGGGGAATAAGGAGGAAAGAAGATAAGACTTTATTGCTTTCCATCACAGTGAGAAATGTGGGGGAGCCGCTGTGGTGGATGTTTATGTTAACCTTTATGTAGTTGTGTGTCTTGTTGCTTTTTTCTGGTATGACTGTATCGTAAATCAAATTTCACTGTACCTTAAATGGCACACGTGACAATAAAGGACCATTGAACCATTGAAATTCACTTGGACCATTTCCGACACCTCCTTCCCCTTTCTTGATCTCACCGTCTCCATCACAAGAGATAGACTATCGACTGATGTCTATTACAAACCCATTGACTCCCACAACTATCTCGCCTACACTTCTTCCCGCTCTGCTTCCTGCAAAAACTCTACTGCTACTCCCAATTCCTCCGTCTCTGCCGTATCTGCGCCCAAGATGATGTGTTCCATACCAGGACAACTGAGACGTCCCCATTCTTTAGGGGATGGGGGTTCCCCTCTTTCATCACAGATACCCTCAGATGTGTCTCCTTGGGACCCCACAGCTCCGCCCTTGCTCCCCCTCACCCTCGTCGCAACAGGGACAGAGTCCCCCTGGTCCTTGCCTTTCACCCCATCAGCCATCGCATGCAACACAATCCTCTGACATTTTCGCCACCTCCAACAGGATCCCACCATGTTACATCTTCCCATCTCCATCCTTTCCGCCTTCCGCAGAGACCTCTGCAACTCCCTGGTAACATCCCTTCCCACCCAAACCACCCCTCCCTAGGTACCTTCCCCTGAAACTGCAGGAGATGCAACACCTTTCCCTTCACCACCCCCCTCCCTAGACTCTGTCCAGGGACCCCGACAGTCCTTTCAGGTTAGGCAGAGGTTCATTTGCACCTCCTCCAATCTCAATTAACTGCATCTGTTGTTCAAGATGTGGACTCTAATACATCAGCGGGACCAAACGTAGACTAGGTGATCGTTTCACTGAACACCTTCGTTCAGTTCACCTGTCCCGGTTGCTAAACACTTTAATTCCCATTCCCACACTGACCTTTTTGTCCTAGGTCTCCTTCATTGTCAGAGTGAGGCTAAATGTAAATTGGAGGAACAACATTTCATATTTTGCTTGGACAGCTTACAACCCAGGAGTATGAATATTAATTTCTCTCACTTCAGGTAACCCCTGCATTCCCTTCCATTCCTCCTCCACCCAAGTCACACCAGCTTTTAGTTCTCACCTAGCAAACAGCCAATAATGGCCTGTTTCCTTCATTGTTGCTTTTTTACATATCTTTCATTCATTTGTTCTATATTTTTCTACAATATCGTCTCTATCTCTCGTTTCCCCTTCCTGTGATTTTCAGTCTGAAGAAGGGTCTCGACCCAAAACGTCACCCATTCCTTCTCTCCAGAGATTCTGCCTGCCCCGCTGAGTTGCTCCAGCATTTTGGCTATCTCCAATGGTAGGCCATGTTTTTGACACACCTAACACTAGATTCCTGAAATGTTCACTATACTCTGAGCTCCTTCATGCCAGGAAATTTCCAGGAGAAACAAGGTGACTTAAAGCTTGTTCGACCTGCTTGGCTAAATTTAACCACCCCATCAACTCATGAAAATCCCATGTCCGACTGCTCTAGTAAGACACTGAGCAACTCAAATCCTCAAAAGCATGGAGATCAGGCAAAAGTAGTGCAGATTCTCCCAAATAACCAATCCACACAGCCCCTGCAAACAGCACTTGCTCCATGTGGCAGAATCTGAAGATCCCACAAAGATTCTTCAGCTATCTGAGAGACCCAAGAAATGGAATGACAAGAAGTGATCCTGGACTTGGAGCGTGTGCTGCAGGAGGGGATGGTTTTGAGCCCTACTCTTTTAACAGACTTTCCTCCTGTTTTATTCTTATTGGCAGACATGCCTTCAACAGTACATGAGGCCCTAGAGTCGTACAGCTCGGAAACAGGTCCTTCGGCCCAGCTTGCCAATGCCCTTTTGCACTAGTCCCACCTGTCCACCTGTGTTTGGCCCATATCCCTCTAAACCTTTCCTATCCATGTACCTGTCCAAGTGTCCTTTAAATGTTGTTATAGTTTCTGCCTCAACTACCTCCTGGCAACTCATTACACACACCCAACACCCTTTGTGTGAAAATGTTGCCCTTCTGATGCCTATTAAATCTTTCCCCCCTCGCCTTGAACCTATGTCCTCTGGTTCTTGATTCCCCTACTCTGGGTAAAAGACTCTCAGCTTCTCCCTATCTATTCCCCTTGTGATCTTGTACACCTCTATAGGATTGCGCCTCTGCCTCCTACACTCCAAGGAATACACACCTAGCCTACCCAACCTCTCTCTATAGCTCAGGCCCTCAAGTCGTGGCTACATCCTCATAAATCTTCTCTGCACTCTGTCCAGTTTAGCAACATCTTTCCTATAGGTGGATCACCCAAACTTAACACAATCCTTCAACGGTAGTCACCAGCACTTTGTACACTTGTCGCATAACATCCTAACTTCTATTCTTGAAACCCAAGCTGTTGAAGGTTAATGTGCTGAAAGCCACCTTGACCACCTGTGACACTACTTTCAAGGAACTTTCAAGGTATTGCGATGGTGATGAGTTTAAGGAAATCCCAAATGAGAAAAAGACAGGGATTTCAGGAGTGAGGTGATGGCCTTCAGGATCCAGGCAACTAAAGGCAGTGGCATCAAACAAGGCAGCGGTAGAGTTGCTGCTTTACAGCGAATGCAGCGCCGGAGACTCAGGTTCGATCCTGACTACGGGTGCTACACTGTAAGGAGTTTGTACGTTCTCCCCGTGACATGCGTGGGTTTTCTCCGAGATCTTCGGTTTCCTCCCACACTCCAAAGACGTACAGGTATGTAGGTTAATTGGCTGGGTAAATGTAAAAAATTGTCCCTAGTGGGTGTAGGATAGTGTTAATGTACGGGGATCGCTGGGCGGCACGGACTTGGTGGGCCGAAAGGGCCTGTTTCCGGCTGTATATATATGATGATATGATATGAAATGCACAGACTGTCTTTTTCTAATCCTTCACTTTCCATCTTCCCTGTTAATGCTCTTCATGGAGTTTATATACTTAAAGTTCAACATAAGTGAAATGGGAATGATAAAATAATCTATTTAATTTTCTTGCTCTCTAGATTTTGTCTTTACTTTAACTTAATAATTACAGTTGATCGAAGAGTCACAAAATTAAATACTTCTCATTTTTTGCAGTTCTCTCTTGTCGCATGGTTTTGTTTGAAGTGGGGACAAGTATTCCATTCATTCTGGCAGTAGTGGGAATAGATTGTGTAGCTCCTTCTGTGTGCAAGAATTGCTGTCCTGTTAGTTTTATATAAATGTTGTATCTGCATTTCAACAGCTAACGAGTAACATGGCAAACACACGAGAAATGTGACCTTTGATTTGCACCATGTTTGAACTGCTTTCATTTGCCAACGGCCTGCTGTTCCTTTTATCTTTTTGAAATGAAAACTGCAGAAAGACATGACTGGCAAGTTGAATCACACACAACTCTCAGTGAAAGGACTAGCATTTTCTCCCAATTGTCATGTGAACCCGAGTTAATAAAAAAGGTGATGATAAGACCTCTTGGCTTTGTGGAGCCTGTGTGTGTTTGGTTTAAGGAAATATTTTTACAGTTGTTTTGTTTTTGTTCCTTATAAACGGTAGTTTTTTTTGGCATTTCTCTTGTTGCAAACTTTAACAAGGTTTGACCTCCAAAAGCACTGAGGCGGTGCATACATTGATAGGCAGGAAGATAAAAGCATATTGTTTATCCAAGCCTGTTCTGTCCTGCATGTAATACAGCTTAATCCTGCCTAACCCCCTCCCCCCCAATTTTTGTGTGGGGAAGTACAAATGAATCTAAGATAAGGACATTAAAAGGACCTTTCCCTCCATGTAACTTTCTTTGCAAATAGTCTGCCAGCATACACTGCTGATTGCATAATTAACCCAAATTGTGTACTTTTGACTTTACTGCCCTCCTGGCTTGATGCAGTGTGTCAACAAAAATCGTACTCGTGCTTGATTCCACAAGTAGGTGTTTTGCAGTCAAAAGAACTGAGCAGACTTCAAGCACAGCAGTTCCAGCTACTTATCCACTGAGAAGTATTGTAACCAAAGGAGCTGATATCAGTTAAATAACAGAGGCTGGACTGACATGCAACGTTTAGTGTAATACTCTCCTGAAGGATAGACAGACTAGAAAAGCAAAATGCATTGAAATCCGAGTGATGGTATTGCAATTTTTACAAACATAATAAACTCACTTGGAGGATAAATGTCGTGATGACACTGGGTAAGCAAACATGTGGAGATGGACAGTTCCATGTTTATTTTGTTTTGTGATTTTGGTCTGTGACGGAATGCGATAATGAAATTGGTCCTGTCTTTGTAATTGCATCAATGTGCTGGGCCCAGGACAGATCTTCAGAGAAATGTATGCATCGGAACTTGAAGCTATTGACTTGCTCTACTGCCACCGCGTTGATGAAGGCAGGTTCATGAATCCTTGACTTTGCCCTTGGCATTTCCCTCCTTGGGAGCAAGATAGTTGTTCTGGCACCATTCAATCATATTTTTAATCTTTCACCTGCACTCTGATTCGTCATTACCCAGTATTTGTTCAACAATGGTAGTATGCTCTGTGAATTTAAAGATGGTATTGGAACTGTGCCTGGCTATGCAGTCATGTGAAAAGAGAGAGAACTGGGAACACAGCCTTCAGCTGTGCCTGTGTTGATGGGTATCGAGGAGGAAATGTTGTTGCCAATTCGTGCTGATTGTGGTTTGAAAATTAGGAAGTCAAGGATCCAATCACATGGATGAGAGAGACCCAATTCTGAGTTTGGATGGGATGATGTTGTTGAACCACAGGCTGCAGTCGATGAACAACAACCTGGCATACATATTCTTATTGTCCAAGTGGTGTAGTGGAGATCCAGCGAGATTGTAACCCTGTTGATCTTCTGTGGTGGAATGGTGAATTGTAGTGGTTCCTGATCCTTACTAAGGAATTACTTGATATCTGTCATGACCAATCTCTCGAGGTAATTCACCACAGATGTTAGTGCAACTGATCGGTAGACATCTTGGGTACTGGAATTAGAAAAGTCTCTTCAAAGCGTGCGGGACCTTGGACCTTAGTGAAGGTTGAAGATGTCTGCAGAATTCTAACCGGTTGGTCTGCACACATTTTAAGTATGTAGCCCAATACACTACCAGGAACTGACCCTGAGCGATCTTGACATTCTGACATCAGCCTCTGGTTAAGCATATAATGTCATCAGGAGCTATAGAGGTTGGAGAAAGTACGTAAGGACTGTGACCACAACTAATGCTTTCGTAGGAGGATGCATTTATAGTAGGTGCATTAATAATTAAGATTGGGTAGATTTATCCTTTGTGTTGGTACTCACCGTCTTCTGCAGATAGTTTGGTGTCAAGTATAGGACGTAGTCAGCTCATTTATGTATTGGTTCTATGGGTGTCCCCTGGTTATGCATTTTGAGATTCCCACCCTGAGTGTTGTTTAGTTGCTATTAATTAAAAACTAAAATACTTGTGTATCCCTGAGCCTCTGCTGCCTCGTGGGATGATTCTTGGGGGGAATGAGTCTGGCTTTCCACATCTGGAAAATGTCTGATTTGCAGAGAACTGTAGTCATTCTGCTCAATGGGTTATTTTAGGATATTGTGGTCCATGATGTTTGGTAAAGACTAAGTTGACCTGTGGCAAAATCTATCATTGCATTCACCTTACCTGGTGAATGCCCACTGCAGTAAGGAAATTAGGAATATGTTTATCTGTTTCTAAGGTATCTGTTTCTAAGCTAGATTACTGCTATGATGTAAAGAAAACAAATTTACTTTGAAATACCCTTGAGAAGTAATAATGTTAAAATGGGCCCAACACTTGAAGTGATTAGCTTGAAATGGTGAAATTGTCCAGCTGAAAATTAAATGGCTGAGGTAGCTTCACCCATTCTGCAAATAAAATAATTTCAGAGTAAAAGTGAACTTTGACACACATGTTTGTTATTTGTCTGAGAGTTCACTGATGCTTGCATTGCTCTGGGAGTTTGGCAACTTGTTAGATTCACAAATTGCTTTAAACTTTGCTCTTCGTTGTCTATAAGTTTCTTTAAAATTTGGTCG
Source organism: Rhinoraja longicauda (assembly GCF_053455715.1). NCBI lineage: Eukaryota > Metazoa > Chordata > Chondrichthyes > Rajiformes > Arhynchobatidae > Rhinoraja > Rhinoraja longicauda. Next base: position 47,673,236 of record NC_135955.1, on the reverse strand, counting down.
CCGATCTTTTTTTAACCAATGATCATGGTGGCAACTACACAGTACTGGTATTATCTAATTAACGTCAACTAATGCAATAATTGATGTTTCAGATCAAGACGGTGATTTGTCTCCACACCTGCTGTTTAACGTGCTGAATTCGTCCAGAAGTTTGTTTTTGGCTCCAGGTTCCAGCAACTGCAGTATCTTGTTTCATGGTTTAATATCTGGTTTATTCTCCAGCATAAAGAAGGGCTGCTAAAAGCTAAGTAACTTCACCAAAAGCAGTGGTCCAAAATAATATAAAATGGTTGAGAGCTCAAGTTCCTAAGCGTAAACATAGAAACATAGAAAACAGGTGCAGGAGGAGGCCATTTGGCCCTTCGAGCCAGCACCGCCATTCATTGTGATCATGGCTGATCATCCACAATCAGTAACCTGTGCTTGCCTTCTCCCCATATCCCCCGATTCCACTAGCCCCTAGAGCTCTATCTAACTCTCTTTTTAATTCATCCAGTGAATTGGCCTCCACTGCCTTCTGTGTTAGAGAATTCCACAAATTTACAACTCTCTGGGTGAAAATGTTTCTTCTCACCTCAGTTTTAAATGGCCTCCCCTTTATTCTTAGTCTGTGGCCCCTGGTTCTGGACCCCACCCCCCCCAACATTTGGAACATTTTTCCTGCATCTCGTTTGTCCAGTCCTTTTATAATTTTACTAGACCAAGTTGGGCCCAAACCTCTCCTGCATTGGTGCAGCACCCTCTCCTCCACCCTCCCCCTGCTCCCTCCTGCCCCCTCCCTTCCCACTCCCCCTCACTCCATCCCCCTCAACCCCCCTTATCCTCCCTCCTCCCCCTCCCTCCCTCCATCCCCCTCCCTCCATCCCCCTCCCTCCCTAGGAGATAGATTTAAACTTTAAAATGTGAATAGCTTTTAAAATATAACACCGATTTCAATTAAACTTCCATTAGCACCAAAGGGACGACGGTGAGTAAGGTGGGCCTAAAATTGTCGTGCTATCGTGTACTGCTTTGGCTGTAGTTCAGGAACAAAGAAACAAACAAATTAGAGTTTTCGTATATAGATATGTCTCTATAAGATCCCCTCTCATCCTTCTAAACTCCAGTGAATACAAGCCCAGTCTTTCCAATCTTTCCTCGTATGACAATCCCGCCATCCCAGGGATTAACCTCACGAACCTATGCTGTACTGCCTCAATAGCAAGACCAACAATTTGTCCTGGACCAATCATGTTATTGCCAATAAAGTACACCAACGCCTGTACTTTCTCAGAATTCTAAGGAAGTTCATGTTTCCATTGCCTTTTGCCAATCTCTATAGATGCACCATAGAAAACATCTTATGGGGATAAATCACTGTTTGGTCTGGCAATAGGTCCTTCAAAGACCACAAGGAATTACAGAGTTGTGGACGTAGACAGCCCAACACAAATCAGTCTCTTCCACAATCAATTCAATTTCAATTCCACCTTCGCTTCACACTGCCTTGTGAAAGCAGTCAACATAATCAAGAACTGGTTATGCCTTGGACATTCCCTAATCTTCCCTCTCCCATTGGGCAAAAGCTTGAAAGCATGTACCATCATACTTTGGAACAGGTTCCCCACTGTCATCAAACTACTCTATGGACTTCTCATGCTCTGGGTGTAGTTCCAAGCACCCAACCTCCCTCCTTGTAGACTTAGCACTTTTTCAAAAGTGCACTTTCTCTGCAGCTGTAACTCGACAACGTATTTTTCTCTTTGCACTACCTGTTGTCCTTGTTTATGAGTAGGAAGGAATGGCAAATGCTGGTTTAAACCGAAGATAGACACAAAAAGCCAGAGTAACTCAGCGGGACAGGCAGCATCTCTGGAGAGAAGGAATGGGTGATGTTTCGGATCGAGACCCTTCAGAAACGTCACCCATTCCTTCTCTCCAGAGATGCTGCCTGTCCCCCCGCTGAGTTACTCTGGCTTTTTGTGTCCTTGTGTATGACTTGATTGTACTCGTTCGTGTATGGTATGATTTGACTGGATAGCTATTTTTTCACTATCTCGGTACACGTGACAATAATAAACTAATAATAATAAAGGCAGCAAGATTCTACTTCCACAAAATAAGGATAACAAAATAAGGATAACAACAGAAGGAAAATGTTGACTTAGTCATGTTCCTGTTGTAACAGACTCGATTTGTGAGTTTTTTTTTGTTCAAAACAATGTTATGAATGACATTTTATTAACCTGTCAGTTCCTGCACAAGATAATATATTGAGTTGTGGGTAATATATTTGCAAGTTTAGGAGAATGACTAACATACAAAATAGTTGGAATAAATGAGTCATCTTCCAATTTTCCATCAAAAGCTAGGGTAGTGCCTCAGTACAAGAGCTTCAACTAATTACAGTCTATATCAATGACCATGGACAAAGGGACCAACTAGTTAGATTTTTAAAATATAAAAATGGGTGTGTTACCAAGCCATGAGGACCGCATATTTTTTTGTTTTAGTTTTAGAGATACAGCACGGAAACATCCCCTTCGGCCCACTGAGTATGCACCGACCTGCGATCCCCGCACATTGACACTATCCAACACACGGGACAATTTACACTTATACCAAACCAATTAACCTACAAACCTGTACGCCTTTGGAGTGGGAGGAAACTGAAGATCTCGGAGAAAACCTACGCGGTCAGGGGAGAACGTAACAAACTCTGTACAGACAACACCTATAGTCGGGATCGAACCTGGGCCTCTGGCGCTGCAAGCACTGTAAGGCAGCAACTCTACCATTGTGCCACCATGCATAGTCTGCAAAGAGACGTTAATGGGTAGTGTGAGTGGACAAGAATTTGGCAAATGCAATATAATGTGGGAAAATGTTAGCTTATCCTCGTTAGAAGGGAGATTGATAGAGCAGTACTTTTAAATGCAGCAAGTTAGCAAAATGTTGCATTAAAAAGAATCTGGGAGTCTCAGATATTGGCATGTAGATGCATAAAATAATTAGAAGGTCATGTGATGTTGCACTTTAATGCAAGTGATATGGGTTATAAAATTAAGATTGTTTTGTATGGAACCTTAAAATGCATTAGGAGCTCGTTTGAGGCTTGGTCTCCACGTTTTTAGAAGGATAAGCGTGCTTTGGAACCAATGTGGTAAGGGTTCTGCAGCTTTGTTCCTAGGATGAGGGGTTGACATATGAAAAAAATGACTGGATTCTGAAATAATGTTTTGCCTTGTGTGGATATCTAGAACTCTGCGGGCATAGGTACAGAAAACGCATTTTCCCATATCTGGATGGTCTGAGAATTTCTTGGGAGATTTTGTAATTGACTGTAATTGACAAGTGACCTTGGAGCTTGAGTGCTTTCTGAATTTCCTTTCTCAGTTTTTGGGAGAACAGTCTCCAGTTGTCATCTTTCTGGTACTCGCATTGCCATCCCCTGCCTATTCCTTCCAGCAGCAAACTGCTAGACCCAGATTTTATAATGTAATAGTTCCCTAGATCATAGTAAGACCACTCAACAGTTCTTGTCCACCACCATCACTATTCATAGCAGTGACACCTGATACGGTCTCGAGTCAAATCGAGTTTGTCATGCACAAGTGAAGTGAGTACAGGTACAATGAGAATTTTGTTAAAACTATTTTTTCGGCCAACTATTATGCTAGCCTCTGTTACGAGGGTACATTTGAAAACAAGACAAATTTCTTGACCTACGTCTGAGAAGAATAGCAACTTGCGACTTGAGCAGTCAAAGGAGCGATATATGTATGTACACGTTAAGCATTAAATTCACGTGCTTTTGGATCGAAGATACTGGATTAAATGTAAGGTTGCTACCGAAGTAAATGCTAACTGCCATTGAATTTTGTTTCAGACCAGAGCTACTTTGTTGAATATCATTAATTAAATGAGCATTTGTGAAATCCTGAAGGCAAAATAGTGACTTTCTTAAACCAGCGGGTAAATAATAAATTCAGTATGTGAATTCAGCAGTGGGAACATGCTGCACCTTGGAATCCAACATGACAAAATATTTTGACAAACAAGGATTTGTGATGTCATTGTGTTTGATGTCACTGCAGAGATAATGGAGCCATTTGTGCATGATGATGTCGTGACCCATAGTCACGACAACACTAATGAAAGGGTTGTTGCTGCTACCCTGGCAGAGATGTGCTACTCTTGCAAGACTGGCAGCAGTTGACAGGATATGGTGAGAAATTTGTGTTATTTTAATAGAACATGGAACATCTCTTGCCCAGAGTAGGGGAATTGAGGACCGTAGGACATAGGTTCAAGTCAAGTCAAGTTTATTTGTCACATACACATACACGATGTGCAGTGAAATGAAAGTGGCAATGCCTGCGGATTGTGCACAAAAAAGAATTACAGTTACAGCATATAAATAAAGTTAATATAGAGAAGACAAAATTTAGTCCCTGGAGTTATAAAAGTTAACAGTCCTGATGGCCTGTGGGAAGAAACTCCGTCTCATCCTCTCCGTTTTCACAGCGTGACAGCGGAGGCGTTTGCCTGGCCGTAGCATCTGGAACAGTGAAGGAGAAAAGATTTAATAGGAATCTGAGGGTAACCTTTTCACACAAAGGGTGGTGGGTGTATGGAACAAGCTGCCAGAGGAAGTAGTTGAGGCTGGGACTATTCCAACATTTAAGAAACAGTTAGACAGGTATATGAATAGGACAGGTTTGGAAGGATATGGACCAAACGCAGGCAGGTGGAATGAGTGTAGCTGGGACATGTTGGCTGGTGTGGGCAAGTTGGGCCGAAGGGCCTGTTTCCACACTGTATCACTCTCTGACTATGACTCCACAGAAAGGTACACTACAGTAGCTGGCTGCTCAGCCTAAAATGGCTGTGCTGGACATGATGCCGAGCTAGACTAATCTCACCTGCCTGCACCTGATCCATTCTCTTCCATTGCCCACATATACATGTGCCTATTTAAAAGCCTCTTAAACGCCACCATCTTATCTGCCTCCACCACTATCCCTGGCAGTACGATCCAGGCACCTAATACTCTCCGTATATTACAAAAAAAAACAAGTTTCATGTAAAATCTGCCCTTTCACCTCAAAGCAATGTCCTCTAGTGTTTGACATTTTCATCCTGGGAAAAATGTTCTGACTGTGCCTCTCATAATTTTTATTTACTTCCATCAGATTCTCCTTCAGCCCCTGGCATTCCAGAGAAAACAGTCCATGTTTGTCCAACCAGTCCCTCTAATACAACTAATACTCCCTCATGCAGCCATCACTCTAGTAAACCTCGTCTGCACCCTTTCCAAAGTCTCCACATCTTCCTGTAATGGGGTGACCAGAACTGCACATGATATTCCAAATGTAGTCTAACCAAAGTCCAATAAAGCTGCATCATGATTTCCTTACTCTTGTATTCAGTGCTCTGACCTTTGAAAGCAAGCATACCAAATCCCTGTTTTACCACTCTACTTGTGTTGCCAAATTCAGGAAGCTATGAACTTAGAGAGAATGTAACACCAAGATCCCTCTGTACATTAATGCTGTTCAGGGTCTTGCCATTTACTTTAAACGTTCCCCTTGCATTCAAACTGCCAAGGTGCAATACCTCACATTTGCTCAAACAATGTGATTATAGATGATTTAATTAAGCCGAGCTGTGTTGTGACTGTTGATGACTTGGAGAACCGTAACAAATGGCTGGGGCATACTTTATGCCATTGCTGCATCCGGTGGTGTCTCAGTATTGAGGAGGCTTTGCTTCCATTCTTGTTCTGTGGTGGCTGACATCACTGTTTTACTGGTGTGGCGGGTGTGCGATGTAGCAGCAGGCAGGTGTTAGGACAGTGGTGCACTCCTGTTTATACACGTCTTCTGTGCACGCCCCAAAAAATGGACTTGAGGTCTGAATGACTGAGTGCTTTTCCATTTTCAATGGTTGTGCACGAGGGATTTTAAGTTGATGACTAAACCAAGTGGACCCGTTGTGCCCAAACCTCCCCTGCATTGGTGCAGCACCCCCCCCCCCCCTTCCCCCTGTTAATGTAGAAACAGTAATGATCAATTGCAATCCAGATACTTTTTTTTTAAAGGCGGAGCTTGCCAGGCATTGATATGACTTGGTATTCCATTTAAAAATTGCTCACCTTACACAACTAACTTCAGAGATGCTGACAGCGTTGCTACGAAGGCAAAGGTAACTGCAAAATTGACAGTGATGTTGACAGAATAATTTGGTGGCCGTTTTCCGCACACATTCCTGATCATTAAATGGTTGGCTGTTGTCAATTGCTTTGATTTGAAAGATATTATATTCAAAAGTTCCACTTTAGTTTTACTTAAATTATGATGCCAAATGTTTTTTCCATTGGTTAAAAAAAAAAACGACTTTGGATTTGGCTGCTTACAATAAACACATGACTGGAACAATCACACATGTGGCTTCATGATCATTATCAGTCTGGTTTAGGGCCATTTGAAGGTCAGTTTGCATTTTTTAGCCCCAAAGTTATGCCTGGTGGCAGATCTAAACTTTCTGATAAGGATGTATAATTTCCTGTCGCCAGTCAAGCTATACAACAGCATCATCATGTGCAGGGCAGGACTTTAATTTTGGGATGTGGCAGAGAAACATAGACTACAGTTTTCCTGTTAATAATTTACAATCTTTCTGGTGTTGCAGCGGACAGAATGGCAGCTGCAATTCTGAAATGGAAACAAGCAACTACCTAGGTTGGTTGTGAAATGGTGTCCCCCTGCGAGTTACACCAACATTACATTCTAAATGCAATAGAACTATTGTCATGTGGATATTTTGAATGTCACCATGATCTTTGATTCTAATTTAAAATTGGATTGAAATTTGTGTTGTGGAAGTGCAAGTAGGAAGAACAATAGAATGAAACAGCTTTTTACAGCTTTCTATTTTCAGTTATAAACAGTCAGGCACAAAGTCAATTCCAGTTCCACAAAGATAATCAGAATCTCAGAAATGTTCTTTAATATCAATATAACTGCTTGGCTCATGCATTGTTCCAGTGACCCAATAAGGGATTTGTATATAGAGTGCGTGAGGTTGCAGCCCCTATTCGAGTATCTGAAGGGGCTGCACCTCAGGTTCTGGCTCCATTTTAGCCCTACGCTTTTAATTTTTGGGCACTCGGTACAGAGGGGGGAGGGTCGGGAGGGAGGAGGGGGTCTCCTTGTCGGTCTGCTCCTGGGCCTGGCCAAGATGGCCATCCGCGGGTCCAGGCAGCGGGCAGTCGACGGCCGCACAGAGGTTGGCTGCCTACCCCTGTTCCGGGCTTACGTCCGTGCCCGTGTGTCCCTGGAGAGGAAACATGCGGTGTCCACGGGGACTCTGGAGGCCTTCCGTGAACGCTGGTCGCCGCGGGGGTCAAATGTATTGTTGATGGCGGGATTTTAATGTGATTATTGTTTATTTTGTAAACTGCCGATACAGGCGGCTTTTGTTTGATCACATTTCACTTTGTATGTTTGTATGTTTTTCTTTGGAATAAATGTTTTAATATATATATATATATTTAAAAAATTTTTAAAGGAATTTTTAATCTGTTAATTTATTCCACTTTGTCACTCCAACCTCATCAGGTTATTGGCCAATGATATTGTGCTAATAGTGTGTGAGCCCATTATTTCATCCTATTCAAATTTAACACATTCTGTTAGTTATGTTGCCTAAATGAAATTAACTCAAAATTTGTACAAGAGACAGTGGCACCAGCAAAAATGACCAAATCCTTTATTTTCAATTCACTTCTGGGAGAATACATTATCACAGTGCCAAATATCAGTATCTTGATCAGTCACTTTAATGTTGCATTTCAAAACAAAATTTTGTTATTTATTTTTCACTCTATGGCACTGATGGTGAGCAGGAATCCTGTGCTATTTCATCTGTCTCTTTCTTCCATGACAGACCTGATATACAGCAAAACCTTGGATTTTACAAGGTGTAAATAATATGAGCTATTGCATGTTGATATCAAGAAGGTGTTGGGTCTTTGAAGAAGTTTAAGGTGGTAAGTCCCAGGGGCCTGAATCTCAGTTATTGAGAGAGGCAAGAGAGAAGATTGCTGGCACTTGATATTGATCTTTGTATCCTCTCTAGCCACAGGAATGGTTCCAGAGGACTGGAGAATACTCAACATTGTTTCTTTGTTTAAGAAGGGCATGGAACAAACCAGGACATTATAGGTCCGTGAGCATTCGATCAGTAGCAGGGAAATTATTGGAGAAGTTTCTTGGGGATAGTCTTTGCTCGCCTCAGGAAAAGCATGCATAGTCAGCATAGACCTTACAAACTTTTTGAAGAGGTGATGAAGGATATGGCAAGTGGTGTTATCTACGTAAAGTTCAGTAATGGATTCAACAAAATCCTATGTTTATAGGCTGATGCAGAAGATTAAGATGCATGGGTTTCATGGGGACTCGGTAAATTAGATTCAAAATTGGCTTGGCCATACAATAAAGGATTGTGGTAGATAGGTGCAATTCTGATGAGACGGCTGTGACCAGTGGTCTTCTGCAGGGATCAGTGCTGATACCTATATAATATAAATGACATGGGCCATGTCCACCGCATGGAGGATGGCCGTATCCCAAAAGACATCCTCTATGGAGAGCTAACATCTGGGAGGAGAACCATCGGTCGCCCCCAGCTACGTTACAAGGATGTCTGCAAGAGAGATTTGAAGGTGCTCGACATCGATGTGGAGTCCTGGGAGAGCCTTGCAGCTGACCGTACAAGGTGGAGAGGTACCCTGAACCAATATCTCAAAACGGGGGAAGAGAAACTGATGAACGCAACGGCAGAAAAGCTGGCACGCAGAAAGGAGCGCAGCAACTTCAACAAACCTGAGTCCACGCACAAATGTGACCTTTGTGACATAGACTGTCACTCCCGCTTTAGTCTCTTCAGCCACAAGCGACGCTGCTCTAGCCGAAGTGTAGAGCAAGCAGCCAACTAAGATGCATCACCCATGGTCAGCCATGACCGAGGGGGCCTAAGATGAAGAAGAAGATAAATGACATGGACAAACATGTGGGTGAACTGATGAGTAAATTGGCAGGCAACATGAAAATTTATGGAGTTGTAGATATAGAAGAAAGATGTCAAAGGACAAAGGATGTGGAGGCTTTGGAAAAGGTACACAAGGATCATGTGAATATTGCCTTGATGAAAGAGAATTAACAGCAGGAAGAGGTTAGATAAACGGACTGTTTTCTCTGGAGCGTTGGAGGTTGAGGGTGAAGTGCTAGAAATAAACAACATTGAGAAGCAGAGGTAGGATAGACTGTCTTCCATGGGTGGAAATATCAAATAGCTGCAAGGTGAGAAGGCAAAATTTGAAAGAAGCTTCAGGCACATTTTCTCTTTACATGGACAATGTTTGGAACATGCTGCTAGAGGATGTGGTGGAAGCAAACATGAGCTGCCTTTTAAGAGGCATTTAGACAGTCACGCCGACAGGCAGGGGATGGTGAGATACACACCATATACAGGCAGATTTGGATTAGTTTAGATTAGCATCATGGTCGACATGGATGTTTGGTACCAAAGAGCCCATGCCTGTACTGTACTGCTCTATGTTCCATAGTCTAGTTAACCGGCTCATTCTAAATGTGCAACTTGCAGCTTGCTTTCAATCAGATAATCAAAAATCCATATGGATCAACACTATAAACCAAAATAGTGTGCATTCTGGAAATCTGCAATATGTAACTGCAATTGCTAGAAATAATCACCAGTTAAACCATCCCCTTCATTTTAAGAACAGTAAATGTTTTGGAACTGATAAATGATCAGTAATTTGAAACATTTGGTCATATAGCTTTTGTGGAGAGAGAAAAACAATGAATATTTCATTTGCTAAATTTCATGTTTGTCAACATAAGCATGAGATTGGTATTGTGTGCAAATTTGTGGACGTTTCGCCAAATGCTTGCTTTGGCTCATTAAGAAAGGTAAAAAAACATTGGGCAAACTCTGATCCCTGCAGGATGTTGCATACCTCCAGGCTAAAACCATTAATGACTGCCTTTTGCTATGGGATTTTAATCATTTCTTGCTCTTTCTTGTGTAATCCTTTGGGATTGAGAATGACTTGCTCCCAACTCTGAGTTTTGAGGCAGTTAATGAGACCAAGGTGGGATATAAAGGCTTGACTAGAAATGGGGCAGGTGGTGCTCGATGAGAGGGGCAGTCTAAGAGTTGGTGGGCTATTTATGTGTTATTTATGCTGCTGATCTATTAACCAGAAGTTCTTCATGCCATCCCAAGTATTCTTTCTCTACTTTGAGCAGTTACACATCAAGGATTTGCAGGAATTAATCGGCATGTTGCCTTTTTTTTAGGAGGATGTGCGCACATCCTTGAATGTTTTCGTTGATCTCAATGATAATCTCTCCCTCTGGCAGAATGCCAGCTTCAGGAGCCCGGCATTGGGCATGCAAGCATGGCCTGAGAGTGGCTCCAACTGAGCATTTGGGCCTTCCTACTGGGTGTGTTGGTCTGGGAGGGGACACTGACACTGGTTCCCCTATCCTTCCAGTAAATATGGATGTTTCTGAAGAGTGTTTTGATCTTCTTAGTGCCATGAGGTGTCAACTGCAGGGAGTCCTGGGGTACTAGAAGCATACCCAGGTCAGGGATCACTGCTGCTTAATGGACCATGAGGTTAATGTCAAATTTAATATCTTGAATATCAGATATCCTTCTCCTGAATAGAACAAAGGTTCTGCTGGTACATTGAAAGGGAGAGTGAAGGAAGACACTAATGAAATGCAGAGTTTGTTCCTGAGGTATAGGAAGCATATTCCAGGAGCTGGCCATGAAACTGTATTTATCAAAATCTGTGTTGCACAGCAGGTTGGTAGAGGATGTTTGCAGATGTTCATTACATGGTCTTCCTTAAGTTTAAGTGAACAAATTGCTGATGGCTGGTAATTTGAGTAGTTTTCCATTAGCCCTGTAGATTGGTTCCACACCTATAGGAATCATTAATGTACAAAGGTATTTTGCGATCCGTCCATAATTTTCTGAAAGTGGCAATATGAGTCTTTTTTTTTTTAGTTTTAGAAATACAGTGTGGAAACAGGCCCTTCAGCCCACCAAGTTCATACCGACCAACGATCCTCGCACATTAACACTATCCTTCACACACTTGGGACAATTTTACATTTACACCAAGCCTATTAACCTACAAACCTGTACCTCTTTGGAGTGTGGGAGGAGCCCGAAGATCGCAGAGAAAACCCACGCAGGTCATGGCGAGAGTGAACAAACTCTGTACAGACAGGACCTGTATTCAGGATCGAACTTTGGTCTCTGGCACTGTAAGGCAGTAGCTCTACCGCTATGCCACCGTGCCGAGTAGATAGCTTGGAAAAGGCGTCATATGGTATGCTTGCTTCCATAGGTTGCTGCATTGTATAGGAACCAGGAAGTCATGTTGCAGCTTTATAGGGCTTTGCTTCAGCTTCATTTGGAGTATTGCGTCCAGTTCTGGTTGCCCCATTAGAGGAAGGATGTGGAGGCTTTGGAAAAGGTGCAGAGAAGGTTTACAAGAATGGTACCTGGATTGCGTGGTATTAGGGAGAGGTTGGACAGACTTGGATTGTTTTCCCTGATATGCTAGAGTTGTGGGGAGACCTAATAAAAGTATATAAAATTGAGAGACAGATGTAGTAGACAGCCAGAACCTTTTTCCAGGAATGAAAAATCAAATACTAGAGGGCATAGCTTTAAGCTGAGAGGAGCAAAGTTTAAAGATGATTTGCAGGGCAAGCTTTTTACACAGATGGTAGAGTGCATGCCACGCAGGGTTGGTGGTCGAAACAGATCAGATAAGAAACTTTTGGACGGACATTTTGAAATGGAAGGATATGGATTATGTGCAGGCAGATCAGTGCTAGTCTTAGCATCCTGTTTGGCACAGATATTGTCGACCAAAGGGCCTGTTCGTGTGCTGTACTGTTTGGCACAGACATTGTGGACCAAAGGGCCTGTTCGTGTGCTGTGCTGTTTTATGTTCTATTTTCTTGTGGGAAGTGAGATGTGACATTGTGCAGAAAAAGATTTGGAAGGCGTGTCAATCCCATCATACAGAGTTATTGGACGCTGACTCTGAGGTTGATTTGTGCACTCTGTGGTTAGGATCCTGGCCTGTGTGTCTTCATGCAATAAACATAAGAAGAGGTTGACTAATTTTCCAGGATGTTGAATTTTAGGGTGGTGACCATAGCAAGGCCTTGTGCAGAGTGCTGTGGTAATCTTTTATTAATTTCTTAAAGCAATCTAAAATGTCCACCAATTTTGTAAGATTAAAGACTCTATTTCAGAATTCCTGAAATTCTAAGTATACTTTTGCAGAAACAAGCTTGAAAAATACATACAATTTGTTTGGGCATTACTTTTTTTTGGCAGGTATCGATTGAGACCGTGCAAAGCAAGAATGTTCAACAGCACTTTTTTAAAGGACACAAACTGCTGGAGTAACTCAGCAGGTCGGGCAGCACTGTGGAGGGAGATTGACCTGCTCACTGATTCCAGCACTTTGTGTACTTTTGTGTATTAATGAGCCTCTGCTGTTCCTTGTTTCAGCATTTTTTTAAAATCTCGGCCTTTACTTTCTTTGCTTCCGAACATTTTTCAAAAGTCATCCATCTCTGTACAGAATTACCATCTTGGATGGAATATGAAAGTAATTATTTAATCAAAGTGAATAATGGTACAAAAAAAATCAATTTTGCTGTATTTAATAAGGAGCATGCTTTCATCTCTTGCCAGTGGTTGGGACTCTGCTGGTATGGTTCCTAGGTGATGATGATCACAGGCTTAAAATCACAGTTGTTCTGTCATTGCTGTCAGTATCCACAGTATTAAACTTAAAGGGCATGTGGATTTTACCTAGTCTGAGCCCATAAACAACATTTCAAGCAGGATTTGTGCAGTTCTGACTTTTGATTTAATGGATTCCTATCAATGTAATATGGTGAGCACTAAGGGTGTGATTCAACAATTTGTTCTGAAACCGGTCATATTTTAAATAAAATTTTAGACTAACTTTCTCATAACTACGTGGATAGATGTTTTTCTCGGTAAATGTGTGTGTAAGTGGGGCACAATGTAAGAACATCAATTTCTATAACTATTGAAACATACAAACTTTTGAGTTTTTGTCTAGTATTGCTTGTGATAAATTTCACTTGTTATTAGTTTAGTTTTGCAATATTCTTAAAATCGTTTTGTGCACAAGATAATGTCAGACTGGTTCACTAGTCTGGCATGAGAATTAAATAGGTAAAGAATGGAAAACGGTTCTGAGCTCTAATTTTCTAGAATGTTGTTGTTTCAAAGTTTAACAATAGACAATAGACAATAGGTGCAGGAGTAGGCCATTCAGCCCTTCGAGCCAGCACCGCCATTCAATGCGATCATGGCTGATCACTCTCAATCAGTACCCCGTTCCTGCCTTCTCCCCATACCCCCTCACTCCGCTATCCTTAAGAGCTCTATCCAGCTCTCTCTTGAAAGCATCCAACGAACTGGCCTCCACTGCCTTCTGAGGCAGAGAATTCCACACCTTCACCACTCTCTGACTGAAAAAGTTCTTCCTCATCTCCGTTCTAAATGGCCTACCCCTTATTCTTAAATTGTGGCCCCTTGTTCTGGACTCCCCCAACATTGGGAACATGTTTCCTGCCTCTAATGTGTCCAATCCCCTAATTATCTTATATGTTTCAATAAGATCCCCCCTCATCCTTCTAAATTCCAGTGTATACAAGCCCAATCGCTCCAGCCTTTCAACATACGACAGTCCCGCCATTCCGGGAATTAACCTAGTGAACCTACGCTGCATGCCCTCCATAGCAAGAATATCCTTCCTCAAATAGGGAGACCAAAACTGCACACAGTACTCCAGGTGCGGTCTCACCAGGGCCCGGTACAACTGTAGAAGGACCTCTTTGCTCCTATACTCAACTCCTCTTGTTACGAAGGCCAACATTCCATTGGCTTTCTTCACTGCCTGCTGTACCTGCATGCTTCCTTTCATTGACTGATGCACTAGGACACCCAGATCTCGTTGAACCCCCTCCTCCTAACTTGACACCATTCAGATAATAATCTGCCTTTCTATTCTTACTTCCTGAAGAGGTACTTAATTCCGCCTTTGAAGCTTAAACAGCCTTATTGTTATTATTTATTAATATTAGGAGTGCAAGCGTTTGGGAAGTCGTGATGCAGCTTTATCATTCATTGGTTCAGCCACGTTTTGAAGATTGCATCCCCATTACCCGAAGGATGAGACTTTGGGGAGAGTGCACAAGCAGTTTACAGGAATGATTCCTAGATTAGGCGGTATTAGTAATAAGGAGAGGTTGGACAAAGATGGGTTGTTTTCTCTGGAGTGCAAAAGGCATGGAGGGGAGAGACCTGATGGATGTTTATAAAACTGTGAGGCAGCGATAAGGTAGCCATTCAGAACCTTTTTCCAAGAATGGAAATGCCAAAGACTAGAAGGCATAGCTTTAAGGTGAGAAAGGAAAACTTTAAAGGGAATGTGAGGGGCAAGTTTTTCCTTTTAAACAGTGGTGGGTGCTAGATTAAGCTGCCAGGGGTGGTAGTGAAGGCAGTTGCAATAGGCTTTTAAAAGGCTTTTTAGCATAAGCATATGGATGTGCAGGGAATGAAGGGATATGAGTCACATGCAGGCAGAGGAGATTAGTTTAATTTGGCATCATGTTCGGCGTGGACATTGTAGGCTGAAGTGTATGTTCCTATGCTGTTCTGTTCTATGTACCAGGACCACTGTCCTCGTAATTATAATTCTGTTCTTTGACTTGGGTATATAAATGTTTTCTGTGAACTGAATATCAGTAACAGAGCGAAAAACAAACTGATGGAGGAATTCTATTCGTTAAACTACTTGTTTCGGTGATGCCAAAGTGATGGTTAGTGTTTCAGATTGAGTCACGGCAACAGGACTTTCATCTGTCTTCCCTTTGCCTCAACCAATACTGCTTGAGTTCTTCCAGCAGCTTATTGTTTGCTCTTGTTTCCAACATCTGCAGCCTGGTGTGTCTGCTGTGTAATAGATTTTGATACACTGTTCTGGTAATCGTCAAATTTATTTTCCCCTGCCCAAATTCTTCAATCCTCCCGAAGGATTCCTATGATACTCTCAGAAGACCAAGTAAAGGAGGGAGCAAATTCATTTCCAAATGGAACTTAAAATATATAAATTTTAAGATGCCATTGTTGAAAGAAATAATTAGATTGCTGACCATTGCCAATCATATAAAGTAACCAATATTTATTTCTAAGACCTCAAGGTCTTAGGGGAGGGAAGGTGGGGGGGAGGGAAGGTGGGGGGGGGGGGGGGGGGGGGAAGGAGAGAGAATCAGACAAAATTTGGCATTTTCAAAAAGCAGGCATTAGGGTGGCTTGGTGAAACAAGGTAAAGGAGAGAAACGAGGTGAAGGTACTGCCTGGGTAATCTTACTTTCATCACCTCCAACAAGCATGAGAGGTGATGAGACAGAGATAAGGCAGGCAGGACTTCAGTTAAAAATCTGGGCTTCTGCAAGCCCTTCTGCCAAATAATAGAATGGAGGAGTTTGTCCAGAGCAGTCTAAATTTAAAAACTGGACATTTTCAAATAAGCAAGCATTTGGGGCCATGAACCATCCTAGATTGGTATGTTTAGCCTCAGTGAGGTGAAGGAATAACGTTGCCTTACAAGTCAGGGTGATGGTACTTGAAAGTTAAAGTTACAAAGGGAACTTTCCTCACTTGGAGAGGACATTTGTTTGGGGACAGTGCAAGTTGTAATAATGCACATGTTTTGCTGGAAGTGGAGTGTCACTGGTAGATTGTCAGTCTATTTGCTGCCTTGCCCTGGATAGTGTTGTGTATCTGGAGTGTTGTAGGAGTTGCACTTGTCTAATCACATGGCGAATGTTCCATCAAAACCCAGTTTGTTCTTTGTCCCCTGTAGAAAAACAAAGTTACCCAAGCTGCTGTTGCTGCTGGTTCGAATTAAATTTCTGGCCAACAATGACCAGCTTGACATGAATAGGAATTTAATGTTCGTAAGGGCTGCATTGGCCAACAATGTTTGGGCACGATGCCAAGTTAAAATAATCGCATCTGCCCAGACACGAGCCATACCACTCGATTACTTGCACTTCCATGTGCCTATGGAAAAGCCTCTTAAATACCACTATCGTACCTGACTCCACCACTCTGTAGAAAACTTGCCCCACACATCTCCATCAAACATTGGCCCCCTCACCTTATAGCTACGCCATTGGACATTTGCACTCAGGAAAAATAATTCTGACTGTCTCCCCTATGTATGCCTCTCATAATTTTATATACTTCTATCGAGTCTCCCCTCAACCTCCAATGTTTCATAGAAAACAATTCTAGTTTATCCAACTCTCCTTGTAGCCAAAACCGTCAAATCCAGGCAGTATTCTGGTAAACCTTCTCTGCAAAGCTTCCTCATCCTTCCTGTAATTGAGCAACCAGAACTGCATGTAATACTCCATATGCGGCCTAACCAATGTCCGATAGAGCTGCTTCATGACTTCCTGCCCCTTTACTCAATGCCCCTAGCAATGAAGGCACACATACCATACGCCTCCTTTACTACCCAGTCTACTTGCGTTGCCTTCAATAAACTGTGAACTGATTCCAAGATCTCTCTGCTCATCAATGCTGTTAAGGGTTTTGGCATTAAAATTATACTCTCTGCTTACATTCAATATCCCAAAGTGCAACACCTCACGCTTGCTTGGGTTAAACTTTATCTGCCATTTTTCTGCCCATTTCTGCAGCAGATCTATATCCCACTGTATTTTCTGGCAGCATACCTCACTATCTGCAGTCCCTCCAATTTTGGTGTAATCAGCAAACTTACTCACCAACCCATCTGCATTTACATCCAACGGTCCCAGCACAGATTCCTGCAAAACTCCACTGGTTATAGACCTGCAGCCAGAATATCTACCTTTCATCTCAACCTTCTACCTTGTAATAATACGCCAGTTTTGAATCTATACAACCAAGTCACCGTGAATTTATTTTGGAGGAATTGTGTACCAATACTAGATGATGGAGAAAATGATGGTGGAATGGTGGAGCAGTTCAGAACACCTATCCATGTTCACCAGGGATGCAGCCTGACCTGCTCATGGATGTTGGGCTCCAACACCTATTGCAGTAATGCAGCATTAAGTATTTTCTCCAAACGATAATGTGGATTTCTTCTGGGTGTTCCAAATGTTGCCCACATCCCAAAAAATGTGTAGGTCGGTAGGTAATTGATCATTGTAAATCACCCCTTCGCATGTAGATGAGTGTAGAACCTAGGGGAATTAGTGAAAATGTGGGGAGAATAAAATATAAGATTCATGTAGGATTAGTGTAAATAGGTGGTTGGTGGTCAGTACAGGTTCAGTGGGCTAAAGGGCCTGTTACCGTGCCCTTTATTGAGGAAACTAGAACTGGCCAGCATAATTTCAGAATAGGTGGCCATCCATTCAAAATTGTCACAAGGAATTTATTTCTAATGAAATTTCAAATTCTTGATTATAGAGTCAAGACAGTCAGATTTTCAGTTTACAGTTATCAAGGGTTATGGAACACAAGCATGAAAGTTCAGCAAGGCCAAGATCAGATAAGCCACAATCTTACAGAACCGCAGAGCCTCACGGCCTACATCTGCCTCTCGTGTTAATACATGTTGCATCTACACAATGCAACTGAGTGAGTCAGTCTGGAGTGAATCACACAACATTAATGATCTGCAGCAAGATTACTTAATTTAAGTCATAGCCACAGAATAGCAGCTCGGAGAAAATTCCCACCTCAGGCATAGATTTATTTGTTATTGTAGATTTTGCACAGAAATTAGTCTTCGATGCTGATGCCAACAGACACTATTCAATCACAATGCACTCCATTCACATGTTTTATTCTCATTAGTGCAATTGGAATGAATTCAGAACATTGAGAGGATGACTAAAACTACCACACATTTGGCACAAATGGTCAAAGCCTAACTATTAATCATCAGCGAACAGCTACAGCGAGCGCAGTAAAATTGATTCATCCAAGTGCATTTCCCAATGTTTCATGAAAGTAGCAACAAATAGAAGTGAACTGTAGAGTCATTTAAGGGCCTGTCCCACTTAGGCGATTTTAAGGCGACTGTCAGCGACTAGGCTGTCGCCGAACATTCGCCGGGGTGTCGTGGGCATGATCGCGAGGAGTCTTCAAACAATCGTAGCGGATCTCGGCGCGTCGCTGAAAAATTTTCCAGGTAGAAATTTCTCGGCGACAGCTGGCTTTTCGCCAGGTATCATAGCTTATTGCGGGCGCTGTCACATGTTGTCCCCAGGTTTGCTAGGTTGTCGCAGATGCATTTAGAAGCACGTAATATTAAATTAAGAAAAGGCATTTGAAGATACCATAAAATACTTGTGATTAACCAATTTATTTACCGTCAGGACATTTGACAGCTAGATTGGAGTCGACAGTTTGACGGTCAGGTAAGCGTGGGAATTCTGCGATATTTCCAAAGACGGTGTAATTTCTTAGCTAGTTTCACAAAAAAAGTAACATTCAACCACGGGGCTCTTTACACCTGAAATTACATCTGTAATACCACGTTCTGGCGGAGCCGCCATCCATTTACTTAAGTAGGGCCGTAAAACTATGCATATCAATCTAAACTAAAAGCTGCAGGTAGAACAGATGCAACAATTTTGAATGAACAGATGGCGGTTCAAAGTTGCGCGCTAAATAAAAGTTTAACACTTTTAGCTCGACCTGCAATTATTATTTTTTTTAAAAGAGACTATTAAGAGATTTTTTTTTCAACGTAATTAAAACTCGAGCTTCCAACCAGAAGTTAAACTTTGTCAATTTAGCACCTTGAGCGGTTAACAGTAGTTCCAGCGAGGAGCCTGACTGGTGAATCTGGTGTGTGTTATTGACGGGAAACCTTCACCCTGAATCCAATAGGGAGGTTTAAATAAAAGGCGATAACTAGCAAATGCTACAAAATAAAATATTCAAAGCAAGTTTTTTTTAAAAACCGTGTGGAGGAAGGAACTGCAGATGCTGGTTTACACTGAAGATGGAATATGTGAATTTCAGTCGGGACCCTTCTTCAGACTGAGAGTCAGGGGGAGAGGGAAACTAGAGATATGAAGTTCAAAGAAGCTCTTAAATAACTTCGCAATATCAAACCACCGTGCCTCATATAGAAGTGGCGAGGTGTAAACCGGCACAAGGAACTGCAGATAGATGCTGGTTTACACTGAAGACAGACACAAAATGCTGGAGCAACTCAGCGGGACAGGCAGCATCTCTGGAGAGAAGGAATGGGTAACGTTTTGGGTCGAGACCGTCAAAATCAGTCTGAAGAAGGGTCTCGACCCGAAACGTCACGCATTCCTTCTCTCCAGAGATGCTGCCTGTCCTGCTGATTTACCCCAGCACTTTGCGTCTAAAAGAAAACCATAGGTATAGGAGGCACAAGATGCTGGAGTAACTCAGCAGGTCAGGCAGCATCTCTGGAGAAATGGAAAAGGTGATGGTTCAGGTCGGGACCCTTCTTCAGGCTGAGAGTCAGAGGAGATGGAAACTAGAGATCTGAAGAGGTTCGAAGAAGATCTTAAATAACTTTGCACTATCAAACCGCCCTATAGAAGTGGCGAAATGTACACCGGCAGGTTATCACATCTTTGGGGAGAAGGAATGGGCGACATTTTGGGGTCGACACCATACTTCAGACCAAGGGTCTCGACCTGAAACGTCACCCATTCCTTCTCTCCTGACACGCTGCCTGGCTCGCTGAGTTACTCCAGCTCTTTGGTTGTCACATGCGTTCTGTACGACCTGACTCGGCATTGTTGTGGTCATTGTCGTGGGGTAAATGAAAATTTTGGCGAACTGCTACGACCTTGATTGTTGCCGGCAGCCACTTAAAAAAATTGCCTAAGTTGGACAGGCCCTTGAGGGACAAAAATATTCAGTCCACAAGTTTTAAGGCCCCATAGATAAAGCCCTGGCTTGCTCACACCCGTCATAGCACAGTTGTGTGAATGTTATTCCATATTGGGATGAGAGATACTTCCAAGATGATTTAAGGTTGTCCATTAAAAAAAATTTAAACAGACAAATATATATTTTTTCACCTACAATAAAAACCCTTGTCAAAGAGAGTCATAGAGTGAAACAGCATGGAAACAGGCCCTTCGGCCAAACCTGCCCATACCAGCTAACAAGTCCACACCGGCCAACATGTCCCAGCTACACTAGCCCCACCTCCATGAGCTTTTTTTAGATTTTTAGAGAAACAGCGCAGAAACAGGCCCTTCAGCCCACCGGGTCCGTGCCGCCCAGCGATCCCCGCACATTAACACTATCCTACATCCACTAGGGACAATTTTTACATTTGCCCAGCCAATTAACCTACAAACCTGTACGTCTTTGGAGTGTGGGAGGAAACCGAAGATCTCGGAGAAAACCCACGCAGGTCACGGGGAGAATGTACAAACTCCGTACAGTACAGCACCCATAGTCAGGATCGAACCTAAGTCTCCGGCGCTGCATTCGTCGTAAGGCAGCAACTCTACCGCTGCGTCACCGTGCTGCACAATGTCCTTCCAAATCTGCCCTGTCCATGTATCTATCTAACTGTTTCTTAAACGTTGGGATAGTGCCAGCCTCAACTACCTTCTCTGGCAGCTTGTTCCATACACCCACCACCCTTTGTGTGAAAAAGTTACTCCTCAGATTCCTATTAAACCTTTTCCCCTTCACCTTAAACCTATGTCGTCTGGTCCTTGATTCACCTACTCTGGGCAAGAGACTCTGGGCATCTACCCTATCTGCACTCCAAGGAATAGAGTCCCAACCTATTCAACCTCTCCTTATAGCTCAGACCCTCCAGTCCTGGCGACATCCTTGTAAATCTTCTCTGTAGCCTTTCCAGCTTGACAACATCTTTCCTACGACATGGTGCCCAGAAATGAACACATTACTCTAAATGTGGCTTCACCAATGTTTTGTTCAACTGCAACATGACCTTCCAATGTCCATACTCAATACTGAATGATGAAGGCCAATGTGCCAAAAGCCTTTTTGACCACCTTATCGATCTGCGACTCCACCTTCAAGGAACGATGCACCTGCACTCCTGGATCCCTCTGCTTTACAACACTCCCCAGAGCCCTACCATTAACTCTGTAGGTCCTGCCCATGTTAGACTTCCCAAAATGCAACAACTCACATTTCATAACATCATAAACAAAAATCTCTAAATTAAGAACCCCAATTCTAGTGCAAAAAAAGCTCAAGTCCTGTGTGCAACCAAAAGCAGTCCATAGTTTAGTGTAGTGTAGTATTCTGGAGTGTGATGGTTGTTGGGAAGAAGCTATTCTTGAACCTGGCAGCCATGGTTTACAGACTCCTTTACCTTCTTCCCAATGGTAGGAGTGAAATGAGAGCGTGGTGAGGGTGTTGTGGGACCTTGATGATTGATGCTGGCTGCCTTTGAGGCAGCTGCTCCAATAGAGCACTTTGAAAGTGGGGAGGTCAGTACCTGTGATGGACTGGACAGTGTTCATCACTTTTTGTAATCTCAGTCATTCCTGGGTGCTGGAGTTGCCAAAACAGGCTATGATGCAACCAGTTAATATGCTCTCTAATGTACACATGTAGACGTTTGAGTATTAATTTTCATACCAAATCCACTCAATCTTCTAAGAAAGGAGAGGCCTTGATGGACTTTCTTTATCATTGCATCAATCTTCATTGTTAATGTAGTCTTGATGACCTATTGTTCTTGATGACCTATTTTAAAAAAAATGTTAGTGTGGGACAAGTTCCCACACACAAATCAATGCTGACTATCCCTATAGTCAGTGCCTATCCAAATCCTGACAGATCCTGTCTCGGATGCTCAAGATAAGCATGGCCATCTTTGTGTGGAACCACAAGAGATGGGGGAGATATCAACTGAAACCGTGATCAAGAAATCCCCGATAACAATTTGAACCACTGAAGTTGGGTCCACTGGCTTATAATTCCTTGATTTGTCCTTGCTGCCGTTCTTAAATAATGGTTCAACATCAGCCACGCTCCAGACTTCTGTAACCTGACCTGTAGCTAACGATGAGAATCCCAGCAAGGGACTTTGCAATTACCTCCCTAGTTTCCCCACAAGGTCAAATGATGCACTTGGTCATGTCCTGGGCATTTATCCAACTTAATGCTCTTAAAATTGCCAATATCTCCTCCTTGCCTCGAGAGCAATTGCCTCGACCAAACCATCTTCTAATTCTTCACCAACACACTTCCTTCCATTAGAAGTTGGTAGTTCACTGATGATTACATGGCTCAACTCACGTTCCCCTGGTAATGAAACCATTCATACGTACATACATATACGTACAGGTATGTAGGTTAATTGGCTGGGTAAAAATGTAAAAAAATTGTCCCTAGTGGGTGTAGGATAGTGTTAATGTACGGGGATCGCTGGGCGGCACGGACTTGGTGGGCCGAAAAAGCCTGTTTCCGGCTGTATATATATGATATGATATGATATGATAATATGCAGCAAAAGCATGCCTGGCACTGATGATACAACACAAATCAGAATCCAGCCATTCTCTCAGGTAGATTTCAACCGCTGCTTTTGGTTTGAGCCTCAAACTCCATCCCTACCAATCAATGCCACCCCTCGTCCTAGCAAAATCTCACTTGCATTTATAATGATAAGGTGCTGGAGTTACTCAGCGGGCCTGGCAGCATCCCTGGAGAACATGGAAAGGCGACGTTTCGCGTCCAACCTTTCAAACTGAATCAGTCTGAAGAAGGGTCCTGACCCAAAATGTCACCTATCCATTTTCCAGGGATACTGCCTGACCCGCTGTGTTATACAGCTGTCTTTTTTTGTCAACCAGCATCTGCAGCTCTTTGTTTCTTCACTTGCATTTATTCCTCGTGTCTTGTTAACCTGAGATGACCTGCCAACCTCCGAGACCACTACATTTGTCCCTGTCATGGCTCATCCACCTATATCTGTTAAGTGCTCCCTCTGATAACTCTTTGGTAACTTGTCGTGGCTGTTTGTATCAAATTCAGCATGATAATGCCCTGTTGAGCATCTTGGAATGTTTCATTACATTAGTGGTTGTGTAAATGCACATCATTGACATTGTATTAAATGAAATGATTGCCCAACTATATTTTACAAGACCACTTGGAAAAGACCTCGAGCTGCTGAAATATCTTGTCTGTGAAGGGAAAAAGACAATGTTTCAGGTCAAGACCCACTGGAGGTCTAGCTAGATGCTGTCTGACCTGCTGAGTTCCTCCAGCAGTCCGAATATTTTTGGCCCCAATTCCATTTTTCTGCAGTCTTTTGTTAAACTGAAATAACTTGCCTTTTGTCTAATTTTATACTACATAGTAGAAGTTTTTCAAGAATGTATGCCTCCCTGCAAGAATGTTATTGGGTTTCTGTACATACACTTTGCAGGTAGATTTACTATAACCTATTGAGCAGGTGTTTTGCTAACCTGGGTTCAGTCATGTTGCAGCTTAAGAGTGCAACTATGCTCACGCATTAGTCTTGGTGACCATGTGTATGCCTGTGACTTCCTTGATGGCTATTGTAAACTAGTCGGGCATGCTAATTTGGTTTATTTCTGTACAAGTCTTCTGGTTATTTGCTGCCTTGCTGTAACTTGGGGTTTTATCCCCACATAGACTTCTAGCAGCTTGATTGGTAGGTGAGTAATTTGTAATGCGCACAATCTAACAAAAATATATTTTTAATCACCGCTCTTGCTTATAAATTGACTGTTTATTCTGTTGTCGTAGTGACATGGAAGTGTTGACGTAAAACCTGATATGGGGTACATGAAAAGTAACAGTTCTTTACAAATTAAGATCCAAAACAAATTTGTTCTGTAATCAATGTGGAGAAATGAAATGTCTAATAGCGCTATTTCATTTTGTTTTTCAATTCTTCCAATCTATGTTCTTTTAGAAATGGTTTAATTTCTGGACATTCACATTGCATCTTCCCAAGTATTTATCTAAAAATGCTTTTTCCAGTTATGCATTTTTGTTTAAAAGCCGAGGTTACATTTGCTTTTTTTTTTGCGTTGGTAGAACTGCACCTAATGCAAACTTAAACCTGGGACAACTCAGCGATTGTCCATTTATTCAAGATTGGCAATAGCCTGAGAATCTGGTTTATTTGCGGTACTTTTTTCCCCCCGGCATCAGAACAGTCTGGTTGTTAATTTGTGTGGTTTTTATTGGGTAAAGAACAATGTTTTCTACCCTGATGCATTTATATTTCAGTGCACACTTGCTTTGCCAGCATATTAATCAATGTGCTTGTAGAACAAATATATGTGAAAATCTGTTGTGCAACTTGCTTAATAAACATGGGGAACTTTGAAAGACATAATAATGTGGTGAGATCTGTGGGCATGTTTGTCAAAGAATCTCTTTGAAGTGTGCGCATGTGCGTGTGCGCGGGAATGTGCGCATGCGCGGGATTCTCGGGCGGGCGAGGCCTGTGGAATCAGTGATAATTACCAGGCGTTTCTGCCGGCGGTCGGGGAGGGGGAACTCGATCTTACGGTCCAGACGCCCCGGGCGCAACAACTCTGGGTCCAACGTGTCCGCGCGGTTAGTCGCCATGATCACCTTCACGTTTACGTTCTGGTCAAAGCCGTCCATCTGATTGAGAAGTTCCAACAGAATATGCTGCACCTCCCTGTCCGCTCCAGTTTGAGCATCGAATCTTTTGGTGGCGATGGCATCGATCTCATCGATGAAGATGATCGCAGGAGCGTTCTCCTTGGCCAGCCTGAAGACATCTCTGACCATTCTGGGACCCTCGCCCAGATACTTCTGGACAAACTCGGACCCTACCACCCTGATGAAGGCCGCAGTGGTGTGGTGGGCCACAGCTTTGGCCAGCATGGTATTCCCACAGCCCGGGGGACCGTACATCAGCACCCCATGAGGGGGATCAATACCGATCTGCTTGTACAGTTCAAAGTGAGTCAGGGGCAGTTCCACAGCTTCGCCCACCTTCTGTTTCTGTATGTCCATGCCACCGATATCAGAGTACAGCACGTCTGGCTTCTGATCAGAGGTGAGCATCATGATGCTGCTGTCCGCTTCAGGAGGCAGAACGTCGACCAGAGCGTTGCTGTGCTTGTGGAGGGCCACCGACGCATTGGGTTTCAGGAGCTCACGGTCAATGGTGCTCAGTATACGCACATAGTAGTTGGAGCCGGTGGTGGAGCCCACGATGGCCGTGTTCTGGTCCACAGCCTCCAGGAACTGCCCGATGACCAGCGGGATTCTCTGGATGCGTTTGACCTCCTCCTGCGTGTGCAGGAACTCCTTCAGGTTCTTCTGCTCATCCTTGATGTACTCCTCCTGCACCTCCAGAAACTGCAGCTCCTGCTGCAAAGGCTTGTAACGGCTGTACAAGTCTTCCAAATCTTCATGCTCAGGGGCAAGGAACGAGAGGGCCGTGTGCGGTCGGGATGTGATCATGACAGGGACCTCTTCCGCCGGTTTCTGTGTTTCGGTGATTCCGAGCTCCTCCATTTTAGTACTTGGGTGAGATTCTCTCACCCACTGATCTCGGCACTCACTGATCTTCACAATGGGCTGTGTCATCCTGGAGTCACTCGTATGTTACATTATGTTCGTTCCAAAAACTTACCTTTCTCTACAGAAGGTGTGAAGATGACGTGTGCTTCATGTAGAATCTGTGATGAATTAAAAACCAAGGTTCTTCCGTCCTGAAGAATGAAGATTGATCAAAGCTACTCAACCTATGGAACGTTTGAGTATTGACTTCAAAGGGCCTTTACCATCCTCCTCTCAAAATGTTTATATACTTACCATAATTGATGAATATTCGAGGTTACCATTTGCTTTTCCTTGTCGAAATATGTCAGCTGCTACGGTTATCAAATGTTTAGATCAACTGTTTTCATTCTGTGGATTTCCAAGTTACATACATTCTGATAGGGGCACCTCATTCATGTCAAAAGATTTAAAGGACTACCTTTCTAATAGAGGAATTGCAACAAGTAAAACAACACCTGGAAATGGTCAGGTTGAGAGGTTTAACGGAATCATTTGGAAAGCAGTGAAACTGGCTTTAAAGTCAAATGGCATACCAGATCAGCAGTGGGAATGTGTTCTACCAGATTCATCACACTCCATCAGATCTTTACTGTCAACCGCTACCAATACTACTCCACATGAGCGGTTCTTTAACTTCAAACGGCATTCTTCTAGTGGTACTTCTCTGCCATCATGGTTGACTAGCCCTGGGCCTGTGTTGCTTCGTCGGTATGTCCGATCAAATAAGAATGAGCCCTTTGTTGATGAAGTTGAACTGACTGATGTCAACCCTTCTTATGCAACTATCAAGTATCAGGATGGACGTCAGTCAACTGTCTCACTTCGTGACCTTGCACCATGTCCATCTTCTCCATCAGCTCCATCACTCCTTGATAATATTAATCGAGAAGTTCCTTCAACACTCCCATCTTTCCCTATGAAAACTTCTACAAGTAATTCTAAAATTGAAAATGTAAATAACAATATGAGTGAAGTTGATGACCAAGCAACATATAGACAATAGACAATAGGTGCAGGAGTAGGCCATTCAGCCCTTCGAGCCAGCACCGCCATTCAATGCGATCATGGCTGATCACTCTCAATCAGTACCCCGTTCCTGCCTTCTCCCCATACCCTCTCACTCCGCTATCCTTAAGAGCTCTATCCAGCTCTCTCTTGAAAGCATCCAACGAACTGGCCTCCACTGCCTTCTGAGGCAGAGAATTCCACACCTTCACCACTCTCTGACTGAAAAAGTTCTTCCTCATCTCCGTTCTAAATGCTTCCACCAGCTATTGAAACACCATTATCTCCTGATGCTCCAGTGCTGCGACGGTCATCAAGACATACTAAACCCCCTGACCGTCTCACTTATAAATAGGAGGGGAGAATGAAGTGTGCGCATGTGTGCGTGCGCGGGAATGTGCGCGTGCGCGAGAATGTGCGCATGCGCGGGATTCTCGGGCGGGCGAGGCCTGTGGAATGAGTGATAATTTCCAGGCGTTTCGAAGAGATCTATTAATGAAATGAGTTACTTAAAGCTTAAATAAAGTTTAAGTAAATCGGAATTCTCATTTGTCTCACAACAATCTTGCTCCCAGTATTTGTGACACTATATCCTGCAGCCAAAATGCATTTAAAAATAACAAGAGAGTAACAGTTTATTTTTGAGTTATTTTTAAAAAGGAGACCCATTGGATAGAGTGCACTTTTTTGACCACTGCTCGTAAGAAAAGGACGATGAAAGGTGGATTAGGTGAAACCGGATAACTTAGGAAATAAATAATTATTTGATTTTTGCTTTGACAGACTAGAAATGGCTTGTACACTAACATTTGATACTGGGCTACCACCTCCTCCAGTTGCCACTGCTGAGGATCAAAGGCATTGGCAAAAAACTCCTTTGATTAAGTGAAAAGCTTTTCCTTCCTCTGGAGAACAATGAAATAAATTTGAGCAGTTCCAGGATAGGGGAGAGATCCAATTTCATGGTGTAGACTTTCGAAAAATGTGATGCTTTTTATTTGGCGTCAGAAAGTTGGAGGATTGGTTACTTTCTCTCTACTCCCAGTGTCCATGCCTCCAACAGAGTCTAGGATTTTGTCACTGATAAGTGAGGCAGAGCCTTGCTCTCATAGGCTGCATACGCTTACATTATTTTGCATGTTACCAATTTTACCTACTTGTGCTTTCATAATTCTTTTGTGCAATTTTTTGATCTTGAAATAGCTTGACATTTGCTGTGGTGTCATGTTCAAGTTACCCTTCATCTGATGGATATTTATGGGAAATGCAACATTAGCCGATTATAATTTATGAAAGGGTTATAATTGTCATCTACAGTTATACTACTTTTGCATTGCAATGGCAATCAACACTGAGATGGTAGTCAGTAGTGAATCTTGAGAACACTGATGGAAATTGTGAGTAATTTGATAGCAATGTCTACTTAATCGAAGAAGCTTTTAAGCAATATTGGATGCGCTAGGTTATTCCCCATTCCTGTCATTATCATTGGCTTGCTCGATTTATTTGTTTAGTTTTAATATTTTATTGATCTAAAATGTATCACACATTTCAAGGCTAACTTGTACAATGGACTGTCTTGGTAATCATAAGAATATGGTAATATCCTTATTTGCCATTTGCCTAAAACATTTTTAACCAGAGGCAGAGGGTGGTGAATCTGTGGAATTCTTTGCCATAGAAGGTTGAGGAGGCCAAGTCAATGGATATTTTTAAAGCAGAAATAGATAGATTCTTGATTAGTATGGGTGTCAGGGGTTATGGGGAGAAGGCAGGAGAATGGGATTAGGAGGGAGAGATAGACCAGCCATGATTAAATGGCAGAGTAGACTTGATGGGCAAAATGGCCTAATTCTGCTACTTCTATCTTATGACCATAATGCTACATAAATGGAAGCAGACTCTTTGGCCCAACTTGTCCATGTCAATCAGGTTGCCTAACCAACCCACTTGCCTGCTCCTGGCCTATGCCCATTCAAACCTTTCTGTTTATGTGCATCGTAGTTCTGCTCTCGCTTTCCCCTCCCCACTCCCCCCAGACAGAACAAAGATTGGTCACTCCAACATTTCGTACAAAGTGATGTTGGGCAGAATCACTGGCAATAACAATCACTGGACATCTTTCCCCGACGAGCTCCATGTATTCTATGCTTGTTTTAAACTGAAGGTCGGTGGAATGACATCACCGCCATGATTGCGTTGGGTACACCTGCACCCCTGGTCACTTTGCAGATGTCAGATTAGCTTTCCTTAGAGCAAACCCGAAGAAAGCAATTGGCCAGATGGATTCCCCAACCTTGTTCTCAGACTGTGTGGAGCAGCTGGCAGGAGTATTTGTGGACAGATGTAATCACTTCCTACTCCAATCCAATGTTCTCACCTCCTCCTTTAAGATGGCCACTCTTATCCCAATGCTAAACAAAAGCAAGGTAGTCTTAAAAGTAGCCAAAAGCGTAGCACGACTACTATCGAGTGACTCTGACCCCAACTATCATGAACTGCTTGGAGTAACTGGTCATGATACACATTGACACCAGCCTCCCTGACATCCTTGATCTAATGCAATTTGCCCACCGCTGCAACCGGTCTACACTAGATGCCATCTCCTTGGCCCTTGTTCATCCTAGATGTCTGGGTAATCAGAGCACCTACAACTGACTCCTCTATATTCATTGCAGCTTTATCTTTAATATCATAATTCCAGCAAAACTCATCACCAAATTCCTGGACCTAGGATTTAGCATCTCCGTCTGAAATTGGAGCCTGTACTTCCTGACCAATAGATTACAATCGGTTAAGGTCGGCGACAAACATCCCCATGGTAATTCTCAATGCTGTAAGGCTGCATTCTCAGCCACTTACTATACTGCCTATGCACTCACGACTGTGTGGCAAAGTACTTTTTCCAACTCAATTTTGCAAGTTTGCAGGTGACACCCCTGTTGGATCTCAAACAATGATGAGAATGAGATAGAAAGCTTAATAGTATGGTGTAAAGACAACCTTTGGATTCTGGATTAGCGAATGCTTTTTCTTTTGGTTCAATTATGCATTTCTGGTATCGAACTAATACTGCAGAAGACTTGGAACTTTATATTTCATTTAAGAGTGACTACACTGTCTAAATATAAAATTTGAACAAAATAAATCTGCACTAATGTGTCCTTATAAGCACGAATGATGTGCTCAGATATCTGTAGAGCATTTGAAAAAATTGGCTATAAAAAGATGCATCTTGTGCATTTGCTTTGGGTGAATGGGATAATTAACCGTGTACACGTGTGAATCTGATCTGAGCAAATTCTGAAGGCTACTATTTTTGTTGTAGCTCCCAAGTTAGTACTAGAGACATTCCTGTTGATCTCCGATTTAGAAGCAACTTGTTTGTCTGTTCTATTCTGTACTGCAATTGCAACTTTACCCAAACCGTTCAACTTTGTGGCTCCAATGCAACTGATATTTTAATTCAGTCATTTTCTCACATATGAACTACATGCCTGGTTAATCGGCCACATTTCTTAGACCAGCTACACCACAGACTACTTGTATCTATTTTACTTCTGAATGCTCAGTGTTACTTGGGTATCATTTCAGAGAAGGCTGCATAAACCCTTTTGACAGAGAACCCACACTGCCTAACCAATCAGTGGTTCTGTTTTTATATTTAAAGGCCAGGGAGAGGTTGGTATTGAGACCTCAACAAAGTCATGGCTAACTTTATTTTGCAGCCACCTACTATTTATCTGGGTTAGGAAAGCCAACTGTCACATAAGCGTCTATGGAAAAGCACCTGTGGGATGGAGAGGTTAAAAGTCTCAGACATTTTGAAAAGCACCAGTGGCTTTCAATGATAAGTGGGGTGTAGTCTGTCATCCGCTTCTCAATGCCTCGGGCTTGCCCCAAGAAGAGCAGCAACTCCACTGTACGTCAACCGCTCAAACATATTAACTGCCAAATGAATCATTAAAAACGGTGAGTAAAAACAAAAGCAGGAAACGGTGAAGGGACGAGATACAATCCTCTGGAAAGCTGCTGCTGCTGCTGCAGGATGCCTGGATTTATACAATACAGAAAGTCTTTAAGGAGCTTCAGTCATTGATCAATAGGTTCGTTTTATCAAGCTTTTTTAGAGAACAGATGGAGCCCCCTACAACTGACAGAGAATGAGCACGATCAGACCATTTGTACCCCTCCAATACATAATAGGATCATAGCTGACCCCTGCATATTCCCAAAAGGACACAGTGCTGGAGTACTCAGATCAGGCAGCACCTCTGGAGAACATGGATAGGTGACATCTTGGGTCGAGACCCTCCTTCAGACTCTGAAGAAGGATCTCAAACCAAAATGTTACCTATCCCATGTTTTCCAGAGATGCTGCCTGACCTGTTGAGTTACTTCAGCACTTTGTGTCCTTTTGTATATTAATCAGCATCTGCAGTTCTTTGTTCCTGCAATTTTCCATGTACCCATGGTTACCTTTCACTCCTTTACTGAGCAGTTATCGATCTCAGTCTAAAACATTCAAAGGCATCACACCTCAATGCACAATAGAAGCAGAGGCCCTCAACTCACAATTTCAGAGAAAAGTACACCACTTCTGTGTCTTAAATAGGTGAGCCCTAGTTCTAGATCATTCCACAAGACGAAACTTGCTCTCTGCATCCACCACTGTCATGATCTCTTAGGTTTCTATTAAATCATCACACTCTTCTAACACTTTGCACATGCACACCTAACTCATCCAAGTTTTCATCATGTGATCACCTGCTCATTATTCATATCAGTCTAATCTCCATTGAGGTTTACTGGACTTGTACCATAAATGAGTAGGTCATTCACAATTTTTTTTTAAAAATGAGACCAAATGCACTCTCACCAATCCTTTATCTAACTAAAACATATTATCACCATTTCTCGTATGCAATTTCTTGAGCAGTAAAAATAAGTAATTGCCAAATTTCCTAATTACTTGCTGTCCTTCCATTTCAGCTTTTTATGAATCATAAACACCAGCATCTCAAACCATTGCGGTCTAGCTCGACTTAATTTTTTTGTTTATTTTGGCTGAAAAGTATAATTTCACATTTTACCTGCATTTTCCACCATTTGCCAGATGTTTGTCTAGTTATTGAAGATGTTGTATCCATGTGTAACTTTGTTGTTATATTATGTGTAGCTTTGAAATACCCATCTTTGTCACCAACAGTCATACCTTCAGTGCCTTCGTCCAAATCATTTATATAAATTATGAAGCATCGGGCACTGATCCTTGGGACAAATCTCTCAAAGCATCTTGCCAAGCAGCAAAAAACGGACATTTATGCCGCCTCTGTTTCTTCTTACACCGCCAATGTTCTGTGCAAGTCAATATGTCACCTCCTACACAATGAACTTTAATTTTCTGCAATCATTTTTGAGATTTTATCAAATCATGGAATAGTTGCAGCTGGGAAGAAATTTAGCCCATCACATCCACATATCTCTCTCCCATCACAACTCATTGGTTCTAGCCCACCACCCCTCATTAGTTCTAGCCCACCACCCCTTTTTCTGCAACCTTGCAAATCTTTCATTACAATATATTTACCCAATTCACTTTTGAAGGCCACAATGGAGCTTGTCTCCACTAAATCTGCAGTTGCTGCATTCCAGATTTCAGTTGCATGCTGTTGTTTCCCAAAGAAGATTTTCATTTTTGCTTTTATTTATTTTCCCCTTTTATTTTATACCTGCAACCTCAAGTTGTCAATCTTTCCACCTATGGGAACAGCCTCTCCCTCTTTCTCCCCATCATATATCAATTTCCCCTCATTCTTCCATTTAAAGAGCCTGGTCCCTGCTATTTTTCCTCATTCCGGTAAAGATTCAAGTAAATCTATTTTGCACCCTGTCTACTGCTTTCATATCCTAATGACATGACCAGAAGTAAATACAATACTGCATTTGAGGATAGACTGTTGTTTTATAAAGATACTACAATCTGGAATATAGTGGCTGTGAAGATGCTGGCTGTATTAAAAAAAAATTCAGACAGCACTTAAATCACCATGGTTTTGAAGAGTACAGGTTTAATGACGGTAAATGGTCTTAGGAAAGCTGGGCACTTAATGGTTGGCAAGGACATGTTAGGCCAAAGAGCCTAATTCTGCTCAAGGACTCTTTCACTTTAGCATGGCTTCCCAGTTTTTGTACTTTGTACATCTATTAAGAAATGTCTGCAGATTGTTAATTGTTTTCTCAGTCTACCCTGCAACGTTCAGACTTTTGGACATTTTCAACTTCCAGTTCCCCTTTATTCACAGCAAGCATTACAGCAGAAAATGTTGGACTTTGTGACGACTTCAGGATAACATGTGTGAAAAATTTGCAGACAAAGGTTTTAGGGTGGTATCAGAAGAGAAAGTGGAGCAAGCCCAAATGCTGATGTGGTTTTGTTGAACTTTGTCCCTCTAGAGCTTGGGATCCATTTCAAAGGAAATGCACACTTTTTAAAAACTAAGATGTAGGATTGCAGCTCAACATTGTTTCACTTGGAGATTCCATGCACTTCAGTGACCAAAGGCTTATGCACTGCTGATGTATACAGGCCGTTATCAGGCCTGGGGGCTTTCCCTTTCAAAGGAGATGACTGACACCAGGCCACCAGATTCTCCAGGGCCAAAAGAATGGGATGCGATTATTAATGTATCCAAATTATAGACAATAGACAATAGGTACAGGAGGAGGCCATTCGGCCCTTCGCGCCAGCACCGCCATTCAATGTGATCATGGCTGATCATTCTCAATCAGTACCCCGTTCCTGCCTTCTCCCCATACCCCCTGACTCCACTGCCTTCTGAGGCAGAGAATTCCACAGATTCACAACTCTCTGACTGAAAAAGTTTTTCCTCATCTCAGTTCTAAATGGCCTACCCCTTATTCTTAAACTGTGGCCCCTTGTTCTGGACTCCCCCAACATTGGGAACATGTTTCCTGCCTCTAATGTGTCCAACCCCTTAATAATCTTATACGTTTCGATAAGATCTCCTCTCATTCTTCTAAATTCCAGTGTATATTATGTTTTAAACATAATAGTTACCAATAAACTGGATGCAGCAGCAGCAACCTTTGATACAATTTCTGTCTGGAACCGTCAATTAATGTCATTTTGAGAACAATAAATGAATTCCCCAATAATACAGAAGATAAACCTTGATTATAGAATTGTCTTCTTGTGGTACTGAAGGTAAAATGAAGGTTCAGATATGTGTCAATTAACTGCCTCTGTAAGAATTGCTGTTATTGCAGTTTACCCATTCTATAATAGTGAAACAGTTAATTTCATCGATCCTTTGAAGCCTGGTGGTCATTATGCAAAATTAACTAACAAACTGCATGGGTACTTTAGTCGTAAGCAGTTGGGAAATGTTGGCGGTTTGCTTTAAATTTCGAAATCGAAGGTTTGTTTTTGCACGTGGGTCATAGCTAAGAACTCTGTTCAGAAAGATGAACTACTGAAGCAAAAGTCACAAATGAGAGCCATGAAGGGTGTGAGAGAGGGAGGATTAAACTCTTCATTTTTTGGTCAATTAGAATTCTGGCATCTTAACTGAACATTCTTTAAAGTTCCATGCAATTTTACATTTCCTCCTTAATAGACTTTAGAAATACGTGTGGACACCTTTAGCCCAACGAGTCCGTGCCGATCAGCGATCACCCCATACACTCACAATACCTGACACATTGGGGTTAATTTATAATTTTACCAAAGCCAATTAACCTACAAACCTTCATGTCTTTTGAATGTGGGAGGAAACCAGAGCACCTGGAGAAAACCCATGTGGTCACAGAGATAGCACCAGTAGTCAGGATCAAACCTGGGTCTCTGGCGCTGTAAGCTGCAGCTCTACCACTATGCCACCCAATAGTACCATGTATATTTTACCCCTTTTGCCACAATGCTCTCCTCATGCCACCACCCCATAAAGACATGAATAAGTTGTTGGTCTTGATGGTAGGAAGTAAAAATCATTTTCAGATACAATGTTCTGGGTCTGGACTGATGGGTCACCGACCAGTATGGTTAACTCTGACCATCGTAGGCCAAGCTTGCCAAGTCCCGGATTATAAAGCCATCAGCCTGGAGAGACTCGGTCGATGAGGTTACTGAATTAATTTCATAAACTCCTTGACCTTCATAATGAATTGATGGGAATGACTTCTATGAAACTTTGATTTCATATCTACCATTTTAAAATTAGTAGATTAACCCCAGTCCTAAAACGTTATCTCAAATATTTGTAAAGGGAGTGGTCAAACTGTTAACTCCTTGTGAAGAAGTTATGTAGCTTTAGCTTTGTGATAATGTACAAGTAATATAATACTAACTTGGAAAAGGAACTACTTGTTTGCAAAGCGAGTATTGCAAAGCGAGACAGCAAATGTATTCTCTGACACAATCAGATGAACTCTTTGCTAACTGGTTCATGATGAAACAGTCAATCCGTTATTCAGCTAACATCGTATTGAGCGTGCAAGATATTCTTCCTTCCAATTCATCAAGGAAGAAGCTGGACCATAACTTTTCAGTATAATATGAAGGTAGCTTTCGCGTTAAATGGTGAGTACTTTAAATCGGGATGCATAAAAGTAATGTATCAGTGCATAGATGATTCTCAATTCTCAAAAATTCAGTAACACAGATTTTGAGGGCAAAGCAATGTATTACTGTAAATTGTAGTTAATGTTTGCTTTCTAACGTGAATTGGACATTTCGGAAAAGGCAGTGCTTCTGGGGATCTCTAATAGTACTTGAGAGGATGGATGCTGAGCTGTTACACTTTGAACCACTGCAGTCCTCCTGCTGTGAGTTGTTGTGGATTACAAGGATTACGGCCTAGCCGCCATGAGGATAGAAAAATGGATTTCCAGGAACAGTGATGTGCAACTTGAAAGGAGACCTGCAGGTGGTGGTGTTTCCATGCACCTGTTGTCCTTGTCTCACTTGATCATAGAGATGGCTGTTGTCATGGTAGCAGAGGCATGAAATTGTGTATTATGGTGGTACTAAACACTGCCAGTGGAGAAATGGATTCCAATCGAGGGTTGCTTACATTACCACGCAATTGAGATGACATTGCATCTTGAAATTACTTTAATTTCTAAAATGGCACTAAAAGTTAGATTTAAATTGTCATTCTATAAAATGGTTCATGCCCTCGTGCCCAATAATTCATAGTTTACACAAGCCCATTGTTGCCAGAGGTGACATTGTTGCCAGGGGTTGGGTCAGCCCATTTCTTCCATAGGGACACTGAGTACTGGATTTTCAAGAACATTGTCAGTGTTGCCCTTTCCTGCTTGATTGTTTGTCTTGTGGGGATCTTTGGTGTGGACTGAACCATTTTGGATGCAAGTACTGATCTCTGACTAGATTTCTTAGCCTCTTTCTCAATTGAATGCAGAATGAAGGAAATAATCTGCCCCCTGAAGAGCGAGCCTGAGAAAGAATGTGTCATCTTTGGTAAGATTAGTATTCTCTTCTAAATAACCTCTGTGTCAGGAAGAATCATTCCTTTTCAGCAGTCATCAACAAATAGATTTGCAACAAGCATAGAAATTATCCTGAGGTGGGCTCTATTTTTGTATCTTTCCATATTCCTTTATTTACAACCAACATTGAATATTTGATTCTCAGCACTTTATTTGGCTGTCAAACTCAACCACTTTTGAATTTTTAAGGTAACCATCACTGGCAAATGGATATGCAGGGAATGGAAGGATATGGATTATGTGCAGGCAAATGGTCTTGGCATCATAAGATAGATACAAAATGCAGGCAGCATCTCTGGATATAAGGAATGGGTGACATTTCGGGTCGAGACCCTTCAGACCAACATTTGGTCTGGTCTTGGCATCATGTTTAGCACAGACATTGTGGACTAAAGGGCGTGATCCTGTGCTCTACTGTTCTCTGTTCATGAAGGCACTTGTAGTAGAGATAGCTTTCTTTGCACTAACTACCAACATGTTAAAAGCTAGCTAGACCCAAAGTGTTGGAGTAACTCAATGGGCCAGGCAGCATCTCTGGAAAACATGGATAGGTGATTTTTCGGTTGGGGCCCTGGAAGAAAGGTGGAGGCGGGACAAAGCTTGGCAAATGATAATTGGATACAGGTGAGAGGGATTTCTGTTAAAGGTAAAAGGTCAGAGATGAAAAAAGAGTGTGAGATGAAGATAGAAGAGGCTTACAATATGAAGGCAAAGGAAGGAACATAGGTAGAAGGGGTGGGCTGAGAGGGAAAGGGAAAAAATGGTGTGCATCCATGTGGGGCACAGGGTAGAGAAGGGGGAAGATGGGGGTAGGGGCCCATGTTTGTAGGTTAGTTAACTAAGATTAGAGGATTCAATGTTCATACCGGTAGGTTGTAAGCTATCCAAGCAGAATATGAAGTGTTGTTCCTCTAGTTTGCACATGACCTCACTCTGGCAATGGAGGAGAACCAGAACATAAAAGGTAGTCTGGGAAGGTGAGTTAAAATTGTCAAGAAACTGGAGATCTAGCAGGCCTTGGTAGCTTGAGCACAAGTACTAGACAAAATGGTCACCTGTTCAATGCTTGGTCTCGCTGATCCAAAGAAGGCCACATTGGGAGAACTAGATGCAGTCGATGAGGTTAGAGGAGGTACATATGAACTTCTGCCTCATATGGTCTGCTGGGGTCACCAAATGGATGAGAGAAAGGAGGTATAAGGACAGATGTTGCATTTCCCCTTTGCTTGCAGGGCTGAATGGCCTAATTCTACTCCTTTGTCTTTACAGTCTTATGAATGGATGGTTTGGGTGGGAAGGGAAGAGTGAACCAAGGAGTTGTGGATGAAGTGGTCTCTGCAGAAAGCGGAAACGGGTGGGAATTGGGAGATGTGACTGGTGGTGGGATTATGCTGAGGTGGTGGCAATGTCGGAGAATGATGTGTTCATTGCGAAGGCTGTGGGGGGGGGGGGGGTGTGAACGGTAAGGGCCAGAGGAAAATACCCTTGTCTCATCGGGGGGCGGTTATTGAGACAGAACTACGAGACACACAGGAGCTGCAGGTGAGGAATCCATCTATAACAGCATGGGGGAAACCATCTTTATTAAAGAAAGGGAATGTCTTGGATGCATGGATGTCCTAGAATGGAAAGCCTTGTCTTGGGAACAGAGATGTGGTGGAGACAGAGAAATTGAGAGTAGGGTTGACATCTTTGCAAGAGGCAGCATGGGAGTAGGCGTCGGCCAGATAACTCTGGGAGTCAGTGGGTTTATGGTTGATGTCAGTTGATAGTCTGTCCCATGTGATCATGACAGAGATCAAGAAAGATCCCACGCTGACCTTTTTGTCCTCGGCTGCTTCCATGAGTGATGCCACACACAGACTGGAGGAACAGCACCTCGTCTTCCAGCTTTCTCTTCCTAACTACCATCAGCCTGAAGAAGAGTCTGAACGTGAAATGTCACATTTCTCCAGAGATGCTGCCTGACCCGCTGAGTTGCTCCAGCACTTTTTTTTTGTTGTAAACCAGCATTGGCATTTCCTTATCTACCGAGCATAGCTACTTGCACTGGAGGTCATGTACAAAATTAAAGCCTTGACCTAACTTGGGCCATGCCAAATCTGACATATGCCTGAGGACGTGTCCTCGCCGTTAATGTCATCCCAACCCATGCCTCGTCTGACTGTGTTAAACTTTTATAACCTAGTCTTGAATCCCTATGCATCAGCTTGTTTATATTTCAGCCCAGCCCCATCTGACCTGAGCTTAAGGACATTCAACTTTCTGCCCAAAGCCAGTCGAGCTGCAGCCATCATTGCCATCAGGTTCCACGGACTCAGACCAGGCCGCGAAGCTCTGACCTGCATGTTGCACAAGAAAACAGTCGGCTGTAAACACAACTGAACAAAACCAAGTAAAGCTCCATGGACTTCTCATTTCCAGTCCAGAATGGTAACAAAGCTTAATAGGAAGGGGAGTGTGCACAAACCGGCTCATTTGGAATTATGCAGTAGCGCAATACGTCTGCAGGAAATCAGTTGAAGTTTTTGCAACTGCCTTTCAGTTGGAAATGCTGAAACTGGACGAGGAAAATATTCTACATTTTTAAAGCTGTATTTTGAAGATTGAGTGGAAAGAATTATGCTATTCAGAGTGCAATATTGGAAGTGCAGCCTTTTATACCCCACACAACTTTTCTCCCCAATGAAGGTAGGCGGACTCTCAGCACACTCCGACCCCCCCCCCCCCCCCCCCCCCCCCCCCCCCCCGGCTGTTTGGTTAATCCGGCTGTGATGGCTGAGAGGCAAGCAAGGCATGTATAGGGTTAAGTTCCTACCAGGAACAATATTATGAAAGTAGTTTGGCAAGGTCTGAAAGGATTGTTGGTGATGGTGCTTATATACCGATGAACCTTCTCAGTAGCACAACAGCTTTTATTTTTTATCTGTTTTAGTCTACTCCTCTCTAAAATTAATTGCTGATTCATGTCCTACTATTTACAATTTTTTTTCTATTTTCAAGTTAGTTTGAAAGTGTTTGCAGAAAAATACAGACACAAAAAATTGAGGCGATCAATTACTGAGGACAGATGCAGCGAAACCTAGCGAGTCATCCTGTCCTGGGCGAAGAACTGTGCACAATGGCATGGTGCACACTCAGGAAAGACCAACATGACCTGCGTGTTTTACCATAACATAAACCCAATCTGATATATTGATGTGTCATGTAACACTGTGACCACTAATAGGTACTAATCAGATCAATACTATCTGACATTTTATGACAGTAAAATAAATATCTCGTAAAAAAATCGACTTTATTATTTAGTCATCTTCCACGTAGGTAGCTCAAATGTATAGCCACGTAAAAAGTAGGCGGGCTCCCAGATCATCAGACATAAATATTTCTGTCTGTCAGAGACACAAGGCTCTATTTTCTTGCTCCGTGGTGCACATACGGTTTGTCAATGTTAACAAGCGTCCGTTGGTGATAAGACTTCAAAGTTAAAAGAAACTCCTTTTGTCTTCAGGCCCTTTTTCCATGGGGAAGTCACTGAAACTAATGCACTACAGTGTTGAGAATTATATTCTGCACTCTGCAACTTTCCCTTTGCTCCACCTATTATTGTACTTTAGTTTTGCTTGATTATATTTATAGAAAGTATTATCTGAATTGATTGGATCGCAAGCAAAACAAAGATTTTCAGTACTCAGTCCACGTGACAATAATAAACCTAAATCTTTCATTGCCTCAGTCTCGTGTTCTATTTTCATAATGGACCCAAGAATTGACCTAACCATGATTCATTGTTATACTTTACACATTTTGACCTGCCTGGAGTTCGAATGCTAATAGAGATTTTGAATTTGAATTTCATCACAGCTAAGTGCAAGAGGGATGGGTGACTGAGGTGCTTTTAATATTGTTCCTTTTTTGTGAGTCATCACTCTTAATTAGCAACATTTTCCTTCAGTTCAAGTATGAATCTTGGTTCCCACCTTCTGGCTGTTTGATCAGTGAGAACACAATCCATGACATTGAATCAAAGGAGGCGTGCCCTTCGAGCCAACCAGGAGGTTACTTCACATTTATTTAACCACAGATCTTCTGTTTGAGCCAGTTAATTTTCAATCCGAGGCATGTGAGATTGTGCTTATAAGGCACATGTGTCCTAACCTGTGTGCCTGTCCCCAGACCCAAATATCTGCGGCTTGCTGGCTGTTTGCTTGAGCTTTGGAAGGATTAATCACTCTCTCTCTTTCTCCTAATAGTGAAAGAGTTGTGTACGGAAGTGCAAGCTCTTCTCTTTTATTCGTTTACTTTCCTTGGACGATCGAGCTAAACATTTCCCTGTGGCGTAGACGTTTTGAAGATCTGAAGTTACCACTTGTGCTTTGATGTGG
The DNA here is from genome assembly GCF_053455715.1 of Rhinoraja longicauda. Classification (NCBI taxonomy): domain Eukaryota; kingdom Metazoa; phylum Chordata; class Chondrichthyes; order Rajiformes; family Arhynchobatidae; genus Rhinoraja; species Rhinoraja longicauda. The sequence continues at coordinate 47,632,587 of NC_135955.1, read as the reverse complement.
ACGAGCAGCCACCAGGCCCGTGGTTAAGGTGTCACTTTACAGTCATATGATCAAAGCATTTAATTTGGATAGGAGGTGATATCCTGATCTCACTTTTCACTGTCTTTCGGTTGGAACGGCTGTCTGCTTTCCACTGGTCAGCATGAGACTAACAGGTAAGACCTATTGCTTGCCAATGAATTCCAGTCAATAGGTTACCAGACATGAATTGCAAATAATTACTGCATAATTCTGCATCTGCAGTTTTAACTCTTTCACGTTACATTGAAAAATTAATCATGACTGATTTGCAGTTTTTAAAAGAATAGCTAAATTAGTGCATCTCCTTCAGACGTGCGTTGGCAAAAATAATTTATAATTTTACAAACCTTAATTTAGTTAAAGAAATCTTATTGTCAGTGCAGTGATGTCCACTGTGTTAACATCATACACAGTATCTGCTTTTGCTTTTATCAAAAGTATCAATCCAAAATGTTTTTTTTAAGTGTTCTTAAAATGCCAATCTAAATAAACTTTTTCTAGCTGTGTGTAATTTGTAATTAGCTGGAGCACTTAAATTATATCAAGTTGCAAATAGGCAATTTCAATTTTTTTCTATTTTCAGTTTTACTCAAAAATCCATGGTGAAGCATTCAGATAACTTATTCTCGAGGTCCTTAATTGTGCTGCTGTTAAACCAGCTACTTGAATGTCTGCAAGAGAGTGGTTCTTTGTTAATGTTCTAATTGGAAAGTATTGGAACTCTACTTGATCAACTTTCTGATAGAAAGAAAGTTAATGATCCAAACAATTCTGGTATTTATTCACAAAATGCTGGAGTAACTCAGCAGGTCAGGCAGCATCTCAAGAGAGAAGGAATGGGTGATGTTTCAGGTCTCCCGAAACGTCACCCATTCCTTCTCTCCTGAGATGCTGCCTGACCTGCTGAGTTACTCCAGCATTTTGTGAATAAATACCTTCGATTTGTACCAGCATCTGCAGTTATTTTTGTACACAAACAATTCTGGTTATCATATTTCAAATGAGCCATTAAACTGCGACTTCATCTGCCCTGCTGGGTGGAAGGGAGGCCAGGGAAGTTCTTCCTGTCATCTTAATCTTCAGGTATCAATATAAACAGGTTGTCTGATCATCACATTATAGTTAAGGGACCTCTGTGAACAAATCTGTCTGACAATTGTTATTACACTTCTAAAGTTTTTCATTTAAGTGTAATGCAATTTGAAGCATCATGATATTAAGATGGATGGTCTGTAAAACTGCTCTTTGTTTAGGATAAGAGTTTCAAGCAAATATATTTTTGTTGGGAACTACTATTAATGCTGTAAAACACAAATACTGGAAACACCAACAGGTCTGGCAGCATCTGTGGTGTGGAGAAAAAAAGCAGACTTGACGCTTCAGGTTGGTGGCCCATCAAAATGCGCCTCTTTTGTGTGCCAGTCTTTAGTGCCTCCTGGAATACAATCTAACTTGAGTTTTATGCTTTTGATCTCATATGCTGCAGTTGGCCATATCTAATCAAATATTTCAGTTCTTAGTACTTCCTTATTTTACTGAATCTAAACCTAACATTTGACTCCAAATAATGTGTACTGTTGAAAAATGGAAATGAAATAAAGCTGCCATGCTTGAATCTGAAACAAAAGCACAAATGCTGAGAACTGAGGAAGGGCCCCTGAGCCGATACACTGACTGTTTTTTGTTTCAGCAGATGCTGCTTGACTGGCTGAGTTCTTCCAGCATTTGTCTTTTGTTACTGTCAGGATAACGATAAAAGTCAAGATAATGCCCATGTAAACCTCTTGTGGAGAAACATCTGTTTGGCTCCAAGTGTGATTATGTTGTGGATAAATTGGATAATTAAGACTTTGCAGTATTTGTTGCTTTTGACGTTTTGATTCTGCTGACAGACAGGTTAAATTAATTTCTTGCAATCCAACATTGTATAATGTTGGCCAATGTCAACCTCTAAATATTCAAATATAGTGGCTAAAATGAGGTAATTGTGTATGTTTACAGTAACTGTATATAACCAAGACTGGTTGAATATAAAAGCAGATGTGTTGCATGGTGTGGAAGATTTGCTTGCATATGCTGCAACCATTTTTTATTGAAATTAGCAGAATGAAAATTCACTCTTTGAATGTTTGGTGCTGCCTGACAAATAGGATTATGATTTGGTTGTTGAATAGATGTCACACATTTGCATATCTAACCAGATATCCAAATTCAAAATTCCATTTAATCACACATTTTTGACACTGGTGTTTGTTCCTCCTCAGTCACCTAATATTATTCCTTCTCGCTACACTGCTCGTGCTCATCCTTTCCTTTCCTCTCCTCACCAGTCATTTGTGATGGCGTATCCTGCCTTAATCCAGTCCTCTACTTCTCCCTCCCCCTTTGACAGTACCAATCTCTTGGTAACTCTCTCCTAATGCTCGGCATCAAGTTACCTGTTATTTCCATTGCCGCAGCCTTTGTGAAGGTTTACACATTACAGGTCATCCTCGGGTTATGGGAGAGTTCTGTAACCCGAACAGTTCACAGGTTGGAAATGTTCCATGAACCAAAATCCCACCCAGCAGAAGATGCCTGCAGCCCAGCAGCAGCCTGCAAATCGGACGGGCAGTGTAAGCTGGAGAGCACCTGTATTTGTACAGTATGTTATGAAAAAAAGATGCACAATCTTGGAAGTGCTCAGGAGGTTAGACAGCCTCTGTGGTGAAAGAGAAGAACTGAGCTAACAGTACAGATGGCCAGATCCGACACAAACTGGAAAATCTGGCGCATTCAGTCCCCCACGCAGCATGGAAATGGGCTCTTCATTCAGCCCACCGTGTGTTCTACCATCAAACACCCATCTACACTGATCCCATTTTTGATTGTCCCCACATTCCTATCAACTCCCTTCTGATTCTACCTTTTCATCCACATACTTTGGCATTTTGCATTGGCCAGTTAATCTACCAGCCCCCACAACTTTTAGATGTGGCAGGAAGCAGGAGCACCCAGCGGAAATCCATGGGGTCACAAGGAGAATGTACAAACTCTACGAAGATGGTGCCTGAAGTCGGGATCAAAGGCAGGTTGTGAGCATGGTAACATTGAGTATTGGAAGAGGTACAGAGTGAGGCCCAGCGCAAATTGGAGGAACAGCACCCCCTATTTCGCTTGGGTAGTTTATACCCCAGCGGTATGAACATTGACTTCTCTAACTTCAGATAATCCTTGCTTTCCCTCTCTATCCCCTCCCCCTTCCCAGTTCTCCCACTAGTCTTACCGTCTCCGACTATATTCTACCTTTGTCCCGCCCACTCCCCTGACATCAGTCTGAAGAAGGGTCTCAACCCGAAACGTCACCCATTCCTTCTCTCCAGAGATGCTGCCTGACCCGCTGAGTTACTCCAGCATTTTGTATCCACCTTCAATTTAAACCTGCATCTGCAGTTCTTTCCTATACATTCGCATTACAATGGTTGTTTCATTTAGTTTCGTTTATTTGCACGTGTACAGTGAAAAGCTTTTTTGTTGTTTGCTATCCAGTCAGTGAAAAGACCATACATGATTGCAATCAATAGTGAGTTTGAGTCTGTAAAATGGAACAGAAACAGATAAATGGGCAGGAGTTGCATCTGATTCTGATATGAAGTCATCGACCTGTAACATTAACTAAATTTTCATCTCTCCTCAGATGCTGCCTGACATGCTTTATATTTCCAATATTTTCTTGTTCCCAGTCAATGTAATGTGCTGGCTCACGAAAAGTTCCATCATTGTTTTGTTTTTTTCTCCTCTGTTCTTATTCCTCACCCTCCACATCTCTCTAAACAGATTGAATGTGATTAACGAGCCTTCACCGCTCTCTTTCAATCATTTGTTTCTCCTGGAATGCACCCTGTCAAATACATTCTCTTTGTTCTCACCACCACTCCCTTTCTTCAATGCAAAACATGTTGTTTACCAGGATTTTCTAGTTTTAATGGTAGGCCATTGATCAGAAACATTAACTCTTTCTTTCTTTCTTTGTAGATGCTGCTTGACGTTATGAGTATTTCTTAAATTTTGAGTTTATGTTTCAGCTTTCCCATGCATTTTTGTTTTGCTTTTGTGTGAAGTTTGTTAACTGACCACTTCTCTGCCCATCTGATAACATCCTCCATCCCATGACTCGCAAGAGTGTTTCGGGAGACTGGTGTCATTTCGGCGAGGAAGTTGGCCTGTCCAACAGAGCTGACCTGAAGAACCAGGAATATGCTCAACTCTTGCTTAGAGTGCAACATTCTCCGCGACTCCTGGAAATCTCAGACCCATGATTGCCCAAACGTGGAGAAAGGAGCATTTGGTGTGGCATTGAGAGCCGCAAGGAGGTGCATTTGGAGCACACAAACGCACAAGTGGTAGGCAGTGGTAGGTGGCAGCACCACAAATCCAAAAAAACATCCTGCAGCCACCTCCTTCCCCATCTATGGACAGACTGATTCTCACATTGGCCTCAGTAGCCACCACAGAACCAGAGTGGAAGGAAGTCACCCGTCTTCCTTGGAAACTGCCCGAGAAGAAAAAATTGCCATTGTATGCTGAGCTCCTCCAAATTTGCACTATGGCTAAATTAATGCTTTCATACTTTCCTTTTCCCCCAATGCTCCCCCCTAGGCAAATCCAGGTTCCATGAGGTGTGGTGATTTAATACTGTCTAGTGCATTTTGGTAAACGTAGCTAGATAAATTTGGATTACGGTGTGATGATTTTGTAGTGACTAAATTACCAGACTAGTAATTGGAGATCCTAACTAAGAGGTTTAAATCTCTCATGGCAGCTTGCGGAATGTAAATTCAGTTAATAATCTGAAATTTGTATAACAACTAGTCGTGGCAATGATGATAACAAAATTTACTGGAGTTTTGTGAAGCCCTAAAGAGATTGATTACTGTCCTTTAGGGGAAGAAATTTATTCTCTACATACTGTCTGCTTCTGGCTACGGACCAAACCCACGTGGTGACTTATAAATGTCCTCAGAAGTAACCTAGCAGGCCCTTAAACCATTCAGTTGTTCTAATATTGATATTGGGTAGGTGCAAGGGTAGCCGCCTTTGTCAGCAACACCTGAAAATTCTGATTTAAAAAAAAAAATCTACTTTTACAATGGTGTACGATATAATCTTTGTCTTGAATTAGATCTTTAATATTAGACATCTTAACCAACTGTACAAAAATGGCATCATGAAACTGCTGACAGAAATATTTGGTTGCATTGAATGCAGGACTGTTGACAGTTCAGCTGTTGCTGTAAACTTGAGACTTAACAGATTTGCATATTCATTTTTTATGTTTTGAGCACAGCCAATTTGGAAAAATATTTGTCCAGTATAAATCAAATGGGTCTCGGGTCAGACTAACCTTAAAACATGAATTCCTGCTCTGTCTGTTTTTAATGATCTGGCTCCAGAGTAGTGTTTAGAACCTGTATGAGGCTGTGCAAAGTGTTTGAAAGAGGCATGTCTAGCATGGGTTCGGTTTTGCAAACAAGTTGAGATTATACCTTCACTTTGATTCTGATACATTGCCATTTTGTATTGCTTTGAAGTGTACCATAAATAGAAGCTGTTCAAGTTTAAAAGCTGCAAGTGCATAATTTTCTAGGTGTAACGCAGACATTAATACAAAAGGACACAAAGTGCCGGAGGAACTCCAGCCGGAGTCGTTGACTCACCTGAGTTCCGGCCCCACTTCCAGGCTGGAGGCCTCCACGATGCTGGCTCCAACGGCATCATATGGACTGTATCTCCTGCTGACTCTCCTGGGTGCTGTTGCTTCCCTCCCCTTTCCAACAGAGAACCTTGATAATGGAACCATTGGGTCCTGCACCCTTCCTCCTATTCCAACCGTGCAATGTCCCGTAACCCTCACCCTTAAGTCCCCATCATCCCCCCCCACCCCCGCACAGAATCTTTCGCGAGCCTCCCTTTACCCCTTGACCCCAGCCCTCACTCTTGTCATGTTTTCACCATCCCCTGGATGCCTTTCTTAAGGATGCAGAACAGTTGGTGCTCAACAGAGGCCTGACCTTTGTACCCCGATGCCCCCACCTCAACGAGTTCCAGGCCTGCCATGATGTAGAGCATTCTCTGCCTCCGGGCATTTTTCTATGGAAAGAAGACCTTGCAGCCCAGTGATGACCCCTTCTCCTGTCTCCAACATTCCCCCTTCTCATGAACTTCTACCCTCTCTGAATCTTTTTTACCCAACTTCCAGGTCTCATCAATTGGTCTTGACTTCTCTACTCCCCTTAGCACCCCCTCTCAATGCACAGTCCTTTGCTCACTCGGCAATAATCCCAACATTGTTATTAAGCCTGCCAACATGGGAGTTGCTATTGCAGTCTGGCGGGCTGACATCTGCTGTGCTGAGGCCAGGCGCCAACTCTCAGACACGTCCTCGTACCTACCCATTGACCATAACCCCACAGACAAACACCTGGCCATCATCTCCCAGACTATTTCTGATCTCATCGCGACCCACCCACTTTTATCTTCTTCCTAAAATCCGCAAACAGCACTGTCCTGGCAGACTCTTATTTTCTGCCTGCTTCAGCCCCACCGCAACTCCTTAATTTAATCATCCCTTCCAGACCATCCCCTCCCCAGGTACCTTCCCCTGCAACCATAGGAGATGTACCTTTACCTCCTCCCTTGCCTCCATTCAAGGACCCAAGCAATCCTTCCAGGTGAGAGGTTCACGTGCACCTCCTCTCACCTCATCTACTGCATTGGTGTTCCTGATGTGGGCCCCTGTACATCGGTGAGACCAAGTGTAGACTCGGTGACCACTTTGCTGTACACTTGCGCTCTGTCCGCCAAGGCCTTCCCATTCCCTCACTACCACATGCAAACTAGAAAAACAGCACCTCGTATTTGGCTTGGGTAGCTTACAACCCAACGGCATGAACATTGACTTTTCCAATTTCAGGTAACGTCTAACAACCCCCTCCCCCTCCCGTGTCCTACCTAGATGTGTGCCTATTTCCCCGCCCCGCCCTACATTCCTTCCTCTGGCTTCACAATTTGCTTGTCCTCAATCTTTCTCGCAACTTCTGTTTTAATCTCTAGACTTTGTTCCAACCATCAGCGTATCAAAAGCCCTCTCACCTGTGTCCACCTATTATCTGTCTTGCGTTGTCTTGCCTCTCCTGTCTCCCAACTTTCCCCCCGCCCCCCCCCCCCCAGGCTCCCTACAATCAGTCTGAAGAAAATCTCGACCCAAAGTGTCGCCTATCCATATTTTTCAGAGATGCGACCTGACCCATTGAGTTGCTCCACCACTTTGTCCTTTTGTGTAAATTAGCATCTGCATTTCCTGATTCCCACAGATTTGTAGCATGTCAGACATAGATTATTGCCACCATTCATCTCAATTTCCGACAAAATGTTTCTCTGATCTCGAGGCTGTCTTCCATCTTCCAAATCCTTTGCATATTTATTATTAAACCACTGGTATTTTTGCTGTAAGACACAATTCAATGTCTTTGCAAATAATTTGTTTCCATCTATAGATTTGTTATGTTGTACAAGTAGACCAATTGTTATTTGGTTCTTTTGAATTTTTTTACTGAACTCTGGACCACCTGGAGTGATCTGGTTAAAATTCCAGTGCACTGACATGCGTGTGATCTATTTGGGCCTAAAGTTGCTCGGTACAGCTACCTGATTGTCTTTTACTGATTGACAATCTGCAATAGACTTTGCTGAGCAGTTGCACACTCTGAAGCTTTTGTGCTTAATTGTCCTTTAGAAAGAGCTATTTAGTTGAGTATTCATGTGTAATGTATGTTGCATTCCCATTCTACCTTTTCAAATTTACATTCCACTTCTAAATACCAGAATTTACTTGCCGCTTAAGTGCATACCTACCGCACCATATATTTTATAAACAGTATCTTTATAATGTTTAAAAGATCAAACCTAACTAACATCCAAAATACAATAAATGGTGTGATTATTATTTTAGCAAATTATAAGTCAGACAAAGGAAGAAAATATCAACAGGAGTCGGCTGTTCAGCGCTTGGAGTCTATTTTGCCATTCAGGTTGATAATAACTCGTCTATCTTGATATTCCAGTGGGGATGGTTGAGAATATGAAATATAGAGGCAGGAGTAGGCTACACAAACCTTAGACCCCATTCCACCATTCAGTATCATGACTGCTGCAATGTCTTTCTTCCATTTTCTCGCCTAAACACCACATTCTTTGTTCTTTGGTACTCACAAATCTGAGCCTCATGTACCCCCAATCACTGAGCATTTACAGTCATTCCAGCTAATTTTCTAGGGTGCATAATTTTTGGTGATTTCTCATCTCAGACTTGAGTGACTGAACACAAGCCTCACTGACCTCAGTATTTCAACTATCAAGTTGGAGGAAACGCCTAATCTCAGTGAAATTGCATTTCCCTCTAAACTTCAGTATGTGTAAACCAAACCCTTGATCACTCTTCATAGAATAATCCCCTCATCCTGGGAATTGATCTAGTGAATATCCCTCGCATTGATCCTGAAGAGAACACATCCTCCTTCAGATGCTTATACTGAAACAGTACCGACTGTAACTAAAAGATGTTTCACCAAACGCCCTCTGCAGATTTGGAAGGATTTCCTTATTTTTGATCTCCAATTTCTTCAAAATGAAGATCATCAAACCATTAGTCTTCATATATTTCCTGTACCTGCATGTTTATTTCCAGTGTCCAGTGAATCAGCACACCAAACCAGATGGCAAATCATTGGGATTTCTAACCAGTCAAAGCAGATTATCAGAGTTCTACTGTACTTCCATTTGATAATAGCAAAGCCTTTTTAAATGTGCAAGTATAGGAAGTACAACTGCTTACTGAATTTATAGGGATCTCAACCAGCATAATAAAATTGTGACAAAATATTTAAATAATTTTGAAGTTCCTTATAACTTTAGAATGATCTATTGCAGTGATTGATAAATGTGTCTTGAGGGAATATGGCTTTTAATTAGTGTTATTTCAATGTTTACTTATGTTTAAAATACAGATTACACAAGTCAACATTACAGTTAGTTATGTTATTCCACTACTTTAAGATATTATATATTATTCATTTATAAATCTTAAATAGTTCATGGTGATTTGACCAAATTTGTGTACAATCCAGAAGTCCCTGAACTGTGGCCTTTTCTCATTGTCTCTACACTATTTTCAATCCAACTTTTATTATTTACAATCTCATAATTTTCAATTAAAATGTGATCCTGACTATCCAGGATGCAGTTTGAGGAAAGAACCAGCACTGTTTGTTGTTAGACTCAGGCTTTTGTTTTCATGAATTAGCTGGCATTCAATGGAAAAGCAGGGATGGTTGGCGGGGAGAGTTGATTGTATCAAGTCCGCATAAGGTGAAGAGTTGAGTTGTGGTGGTTTAAAAACAATTTGAAATAGGTTTTATACTTGATTTGTTTATATGTAGCTTTACACTTAAATGTATCACGCCTCATGGTGTTCAAGAGACTGAAATACAATAAATTGCAAATCTAAGGTGATGAGATTCAGTCACTTTTTTTTCCTGTAGCTGCAGTAAATAAATCTACTTTTCTGCTGCTCAATTTAAAATGGTATTTCCCCACCCCTTCAAAAACGGTCTAATTATATGCAAAGAGAAATTTTCATTCCATTGCTGATTTCATGATTATTCTGTTCTGGCTTGTGAGGAATTTTGATCTCAAGCCTCTTGTATTCATTTAAGTGTATTTCACATTTTGCCTCTTAATTCCACAACTGTTAGTATCGTTGCTTCGTAGCCATAAGGAAAACCAACAAAATAGCTTTGAATTATTTATTGATGTTTCATTTAACAAACCCAACTTCGCAATGCGCGCAGGTTTAGACTCGTGCAAGGCTTGGTCTTGTGCTAGCAGGATTAAACTTCCAACTGACAACAACACCTGGTCAGGGTTCTATCTTGCATAAGAAATTCTCCATTTGTGCTGTGATTAATTTTAGTGAATTCAAATTATTTACGCTAAGATACACATTCCTTTATGAATTCCATCCATGAAGGAATAACACGAAGGTGTTTGTCTTGGTGTGTTTGAACAAGAAATCTTTGTATTTAGCAAACCAAATAGCACAATTCAGTTTGGGGTTAATTAAATTCCTCCCACATGCAGAATCCAATTCATCGTTTGCCTAGAGCTGATTTTGCTTTTAGTTGCAATCTGTTGTTAAGTGGGTTTTTTTTAGGTTCTCCAGAATCCTCCGAGTAAATTGGCAACTGCAAGCAGATTGTTCTCTCACAAAATAACTAAAATCCGCCCTTTGGCACTGGTTTCCAATTTAGTTTCTTACTTAAAGCATGTCCTGAATGCATCTCATTTTTCTCCAGTGAGTATGCCACTACTTTATTTAAAGAACACATTTAGTTTGCACATGAAATTAAATTTGGGAGGAGTTGTGAATAGTGAGGAAGGTAATCAAAGTATATAACAGGATATAGATCAGTTGGAAATTTGGGCAGAGAAATGGCAGATGGTGTTTAATCCAGACCAGTGTGGGGTGTTCCATTTCAGGTGGTCAAATGCAGGAACAAAGTATGCAGTAAATGGCAGTACCCTTATAAGCAATGATGTATAAAGGGATATTGGGGTGCAAACGTGGAAGTGGCAACATAAGTAGATGTATTGATAACAGGACATACTGCAGACTTGCTTTCCTCGGTGGGGGAAGTCGGTATGAAAGTTATTAAACTTTGGGCCACATTTGTTCATATTGTCACATTCTAGGAAGGATGTGGAGGGTCTGCAGAGGGTGCAGAAGAGGTTTACCATGATGAAGAGGAAATTGGATGCTGCTTGAAGGAATGAGATAGGTGGTGAAGTGACCAAAAGTCTTCAATGTCATATTATGTCAGGCAGTTTCCAGTTGCTGCGACAAAGTTTTCTTTGTGAACAGATCTTTGGCTGTGACCTCTCTGTGCCTTTACCAGCCAGTAATGCAAATTCAAAGACAATGTTTTAGTAGAATATAGACTTTTACCATGTCCCAAGAGCTGGGGAACAGTGAGTTCTGCAGCCCTCTTGTATTTATCTTTCACATATTGCCAGTTTTTTTCTGAAGCACACCCAAATCCCTTCCAACAGAATCTCTGTCAATTATGTACTTTCATTTTTAAAGACCAGTTTGGGAACTCAAAGGGACAGCAAAGTTTGAAGATTTTATTTTGAAGTCAACGTTAATTTTAAAAACTTCCTTTTTATATTGGAAATTGCAAAAGTTCATGGTCTCTCGTCCTTCATAGTGTTAATATACAATATATTTTGGAATTGTGCTTTGACACAATTTGGCTCATTTCAATTTGAAGGAGTAATATTTTGATCTGTACAGTGCAGTGTTGTGCCTGTTTCCATATTTACATTCTGGGCATGTGGTATCAATAACAAAATTGTCAATACACCTCTTCCATGGGTCTGTAGATTTACCATTTAACATAAACCTAAATTAAAACAATAAACACACTTGATTCTGCTGACAATTTTGCATTGGTTAGACGAACATCAAGCAGACAAACAGCCTTAATTGGCACAAACATTACTTTAGAATGCTTGAAACCTTTTTGATTCTGAAGAAATTACTTAAAATTGTCTCCAGTGAATATCAGCAGTTAATGGTATAGACAGTTAATTGTACAAAATTGATCCCAATGGATTGTTACAGTGCAGAGTGGAATTCAACTCTGGTTACACTAGCAAGCATCGTTATACTCATTCTATTCAACTTGCAAGATCTGAAACTGGTCTCATTTAAGGAACACCAAAATGATTTAGTTTGAAATGTCCCATGAAACACATGAACGTTAATATTCAAACCCACAACAAAGTGTAGTATTTCATCAAGAAATCATTAAATGGGAGGATGCAAGATTGGAGACGGTGTCATCATTGAGTGACTGTTTATAGATTGAAACCTGGATCCTCAAGAGTGAACAATAACTTGTTGAGTAGAACCTAATCTAAAAATTATTTGTTTTTGTTATTTTTTTAAATCCCATTGAGAAACTATTTCACAGGCTTGAAAAGCCACCCAATTAATAATAAAAATATAACTGCAAGACCAACTGCATAAAAACCCAAAGTAAATGATGGCATAATTGTGCCTTGTTTGCATTCAAGAAATTGTCTATTTTATAATTGATAGAATGATGAATGGAAGTCCATCTCCTGCAGCTATTGTACTCCAATAGTCTATGCTGCTTCCTTTTCTGCCCTCGTTTTTAAATTAAGTTGATGGTTTATTTTCCAAAGTTGAGATTGTTGGTACCATCGTTAAGTACCAGGGCTGCTTGACACTTTAAGACCACATTCTTTAAAGAACATTAAACGTTGCACTTTGGGGAGATTTGGCTTTGATTTATTTGATATTTGCCTCTATGGATGAGGGTATTGTTGCCATTCCTGTATTACCAATGAATTATAACTACTGCAACAGAGAAAGGCTGAGAAGTTTGAGGCCATGTGAAATAGGAATCATATTGGGCGGCACGGTGGAGCAGCGGTATTGTTGCCTTACAGCAAATGCAACGCTGGAGACCTGGGTTCAATCCCGACTACGGATGCTGTCTGAATGGAGTTTGTACATTCTCCCCGTGACCTGCATGGGTTTTCTCCAAGATCTTCGGTTTCCTCCCACACTCCAAAGAGTACAGGTTTGCAGGTTAATTGGTTAAATGTAAAAATTATCCCTAGTGGGTATAGGATAGTGTTAATGTGTGGGGATCACCGGTCGGCGCGGACTCGGTGTGCCGAAGGGCCTGTTTCCGCGCTGTATCTCTAAACTAAACCTGATTCAAAATAAAGATGTTTTCCTGCTACATTATTCCATCAACATTAGGGTTGTAGCCTATTCTTAGAAAAGCTATGTTATTTACACACGTGTTATACTCAAAGGATTTGGTAAAATATTTAAAATTGGAGAGAGTTTAGAACGTTATAAGAAGTAGGTTGATTTTCGTCATAGGTCCATGCGTGATTTGGCATTTTATGAACAGTTCCTCAGGACAACATATCTTGACTCTGTTATATGATCCTGAACAAAGAACCACTCCACATGCTGATTCAAAAGCAAATGTTTTAAGACATTTTCATGCACAAAAAACCCCACTAGTCGAAGCAATACGGAACTTGGTTTCTGTTTTGTAAAATGCCACTAGGTGTTTGGTACCACTTCATTCATGGATTTGAGCAGCAAGAAATAGTCACGCTAGAGTTCTCCCACAAGACCCTCAAACCAGGACTTTCAAAAAGGCACACATGTGAATAGAAGAAGATGAGATAGCTTGGTTTATCACAAATCTCATTAGACTCTGTGCCTTGATCACTTCCACTCTAGTTACAGAAAGATAGAGCAGAAGTACCATAATAAAAAGTCATGTTGAAGAACTGGAGATACAAGCTGTTCATCAAGTTTGGGAATATTATTATTATTAGATGTGTAAGGGCGCTGTCATCTCAGTGCTAAATGGCCAACCCCTTATTCTTAAACTGTGACCTCTGGTTCTGGACCCTCCCAACATGGGGAACATTTTTCCTGCATCTAGCCTGACCAATCCCTTAAGAATTTTATGTTTCTATAAGACACCCTCTCATCCTTCCAAATTCCAGTGGATACAAACCCAGTCAACCCATTGTTATTTGACTAAGGTTAATTATAAGGTTAATTGACTGGGTAAATGTAAAAATTGTCCCTAAAATTGTCCCTAGTGTGTGTAGGATAGTGTTAATGTGCGGGGATCGCTGGGCGGCGCGGACTTGGTGGGCCGAAAAGGCCTGTTTCTGCGCTGTATCTGAAATATGAAAAAAATATATATATAAATATGTCAGTCCCGCCATCCCGGGAATTATCTGGGTGAACCTATGCTGCACTCCCTCAATAGCAAGAATGTCCTTCCTCAAATTAGGAGAGCAAAACTGCACACAATTGGAAGTGCAATGGCTTTTGCCATTGTTCACACAGGTAACCCTGTTGCCACTCATTGCCATTTACGTTAGGTTTGACTTGCACAACTTTGCTAAATCTGCCACAATGCTGGAAGTGAATTTCCACGTCTAAATATAAATACATAGATGATTTAAATGATGATTGATTATGCAAAATGGGGTAATGTGAGCAATTAAGATGCACGGACAAAATTAACTATTTGCCCAAGGAGGATAAGTTTGGTTGCGTTTCTCCACAATGTTAACCTTCATTTTATTTTAACACTCATTCCCATTTCCATATTGACCTTTCTGTGCTGGGCCGCCTTTGCTAGGGTGAGGCCACATGCAAATTGGAGGAACTGCACCTCGTATTTCGCCTGGGGACCGTACAACCTAACAGTATGAACATTAAATTCTCCAATATTACAAACGTCTCTCTTGCCCCTCACCTCCCCCGCGAGAAGTCAGTTAACCAGCTCCACAACTCCCATCTATGTATGTATCCCTCTTGGGCACACCCCTGTCTCCATCCAAAAATCATTCTATCAGGGAACTTCCTTGCCTGAGATCATCTGTTGCTGGCCCTGATTTGTCTTGATTTTTTTCACTTCCCATTTTTTCCCACTCTCCCTATTACAAACAAGTTGAAGAAGAGTCCTGACCAATGCATCATCTATCCATTTTCTCCAGAGATGCTGCCTGACCTGCTGAGTTACTCCAGCACTTTGTGTCCATCTCCATTTTTCAAAGTTTCTTTTGAATAAATGCTTAAAGGCCAATCTGTTCATCTGACACTTAGAGTGTCCATTACAATATTTGAAAAATGTTTTATCTATATACTAAAACTCTCGTTTTTTGTTTATTTGCGATCGAACTACAGCCAAAACGGTACACGATAGCGCGACAATTTTAGGCCCACCTTACTCACCGTCATTGCTTTAATGGTAATGCAAGTAGTTTTACTGCAATCGTTGTTATATTTTTTAAGTTATTCACATTTTAAAGTTAAAATCTATCTCCTAGGGAGGGAAGAGGGAGGGAGGGGGGTGGAGGGAGGATTGAGGGTAAGGAGGTTGAGGAGGATGGAGGGGGTGGGGAGGGTAGGGTAGGAGGGGAATAGGGGGGGAGGGGGGAGGGGGGAGGAGAGGGGCTGCACCAATGCAGGAGAAGTTTGGGCCCAACGGGTCCACTTGTTCTTGTTAACATTCCTTTTTCCAGTATTCCCCATTATGCTAAATAAATTGAGGAAAGTCATCTTAAAATCAGCTTTGTGTATAGAATTAAAACTTTGCTCAACCTGAACCCAGGATGCACAACGTGGCTCCCAATCTGAATCCAATACATGGTTGTGTTCTGTCAGGTTTGTACAATGTAGTCAGTCTGTGAACTATTGAACTACTGTGTACACATTTATAAAGTACCTGCGTCAGTCACATCTGACCTGGGCCTGAGAACTTAAAATTCTTTTGTTACTATGACCTGAGACAAACCTGGTACCAGGACTCATATCCTGTTGGGTACCAAACCCAACAATGTGTATTTTAAATATTTGATAGGATATGGATGGTATTGGGGAGATCAGTACTAGTACATTCCTGAGGCCCATGAGCAAGTGGTGGGACCCTTTCTTAAATTGCAGCCCTGCTGACAGTACTCTAACTGTGCAGTTTGATCAAAATATTTCATAATTTTGGCCCAGCCAGAATGAAGAATTAGTAAATTATTCCCAAGTCAGGATGGTGTGCATCTTGGAGAGCAATTTATAAGCTAGTTCCCTAATGTCTGCTTATCAAGGTGCTCTATGGTTGCAGGTTTGTCAGGCACAATTGAAAAAATTGGGTAGTTGTTAAATTGTGTACTGCCTAACCATGAATTCCCTACTGAAACAAGGTCTTCAACAGGAGTTTTTGGAAGTTATTCAACAATAAGGAATTTCGGAACAAAGCATGGATGACAGTTTCAGCAGCTTGATTTTGGAAAATGAGCAATCCAGCATTTTGGTGCACACAGATATTGTGATGAGGCAGTCTTCACTCCTGTTAAAAAATGAAATCACAGAATGTGAAATTGATTGTGCCAGATTTGTACGATTATTGGTTGGGTCTCCACAAGAATATTCAGGACCGTATAGGCCCACAAAGCCAATAGAATTGGTTTACCAGGGTGAAGGACTTGCCTTCTGAGAAGAGGTCTGAAAAGTTAACTGCTCTCCTCCTCCTACCAAAAGTTGTTACAAGCAATCTCACAAAGAAACAAAGATTTCTCTAAACTATAAAAAATTATTCCCTTTTGTATCTTGTCACAAATCGATCATTATTATTGTTTTTTTTAGAATGAAGGGAATGTTTCCGCTGGTTTTACCAGATTTGAAATAATAAGATTATAGAAGGTGATTAGATAAATACTTGTTGGACAGGTAGCTGAGGATAGAAAAATTGCAAGGATGTGGACAAAAAGCAAGAATGCGTAGCTATGCATTAGCGCTCATTCTAAATGCTAGTCCAGAAATAATGGGCTGAATGGCCGCCTTCAGCCAGTTTCTGTGAATTTGGGGAAATATTATCATCATTGATGCTTTCCTTAATCAAATGGGCTGGCTGCATTATTCACCTACATATCAGATAGGATATGATCGTTGTTACATAACATTGAGGATTCGCATTTATTTGCATCTGTAAGTTCCATATTCAAATGAAGCACCGTGGAGCTGCAGTGGGCACTTGAGTGATACTTTGCAACAGGCAAAATCATGATTGCCACAGTGTTCATTTGCTGTGTTACCCTGAAAATGGATTGGGTGGATGTAAAGGGTACAGGTTGCATTTGTTCTATCCAAAGGCTGCCTTACTGGAGCTGCTTGGCTGTTTGCCAGTTTCAGTTGAAAGAGATGTAATTTTTAATGTTTATTGTGCAAACTGTTAGTGATAAAATATTAATATTGAATATTGTGCGACTAACATATTGGTTGAATTGTACTATTGCTTTGTGTAACACATCTTTTATGTATGTATTGCGTGCATGTTGATTGCTAATCACCCTAATTCTCATATGGATAAGAGATTGATAACATGACTTTATTTAGTCAGCTGCCCTCAACTGGATGCACTTGACTAGTGAATTTGTTCACTGGAGCTCAGTGTACTGTCTTTTATCAACCTGTTGTAATAATTAACTTATGGTATTGTGGATCGGGAAGTCTTGTCAATTACAATTTACAATGGGCACGTTCTTGACCTTTTGAAGACTAGATATTTCTCCAGAAGGATGGGGTGAAATTCAGAACTGATAATATCATGTGCCCCTGGTGTTAGAAACTGCAAAACAACCCCTGTAGGAGGAGAAAAATTGGTCTGAAGGGAACAGATTTGATTTGGGTAACAAAATATTGTTCTAATGGTTGAATTAAAGTATTTTACTGTCAGTTATGGAGTGAAGGTGGGGGCAAGTGGTTACAAAGCTTTAGGTCACAAAATGTTCTAAATAACTAGTTCCATGTTTCCTTTAATAATGGTCACAGTATTATAATGTTGGGTATATAAAATCAAGTTCCATGTTTCATCAGTTTAACTTGACATCTAAAATTGTGATCCCATAGAAAACAGAAACATAGAAAATAGGTGCAGAAGGAGGCCATTTGGCCCTTCGAGCCAGCACCGCCATTCATTGTAATCATGGCTGATCATCCACAATCAGTAACCTGTGCCTGCCTTCTCCCCATATCCCTTGATTCACTAGCCCCTAGAGCTCTATCTAACTCTCTCTTGAATTCACCCAGAGAGTTAGAACCATTCCACAAATTCACAACTCTCTGGGTGAAAATGTTTCTTCTCACCTCAGTTCTAAATGACCTCCCTTTTATTCTTAGACTGTGGCCCTGGTTCTGGACTCCCCCAACATTGGGAACATTTTTCCTGCATCTAGTTTGTCCAGTCCCTTTATAATTTTATATGTCTCTATAAAATCCCCTCTCACCCTTCTAAACACCAGTGAATACAAGCCGAGTCGTTCCAATCTTTCCTCATATGACAGTCCCGCCATCCCAGGGATTAACCTCGTGAACCTAGGCTGCACTGCCTCAATAGCAAGGACATCCTTCCTGAAATTAGGAGACCAAAACTGCAAACAATACTCCAAATGTGGTGTCACCGGGCCCCTATAAAACTGCAGAAGAACCTCTTTGCTCCTATACTCAAATCCTCTCGTTACGAAGGCCAACATGCCATTAGCTTTCTTCACTGCCTGCTGTACCTGCACGCTTAATTTCAGTGACTGGTGTACAAGGACACCCAGGTCTCGTTGCACTTCCCCTTTACCTAATCTGACACCATTGAGATAATAATCAGCCTCCTTGTTTTTGCCGTCAAAGTGGATAACGTCACATTTATCTACATTATACTGCATCTGCCATGCATCTGCCCACTCACTCAACCTGTCCAAGTCACCCTGCAACCTCCTAACATCCTCTTCGCAGTTCACACTGCCACCCAGCTTTGTGTCATCTGCAAACTTGCTAGTGCTACTTCTAATTCCATCATCCAAATCATTAATATATATTGTAAATAGTTGCAATGAGCCTTGCGGCACTCCACTCGCCACTGCCTGCCATTCTGAAAAGGACCCGTTTATTCCTACTCTTTGCTTCCTGTCTGCCAACCAATTCTCTATCCATGTCAATACCCTACCCCCAATACCATGTGCTCTAATTTTGCTCACCAACCTCCCATGTGGGACCTTATCAAAGGCTTTCTGAAAATCGAGATACGATGGCCCTCCCTTATCCATTTTACTTGTCACATCCTCAAAAAATTCCAGAAGATTAGTCAAGCAGGATTTCCCCATCATAAATCCATGCTGATTTGGACCAATCCTTCAACTGCTATCCAAATGCGCTGTTATTACTTCTTTAATAATTGACTCCAGCATCTTCCCCACCAAGGTCGAATGGAAAAGGATCCTGGTCAGACTAACTGGTCTATAATTCCCTGTTTTTTCTCTCACTCCTTTCTTGAAAAGTGGGATAACATTAGCTATCCTCCAATCCACAGGAACTGATCCTGAATCTATTGAACATTGGAAAATGATCACCAATGCATCCATGATTTCTAGAGCCACCTCCTTGAGTACCCAGGGAAGCAGTCCATCAGGCCATGGGGATTTATCAGCCTTCAGTCCCATCAGTCTACCCAATACTATTTCTCGCCTAATGCAAATTTATTTCAGTTCCTGTCTCCCTAGATCCTCCATCCTCTCGTACATCTGGGAGATTGTTTGTGTCTTCCTTAGTGAAGACAGATCCAAAGTACCTGTTCAACTCTTATGCCGTTTCATTGTTACCCATAATAATTTCACCAGTTTCTCCCTTCAAGGGACCCACATTTGTCTTTACTAATCTTTTTCTCTTAACATACCTAAACAAGCTTTTACTGTCCATCTTTATATTCTTGGCCAGCTTCCCTTCGTACATCATCTTTTCAGCCCGCATTGCCCTTTTTGCAACCTTCTGTTGTCCTTTGAAAGTTGCCCAATCCTCTGGCTTCCCGCTATTCTTTGCTGTGTTATACATCTTTTCTGTTAATTTTATTCCATCCCTAACTTCCCTTGTCAGCCACGGTTGCCTCTTACTCCCCTTAGAATCTTTCTTCCTCTTTGGAATGAAATGATCCTGCATCTTTTGGATTATGCCCAGAAATGACTGCCATTGCTGTTCCACTGTCATGCCTGCTAGGATCCTTTTCCATTTGACCTTGGCCAGCTCCTCTCTCATGCCTTCGTAGTCCACTTTGTTCAACTGCAACACTGAAATTTCTGATTTCACCTTCTCCCTCTCAAATTGCAGATTAAAACTAATCATATTATAGTCACTACCACATAGCGGTTCCTTTACCTTGAGTTCCCTTATTACATCTGGGTCATTGGACAACACTAAATCCCGAATTGCCTTCTCTCTCTGGTAGGCTCCAGTACAAGCTGCTCTAAGAATCCATCTCGGAGGCACTCTACAAACTCCCTTTCCTGGGGTCCAGAACCAACCTGACTTTCCCAATCACCCTGCATATTGAAATCCCCCATTGTGACAGTGGCATTACCTTTGTTACATGCCAGTGGTAACTCCTGCTGCAACTTACACCCTATATCAGGGCTACTCTTTGGGGGCCTATAGATAACTCCCATTTGTGTCTTCTTTCCTTTACAATTCTTCAACTCTATCCACAGTGACTCTATGTCACCCCTCGCAAGGGTCTGAATTTCATCCCTCACCAACAGAGCTACCCCACCTCCTCTGCCCACCTGCTTGTCCTTTCTATAGGATGTATAACCCTGAATATTCAGTTCCCAGTCCCGATCCTCCTGCAGCCACTTCTCTGTAATCCCCACAATGTCATATCTACCAATCTCTAACTGAGCCTCAAGCTCATCCACTTTGCTTCTTATACTTTGCGCATTCATAAATAATACTTTTAATCTATGATCCCTTAAGGTAGAGTTACCTTGATCTTTGGAAAATTACAGGAAAAATTCATCGTCAGCTTGAGAAGGATGTGATGAACCACTGCAATTCTTGTGAGTGTTATGTTAATTATCAGGGAGGCCCAACATTTAAACTCATCAGTCACAGAGCTGCAAAATATTTCCCCAGCAGGATAGATTATTGTAAGGAAATGCAAATCGAAGGTATCACAAAATGTTGGAGTAACTCAGCAGGTCAGGCAGCATCTCTGAAGAAGGGTCTCAACCCGAAACGTCACCCATTCCTTCTCTCCAGAGATGCTGAACTCCTGCACCTATTGTCTATTGTCTACAAAATGCTGGAGTAACTCAGACAAGGATCGCGACCTGAAACACCACCTATTTCTTTTCTCCAGAGATGCTACCTGGCCCACTGTGTTACTTGAGCATTTTGTGTCTATCTTTGGTGTAGGCCAGCGTCTGCATTTCCTTCCTACCCAGGATGTTAATATTGGGTGAAGTAGCAATGGTAATGCTGCTGAATGTCAAGGCTAAATCGTCAGAGTCTGTTGAAAAGGTTATTTCACTTGGGTTACACAAATATATTTTGTTTGTACTGACTATTCCCATCTTCACGTATACTATTACGAACTGAGCCATCATTTTCCAGACCTAATTATCTGTTCTGCTTGGTTGTTTCCACTGAACACTGACTTTGCACAACATGTTTCCATTTTCTCAATACCTTCTTGGCATTCACTCAGAAACGCAAGATTGCATAAGCAATAGACAATAAGATCACCCCTCATTCTTTTAAGCACTGTAGAATGAATGGTTTATTCACTTCTGACCACTTATTGCAACTATTGATGTGGTTTCCTTGCCTAAAAAGCTAGTGCATCTTTGTGATGAGGCCAAAAGTATGCACTATTACAGATCTGCTCTCATCCACACCAGGTACAATTATTGAAAGTGGGATGGCGGACAAGAGTTGGCAGATTTGTTTCTAAAGATAGATTTGTGCATGTGAATGCCTGATCCCCCTGAAACACAGCACTTTCCTCCTCTTCCTTAAATAACAGCCTGTATTTGCCTAAACACCAATCTTGAGCAATTGGATGAACATCATAACAGTAAAGAGCTTTTTGTTTACCCTTCAACACCATCCCCCAACCCCAGCTTTTATTCTCGATGAATGATATTACAGTGGGAATTTTAGTTTGCCTCCTCTCCTGTTGGATATCAGTCTTTAGTCTTCATTGCACTCCTCACTATTTCTAATTTGATACACTGCGTCATTCTTAATGTAGGGAATATAACTGCCCTCAAATTTCTAACCCTTCATGTGGTGGCCTGATTCCATTCCATTCTTTTAGCTACCTAAATAGTTTAATTACCTTAGTAAGGATCTGGACCCACTATTATTTATCTACTGCTACAATTGATTAGATGGGGATGAAATCTCGCTGGCTCTCCACTCTGCATTGGGCCACTTGGATGATAAAAACACATCAGGCTATTATTCACTGATTACAGTTCAGCATTCAACACCATCATCCCCTCCAAACTTATCAAACTTGGAGAACTGGGTCTGAACTCATCTCTATGTAACTGAATCTTTTAATTCCTCATTGGCAGACCACGTTCAGTACCAATTTGCAACACTTTCTCCTTGACAACCCTAACCATCAACAGATGAGCACTTCAAAGCTGTGTGCTCAGTCCCCTTCTCTAGTCTCTATACCCATAACTCTGCAGGCTGACAAGGCTATGACACCATCTTTAAATATGCCAACAATATCTTAGTTGTTGGAAGATTAATGGGTAACAATGAGTCAGAGTAAAGGAGGGAGATTAAAAACCATGTTGAATGGTACCAGAACAACAATCTTGCTCTCAAGGTTAGCAAGACCAAGGAGCTGATTGTTAACTACACAAAAGGAAAGCTGAGGACCCATGCACCCATGAAGTGCTCCAGATCCTGGGCGTGCATATATCTGAAGATCTGCCCAGTGACTAGCACTCTGATTGCATTACACCTTTGTTTGGCAACTTGACCACCCAGGAATGGTAGAAATCACCGAGAGTCACAGTGCGTCATAGGCACGGTAACCACCCCCTCCCACTTCCCCTCCACGTTTACAGTTGATGCTGTCTCAAAAATGCAGCCAATGTCATCAAAGACCCACATCACCCTGGTCACACTATAGTTTTGCTACAGGAGTCGGAAAACTGTGACCACCAGACTTAGCAGTAGTTTCTTCCTGGCAACCATCAGGCTCTTGAATGTCACACAGCTCTAACCTCAGCAACTATGAAATTATATGGGTCATGTCCTTGTTTGCACAGTGGACTTTGTTTATTCTTTGTACTTGTATTATGCTTAACTTATTGAATTTTTTATTATATTTATCTGGGTGTTGCATTTCCAAGTCTGTTAAGCTGCTGCAACTAAGATTTTAATTGTTCCACTGTGACACTCTTGACTTTAAGACTGGGCTTCCTATTTATCTCCATTATTAACACAACTACCTGGAATATACCATTTCCCACTCTGCTCTGGCAAGTGTTGCACTCGCTTCACCATCCCCACAAACAATAGTTTGCCAATGGAAATTCCATCCTGCACAATCAGGATAGTGAACAAATCCCTGAGATCTGAAAATAATTGATCCCGGGCCGAAAATACAATATTTCCTCGTTCATCACTTCCAAGACGTTAAGCGATCCTTCCATTTGAGACGACGGTTTGGATATTTTATATATATGTCCTGTGCTAATTCAATTCCCTACCCAATTTATTTAGTTATTCCTAGAATAACAATGAAAGACCAACAGCTCATGTGAGCATTACTATTGTCATTTGCCCAACTCCATTGTTTTGCCTTTCAACTTGGCAATGAAAAAGGTAACAGAAAAAGAGCATTGACCAAGATGTATGACGGTGCTTTGTCACTCTGCTTGCCATTTGCACACCTGAACTTACCACTTGCAGGTCTCCTGATGGAAATCTTTTTGATGGATAAATGCCAGATTCATGCGTTTTGGAAGTTTCTGAATGTTTGAGAAAAATCGATCAAACAAAATGTAATTATTTTGAAGTAAATTACCTGTGCTGACTGTGCCTGCTGTAGGCCAACAGAGACCCTGCCCAGCATATGTCTCAGCAGCCTAGTACGCACTGATAAAGTTGAAGCTTTGGCTTCCTGATGCCGTTCATAATTTTTGGGGTAAATGCTGACTATTCATCCCAGAACTAGCAACATTTCCAAGCTTGTACCAACGTAATGTCATCTGAGGTGCACATTCTTGGAAGATAAATTACTTTTGGTCATCAAAGAAGGTACTTGGTGACTTATCTCTAAATTGTCTTCTACAATCCTGCAAATGGTTAAGACTGCCAACTAGAAGAGAAAGTAAGTCAAACTTGGTATTTCTGAACACTGCTCCACAAAACTGGCATTGGCAAGTCTTCAAGTTGTCCTGTCTGGAGTTCAAAAGCAATTTGGAGACTTGCGCAAAATCCTGGCTGGGATTTCACTTCATTTCTGTACCCATTTGTGTCTTAGTATTAGAAGTGCTACCTTAATTGGAGCCTTTCTGTCTTCTCAGAGCATTCCAAGACAGGGGAATTCTTGTGTTATGGCCAATTATTGATGTGCCATTATTGAAGCAGTTTATGCTTGTGCTACTCTTTTTGTGACCAGATTGTGTGCACAATGGATAACTACATTGCAATGGTGCCTGTATTTCACAAGTTCTTCATTTAGCTTTGTATTACTTGTAGCTAATAAATTTGTGAAAGGTTCTTTCATTCCAAAAATCTAAGATATATTTGTACTAAAAATAATCAAAGATGAAATTCGCAAATGGTATTTTTTATAAGCAGCACTGGATAAAAAATGCATTGGTTCCAAATGGCCTCCTCCTGCAACTATTTTTCTATGTTTCAGAGTATCAGTATGGTATTGACTATGATCTCTGTGCAGTCTATAAGTAGTGTTGTTTTGTACGACACCAGAAAAATTGAGGTACATAACTAGCCAAGTACATTCCTCTATTTCTTTATTGTGTACTTTGAATCCTGTTAGTCATAGGGGTTACGGTTTACGAAATAAAAAGCAACATTGAGGTTTCAGGGGTGTCTTTACTACTGTCACTGGGAACATTTCCACCCAATAATTGTAAAAAGGTTAGAGGATTCAACTTGGTAACAACCACACTGGCAATAAAGAATGGAGCGTTGTATATGCTTTTGTCTTGCCCTTTTAATTTAAATGTAAGATCTTAAATTTCCCGTGGAAATGAAAAAGAATTGTGAGCCATAGAATGCGGAATCATGAATACAAAACTGCTGAGTAACTGAGCATCAGAAGTCAGTCACTCTCACCCATGAGTTTTTTAATATCATTTGCTTAAATCCTGATAGATCTGTATCTATTTCGGGCCTCTTTCGACGTGCCACAGTGGAACTGAACACTTGTTGACATGACATTATGCAGCATTTATAACACAGTATCATTAATTCTGCAGTAATTCCTGAATTGCAAACTGGGTCTTCATGTTATCGCACTAGGTAATTTGCATTTTCTGCCTTAACCCCTGCCGTCGTCCTGGTGGATAAATCTTTATTGTCTTAGTTTACTTTGGTAGTCGTGCTCTACGAAATAAAATTGTAACATATTCCACATTATTAGCTATGAAGAATTTGCAAAGCTTGGTTGTCATGTTGCTTTTATATAAAAAATTTAAGTGAATTCATTTTCTTGTGTTGAGTGTAGAGTTCAAATTAAACAAAAAAGTATGTGTATACGTTTGTTCGATTTTCTCCATGTAACAACGATTGTTTCAGAGGACGAAAATGCTCCTCCAAAACTCCACATAATGACAGACAATGTAAACGAGGCTTGTTTTTAAACTTGGACCAGTTGTTGCATTTTGAGCTGAGGAAAACACGTAAATAGCAGAGAGACAAAGCCATGTTTCAGTCTGTGAGATCAGGGCTGCTGTCGAATTCCCATAAACCATATGCTTGTTTTGGGGGCTAGTCCCCTTCAGTTTTTTTCTTCAGCATATGAAAGGCATGTTCAATTGGGTTCAGATCGGGTGATTGACTTGGCCACTCAAGAATTGACCATTTTTAGCTTTGAAAAACTCCTTTGTTGCTTTAGCAGTATATTTGGGATCATTGTCTTGTTGCAGAATGAATCGCCGGCTAATGAGTTTTGAGGCATTTGTTTGATCTTGAGCAGATAGGATGTGTCTATACACTTCAGAATTCATTATGCTACTACCATCAGCAGTTGTATCATCAATGAAGATAGGTGAACCAGTACCTTCAGCAGCCATACATGCTCAGGCCATAACACCCCCACCATCGTGTTTTACAGATGTGGTGGTATGCTTTGGATTTTGGGCAGTTCCTTCTCTCCTCCCTACTTTGCTCTTGCCATCACTTTGATATAAATTAATCTTCGTCTCATCGGTCCACAAGAACTTTTCCAGAACTGTGGTTGCTCTTTTAAATACTTCTTGGCAAACTGTAACCTGGCCATCCTATTTTTGCGGCTAACCAGTGGTTTGCATCTTGCAGTGTAGCCTCTGTATTTCTGTTCATTATATCTTCTGCGCACAGTGGTCATTGACAAATCCACACCTGACTCCTGAAGAGTGTTTCTGATCTGTCGGACAGATGTTTGAGGATTTTTCAAGAGAGAATTCTTCTGTCATCAGCTGTGGAGATCTTCCTTGGCCTGCCAGTCTTTTTGCGATTAGTAAGCTCACCAGTGCTCTCTTTCTTCTTAATGATGTTCCAAACAGTTCATTTTGGTAAGCCTAAGGTTTGGCAGATATCTCTAATAGTTTTATTCTTGTTTCTCAGTCTCATAATGGTTTCTTTGACTTTCATTGGCACAACTTTGGTCCTCATTTTTATAAACAACAATAAAAGTCTCCAAAGGTGATAGAAAGACTGGAGGAAAGACTGGGTGCTGAGAGCTCTCTTATACCTGCATTAAGGAGGCAATTAAACACACCTGAGCAATTACAAATGTCTGTGAAGCCATGTGTCACAAACATTATGGTACCCTGAAATGGGGGGACTATGTATAAACACAGCTGTGATTTCTACATGGTGAAACCAAAATGTACAAAAATACCCTTTAATAAAATCTGACAATGTGCACTTTAACCACGTGATTTTTTTCTATTACAAATCTCAAATTGTGGAGTACAGAGGCAAATAAATAAATGATGGGTCTTTGTCCCAACCATTATGGAGGGCACTGTAATTGTTCCACACACTGGCATATATGGGCGGCACGGTAGCGCAGCGGTAGAGTTGCTGCTTTACAGCGAATGCAGCGCCGGAGACTCAGGTTCGATCCTGACTACGGGTGCTGCACTGTAAGGAGTTTGTACGTTCTCCCCGTGACCTGCGTGGGTTTTCTCCGAGATCTTCGGTTTCCTCCCACACTCCAAAGACGTACAGGTATGTAGGTTAATTGGCTGGGTAAATGTAAAAATTGTCCCTAGTGGGTGTAGGATAGTGTTAATGTGCGGGGATCGCTGGGCGGCACGGACTTGGAGGGCCGAAAAGGCCTGTTTCCGGCTGTATATATATGATATATGATGATATGATATCATCTGTAGGGTCACTTGGCACTTTAAATTCAGAAATTGTTGAATGTGCTTTGACTGAGTCATCTGACCTGCCGACAGGCATGAACACCACAGGTTTCTCAAGTGCAGTGCACAACCTGTTAACCAACGATCATATTTGCAAATGGTAAATGGCACTGGTACTTGCCAGGCTTTGTCCCATTACTTGCCAGGCTTCATCACCTACCCATTTTCTCCAGAGATGCTGCCTGACCCCCTGAGTTATCCCGGTACTTGGTGTCTTCTGAATATTTTTCTGAATTCACCTTCAATTTTTGTGAACTGTTCATTTTTACGTTGTTGCGATCTGCAACCTTTTTCAGCTGTAATACTTTGTATCTGGTCATTTAATGCTGATTTAATGCTGCTCGTATAGTGAACTGGAGGGAAAAAACGCATTCACCTCTCTGGACATCAATGTCCCATTGCACTTTACAACACGTGAAGCTCTGTTAAGGACAGAAGTATGGGAGACAATTTAAATGCTGGTAAATCCTCCAAGCAGCAATTATGTATATTGATCAGTTTGTGTTTAGTGTTTGTTGTAAATATCAAATACCATATGACCAGCAAAACCACTTTGATGCTTTTTTTTTTTGTACGCTATTGTAATATAATATGCTACAAAAAAATGTTCCCACGTCAAGAAACAGCTTAGCATAACCAGTTTCCCTCATATTCACAAACTTTTTTTTCCTTGGTAAATCATGAAGCATATCTGATTTCATATTTGTCCAGGAATTGAAATGTGATCAAAACATTTGTCTATTAACATTTCCATAAGGCATTGTCAAAGATAGTATTACCACTGGAATATCAGTTGATTAATTCTTTCAGCAATTTTTATTCTGACAGCCATACTAAAATGGGTCAATAGAATTTAGTAACTTAAGGGCCTGTCCCACTTAGGCGATTTTAAGGCGACTGCCGGCGACTAGGCTGTCGCCGACAGTTCGCCGGGGTGTCGCAGTCATGATCGTGAGGAGTCTTCCAAAGATCGTAGTGGATCTCAGCGTGTCGCCGAGAAATCAAACAGTTTGAAATCTCTCGGCGACAGCTGGCTTGTCGCCAGGCATCGTAGCTTATTGCGGTCGCTGTCGCATGCTGTCCCCAGGTTTGATAGGTTCTCTTAAGATACATTTAGAAGCACATAATATTAAAATAAGTAAAGTCATTTCAAAATACCATAAAATGCTTGTGTTTAACCAATTTATTTACCGTCAGGACATTTGACAGGTAGATTGGAGGCGACAGTTTGACGGTCAGGTAAGCGTGGGGATATTTGCGATGTTTTTGGCCTCAACCATTACATTTAAAGTGGGCTCCAAACCCAGATATTCAACCCAGAAACCAGATATGCATCTCCCTTACATTTTCAAAGAATGCCCACACGCTTTTCACAAAAATCCACTGAACCACTTAAAAATAAAAAAAATTTAATACAGCTATTAGTAAACTGGAAGTAAATCCTGTTTATTCCTTATTACGGTGAAGCTTGGTTTTTAAGTAACCCATACAAGGTGTTATAGTTCAAAACTCTCAAGTACTTACCAACTTGTCAGTGATTTCAGCGAAAACCAGGACGCCGGAGAAGCATTGACAGCGTGGGAATTTTTGCGATTTTTCAGAAGACGCTGTAATCTCGACCTGACTCGGCATTGTTGTGGTCATTGTCGTCGGGTAAAAGAAAAGTTCGGCGATCTGCTGCGACGTTGACAGTCGCCGGCAGTCGCCAAAAAGATCACATAAGTGGGACAGGCCCTTTAACAGGAGAGGTGCATACTTTTGCTTGACTCTTGACATAAATTTGTGCCTTAATGCAAATTGACCTGACGTATTGGTTGCTAGTGCCTTGAGTGGCTGTTAAATGAGCTGCAAGATGAAATGTTGAATATTTGGAGATATGTGGATTCAATGCAGTTATATTTGTGGATTTTGAGTAGTGGTGCCTACAGGAGAAGAGATTCTGCTCCTGCACTTTGTTCATTAATTTGATAAATGTGTGTTGTTTAAAACTGACAGGACTAGTGTTTCAGCAAGACTTCACTGAGAATATAGTCCAGCTGTTGTGGTCACAAACCCAGACCCCATTAATTGATCATATTAGAG
Organism: Rhinoraja longicauda; assembly: GCF_053455715.1. Taxonomy (NCBI): domain Eukaryota; kingdom Metazoa; phylum Chordata; class Chondrichthyes; order Rajiformes; family Arhynchobatidae; genus Rhinoraja; species Rhinoraja longicauda. The sequence continues at coordinate 47,603,370 of NC_135955.1, read as the reverse complement.
ACAAGAGCTTTGCCTTTTGTATTTTAAGTGACTCCAAGTCAGCAAGCTGATTGTTTTGAATTTTTCTCATTTGAGAGCTGTGTATTGATCCCTCTTGCACTCTGAATAAGTGGCCAGTTGATCAGTCAGATTGGAAGAGCTAAAACCAGAAGGGAAAATTGGGAACAAAGCGAGAGAATGTCTCTCTCCCCAAGGCAGCTGCCTGACGTGCTCAGGACTTCCGACAAAGTTGGTGTTTCAAGTCATTGGAGCTGGGAAAGGTTTTAATAAAAACCAAGAATGTTTTAAGTTGTAGGCAGAGTGGTCAATACTTGCTGTTGCAGTGTTGGAGCCCAATGACAGGTCCTGCTGCCCTTCCTCCTATGCCAACCATGTTACTTCTCCAGCTCCCCGACCCCTACACCACTCTTCAAACACCCCTCCGCTCTGAGCCCCCATCATCTTTCCCAGTATCTCCCCTGACACTCCCTCAGAGCCTGGGTATGAAACCAGCCCTTACCACTGTGGGGTTTTTACCATTCCCCCCTCCCCCAACCTCCCTCTTTCCAATGCAGGACCGTCAGTCCTCAGCAAAGCCCTTACCTTTGTACCCGTACCCCCGAGCCCATCATGATGTTGAGATTCTGCAACTTTTTCCCAGTCAAAGAGCCCTCACCTCCCATTCTCCTATCTCCAACATTCCTCTTCCTCATGGACTCCCCCCGGCTGCCTTCTATCCTCACTGGGTTTTTTTATTTCCAACTGCCGGGGTTACATCAGCCATCTTAACTTCCCCACTCACCTTACCCACTCCAATCTCATCTGCACCCCTCCCAAGTTTACCATTTGTCTAGGTGAGTGTCTCTGATGTACAACAGACAGATTTTCTAGCCTTCCTCTGGGAAATCTTATTGTTCCCCCCCCCAACTGGACTCGCAAGGAAGACGGTTCAGTAACAGTGCCCTCCCATCGGCCATCAGTTTTTTGGACCACCCTGCACAACTCTACCCATAACCCCACCTCAGCACTGTAGAACTGTCGACTTTGCACTACGCTGGTTACTCTAAGTACTTTGTTTTTTTGCGCTATCATAGTATGGTTTACTTCGAATAACTGATAAATTGATTGTATATTTTTGTGGTTGCATCTAATTTGCCTGTAAAGCTGCAGCAAGTAAGAATTTTATTGTTGTAAAAGACAAATTAACTGCCATGGTTCGAGTCCAGTAGTGGAGCACAGTTGTCCTGTGATTAATCAACTCGGGGAAAGTTAATTTCCTTATTCGATTATTCCACACACACTTACTTGTTAGTTATGAAGATGAAAGCTGGCTGCTCTGAATGAAACTGAGCTTTTATTCATAAAATCTCAGGTATTGCTGTAATTATTTGCTTTCAAATATTGCAGCTGATATTATGGATCACCTTAGAATTTCTGTCAGCAACCACATCCCATGACAATGTAAATCACTGGTTCACTCCACTCGCCTACAGTGTACTCAACTATGCCCAAAACAATCAGTGTTCCCGTTGGTCTGCCCGGGAGGGGGGGGCGCATATATTGACGTTTATTAGGTAAATTGTTTTTATAAAGTAACAAAAGTCGATTTATTAAGACCGCGGGGGAATGGTGAGTAGGGTGGGCCTAAAATTGTCCTGCTTTCGTGTATTGGGGTTTTTTTCTGGATGAAAACTGCACAAAGAAACACGGGACAAACAAACAAATGGGGGAACAAACATACAGGAAGTGGGGAACAAACAAGATGAGAGTTTTAGTTTTATATATGTATCTTCAGAATATTTTTATATTCAGAAAAAGAAAACTGGAGCTAAAAGGTCAACTATGATCTCATTAGAAAATAGAGCACTTTTTTCCGAAGCTTTTTACTTCTTCAAAGATCAAGTAGAAACCTGTAGATATCTAAAAAAACAAATTCCAGTCAGTTATCAGTTAAAGGAATTTGCCATTCCATTGAAGAGGCTGAGGCTGTCCCTGGAATGCTGAGTTGAAAAGTCAAGTGATTCTTAATCTCGCATGTTACCTTTAGCTTTGAGTGCAAGATTTTTCTGTTTGGTAGATATCGCCCATCAAGCTTAACTCTGTCTCTGGATCATTTTGTGCAACATTTGTTTCGTTTGTCAAAATTTAAATAGGAGTAATTTTTAAAATAAAATTATGTTTGGTTCTTTGCAACATCAACTTTGCATCCCATTCTTTCAAAGAAAAATTGATAGTAATTGATAGAGTGTATTGAAGTTCTTAAATATCAGTACACAATCTGTTGACTTCTGCTTTAAATTATTATGCCAGTGTCTTTGTGTATTTTCCAGCAGTATCTTTTGATAAAGACTGATGATGACTAAATTCAGAAAATAAATACATTTTGGCAAATTCATATTCAATCTGCAATGTATTAATGTCATTAAGAAATGGACGAATACATTTCAGAGGTTAATTGCTGATAGTAAAACAACCATAATATTTAAGGGTGGTAATTCTAAAACTTGCAGTTTACCAAAATACATTTTGGTAAATTTTGACATCAGTCTCTGACCTGACATATTTTGACTAATCAAGTGTTACAGAATGCTGATGATGTTTTGAGAAAAGCAAAAATAGTTTTGATATTTTTAGTGCACAAACAAGTTTCATAATCAGGTGCGCATTGTTGGTTAGTATTTAAATGGCAATTAATGGGATTAAAAATTCCACCGTACCAGTTCTTCCTTCCCTAACTCACAAATCATTCCTACCTAATCTCAATATATGGCTGCCTACTGTTGTACCGTTTTTATGGGAATTCAAGTTAAGCAGATCTTCATTTCCAAATTGACAAAAAAAATTAAATTATAGACGCAAAATGCTGGAGTAACTCAGTGGGACAGGCAGCATCCCTGGATAGAAGGAATGGCTGACGTTTCGGATCAAGACCTTTCTTCAGACTCGACTTGACCCGAAATGTCACCCTTTTTCCAGAGATGCTGCCTGTCCCGCTGAGTTACTCCAGCATTTTGTATGTATCTTCGGTGTAAGCCGGTATATGTAGTTCCTTCCTACACAAAAAGTTTCAATTGAACTTTGGCCTCTTGGCAAATCTCCCCTGGTGAAGCACATAACTGGTCGCATCTGACACACAGGTAAAAAATGCTCTGCCACTCATACTTGAGCAAGTCTCCATCCATTCATCTTTCATTCAAAATGGCATTGTTTGAGGCGAGTGGTGCTCTATCTTTTATTGCCCTTCTGATATCGTGTCCACGTTTACAGTTTTGGTGATTTAAGCGAGAAAAGGTCAATACTGCTTAAGATGGACCAAGTTCAAATACGTATCGAGAACAAATCAAATGTCAATTCAGGTGTTATTAATGCTTGGAAAGGTTCTTCATTCCGAGTGTTGCGCTGAACTATTTTTAAGAAGCACGTCCAGCAAGAAATGTTTGCTTGTTCAGCCAACAATATGTGGCTCAATAAAATAGCCTCTGAAACTTGTAATTTCCCTTCATGGTATGGGAATTTGCTATTGTGAGGTATACTGTCATTATTTTGATTTCCCATTGTTTTGTAATGATTGCAAAGCCTATATCTGCCAATAATTTGAAAATATCCAGAACTTTAAAAAACTTGGTAGTTTTAGATGATTGTATTTATTTCTATGGTAATCAGATGCAATTTAAAAGACTTTCAGAAGTAGGACATGAATTTAATCTCTTCCTCTTGCCACTCTTCATTATTTAAGAACACACCAAAACCACCTTATCCCAGATTTTTTAAAAACATATGTCTTTTTCAATTTATTAGAAATGGTGATGTTCTGGCTTTGTGCATTCTTCCTCAGCTAATTAGATACAAGAATACAATCACTATTATGATCTTTTTCAGTATAAATTTAATAGGATGAACTTTCTTAAAAGGTGCCTATTTGTTCTTGCTTTTTTAAATCCCATTTTATTATTTTTATCTGCTGCTTCTCAATTACACCTATTTGGGTTGGAGTAGGTTTCACTGGAGGTTTCTCAAGTGATCCTTAATGATTATTCTTGTGATCTCAGGCAGGCTATTTGTTTAAGATATGATTGGTTGGAAAGAAGCTTCAAGAGTAACACATGAGCTCACTCCAGTCTGTAAATATTTAAAGGCTTTGCCACTGGGTTGTGACCAGTGTCTGACTAGCTGCTGCTGCTGCTGCTGAAAAGCACAGGAGTCAGTTTCACTCATCTGGCAGCCTGTATGAAAATCAGATGAAGTCACAGACCAGCGACACAGCATGGCCCTTGTTTTATTTGTATGTCTCACTGGGTGATGTCTTTCTCCAAAGGTATTGAAAAATTTGTTCAACATTTATTGCTGAATTCACTGTTGAAATCTGATGCAACTTTTGTTTTATCTGATACAGTGCAGAATTGCTAATTTATTTTGTGATTTTTGTCTTTATGAATTTATATGCATGCTCAAAAGGCAAGTTATCGTACTGAAGTTACATAGAGTTAAGCTTGCACTAACTTGCGCTAATTCTGAATTGCTTGAGGAACAACTTAATTCTCATATACTTGACATGATTTCTTTTCCTTGCAGATTGCATGAGTGGCTGGACTTGATGCATGCGGGTTGCATGACTAATGTCTTTGTGGATTTATGAATAAACAGATGCAGATATGGCTCACACTGTGATTAATGGGAGTGTTCCAGGTAATTAAATATATTATTGTAATAATGTCCATAAAATTTGCTTTCATTTGAAAGAATATAAATGAGGTTTCTTGAAGATTCAGTTGTTGTATTTGCTAATTGCGAGGTTAGGTGGATGACATCTCATCCACCTGTTAAAAATGCTGCTTACAGTTCTGCCAACTATATAATGGGCATTAAAAAAAAAAATCAAAATATTAACCTAGAGAAATTAATGCAACTTTAAATTTGTTTTCTTTGAGGGAAAGATATTTGATTTGTGTGACCATGTATCTAATACAGTAACTTTGTTGCATTGTTTAATGGAAAGTGTATTCAGACCACAGATGATAAAGCAACAACTGAATTTTGATGAAAGCTATTAAAAGCATAGAAAGCCAAATTATAAAAGATCAGATTAAAGTGATACTTCAATTCTTTTTTTAAATTCCTCACTGACATGGTCTCTGGCTCTTAACAAATTCTATAACACTGCTCGACTAAGTTATTTTCATACGACCATGAAAGGCATGTTTTTTACCTTTTGCTCTTCAAGGGTTGAATAATAGCAAATCATTTTGTATTTTAATGTGTTTGATTTAGGCAATGGAAGAAATCATTGGTGAATTGAATTATTTGTTCCAGACTTTGAAATGAATGTTGCAGGATGTTGAGATGGCCTTTCATGGTCTCCATTTGCTTGCCGCTTTTGCAATATCCGTTCTGTAACTAGATATTCAACTGCTTTGCTTAAACCATGTGGATTTTTATTCTTTAAATCGACTTTAAAAGCAAAGGTCATCCAGTTACATCCCCTGTGGTACGATCACAATCGGAAGACATATTCTGTTACCTCAGTAGTGTTCTCTGAAAACCACCACAATAGATGATGTCACTCACTTTGTTGGCAGGGCCTGATCTAGCTTTTACATACTTGATCATAGAATCCAGGATGTTGGAAGGGTTATTCTCTCACCAGATCAAGTCACACCATACCAAGTTGTGGTATCGGGATTCTGGTAAATAGGTTTGCTATTTTTATCGAGACCTGTGAAAGGTGGTCGTAACAAATTTCCTGCAAGCAATACTGCTTCAAAGATGTCTGTATGATGAACACCAGGCCATAATCTCGCAGACTATTTCTGATTTTATCACTTCTGGCTCCAACTTTGCCGTTTCCCAGCCCCGCACGGCTCGTTTTTACTTTCTCCCCAAAACCCATAAACAGAATTGCCCTGGCAGACACATTGTTTCTGCCTGCTCCTATCCTACTGAATTAATTTCCACATACCTCGACTCCATTTTATTCCCCCCGGTCCAACCTATGTCCAGGATACCTCGCACGTCCTTTGTCTCTTCAATTACTTCCATTTTCCAAGCCCCCACTCCTTCATCTTTACTATGGACGTTCAGTCACTCTACACCTCCATCCCCCACCAGTAAGGTCTTAAAGTCCTCTGTTTCTTCCATTACCGCAGAACCAGCCAATTTCCCTCAAACACTCTCCTCCGCCTCGCAGAGCTGCCCTTACCCTTCACAACTTCTCCGACCCGTTCCGCTTCCTTGAAATCCAAGGCGTAGCCATGGGCACTCGTATGGGCCCCAGCTATGCCTGCCTCTTTGTGGGGCACATCGAACAATCCCTTTTCCAGGCATACACTGGCCTTATCCCCGAAATCTAACTCCGCTACATTGACGACTGCATCGATGCTAACTTCTGCACCCATGCAGAACTCATGGACTTCATTAACCTCTACCAATTTCCATCCTGCATTCAAATACACTTGGCCCATCACTGACATCTCTCTTCCCTTTCTTGATCTCACCATCTCCATCACAGGAGATAGACTATCGATGGACATCTATTATAAACCTACACCCACATCTAGCTAGACTACACTTCTTCCCACCCTGCTTCCCGCAAAGATTCCATCCCCTTCTCCCAATTCCTCTGTCTTTGCTGCATCTGCGCTCAAGTGTTCCATACCAGCACATCCAAGATGTCCTCATTCTTTAGGGAACTGCGGTTCCCCTCTTCAATCATAGATGAGGCCCTCAGTATTCTGCAGCTCCGCTCTTGCTCCCCCTCCCCCCAGTTGCAACAGGGACAGAGTCCCCCAAGTCTTTGCCTTTCATTCACCCAACCAGCCGTCACATACAGCATATAATCCTCCAACATTTTTGCCACCTTCAATGGGATCTCACTACTAGCCACATCTTCCCATCTCCACCCCTTTCTGTTTTCCACAGAGACCGTGCCCTCCACAACTGCCTGGTTAACTCATCACTTCCCACCAAAACTACCCCGCGCCAGGTACTTTCCCCTGCAACCACAGGAGATGCAAACTCCTGTCCTAATACCTCCTCCCTCTACACCTTCCAAGGTCTTCAACAGTCCTTTTAGGTGAGATGGAGAGGTTCACTTGCACCACCTCCAACCTCATCTGCTGTTACAGGTGTTGACTTTTTCATATTGGCGAGACCAAGCACAGGCCTCTAACTTCAAGTAATCCTTGCTTTCCATCTTTCTCCGTCCCTCCCCCACCCTACTTCACCAACTAGTTTCAGTCCTTCTGATTTATTTTACTGATTGTGTGCCTCCTTGTCACCTTCCCATCAGCTAACAATGAACTATTCTACATTTCCTTATCATTGTCTGCTTTGATCTGTCATTTTCCCACGTTACCATTCCATATCTCTGGACTCCCTCTCCACACACTCTCAGTCTGAAGAAGGGTCTCAACCAGAAACGTCTCTCCAGATATGCTGCCTGTCCTGCTGAGTTACTCCAGCATTTTGTGTCTACCTGTATGATTTTAGTTAAATATACCATTGAAGGTAAAATTCTCATAACTGTGAATACTTGGCCAAATATTTAACTAAGTAAAAGATCTTTTTGAGCTAAACTTTGATATTGAAATTATTAAAAATTCATGTGAGGAAAAACTGGATTTGATTGTCTGTATTGTTCATAAGGTTATAAGGAATAGGAGTAGAATTAGGCCATTCGGTCCATCAAGTCTACTTTGCCATTCGATCATGGCTGATCTATTTCTCCCTCCTAACCCCATTCTCCTGCCTTGTCCCCATAACCTCTGACACCTGTACTATTGAAGAATTGTTATATCATCTTGTTATCAGGTATTAACCTGGGATGCCAAGCAATTGGCCAAATTTGAATTCTGGGTTTTGATAGATTTGGCTTTACCATTCAGATAAAATGATAAAGAAACATGTTCTTATTTATTTGCAGCCACTTTTAATGTCAATAATGATGCATATCATCTTAAGTATTACACTAATATTCAGGATCCTAATTCCAAATAAGTTAATCCTGCAAATTTGTATCAAAAGCAATGCTCATTTCAAGCATGCAGCGTGAAACAGGCCCTTCGGCCCAACTTGTACACACGACCAACATGCCCCATCTACACTAGTCCCACCTGCCTGCTGTTTGGTCCCTATCCCTCTGAAGCTATCCATGTACCTGTCTAAATGTTTGAAACATAAATGTTTCTATCGTAACATGGATAGGTAATGTTTGGGGAATTCCAGGTTGCCATTTTTAAAAACTTATAACGAGCATATTATTTGACATCTGAGCTTGATCTATTTCATTTCAGCATGCATGAGAATTCTGAAGGGCTTGTCAGAATAGAGGCAGGAAACATGTTCCCAATGTTGGGGGAGTCCAGAACAAGGGGCCACAGTTTAAGAATAAGGGGTAGGCCATTTAGAACGGAGATGAGGAAGAACTTTTTCAGAGAGTGGTGAAGGTGTGGAATTCTCTGCCTCAGAAGGCAGTGGAGGCCAGTTCGTTGGATGCTTTCAAGAGAGAGCTGGATAGAGCTCTTAAGGATAGCGGAGTGAGGGGGTATGGGGAGAAGGCAGGAACGGGGTACTGATTGAGAGTGATCAGCCATGATCGCATTGAATGGCGGTGCTGGCTCGAAGGGCTGAATGGCCTACTCCTGCACCTATTGTCTATTGTCTAATAGATGTTGGGATGTTTGCATTGGTTGGAGTGACTAGAACCACTGTCTCCAAATGTTGTGCACTGTGGACTTGCCACATTCCCACCTGCTGCCTAGTAATAACCAAACCTGTGGCCTTGTGATTCCACGGAGTTATTACCTTTCTATTCACCACAATATCTTGTTTGCTTAGCTACTGCTTAACCAGATATATTCTGGTTAATAACTATAACAGGTTACATAAGCCTAGCATCATGAATTGTATCCTATTTGTGGTCCTTGCTGCAATTAGGTCATTGTGATTTGCTCAGCCTGCCATTTTTGAGTTAGAAAATATGTCCGAGATCCATATTAATTAGTTAATTGAATATGATGTATTTAATGGTTAACTGAACTGCAAAAATCTGGGGTTGTGCAATATAAAGGCACATAAGGAAAAAATAGCCTGCAAATGAAGAGGTCGAGGTTTTCCACTCAACAGGAGTGTCATGACCGATCCAGGGCTTAATGTACAACAATGCAACTTCCTTGCTTCTGTAACTTCATGCAACGTGTGAGCATAGTCTAGTTATCTAAAAATTAATTGCACATGAAGTAAACCTTACAGTTTGTGTATTGGACAATTTTCTACCTAACATTGGGAATTATTGGAAAATCTAGATTCTAATCCTATTTAATATTTGATCATGGAGATTGCAAGGTATTCCCTTTTCTCCTGGTATCATTTTGTGGTTGTCACCTTCCGTTAATTCCCTTTGCCTCTGCATGGTCCTTGCCCATTTTCTCACCTTTTGAAGTCCGAGCTACCTCCTGTGGCAAAGGAAATCATGGAAGGGTCACTTTTTCTGCCTTTGTCTTGTCCTGTAGTTTTGATCTATGATTCTGAATTGCCCAAACTTCCTTCTTTCAGTGTTCCCCAGTGAGATTTTCCATCTTTTGTCCTCCATAAATACAAACTTCTCCTAAGACTTGCCATCTTCGTGCAAACATGCACCACATCCACCTATAACCTTGAAAGTGTTGATGTGAATTGGCCTCCACAGCATGTGTCCTTTTTTATCATTATGCCCAAACCCTGCCTTGACTTGGTCTCTTACTGTGTCTGTGCCTACAGACCCGCCTGAACATTGCCCCTCCAGCTCTGGTGTCGCCTGTACATCTATAACCATTGAGCTGCATAAAATCCAGGATGCTCTCTATCGACCCTTTGGGCTCTCTACCTCTCCTCTTAAGACTGCTTTGAATCTGCCTTTAAATATTTGGTAACTAGCCAACCTGTCTTTTGCTGGCTCGCGTCAATTGCTTTGATTAATTACCTTGCCGCAACAACCTTGGAATAATTCTCTGCTCTATAACTAAGTTGTTATATTTCTGGAGAGTGAAAAGGCATGGTTCAGCAATCTAAATTTATATCTCCCAAGTCTACCATTTGAATAATCCAATGTAAGCATTTCTGTAATTAAAGCTTGTATTTGATTCTTTAATTCTATGGTGCTTTAAGAAAGCGATCATAAATGCAGCTGTCTAAGCCCCACGGCAGAGTCTTATTTTGCAAGGAAAGGCTGTCGGTGCTCTCGTGCTGAAAACCAAAACAATCCTACATTTTGCATTCATCAGTAGCCTTTGTTTAATCTTTAACTACCAGAGCTCAAAGCATGAGCCAGTTGTCAATAAAAACCATGTCATGATCAAACATTACTCCTATCGACAACATGGGTCTGCTTTTATCCTTTTTTGACTGCGTTTTCAAATAAACAAGGATAACACACAAGCTCTGGGCGACTTACGCAAGGCTAGCTGGTATTAAGAATAGCGATGGAACTAAGGTCTCTGGTTTGGCAGCTACTACAAAGTTTACAGGGAAATTCCACAAGAGCCAAGTGAGCTGGCCCTAGCAATACTTGTTGCTGATGTGTCAGGGAAATGTAGGCCAGTCCCTCTGTGGTGCACAAAATAAAGGATTTTTCCATTGAGTGGGAGAAAGACAATTATTGCTATGGTAAGTAGACTAGCTAGGCCTTTAGTTCATCTGTGTATCTACATCTGTATCAAGAAACAAAATTGAATGTGCAAAATGTGTTTAATGGAATTTTGATATTTACAGTGAAATCATCAGTGCAGGGGAGTTGCTCATGAGTTTTCAGTTCTGAGCTACTGACATTGCTCGCTACTATTCTGTTGATACTGAATATATAATGAAATCCCAAAATTCTACCCTGGACTTCAAGTTCAAATCTTCTTTATAAGCATCATTTTGGGAAAATGTAGTGCTCAGAAGCATACCGACTCAAGAGCTGACTAAATTTAAAAAAATACTGCCCAGTTTTTTTTTCCACTAACCTCAATCACTCCAGTGACAATTTTGACAAATCACTTTGATTTCTCTGCGGAACCCTTCCTCTTGTCGTACGGTCCATAAATATGACGGTACATGAGTTAGTCCGTTTAGAGTTTAGATCTGCCTGCAACAGGACTAGTAAAATGCCCCAAACTGTCTGAATTACTTGGAGGTATCAGCAGTATTTATTGTACTCTGAAGGCTTTAGAAACTTAGATTTTTTTTCATTAATGCTTCTCAAACTGACAAGCCATTGGGTTTAAATTAATTCCATTTAAATTAACGAATATTTAAATTCCGGCTTTCTTGCTGATGTTGCTGGTGATCACCTGCTGTTGAAAAACATTACAATATATCTTTATTGTCATTGTACAGGGGTACAAACTCACCTGACATCATAGCTGCCTTGTCCCTAGATATTGAAATTTTACATTGATTATCATCAATAAGTTTAATGACAGCCACGGGATTTGCAGATGTGGATTTCCTGACTTGTAATAATCATTTATTCACTGCAAGGAAATATTTGACAAACAGCAATGTAAAAGGAGATTTAGTATACACTAGACCAAGTGGACCCGTTGCATTGGTCAAACCTCTCTTGCATTGGTGCAGCACCCCCTCCCCCATCCCTTTCCTCCTTCCCTCCCCTCCCCCTCCCCCCAACTCCCCTCCCCCCAACTCCCCCCAACCCCCATCCTCTTCACCCCTCTCCCTCCCCCCCTCCCTACCCCCTCCTCCCGCTCCATCCCTCCCCTCCCGCCCCTCTCGGCCCAACCGTGGAGCTGTTGCCGGGCGGGGAGTGCCCCCATGGCCATGTGCCAGGAGGGGGGGAGAGGGAAAAAGCAGTGACATCGGCCCCGTTTCTAAGGTAAATTGTTTTTAGAAAGTAACAAAAGTGGGTTTATTCACACCACAGGGGAATGGTGAGTAGGGTGGGCCTAAAATTGTGGCGCTACCGTGTACCGTTTTGGCTGTGTAGAGGGCATGGTACGCACATAAACACAAACAAACCAAGTTTTAGGAGTATATATATATATATGTATATGTAGATAGATGGTATATTTACATTGAAATGATTAGAATTGGCAAACTCGGTTAGTGTCAGGGTTGCCAACACTGTATTCCACTCTCTGGGCTTGTAAGTGGGGCCACCACTAGCTTCCCTGTCCCAGGAACAACGCAGGCTCAATTGGCCAAGCTGTTTCCTGTAATTATTGACATCATTTGACATGATATTAAATTGTGGAAAACTGAAACGTAATACAGGATGTGCCATTTCCCATCCTTGAAATGTGACAATTGTCTGAAAGCATGCTGTTCTCATAGTGAGCCATTACATCCAGAAGTGAACTCTTAAGGCAATACTCTGGCATATTTTGGAAAACAATCGGAGGTTGTTCTTTCAAAGCGAGCTGATCACACCGTCCTCATAAAGGACAGCCACATCCCACTCTCCCAAGACAGGAAGCTGATATTTTTCCTCCTTATCCACCCTTAACCATTGCATTACTACATTAGCTTTCCTGGGAATGCCTCAAGTTTGTATGCACTTGTCTCCGTCTAACAGAGTAATATCTATATTACTTAAATGGGGAGATTTTAAGGTATGTTTTGAACTCCTATTACCTTTTACTGTCTCTACAAATTGCAAATTCTCATGTTGGTATTTATAAGGTAAGCAAGCTTGTTTGTCTTTGTAGATGTAACAAAGACCACAGATGACATGTGGGCAAGGGAGTGTTGGGCCAGAGGATATGAACATTTTTGATTGCAGGGCTGCAGAATTATGGTGACCTATTAATTAATTTAAGCATGGAGATGTATAAATCTGAGGAATTAGGTCCCACTCTACATCAGAGATTAGGGAGATCTTACAATTCCAGAGGGTGGGAAATGTTAAACTTTGAAGAAGCAAAGGATTTGAATGAGTTTCAATATCAGATAGCTAGAAATGAGCAATGTTCATAGATATGAAAGCAAGTGCATTTAGAACAGATGTGCAGCACTTTGGTCAACGTGGGTTGTTTTTAAATGTGCTATACAAATAAAATTGACTTGACTTGACTTGACTTTGGACTCAGTGAGATTATAAAAGCAATGTTGACTTTGCAGTGGTGTCAGATGATTGCTACTTGTCATAGTTTGCAATATTTGTGTTTCCATGATGTTGCTCATTGCAAATACGAGGATCTACTTTGTCTTATTTGTCTGTCAGATGATTTTGCAGTGTGACACGTTTGTTGGTGTTGGGGTTATTTGATGCTTTCAAGTCACCAAGTTTAATGGCTGGTGTGATGAGGACTTTATTCACAAAATGCTGGAGTAACTCAGCAGGTCAGGCAGCATCTCGGGAGAGAAGGAATGGGTGACGTTTCGGGTCGAGACCCTTCTTCAGACTGATGTCGGGGGTGGGACAAAGGAAGGATATAGGTGGAGACAGGAAGATAGAGGGAGATCTGGGAAGGAGGAGGGGAAGGGAGGGACAGAGGAGCTATCTGAAGTTGGAGAAGTCGACGTTCATACCACCGGGCCGCAAACTGCCCAGGCGAAATATGAGGTGCTGCTCCTCCAATTTCCAGCGGGCCTCACTATGGCACTGGAGGAGGCCCATGACAGAGAGGTCAGACTGGGAATGGGAGGGGGAGTTAAAGTGCTGGGCCACCGGGAGATCAGTTGCGTTAATGCGGACCGAGCGCAGGTGTTCAGCGAAGCGATCGCCGAGCCTGCGCTTGGTTTCGCCGATATAGATAAGTTGACATCTAGAGCAGCGGATGCAATAGATGAGGTTGGAGGAGGTGCACGTGAACCTCTGTCTCACCTGGAACGAATGTTTGGGTCCTTTGATGGAGTTGAGGGGGGAGGTAAAGGGACAGGTGTTGCATCTCGTGCGGTTGCAAGGGAAACTACCCGGGGTTGGGGTGGTTTGGGTAGGAAGGGACGAGTGGACCAGGGAGTTGCGGAGGGAACGGTCTCTGCGGAACGCAGAGAGGGGAGGGGATGGGAAGATATGGCCAGTGGTGGGGTCCTGTTGTAGGTGACGGAAATGTTGGTGGATGATATGTTGGATCCGCTGGCTGGTGGGGTGGAAGGTGAGAACGAGGGGGATCCTGTCCTTGTTGCGAGTGTGGGGATGGGGAGCAAGAGCGGAGCTGCGGGATGTAGAAGAGACCCTAGTGAGAGCCTCATCTATAATGGAGGTAATGGAGGACTTTGTTTGCTTCCTGTCTCCCATTGTGATTTCCGTCCAGGCTTAATTTTCCCAATCTCATTTTTCTGTGAACATTCTGCCTGAGTTTATTGTTAACCTGTGTGACATTCCTGTTTTGCCACCCTTTCAGATTTAAGCCATTGTGTTCTCTCTTTTCCCTGTTACTTTACCTCTTGCTCTTTCCGAAAGGTCTAGATGACTTAATTACCCCATCCATCATGCCCCTCAATTATCTTTCTTCCAGCTATCATTGGTTACTGCCACCGCCTTATTTATTTATTCGTGCAGCTCCTTCTCCCACCAGCACTGGTCCTAGTTTTCCCAGATCTTCAGAATTTTGTTGACTAAACCATGAATTTATCGTCTAAAGATCAATTTTCTGCCTTCACATTTTGCTTATCATTTGCTTTTGCTGGATTTCATCCCATTCTGTCCATGAATTAAAGTCCGCTCCTACCTCACTCCCTGCAGTCTTCTAACACAAATGAGTTATGCCTGTCATGTGGATCTTCAAATGCACTCTGGACAATCTAAGTATTGGTGCCAGCCTGCCCTTGCCACAGCCAGCCTTTTATTCCTCTTGCACCCACCCCTCTTCCCAGTGACGTTTATCATGCCTTGCCTTCAATTGTTTATCAAATTCAGCCATTTCATTTTGAAATGGCTCATTACAACTGCTGGTTTCATAAGTTAAATAGTTATCTATGTTTTATTTGAAGACGTATGATTTTAAAAATTGAAGTAGGACTTATCCAAGTGTTTGACGATTCTGTTTGAATGAACAGAGGAAACACTGTTAACATTCAAAGATGGTGTTCAGCAGTGATTTGCAATGCTGAGGCAGATCCAGGGAGAGCTGCAGGAGAGAGGGGGAGCAGCTTGGCACGCGAGAAGGGAAAGTGTGGGTCCAGTACACGTACAGGGACGAGAATAAAGCAAATGCAGGCAGAAGCAGCAGTGAGTACAAGCATGCTGATGCCAAGGAGAGCCCAGCTCCTAACTTAAGGCAACAAAAGAATTGGAAAAGGATTAACCTGGTATCCGAAAGTTGTTTCAAAGAAATGAGTACAATGTCACTGGGTCCGGTGACATAAAACATAGAAACCCTTGGTGTCTGACAGGCAAAGGCTTAACTTGATGGCAGGAGGAACTGGGCAACCAAGCAATCAAGTGTTGGAAAATATGCAACATGATTAAATATGAATAAGCAGGCATTAAGGGTGAAACGTAATATAAGCAGGTGTAACATAGGTATCACATTCAGAGTTAAATGCAACAAAGAAGAAAGATGAGCTTGTATTTAAATGATGCCTTTCATGCTCTTTTTAAGGTGCCTCAAAAGGGTTTATACCTAATGAAATAGTTTTTGAGATGCATTGCAAGAAATACAACAGGCAAGCTACCAGTCTTATGATTATCTGGTATGTTGGGGATGGGCATTTAACCAGGCGATGCGGGATCTCTTACATCTACTAATCAAGCAACTGAATTTTTGCTTTAATATCTCATCTTGTATGAACCAGCACCTCAACTAAGTATTGTATGGACCAGCACCTCAGCTAAGATTTTGGTGCTTGGGTCTCAGGCTTGGGATTTGAACACAAAAGCTCCCGAAGCAAAAGTCCCTTTCATTAAGCCACAGCTGATCTGTAAAGGGGAAAGTGAGGATGGGACTTAAATCAAAAGCGCAGTACAAGATTTTGTCCTAAATATAACCCTCTAGTTTTAAATATGGTCATCAATAGTAGACCTAACATAATTTTCTGTAATGTAAATTGGTTCAGAATTTTGATAATCCCAGTCAGATCCGATGGATCACAAATAGGTTTTGGGGTTGGATTAAGTGAATATTCTAATAAACATGTTTGAGGTTTGGGTTGGGTCAGGTCATGCCACACTTGCCCTTTTCAGTACTTCAGCTGGATTAATATATTGCCTGTGTCCTCTGTTCTTGATCAGTGACAGCAAGTTATTTGTTCCGTTTCTCATGAATAGGTTTTGGGACGGGTCAGATATGGGGAAAAATTCAAGTGCTAGGATTGGGATGTTGCTTTTGCTTTTAAGCTGGAGCAGACTTCTAGTTCTGAACCAAGCACAGACTGGGCAATCGTTGCTCTGAACCAAGCACAGACTGGGCGGTCATTTCGCTGAACACCTTCGCTCAGTCTGACTTGACCTACATGATCTCCCAGTTGCCAAACACTTTAACTTCCCTTCACATTCCCATACTGACCTTTTGGTCCTGAGCCACCTCAGAGTGAGGCCAAACACACATTGGAGGAATAACACTTCATATTTTGCTTGGGCATCAATCATACAACCCAGCAATATGAATATTGATTTCTCTTGCTTCAAGTAAGAAGGGTACTGACATGGATAGAAAATAGGTTGACAGACAGAAAGCAAAGAGTGGGGATAAATGGGTCCCTTTCAGAATGGCAGGCAGTAACTAGTGGGGTACCGCAAGGCTCGGTGCTGGGACCGCAGCTATTTGCAATGACTTGGATGAAGGGATTAAAAGTACCATTAGCAAATTTGCAGATGATACAAAGCTGGGTGGTAGTGTGAACTGTGAGGAAGATGCTATGAGGGTGCAGGGTGACTTGGACAGGTTGTGTGAGTGGGCGGATGCATGGCAGATGCAGTTTAATGTGGATCAGTGTGAGGTTATCCACTTTGGTGGTAAGAATAGGAAGGCAGAGTATTATCTGAATCGTGTCAAGTTAGGAAAAGGGGACGTACAACGAGATCTGGGTGTCCTAGTGTATCAGTCACTGAAAGGAAGCATGCAGGTACAGCAGGCAGTGAAGAAAGCCAATGGAATGTTGGCCTTCATAACAAGAGGAGTTGGTATAGTAGTATAGAACTTTATTGTCATTCGGTACAAGTACCGAACGAAATTACAGCAGTCACAAAACACAACAACAAAAAAAAGAAAAAAGAACACAGGACACACGACCCCAAGACAAACATCCATCACAGTGAGTCCAAACCCCTCCTCACTGTGATGGAAGGCAACAAAACTTCCACTCTCTTCCCCCCACGCCCACGGACAGGCAGCTCGACCCCTAACGAGGCGACCGACACGCACAGCCCCCGCAAGGGGATGGAAGGCCCCGCAGCCGAGCCGCACCGGGCACTGAAACGTCCCGCGGTCGAGCCGCACCGGCGATGTTAAGTCCAGCGGCCGAGCCGCGCCAGGCAATGGAAGGCCCTGCGGCCGAGCCGCACTGGGTGATGGAAGGCCCCGCGGCGGAGCCGCACCGGCGATGTTAAGTCCAGCGGCCGAGCCGCGCCGGGCGATGGAAGGCCCCGCGGCCGAGCCGCACCGGGCGCTGCTAAGTCCCGCGGCCGAGCCGCGCCGGCGATGTTGTCCAGCGGCCGAGCCGCGCCGGGCGATGGAAGGCCCTGCGGCCGCGTCGGGCGCAGAACCGTTCCGCGGCCGAGCCGCGCCGGGCGATGGAAGGCCCCGCGGCCGAGCCGCACCGAGCGCTGAGATGTCCCGCGGCCGTACCGGGCGATGGAAGGCCCCGCGGCCGAGCCGCGCCGGGCACTGTTAGGTCCCACGGCCGCACCGGCGATGCTAGGTCCAGCGGCCGAGCCACGCCGGGCGATGGAAGGCCCCGCGGCTGAGCTGCGCCCCGGGGAAGAGACCTAATAAAAGAAAGGTTTCCCCCACCCCACCACCCGCCCCACCCCACCCCACCCCCCCCCCCCCCCCCACACATACACAGTCAAAAACAGAAACAAAAACCATCCCAACAAGGCTTGTATACACTGGAATTTAGAGGGATGAGAGGGGATCTTATCGAAATGTGTAAGATTATATGCAGGAAACATGTTCCCAATGCTGAGGGAGTCCAGAACAAGGGGCCACAGTTTAAGAATAAGGGGAAGGCCATTTAGAACTGAGATGAAGAAAAACCTTTTCAGCCAGAGAGTTGTGAATCTGTGGAATTCTCTGCCTCAGAAGGCAGTGGAGGCCAATTCTCTGAATGCATTCAAGAGAGAGCTAGATAGAGCTCTTAAGGATAGCGGAGTCAGGGGGTATGGGGAGAAGCCAGGAACGGGGTACTGATTGAGAATGATCAGCCATGAATGGCCTCCTCCTGCACCTATTGTCTAACCCATGCATTCCCTCTCTCTTCATCCCTCCCCCACCCTCGTCGTCTCTCTAGTTTCATTGTAATCCTGCTTAGTTTCATTGTTTGTATCTATTCATTATCATCTTTTCCACAGCCAACAATGGACCATTGTGGGCTCCACCTTTCCTTGATCATCATTGCTGGCTTAGATTTGTTTTTTTCATAACTTTCATTTGTTCTTTGTACTTTTGCTTAACTCTAGTTTCCCTTTCCCTTAACTCTCAGACTGAAGAATGGTCTCGACTCAAAACTTCACCTATTCCTTTTCTCCAGAGGTGCTGCCTGACCTGTTGTGTTACTCCAGGTTTTTTGTGTCTATCTTCTAGTATTGTTGTGTTGCATTACTCTTTACATGCTGCATGGATACATGTGAATTCAGTTAAAATTTAAAACCTACTGATTAGAATTTGGAACTAAGTATTTTTTATCAATGGGAATAACATAGCATGCAGACTAAATCTGTTTGCACTTAACTAACCAAACAGACATTCAGTACATTTAGAACTGGCATTGAGTTAATTTTGCCAGTGAGCATGATTCCTGAAATAGCCTGGAGCTAATTTCCCTGAAAAAAAATCATAACTGCGTCTAGGGCAATATTTTATAACTCTTTCCATATGGATTTCATCCAAAGAACTTCTCCTGGAAGGAAAGGATCTGCAAACCAGTTGACACTGCAGTTGTGCTCAGGAAAATATCATCTCTTTTTTTAAGATAAAGATTTTAACTGTTTCTGAAATGTTATTATTTAACATAGTCAATGCTTTTGTGTGCAACAGTCATGGAAAGTTGGAAGGTAGACACAAAATGCTGGAGTAACTCAGCGGGACAGGCAGTATCTCTGGAGAGAAGGAATGGGTGACGATTCGGGTCGAGACCCTTCTTCAGACCGAAGGGTCTCGAACTGAAACGTCACCCGTTCCTTCTCTCCAGAGATGCTGCCTGTCCCGCTGAGTTACTCCAGCATTTTGTGTCTACCTTCGATTTAAACCAGCATCTGCAGTTCGTTCCTTCACATAGAAATATGGATGCAATTGTAAACTGCCATTCTAGAATCCCATGCAATGAGACTCGGGAGAACTGGAGTCACTGGCTCTGGCAACTACACTAGCGGGAGATGTGCCCACCTGCAACTCAATGCCGATCATGTTGAGGAACTGGAGCAGCTGTTGGGTGATCTCAGGATCATCTGGGAGACTGAGGAGGTTAGAGATACGATTTACAGTGAGGTGGTCACGCCTAGGGTACGGGCAGAAAGTAGATGGGTGACCACCAGGGAAGGGAGTAGGCAGGAAGTGCAGGAATTCCCTGGAGCCAGTCTCCACGGCAACATG
Organism: Rhinoraja longicauda; assembly: GCF_053455715.1. Taxonomy (NCBI): domain Eukaryota; kingdom Metazoa; phylum Chordata; class Chondrichthyes; order Rajiformes; family Arhynchobatidae; genus Rhinoraja; species Rhinoraja longicauda. Next base: position 47,583,724 of record NC_135955.1, on the reverse strand, counting down.
AATGCCCCTTGGGATACTATTGGGGGGAATGACTTGACAGGAGAGAGCAGCAGCAGTCAGGTCTGTGCTATTGGGCTTGTCTCTGAGGCACAGCAGGGAGGAGTGAAGACAGGCAGAGCTATTGTGACCGGAGACACATTAGTTAGCGGGACAGACAGGAGATTCTATGGCACTAAATGCGTCGCCTCTCTGGAAGCATGGTCCAGGATGTCTCAGAGAAGCTGCAGAACATTATCAAGCAGCCAGAAGTCATTGTGACTTTGGCACAATTGACATAGGTAAGAAGAAGGATGAGATCCTGCAGAGTGAATACAAGGAGCTGAGGGTAAGAACAGGAAGGTAGGACAGGTGAATTGTGAGGCTCGGGAGTGGAAGGGCCATTGGGATCATTTCTGGGGCAGAGGAGCTCTGTACAAGAGAGGCGTTGCACCTGAGATCCACAAACCAATGTTCTTCAATGGGATGGTGGTAGAAAGAGTCATAAACCTCAAATTCCTGGGCGTGCCCATCTCTAAAGATCTGTCCTGGACCCAGCTCTGGGTCGGTGGCTCTCTGGCGAACCTTCGCCGGCAACTTCTGCCTCCAAGTCCCCGCCGCCTGAGCTTGCTGCGGGCTGGATAAAATCTCGTGGTGGGCCGGATGTGGCCCGCGGGCCATAGTTTGGAGATCCCTGCTCTAAACAAAATTAATTTAATAGGTACCTGAGGGGAAACGTTTTCACTTTAGCTGCTGGGTAAATGGAATGGGCTGCCAGAGAAATTAGTTGTGGCATGTACTATGACAGCATTTATAAGATGACAGCATTTATGAGACTCTTGGGGCAAGTACCTGGATAGAAAAGGTATAGAGGGATATGAGCCAAATGCAGGAAAATGTGATGAGGGGCCTTGGTATTCATGGGCGTTCAGCCGAAGGGCCTGTTTCCATGCAGTTTGACTACAATTACAAAAACAGTTAATCTGTTTCATTCATTTGATATTACATAGGTTTCCAAATTATCTTCCTTGATCAATAGTCAGGACACCACCTGGATTATGTGTAAGAGCACGACTTGTGAAATACCAGCTGCATTTTCATAGGTCAAAATATTACTGTTGAGAGTAGCCAACTGGCAGAGTTCATGTGCAAGTGCTGCCTAGCTAATTGTGCAGCGGGCAAAGCAAATAATATGATGTGGTGAGCTTTCTCACCACTTTCCCCCATGTAACTACATCCATTTATAATACATTAGAACATAAAACAATGCAGTGCAAAAACAGGCCCTTCAGCACACAATGTCTAGGCGGGATATGATACCAAGACCATCTCTTAACGACCTGTGCATAAACCCTATCCCTCCATTCCCTGCATAGCCCTATGCCTATCCAAAAGCCTCTTAAATGCCACTATCATATCTGCCTCAACCACCAACCCTGGCAATGAATTCCAGGCACTCACCACCCCTGTTTAAATATTTTTTAACTTGCCCCGCACATCTCCTTTAAATTTTGCCCCTCTCACCTCATCAAAACTCTAGTATTTGTTTTTTCCAAGCTGGTGAGAAGGATCCGATTATCCACCCTATCTATACCTCCTAGAATTTTATGTACTCCTATCAGATCTCCCAGCAACCTCCAGCGTTCTAGAAAAAACAACTCAAGTCTGTCCAACCTCTTCCTGTAGCTAATACTCCAGGCAACATTCGGAGAAATTGTAATTTCCCACTGCAATCTTCTCACTCGGCATGTTGAATGAACTCGGGCCTAGACAGCTAGATTTGTCAATACACCACGTCATCTGGCCTTCCATGGATGCTGCCTGGCCTGCTGAATTTCTCTAGTAGTTTGCATTTTGTTCACGATTCCAGCATCTACGGTCTCTTGTACCTCCATAGCAGCACATTATGTTGTCTAGTTTAAAACATTTCTATACATCTTTTGACCACTGTTTCATGGATCTATCACAAATGCTCTGCCAAAATTCACAGTCCATACAGTGTAATGTTTGAAATCTTGTCGATCTTCAGAAATATAGATTCAGTCTGAAGAAGGGTCTCGACCCGAAACGTCACCCATTCCTTCTCTCCTGAGATGCTGCCTGACCTGCTGAGATACTTCAGCATTTTGTGAAATAAATACCTTCAGAAATATAGAGCAGCATGCAGAATTTCAAGCTAAGGTTGACATTATATGTAATAGCTGGAAAGGAACAATGCATATACGTGCCTTTAGAAATTACATTTGACTGAAAATAGCTGTGCAAAGATCTCAATCCCAGTATCATTAGAAGCAGATATTCTAAGTAAAAACATCAATGGATAATCATTGTCTAATAACCTCTTGTTCAAAATTGGGCAAAAGTATTGCTTGTACCTTATCCTAACCACAAGGAAGAATAACAAATAAAGGTTAACTTTTATGTTTTGTATTAATTTGTCAAATGAATTTCTGAAAGCAGAGACATGAGGAACAGATGCTGGAATGCTCAGCAAAACGTGAAATGCTGGAGGAATTCAGCGGGTTCAGCAGCATCTATGAAGGGAATGGACAAATATTGGTTTGGGTCATAGAGTCATACAGCTGGGAAACAGACCCTTCAGCCCGACTTGCCCACGCTGACTAACGTGCCCCATCTACACTCATCGCACCTGCCTGCACTTGGCCCATATTCTAAACCTCTCCTATCAGGGACCTGTCTAAATGTTTCTTGAACGTTGCAATAGTACCTGCCTCTACGACATCTTCCATCAGCTCAACCATACACCCACCACTCTTTGTGGTAAAAACAAAAATACCCCTCGGGTTCCTATTAAATCCTTCTCTCCCTCACCAAAATCTTTTGTCCTTTGGTTCCCGATTCTCCTACTCTGGGCAAAGTACCCGATCTATTCCTCTCATGATTTTGTACACTTCTATAAATCTCCCCTCATTCTCCTGCACCACAAGGACTGAAGCACAACCTCTCCCTTTAGCTCAGACCCACGAGTCCTGACAACATCCTTGTAAATCTTCTCTGCACACTTTCCAGCTCAGGACCCATCTTCAAACATGGAATAAAGTTGGAAAGCAGAGTTCCCCTGCCTCCTTGTGTTTTGTGAAAGTATACATCCCAACAGTGTTTGAATGAAGCTGACATTCTTGTCAGGACGTTCATGCTTTGTGGCAATGCCACTCTCATCTGGATGGCTTAAATTTGGATGTTTATTTTGTACTTTTATACCCATTGTTCAAAAGAGATTGGAAATGACAAGAAATCTTGTTTAGTTAGAAAATAATCAAATGTTTGATATAAATATAAATAATCTGTAATGCTACAACACTTGAACCACTCATGCCGATGAGCCAAGTTTCATCAGCCTCCAAGTTTAGGTCCATTAAGCATGTCAAGCAGATATTGTCTGAAGTAAAATTAAATAGTACTACTTTGTGTAACTGCTTGTGCTATAAATAGGTTGCAGCACATGAGTATGGCTGCATTTCAAACAAATTGCATGAAAACAAGTTATTGTGTACTCATCTGGATGCAATGTACTATTGGAGCTCAGACCATCAAAATTGTACTGGCCTGTGCAAGGCAGCATACATGATCCAATTTTCCAAAGCCATTGTTCTGCATTTTGCAAGGAACCCTTGTATCACATTGACAATTGACAGATAGTATGAAGTTGCTGTAAAAATGTCATCATATTTTGGACTGGATTCCTTTTAAAAACTTCTGATTCCTTCACCCTAGAGTTAATGCTTTTAGCTTTTCTGGTGTCCGAGCTAACATTTATCTGTTGCCCCTTGTCACCAAAACAGATTGATTGATAAGTAATCTCACCAGTGTTGGTGGGTCTCTGCATTCAATGTTGCCTCAATAATAGGAGCAATTGTTCAGGACTCAATGTTCCATTGTCTAGTTTAGTTTAGTTTAGAAACAGAGTGCAGAATCAGCCCCTTCACCCCACAAGTCCGCGCCGACCAGTGATCCCTTTGGAATTGGAAGTTGATACAGCTCCAACACACTGACGTGATCCCAAACACACTAGGGACAATTTACAATTGTACCAAGCCAATTAACCTACAAACCTGTATGCCTCTGGAGTGTGAAAAAACTGGAGCTTCCCGGAGAAAATCCACGCAGGTCACGGGGAGAATATACGAACTCCATACACATAAGTACTCTGAGTCAGGATCGAACCCAGGTCTCTGGCGTTGTAAGGCAGCAACTCTACCATATGCACCGGGAATGAGATACTTAGGTGTTGCAACTTTTACAGGCACATTAACATAACAAAGCAAGAATAAATATACAGGTTGAACACTTTTTTTGGCACCCTTGATTCCAGAGCCTTTCTGGATTATCTGTTTTTCTGGACCAATAGAGGTCGTCACGTGATAATGAAATGACAATACACCCCTGGCCCGCTAATGACACCCCTCCCGCGTTTCTAAAGCACCATGGAGTGCCAGAAACTTAAATAAAACAAATATAAAATGTAAACTGAATGTAAGTTTTTATGACCTGCTGACCCACACCCAGCTCGCACCGTCTCCCCGGCCATTTAAAGCACCGGCTTCCGACCCCACTCCCGACTTGCAAGGTGCACCAGCGAGGCCTTCACTCTCCGCAACTTGCCGTGACATGGCTTTGGTTGCACCTCGCGTTGTAGCCCCTGGGGACAGCACTCTCTTCAAGTCGCCGTCGCCAACATACTCCACCTTGGAAGTGACAACAGATGAGAAGGGAGGGAGCCCCACAGTGACTGAGCTCATTCTATCAGTGGGCGCACACTGGAGAAAGTGGTCTACAACACGAGCCACAACAATAGCCGTGTGAATCGGTGAAGAAGGGCTTGCTGGTGCAGACCAACAGCATTGGCGTCTAGTTTTAAAGTGAAACGACACAAGTGCTAGAGTAACTCTGCCAACTTAATCAGTCTGAGGAAGGGTCACAATGTTCACCTACCCATGTTCTCCAGAGATCCTGACCCGCTGAATTACTCCAGCACTTTGTATCCTTTCGGTGGGTAAAGAAGGGCTCGCTGGTGCACCTTGCGAGTCGGGAGTGGGGTCGAGAGTCAGGCCTCTAAACGACTCAATCAAACCAGCTGTTATCCAATCTTTGGGTCACATGACATGGTGTCAGCCATTTGCAGGAAACATGGTACCAAATGGGTGAGTAGTGTCTGACAACGCAGCTGATCAGGATGGTCTGCCCTTGAGCTGGAACCACAATATTCATTGACAACTTGTCACCCGAACATACAACTGCAAATCTAAGCCATTCTCGGGCAAACCACCGTACCCAATAGCTTGCAGTGGACTTGTGCATATCCTTTCCAGTTTTCACTCTTTCAAAATTGGCTAGCTTTAAAAAAAAACACCGTATAACAAAAATAGCATTAAATGATGGAGCATGAGGGAGAGAGAGAGTGGGTGAGAGAGAGTTAACATTTCTGATTGGAAAAGTTAAAATCACCACTCACTTTGGCACGTGCACCCTTTTCCTATAATTTAAAACTAATTTTTTAGAGGATTGAACTAAATCTGAATTCTTAAAGAGAAAATAAATTATTTTAAGACGTGGAGACCAGCCATTTATTTTGCTGCTGAGTTTAGAAACTCCACATAATGCAGTAGTCTTTAAAGAAATGCAAGCTTGTATACATTCCCCTCCACCGCCACCACAGTCGTTGAATTCAATGTTGCATTTAAGCAGAATATGCACTGATTTTTTTAAACCTGTCAGTTGAATGAACAGAAGCTGCTCTGTTTCAGTTCAAAAAGACAGTGTTCAAGAGCAGGTGGGGGAGCTGGGCATATTCGGAAAAGGCATTTCATTGGTGTCAGTCCAGTCTGTGCTATAGTGTGCTGTACTTGGCTAAGTTTACTCTAATACTGGAATTTTCCCTTATAGGGCACAGCGTGAGTAAGCAGGCAGGGCTTTGGTTGACGAGCTTTTTCGACCTGGGTGAAGTTTGCTGAAAGTGTTTGGAAGCCCTGTATCAGAGATTTTAAAAGCAATTTGTTTCTTGGGGTTTGGAGAGAGTGGGCAGAGAAAAGCTTGAATGTAAAGTTAACCACCATTTCAGAAGCTGGATCTTGTTTCCTCACAGTTGCTTGTCTGCAGTTGTAAGTAATGGAATTCTCCTTTCCTGTTTGGTTATATAGGCCAAAACAGCCACAGTTAATGAGTCTAAAGCAGCAGCCGCTCTTTTACGTTTTAATGTTGCTTCAGAACTGTTCAATAATGTGCATTAATTAGCTTGACTGGATAACTTTGTTCCAGAATTTCTTACGATTGTTCTGTCTGCATGCCTGTTATTTGATTCGGCAGTTCCTCACTTGCTGTGGAATTTCAGACCCTGTCAGAAACGGGTCTGACTGCATATTTTTGGTGAGTGTGCTCGGAGCTGAGCAAAACCTGACTGGAACTGCACTGTAACCAGCACAAAGCTGTTGCTTAAAAACAAGGGCATCGAGTACACTTTCAAAACTCAAGTTAGTTATATGTGAGCTCTCCTTTCTTTCGTGGCTAACTTGGAAGGCAGAAGGAAAGAAAGTCAGCGGTGTTTTTTGTTTTAGTAAGAGTTGTTTTTTTAAAGTTACTCGCTATGCTTTGCTCTCTTATCCCGCGGAATCTTTCACTGTACGGTTCACTACAGTGTTTATGGTCACCTGATAAAGACACAGCAGTTCGATCGTAAAAACTGGAGCTGCATCAACTTCCAATTTACAGAATGTCCTTAATTAGTGCTAATTAAGTTATCTGCAACTTGTTCATAATGTGGCATTTTAATAATCTTGCTAATCCTTGAAATAATACTGCTTATACGATTTCAAACCTTCAAACCCAGAATGCATGCTTTCTGTTGTGTGCACTGTTAACTATTTTGAAAAAGCTTGTTGAAGTGACATTCAAAAACAAACTCTTATTTCCTCCAAATTTCAGTGAAAATAGCTGCATTGCATGCTCGGACACTAAAAACAAGCCAATAATTTTATTTTTCATTTTCCCCAACAGAAAAAGGCGATGGTTCTTTAAATGGAGAAGATGAGAAGGATCTGCAGTCTCCGTATTCGGTGGAAACTCCTTACGGTTTTCAAATTGACCTGGATTTTCTGAAATATGTAGATGATATACAAAGAGGAAACACTATAAAGAAACTGAATATTCAAAGAAAGCCCAAAGTGGCTAAAGGTCCTGCAAACCCGAGAAGCACTGGAGAGCAGGTCAGTGGGTGGACGTCGACAGAATCCCTGTCCTCCTCCAACAGTGAGGACAACAAATTGTCACCATCCCTATTTATTGGTGCAAGAAGCCAGCATACTCCTCAAATAAGGAGCGGTGGAACTGAGGCTTCCCCAGCAATCTTGAGTGTTCAAGAAAAGAAACTGTTGCCTCCACCTTCACCAAGGCCAGCAGTGCATAACTTCCATGTGGAAAAAACTCTGATGGAAACCCGTAGAAGGTTGGAGCAAGAACGATTGATCATGCAGTCAACTGTTGGAGATGTGCGGCGGCCTAGGTTTGCGAGTTTTGGAGGCATGGGTTCGACCAATTCCTTGGTTTCATTTACAGGATCCACTGGGCTAAATCAAGTATCCCCAAATTCCCAGCAAATTCAAAATGGCTTCCAGGCAAATGGAGATTACAATCCTTACTTTGCCTCATCGATGGGCAGTTCCATTCGTCACAGCCCTTTGAGCTCTGGCATCACCACACCTGTCACAAATGTCACTCCCATGCATCTGCAGCACATCAGGGAGCAAATGGTCATTGCCCTTCGGCGACTGAAGGAGCTCGAGGAGCAAGTGAAAACCATTCCGATTCTCCAAGTAAAGATTTCAGTGTTACAGGAAGAAAGGAGACAATTAACAACGCAGCTGAAAAGCCAAAAGACTGCAAATCAGAATGCTGCTTGTGGGTTTCGAAAGCGATCCTACAGTGCAGGAAACGCAGATCATTTTGAGCAGTTGCTACAGAACAAGCAAGGAGGAGAATTGCACATCGACTCCGAGGATGAAATGGAAAGCTTGGATCAGAGTTCTATGAGAATGGAAGAGTTCAGGCAATTGACAGCAGAAATGCAAGCGCTTGAGAAAAAGATTCAGGACAATGTTGATGAGAAACAGATCGCACTGCCGTCGATGAAAGGGAGAGAGTACAGGTCTGTCGCTGTCGGAGCAGATGTGGACATGAACGATGTTGTTGTTTATCATCGAGCTGAAAGACATTTCAAAGATGTGGCAGTGGGGGCAGCTGTTGAACAGACTGACGTCAGTATAGGGGTCACTGAGACTCTATTAGGTATCACCACTGAGGCGGACATGGAAATCGAGCTGCAACAGCAGACCATTGATGCTCTAAAGGAGAAAATCTATAGACTTGAGGTGCAATTAAAGGAAACCACTCACGAAGTGGAAATGAGTAAACTAAAACTGGAGATGCAGGTTGCTGGATCAAGGAAAAGGGCAGATAAAAATGTAATGGCACAGCCTCAGACCACCAGCATATCAGTGCAAGCAGTAGTGCAAATGAAAAACCAAATAGTAGGTGACCATGTAAACTATTGTGATGCTTGTGTGGGGACTCAGCAGCAAACACACAGCACTGGAGTCACTTGTAAGCCTGATTGTCAAGATATATCTGTGGGTTCAGATATACCTATGAACTGCTGGGTGGTGCATGAAAAGGTGGAATTGCAAGATATAGCTGTAGGTCACCGTGTTGTAATGTGTGATAAAGCAATGAATTGTGGGCTGAAAACTTTCTGCGATGCAGCTGTAAGTACAGAAGGAATGGTCAATCAAGATCTTGCCAAGATCAATGTCAGGGAGGTAAAATCGATAGGGTCTGGTGATTGTTCAGTGGACGTTACTATTTGCCAACAAAAAGAACTAATGTCTTCAAGTACGAACACAGTTCAGGTTAATACAGCTGACTCAGCAGTAATGGCCATGCCCCAAACAGCAAACCAACAAACTCGTACAGATGTGAATACATCCAGCCAATTCACTAGTACCGAGGTAGTAACACTTATAGACTCCACTACCAATACCAATGTGAGCAATCTTAATAAGGAGACCAATACTACAACTGTTGAAACACGAACTGTAGCTGTCGGAGATGGTAGAGTGAAGGATATCAATGCAACTGTTAAAACCCGCTCCATTGGTGTGGGCACAATATCCAATTGTGACATTGATTTGGAGAAGTCATCTGTTAAGACCAAAGATTTTGGAGTTGGTCAGTTGAGCATCCACGAAAACTTCCTTGTTGGTTTGAAAACAAGAAATATTGCCTGTGGCACAATCAATCTGCAACCTGTACCTGCAAACACAAAGAGTATCGGTGTTGGTGATGAGTCTGTGTTTGCAGAGAAATGCCAGGAACAAAATGACATGGAGCAAAATCCAGCAGAAGAATCCACTTTGAACCATTATGTTGAGCGTGTACAGAAGTTGTTGCAGGAGCAACAAATGTTACTTGCTGAAAATTACACTGAACTGGCTGATGCCTTTGGAGAACCTGATTCACAGATTGGGTCTCTCAACTCCCAGCTCCTCAATACACTGACTTCTATAAATTCAGTTATGAAATATGGGAACAACGAGGAAATGAGAAGCAATGTTAATGAAAGCCCTTCTGCAGTTTCTTCAGGTGAGTTTACAGATTAATTAAAAATTACTTGTGGAAAATATATATTTGTAACTAGGATCAGTGATTTATCTGGTCTCATCACTCCACTCCACAGTTAATTGTAGATCTTTAGATTTAGTTTAAAGGCTTGCAAGTGCATTCTGAAATTAACATTCGAGAACTTAAAGATCAAATTTGTTCAGAAATGATTTGATTTTGTTCAGAAATGATGTGGCTTGTAATGTCGAGGGATTAAGTACACATTATGACAAAACATGGTAATGTTTTTGATCCTGAATTGAGTTGTATATGCATAGAATTGAAGAATTTGACCCTTTGAATCTGCTCCATTATTCAATACATCCATGTCATTCAATACAATATTTTCTGCCCCTTCATATCTTTCATGCCTTGTGCGACTAGGAATCAATCTACCACCTCCTTAAATATATTCATAATTTGGCCTAGGGTATCTTGTCTGATGGAGAATTCTACAGGTTCCGTATCCTCTGGGTGAAGAAATTCCTCCTCAACTCAGTCCTAAATGTATTGAGAGTGTGACTGTTGTAGATCCTGCAGCCAGGGGAAACATTCTATACCTATCAATCTGTTAGAATGTTGTTCGTTTCAATGGGAAATGTGAATACAAGCCTTGTTGACCTAATATTTTCTCCTAATACAGCCCATCTATCCACACATCAGTATAGTAAAACCTTTATTACACTCTATTGCATATGTATTCTTTCTTGGGTAAGGAGATCAAAATACAGCACAGTAGGACAGCTGTGGTCTCATCAAGGCACTGTGTAACTTTAGCAAGTGTCCATGCACCTGTTCACACATCTTGCTATGAAGACCACCATATTATTTGCTCTATTAACTGCTTGCTTCATCTACATACTAGCTTTTAGTGTCAGGTTGGTTTGCACATCAACATTTTCTAATTCATCACGTAAATAATACCTTGCCTTGCCATTTCCTATTTAACTTTTTTCTACACTGTATGTGCCACATTTTTGCTCTCTTGCTCAACTTGTCTAAATCACCTTGAAGTCTTTGTGTTCTCACAATCTTGTCAGTGACAAATTTAGAAAAACTAGACCAAGTGGACCTGTTGGGCCCATTCCTCATATAGGGGGGACAGGGAAGGGGAGAGGGTGTCGTCACTGAGTGAGCCCTATTCCCTCCTCCCCCTCTCCTGACCCCCACCTCCCTCCCTCCCCCTCCCTTCCCCCACCCCCACTTTCCCCTCCATCCCCCCACCCCCACTTTCCCCCCGTCCCCCCACCCCCACTTTCCCCTCCTCCCACCCCCACTCTCTCCTGACCCCCACTGCCCCCTTCCCCCCACCCCTACTGTTCCCCCCACCCCCTCCCCCCCCCCCTCCACCCACCCCCACTCTCCCCGACCCCCTCCCTCCACCCCCACTCTCCCCCTCCTCACCCCACCCCCACCCCCACTATCCCCCTCCTCCCCCCACCCCCACTATCCCCCTCCTCCCCCCACCCCCACTCTTCCCCTCCTCCCCCCACCGTCCCGGCGAGGGGAGATGGGCGAGGGAATGACTGGGGCCGGCTGAGAGGCGAGGGGAGAGGGAAGGACTGAGGATGGGCGAGAGGCGAGGGAAGGACTGAGGTCGGGGCCAAGCGAGGGGAGAGGGAAGGACTGAACGCGGGCAGGCGGCGGCACTGCCAGCGGCCATCTTGTTTTGGCGACTGAGGAGCAAATGAAGTGGAAGATGGGGCATTGTGACGTCACACGCTGAGGAGTCTGAGGAAATGGGTTATGAAGTGAATTCTCAAAAGTTTAAAATCTCTGTAGCTTTAAAAAGTAGCTTCAATTTGAACGAGAGTTGTTACCTATTATGGGCAGGATAATGGTGAGTAAAGTGGTGCAAAAATTGTGGCGCTATGTTGTACCGTTTTGGCTGTGTGAACCATAAAAGTTATGCTGTGGTCAAACACACAAACATTCGTACAGAGAGTTTTAGTAATATTATATAGATAGATATGCTCTGTTCCCTCATCCAATTCCTTAATGTATAATGTGACTGGTTGATCCTCAAGTAGTGACCTTTACAGTACCTCACTAGCCACTTTCTACCACCTGCAGAAAGTCCTACTCTCTTTCCTATCTGTGAACCAGTTTTCTATCTGTGCAATTTTGCACGTTAACCTCTTGGATGGGAATTTATCAAAGGCCTGACAGTTCAAATACACAACAATAGACAATAGGTGCAGGCCCTTTGAGCCAGCACCGCCATTCAATGTGATCATGGCTGATCATTCTCAATCAGTACCCCGTTCCTGCCTTCTCCCCATACCCCCTGACTCCGCTATCCTTAAGAGCTCTATCTAGCTCTCTCTTGAATGCATTCAGAGAATTGGCCTCCACTGCCTTCTGAGGCAGAGAATTCCACAGATTCACAACTTTCTGACTGAAAAACATCCACTTGCTCTTGCTTATCTATTCCACCAGTTACATCAAAAAACAAATTTAGGTTTGCTGAGCACAATTTCCCTTTCATTAGTCCATGTTGACTTTGTTTAATCCCACTGATATTTTTTAAATGCTTACCACATCTTTCATACTGTACTCTAGCATTTTCTTTAGCACTGTTGCTGGGCTAGCTGGACTCCAGTTTTCTCCGTTCTCTCTATTTTTTTAAATAGTAACATTTCATTTGCCATCAATTTGTAGGAACTGTTCCATTTGTGTCCTTTTCTACGAAAAGAGAACCAAAATATTTCTTAGAAAAGAAACAGGAAATGTGGAAAAGCTCAGCAGGCAGTGCCTGTGAAAAGCAAAGCTGTTAATATTTCATATCCAAGATCCTCCGTCATGTGTGTTTCTGTGTTTGACTTCATTGTATAAGTAAATCATTTGTGTGGAAGCTTTTACAGTCCACTCATGCTCTTTGCAAATTTACTTTACCTTGCTTTTCCCTCCTTAATCAAACTTTAGTGCTTCCTGTCAAGTTAGAAAGCATCTACATTAAAAACATTGCAACTAAAAAATTTCCATGTGACAACTATGAAAGTGTAAATTAAAGCAAATGCATGATATCAAGAATATATATTTGGGTAAAAAAACTAAAGCTCAAATTTCATTGCATTCACAGTTCACCTACCAGAAAATTTGGCTTTCTAATTAACATGAAGGGATCTATCATGTTGATTATTCAATCTGAAATCAATATGACATTTTCCTCATAAAAGGCATAGTATTTGAAGCTAAAGAATCAAAAAGTCGGAGGTGAGACCCTTATGTAAATTATCTTCCCTTTGCCACTGTTATTGCAGAAATTAAAATAAGCAGCTATTTTGCACCAAATTGCCATACCAGAACAATGGGCAATTTGCTCCTGCCAATAAGTGATGTTTATTCACTTTATGAAGGTTAAAACCAAATTAGAGATGCTGGAAGTCTGAAATAAAAGTAAAGCATTCTGGCAGCCGTCAGGTCAATTGCCATTTGTCATAAGGTCATAAGGAATAGGAGTAGAATTAGGCCATTCAGCGCATCATGTCTACTCTATCATTCAATCATGGCTGATCTATCTCTCCCTCCTAACCCCATTCTCCTGCCTTCTCCCCATAACCTCTGACACCTTTACTAATCAAGAATCAATGTGGAAAGATAAAGAAGGCTAGAGACGCGAGAAACTGCAGATGCTGGAACCTTGCGTAGAATGCCAAGTGCTGGGTAAGTCAGCATGCCAGGCAGCATCTGTGCAGGACTTGGATAGGTGACATTTTAGGTTGGCACATTTCAGGCTGATTGTGTGGGGGAGGGAGGAGTGGAGGTGGTACAGGAGAATGCTGGAAAAGCTAGATGTATATAAATCTATTCTTTCACAGACTGTTCATTGCATGTGATAAAACAGATTGTGGACAAGGACAGGAGGTGGTACACTTGATTTTAAAGTGTTAATTTTCATTTTTCGACTTTTACAAAAAATAAATTGATTATCAGTACCATTGTAAAAAAATAAGAATTATTTGATTCATGTAAGATTGCTGTAGAATTACTAAAAGATTTTGATTTTAAAAGAAACTGATTTACTCCGTGGGGGTATTATTCACTCAAATCAAAAAAGCCCTGGTGTTCTGGCCCACTGCAGAATCAAGAGAATGCTGACTTGTTAGGGATGCTGGCTCATTATGGCAGTAATAACCACATGCTCCATATATCTACTCAAACAATAATTATCCCAGCTAAGTTTATTCGTCAATCATTGTTTAACAGATTGAGGTTAACTTTCATTTATCCTACTGCAGTCTGAAACCTTGTTTGTGCTGCAGTCATTGCACTTGGGTAGAAAGGCAGTTCATCGCTATCTTTTCCCATCTCACTCTGGCTCTTCAACTCTCCCCCCCCTCCTCCGGCTCTTCAACTCTTCCCCCACCCCCCCCCCCCCCACCCCTTCTCCGGCTCTTCAACTCCCCCCCCCCCCCTCCCCAATCCCACCTTGGTCAAACCCTTTCCCTCCCCCTTTCTTGATCACCCCTCCTCCCTCTCTCCCACTCTGCTGTGCAATCCCTTCACTCACTCACTCCCTCTCAGTCAACCCCCTCACTCCCTCCCTCCCTCTCAGTCAACCCACCTCTTTTTCAGTCACCATTCCTTTCTCCCTTCCTCTCGTGGTCACCCCAAAGCTTGCTCGCTTCCTCCCTCCCTCGTCGTCACATCAACCCCCCTACTACCTCTTCCCACCCCCTTTACTTTTTCACTTTTCACCCTTCTTCCTTCCCTTCTCCCCCCCCCCCCACACTCCCTCCTTCAGTAACCTCGCCTCACTCCCTCCCTCCCTCTCCGCCCTGACCCCCTCACACTCCTTCACCCTCTTGATCACCCCTCATCACTCCCTCCCCCTTTTTCCCTTTTAAAAATCCCTGCCCCCTTCATTTCCTCTCTAAATGTGGATGCTGACAATTTGAAGCGCTCTGCAGATTGGGAAACATAATTGGAGAGAGAAATGGTTAATTTTCCAAGTCAAAGACCTTTCTTATAAATCTGGGAAAAAAAGAGAAAACAAACACATAAAATTAACACTTGCAATAATTTATCGGGGTTTAATAGGTTTTCATTTTCAGAACTTGGCATTGGTTTTTGCCGTCAGGTAATGGGTGTCTAAAGTCTTTCTCTGGCCGACCTAAATGGATGCTTTAGCTGGATATAATTATTTTCCTTCTTGGGAATTTGACATGTACAATCATGCATTGAGTGAGATTATTTTTCCACAATATTGGGAACATTTGAGTAATTGCCTGATCCTACTTTTTGCCTCTAAACGTGGACTGATTTAACTTCAATTGTTTCCTTTCTGTACACATTCCAATTCTAAAGCCAAGATGTTTCTATCTTCACTCATCAAGTCACCAAGCTAACTTAGCAGACACTGGTATAATTCAGTTGATGCGATGTACAAAGCACTTTAATTATCTCACTGTTCATATTGTGTTGAAATTAAATTGTTGGTATATGCTGAGTTTGCATTCTGAGAAGATGCATTGCAGCAATTGACAGGGTAAATATATTCTGTGACCTGTAAGAATGCGCCAGTGCTTGGCAAATTCTTTGCTAATTGCGTTGTATGACAGTTGAGGACTGGCAATGCCTCATTAATAAAATGCCATATATAAAACTTGCGGAAAACAATCCTTCAGTTTAAAGGTTATATTTTCCAGCTTTTGTTTCAAAGTGGATTAGAGCTCAAGTAACTCTGTAAATCAAAATTTCCTGCCACTTGATGGTTATTATTTTTGTTCACAATTCATAATGTATGAAGGAGTGTCCTTTCCAGGAACCTGAGGGGAGGTAGGGGTAGGATATGGGTGGGGTGGGTGTGGCTAGGCGTAGGGCAAGGTTAGCTCATCAGCTTAATTCTGTGACTTTGATGTCTTGGAGCACGCATTGAGCAATAAAACATTGATTTAATACGATACGATAGAACTTTATCATACTTAGATTTCCTACCTGGGAATTTGACATGTACAATCTAGCTTTGAGTGAAATTATTTTTTCACACTATTAGTAATATTTGAGTAATTACCTAATCCTACTTTTTGCCTCGAAAGGAATAGACATTAGACAATAGGTGCAGGAGTAGGCCATTCGGCCCTTCAAGCCAGCACCGCCATTCAATGTGATCATGGCTGATCATTCTCAATCAGTACCCCGTTCCTGCTTTCTCCCCATACCCCCTGACTCCGCTATCCTTAAGAGCTCTATCTAGCTCTCTCTTGAATGTATTCAGAGAATTGGCCTCCACTGCCCTCTGAGGCAGAGAATTCCACAGATTCACAACTCTCTGACTAAAAAAGTTTTTCCTCATCTCCGTTTTAAATGGCCTACCCCTTATTCTTAAACTGTGGCCCCTGGTTCTGGACTCCCCCAACATTGGGAACATGTTTCCTGCCTCTAACATGTCCAACCCCTTAATAATCTTATACGTTTCGATAAGATCCCCTCTCATCCTTCTAAATTCCAGTGTATACAAACCTAGTCGCTCCAGTCTTTCAACATATGACAGTCCCGCCATTCCGGGAATTAACCTAGTAAACCTACGCTGCACGCCCTCAATAGCAAGAATATCCTTCCTCAAATTTGGAGACCAAAACTGCACACAGTACTCCAGGTGCGGTCTCACTAGGGCCCTGTACAACTGCAGAAGGACCCCTTTGCTCCTATACTCAACTCCTCATGTTATGAAGGCCAACATTCCATTGGCTTTTTTCACTGCCTGCTGTACCTGCATGCTTCCTTTCAGTGACTGATGCGCTAAGACACCCAGATCACGTTGTATGTCCCCTTCTCCTAACTTGACACCATACAAATAATAATCTGCCTTCCTATTCTTACCACCAAAGTGGATAACCTCACACTTATCCACATTAAACTGCATCTGCCATGCATCCGCCCACTCACACAACCTGTCCAAATCATCGTCATTGTTATCATGGGATATAAAATAAATTCAAGGATTTTTCAATTTGGAATAGGATATCTAATATTTTTATGTTGTGGCAAAGAATAATATGCTATAGGAAGAGACTACTTAACTGTATTTATCCCCTTGAAAGACTATTCAATAAGTTTCATTCCTTTTAACTTTCCCAATGGCTCTGGAAATATCTCAATTCAAACAATTTCCTTTCTCGGAAGTTAATCAATCCGTTTCCACTAACCTTTGGACAATGCATTCCACTGCCGGCAATATTTTTCCTTTATTTCAACAATGTTTTGTTTTGTTCTGTACTAGCCAACCTTTCTGCACCAGAAATAGGCTCCTCAATTTTTAATATCAAAATCCTTCATGATTTTCACTCTTCTATCCCATCTCCACTGAACTTGTTCTGCTTTGCGAGTAACCTAGGCTCCTTGCACCATGTAGCTAATGTTATTATTTCCCAGTAGTAATCTCTTCTGTGGACTGCCTTCTTAGTGTGGCCGTATTTTCTATATGTAAAATGCAAAACAAGCATGCATTTAATTGCTGTCAAAATGATGCCACACTGTTGAAGCACAACCATAAGACGTCCAATAACATGACTCCAGGCTGCTGATAGTACAGTAACCCTCATTATAATGGACCATAAAGGGGGAGTGCGGGGGGGGGGGGGGGAATGGTGTCCATTATTGCCGATTGTTCATTATAATCAAGTATGGTATGATTATTGTATGTAGTTGAAACAAATAACTGCAGATGGTGGTTAATACACAAAAGGACACAGTGCTGGAATAACTCAGTGGATCAGGCAGCATCATGAAAATGTGACGTGGGATCCTTCTTCAGACTGATTCATTCTGCTGAGTTACTCCAGTATCCCATGTCATTTCACCTTAAAACTAGGCGCCAATGCCACTCATCTGCACCAACCAGCCCTTTTTCACTGGTTGACACGGCTGTTGTTTGGGTTCACGTTGTAGCCTCTGGCAATAGCATTTCTTCAGGCCGCCATCATAGAAAAGACCAGCTCAGTCACCATGGGGCTCTGTCTGCTCTCGCCTGCTGCTGCTTCCAAGGTGGAGTATGTCGGCAATTCTGGGGGAGGAGGAGGCAGCAGTGGAAGGAGGAAGGGTCGGGGGGAGGGAGAGAGGCCAAGTGGACAGAGCGACAGGAGAAGAAGGAGACTGCAGCGACGGTCGAGCAGACAGCGGACAGAGCACTGGTCAACAGGAAGCAGCAGCAGGTGTGAGAGGAGGGAGTACGCCCTATCGGTGGCAGCGATGGCCCGAATAAAGCGTGTCCCCTGGAGCTACAACGTGAGTCGCAACAACAGACGGGTCAATGGACAGTCGGTGAAGAAGGGCTCGCTGGTGCACCTTGTGAGTCGGAGGGTGGCGTCAAAAGCTGGGGCTGTAAACGGCTGGAGAGAAGGTGTGGTTGGTAGATCCGATCACGATAAACAAAATCCGTTATAAAGGGGTCCATTCAAACGGGGGTTACTGTATTGTAATTGTTGCAAATTGCGCATATGTCCTGGATGTTGGTGCACAGTTACAGGAGTCCAGCTTGATTTGGTGCTTCTGCATTCTGACCTTCCCCATTCTCAGCTCGCCTCTTGTTTCAGCCCCTTTCTGTCTTGGTATCTGTGAGTCTCAGATATTGGAAAATAGTCATAAAGAAATGTACACCACAGAAACGTACTCTTACAGCCCACGTTGTCCACATGGCCATGATGCTGATCTATTCTAATGCTATTTGCTTGTCTTGGACTTCTGTCCCTCTACACCTATCTGATTATCCGTCCATTATTTTCAAACATTGTAGTGGAATCTGCTTCCACCACCCCCTGGTTGCACATTCCAAATATGCACCACCCTCTGTGTGGAAAAACTTACTGCTCTTTTTAAATTCTTGTCCACTCACCATAAACCTATGTCTTAGACTCCTCTGCGCTGAGCAGTCTCTGATTATCTATCCCCTCCAAGCCCCTCAAAATGTTATAAATCTCTAAGATCACATCTCAGCCTTGACATTGCATTGAGAATAAACCTAGCCTAAACGATCTCTCCTTGTAACTATAAGAAAATAACTGCAGATGCTGGTACAAATCGAAGGTATTTATTCACAAAATGCTGGAGTAAGTCAGCAGGTCAGGTAGCATCTCAGGAGAGAAGAAATGGGCGACGTTTCGGGTCGAGACCCTTCTTCATTCTAGGTAATATCCTGGTGAATTTCTTCACCCTGTTGCTACCAGATCCCAGGGAGGCGGCCCAGTCAACCTGGCAAAAGGTGGAAACTTGCGGTAGGAGGCAGTCTTTAGCCAGATTACAATATCTGATCTGCATGGGGTTCTTGTGGAGAGAAGAGTGGGGCAATATTAAAGTTCACAGATGTGCAGACAGGTTTATGGATTTTTATTATCAAGGCATCCTATGTTTATAGTCCACCTGCAGATCTTCTGTGTTTGAGATGATTTGGCCGACTGGGAAACTTTATTTGGTCCTCTACTGTGATCTGGGAATGATCCCTGGAAAATTAGGAG
This sequence comes from Rhinoraja longicauda, assembly GCF_053455715.1. Lineage (NCBI taxonomy): Eukaryota > Metazoa > Chordata > Chondrichthyes > Rajiformes > Arhynchobatidae > Rhinoraja > Rhinoraja longicauda. The sequence goes on along the minus strand of NC_135955.1, from coordinate 47,564,624 downwards.
ATACAATAATCCACTGAAGGCCAGAGGTTTTTAGTGTTACATATGGAACTGCCTGAAATATTCAAGCGGGGGCCTAACCTGTGTCATAGAGTCAGTCACACAGCACAGAAACAGGGCCTTTGGCCCACCTTGTCCATGCCAACTACGTATCTCTGTTATTTGCCAGTACGGTCTTCTGCCCCGACTATAAAATACTCATCCAGATACATTTTAAACAGTGTGAGAGTATCTGCCTCCACCATCACCTCAGACAATGTGCAAAACTTCACTTTGTACTCTTCTGTTTATAAAGCCAGAGATTAGATTTGACAAATAGTGTGCATATACTTTCATATCTTGTTATTTCTCAAACTAACAGGATTTACATTCACCTTTAGTAAAAAGTGTAATTTAACATTGCTCAGCCTGAATCTCATTCACCATCTTTGCAAGTTTTTTGACCTGGTGCAGACTGCTCTCTTTTCGACCTTCACTGTTATCTTTTCTATGATTGCCCCACTTGCATTTTGGTTCATTTCATAGGAAACAAATGAGAGAAATCAATTCCCACATCTGATGTACAGTGGAGTTTTACTTCATTAGCACATAGCAAAGATAAGAGGAGATGAGTTAAACATTTTAACCGCATCTCCCTCTAAAATACAGAAAATCTGCAATGCAGGCCTTCTAAAATACAGAAAATCTATAATGAATTGTGTAAGTGTCCATCGATTACACTGTTGAAACTAAATCATTGGACACCATTTTCGTTTCCTTCCATGGAGCTAACTGATGGATTTTTTTCTGTGTAATGGCTAATAGCAAACTTTTAAATTGTGTAATCTTGTTTATGGATTAAGTACTGGATAACTGCTGGGGGGATGGAGACAAATCTACATTTGTTTCCACCAGGGGAGTTTGATGCATTGGAACACATTGAATGACATTTATAATGGAGATGGAGGGAGAAGTTGGAATGCAGAGCTAAGCCTTGTTCAGTTGAATAGTTATCGGCTTGTGTTTGTGGAAATATTTCACATTTTTGCAATTAGTCATACAGTAAATGTGTGCGTGCAGTTACAACATTTTAATTGTTTGATGACTTATGGGTCCTTGTGATCTTCATGTGTATACCTGAGATCAGCAGCAAACAGGATCATTTAATTGTATTGGTTGCCTCCCAGTACTTAAAAAGTTTAAAACTTAAGCATGTATTCTTGTGGTTTTGTTGTTTACTTTCATCGATGTTTTTGGAAAAAGCCTGCAACTCTGTAGATAATCCATAGCTATCCTGGGCAATCAGGAACATTTCAAAACCCATTGTGGCATTTGCAGATGTCTCTAATTTGCAGATTTATTTTCCATGGTCTAAGAAAGTGAAGAACTTTATAGTCCATCAAGGTGGCCAGAACAACAACAGAAGTTTTAGATTTTGTATTTCTTTCTATTTTCCTACCCTATTTACTCTGATGAGGTTATGAAGGAAAAGGTCTGAGGTCATTTTGTTCCCCATGTTGTTCAAATTCAAGCTACTGCAGTTTTAAGGGGATGATGTGAAATGATTCTGCCATCTTCTCTCTCAAGTGCAACAAAATGTCGGCTCCTTTCTCTATTTGGCAGAGGTTGGATGAAGGAAATAGGTCATTCTAATTCTGTAGAACCCTGTAGTTGCACATTTGGACATCTCCCATTTGCATAGTTATATGGTAAAGATGTTTGTTCAATTTCTTTCCCGTTTTGCCTGTTGTCATTGGCAATTACTGGGTTGTACATCTTATAGATCACATTCAACACTTGTCAATTTGCTATATATTTACAAGCCTGTATATTAAAAATGTTGATAAAAAATGGTGCCACGGAAAAGCAAGGTAGTATACCTTGACGACCACAGTTGAGTGGCACCGACGTCCATCAGCATGAAGTCATGGCAAACACCAACTCCAGATTCCCAGATGGACTCGATCCATTTCAGCTTGCTTACCATCACAACAGGTCCAGGGCAGGTGTAATCTCTCTGACCCTACACTCTTCTCTGGAACAACATGACTACTTGGACACCTATAATAAACATATTTGTAAATTATAGCTCTGCTTTCAACACCATAATCCCAACTAAATTCATCTCCAAACTCATGAACCCAGGAGTCGGCACCTGCTTTTGCAACTGGATCCTTGACTTCCTGACAAAACATCCTCCACGATAATTCTCAAGACTGATGCCCCACAAGGATTTCTCAGTCCATTACTATATATTTACTTGCAACTGTGCAACTAAATTCAGTTCTAACTTCTGTTCGAATTCCATTTATATGTTTGCAAATGACACCACTGTGGTGGGCTGGATCTCAAACAATGATGAGGTGGAGTACAGGAAGGAGATAGAGAACTTAGTAACGTGATGTCAAGATGACAACCTCTCCCTCAATTTCAACAAAACAAATGAACTAGTTATGGCATCAGGAAATGAGGTGGTGCACATGCCCCAGTCAGCATCAATGGTGAAGGGGGAAATGGTCGAGAGCTTCAAGTTCCTAGGCACAATGTATCACCATCATTTGTTCTGGTACAATCACGTTGAAGCTACTTCTAAGAAAGCACACTAATGCCTCTACTCCCCCAGAAAACAAAGGAGGTTCAGCAGGTTTCCATCTCTTACCAACTTCGACAGATGCACTGCAGAAAGCATCCTACTGGGATGCATGACAGCTTGGCTTGGCAACAGCTGTGCCCAACACTCAATGCACGTAGCCCCATTCATTGCACAAGTCATCCTCCCACTTCCCCAAGCCACCCTCTTTCTCTCTCTCTCTCTTTCTCTCTCTCTCTCTCTCTCTCTCTCTCTCTCTCTCTCTCTCTCTCTCTCTCTCTCTCTCTCTCTCTCTCTCTCTCTCTCTCTCTCTCTCCCCAATTTAAACCCATCTACACTTAATACTACCTTGGGAAAGCAGCCAAGGACAATTTTAATCCCAGTCATTCCCTTTTCTTCCCTCTCCCATTGTGCAGAAGATACAAACACCTACCACCCGATTCAGGGACAGTTTCTTACCCCCTGTTATCAGACTACTGAACAATCCTCCCATAAGTTGGTGCAATCTTTATCACCCAAACTATCTCATAGTGGACCTTGCACTTTATATTTGCACTACCACTGTAACTGTAACACTGACACTAACATCACAATCTGCACTGTAGTATTTTTCTCTTTGCACTCACTACCTGTTGTACCTTGATTGTGCTCATGTCTGATTTGACTGGATAGCACATAAAATATTTCAGTGTATCTCCTACACTTAACAAAGATGAACCAATACAAATCAATTTATTTGTAGGATGCCAGTGCAGTTGCTTTTAATTCTGTTATTGCTGAGTATGTTAAGTCGGGCAATTTTAAGTGGAAACCATTGTACAGGTATAACAGTTTTCCAGTCCAATACTGGAGTTATTAAGCTAATCATTAACAAATGTGCTGGGAGGGCTCACAAACTAAACACAAGCGACAAAGTCAATCTGCGACTTGCGGTCTTTGTGAAATGACAGTTTCTGCACCGAACGAGTAGTTTGGGAGTGGGTGGCTGTCAAAATATTTTTCAAAAAACAAAATGTGCAATTCAAGCAATTGCTATTTAGTTCCTATGCAATAAAGTGTCTTTTGTCAGAGTCCTCAGATGGCCTTTAACACATCACAGCAATTGTACACTAGTTGTAAAGGAAAATTGTACAGCTCAAGATATGTTTGGTAATTTAAATAAAGTAGTTTTTGAGTTATATGTGGACTCTAAGAAAGTGTTTTCTGTTAGATTCAACCTCACTGTGGAAAATAAAGGCACAGATGGTTAAAATATGAAGCTATTTTGATTGGACAGAACTGTGGTTGTTGGCAATGATTAACACGGCAAGCTAGTGTAAACAGGAAATTTTTCTTTCTGGGTACTTGTAGTTCTCTGCATAATGCTGATTCCTCTGGTGCTCAAGTAAATGCAACCAACTACATTCCATTTACTGAAAATGCTGGACTTTTTTATGTTTACATTTTTTATCAGTTGTTGCACAGTATACAGAATGTGCTGCTTAAATGGAATTTAGGTAACTTAATGTTGTCAACATTAGCTAGTCCTCTTGTTCTAATAGAATTTCCTGTTGAGTAGAAATGGTGAATATAGAGCTAGAACAGTTAAGAGAACAGAGGGGCTGAAACTAAAAGCAAAAACACTACAAGAGCCTTCCAGGTGAACTGGTATCTGGGGGAGGCGGTAAAATATTTAGGAAGGAACTGCAGATGTTGGTTTAAACCGAAGATGGACACAAAAAGCAGTCTCGACCCGAAACATCACCTATTCCTTTTCTCCAGAGATGCTGCCTGACCCACTGAGTTACTCCAGCTTTTTGTGTCTATCTGTGGGATGAGGAATGTATTAATGGCATTTGGGGTGACTCTTTAAAGTTGTAAAACTTACTTTTAAAGCTCAAAAGATAAATATTTCAGAAAAGGAAAGAAGTGGAAAAAACTGGAAGTCTACAAAATAAAATCTGTTGAAAGCACTGCTCGGTGATGAGCATTTGTGGCAAAACAATATTTTGGATTCTACCTATCAATTCTGCTGTTGTCATGGTCTTGCTTTTTCTCCTTAACGATACTCTTGGAATTATCTTTTCGCCTTTTTCAAAAATATCATTCTGTTTGACTGACATTTAAAATAATATATTTATAACTTTGTTTTTATGCCAAATGAGCCAAATTGTTGGTTGAGTTTGGTCCCACGGGTTTTGGGAACAGTCTCCTACCACACCTATGGTGCTCTGACATGTTGACTGTCTCATTTAATTGTCGCACGTGGACCCATTCCTGAGGTCCATGAAAGTACAGTTGGAGAATCACTGAGGAGAGCACTGACCAATTCCCCCCCTGTCTAAATGAAGTCATCTGCAATTAATTGAGTCCTCTGCCAACAATGATGAATGAGATCAGTCAACTTGGTAATGGCCAAACACTGAATTTAGTTTAGTTTAAAGACAGTGTGGAAACAGGCCATTTGGCCAACCGGATCCACACTGACCAGCGATCTCCTGTACACTAGTTCTAACCTACACATTAGGGACAATTTACAGAAGCCAATTAGCCTACAAACGTGCACATCTTTGGAGTGTGCGAGGAAACCAGAGCACCTGAAGAAAACCCACACAGTCACGGGGAGAACGTACAACCTCTACACAGACAGCACCCATAGTCAGGATCGAACCCAGGTCTCTGGCATTGTAAGGCAGCAAACTCTACTGCTCTGCCATTGTGCTGCCTGTACTGAGCCATCAATGGGTATCTTTGTTTTATGTATTTAATTATTTTCACATTGTTTCTCTGTGAAAGGATGGCTCTCCTGTTGACCACTTGTCCTGTCACACTATCAATAAAATTGTACATAAATGTAGGTTGCTTTCCAACAAGCTCTACGTTGCATTGTCTGTGGTTCAAGCCTTTGGAACGGAGTTTTATATGAAGACAATAATCTTTCCATTTCAAGGAATTAAACACCTGAGATTAAAAGTGTAGAATGAATTGCAGATGCTGATTTATATCAAAGATAGACCCAAAGTGCTGGAGTAACTCAGTGGGTCAGGCACTGGAGAAAAAGAATGGTGATCTCTGGAGAAAAAGAATGGTGACATTACAAAATGTTACCCAACCTTTTTCTCCAGAGATGCTGAGTTACTCCAGCTGACCCACTGAGTTACTCCAGCACTTTGTGTCTATCAACCTGTGATGAGAAGCTGGTCTCTGAGCACATTAACAGTCTGTTATAGATTTGAACAGCTGCTGTGGACGGGAGAGAGAGAACGAGAACTGAAGATGACAGCTTTAGTACTTTGTAGGAATTCACTCTCAACTGGCAACAAGCAGTATATCTGACTGGGCCACTTTGTTGAGTTGTTCAGTGCTCCACAATCATTCCATTGCTCTTCACTAGATGTTGATCTCCCACCTCATCTCCAAGAAAGGAAGAAGTGAGAGGAGCAGATCGGCTGATTTATGATGGGACTAAAACCATCTCTTCAGTGTTTCTGCTTTTCCTCTGCCCCTGTTTCTGATGTAACTCTGAAATAGCATCCTCTTGTTTCTTCCTATCAGCTATCCCATCCTCCTTCCTTGGCTCATCTTCTACATGTTTTTCAGCTCTGGCTCCCTCTCGTATTCCACTAATCTACTTGCCATAAATCTCTAACCCCTCTCCCAACTGCCCATCATCCCTCCTTTCAGAGCCTTTAGTTGGATCATCGTGTATTCTTAAAGTGACTGCACATAACGTGTGTGTATGTTGCATCTCATCAACAGTGATTATTGATTCCTGTGTTTTCATGCTCTCAATGTCTTTGTAGTTAACCACCCTCTCCAAAAGTTAAGTTTTATATGATTATATTATTATATTATTAATGTATTAAGCATTCTGCTTCAGTAGTACTGCTTTGTGCTGAGAAGTTGCCTTGTCCCATTCTACAGGAGCGACTGGGGAACAAAATTCTTGCATCCACACCTCCAGTCTTCTCGCTACTATGACTTTGTCAACAATAAACAATCAGATTTCAACTTTAAAGATTGAAGACGTTTGTGAGACGTCGTCACAACAGGAAGACATAGTCCTTCAAACTGTTTTAGCCAACCAGCAAACAGCCACTTCCCTTCATGGTATGTATTATGGAGAAAGTGTATTTTTAAAAAGCAAACCAGTCAACAAACCTACCACAACCCAAAAATAGCACTGCTACGTGTAGCTTCTCCAGGAGGGGGGGGGGGGGGGGGGGAGAGAGAGAGAGAGAGAGACTTTAAATCCTCAACTAACTGAGATGAGAGGTTTATAAGAGTATTTTGTGCTTTTTAACTTTCCTGATTTTCACTCATCAATGGAGAAAATACCAAGGCTGGAAAAAATAAGTTACATTCGAAAGACAAGACAGGAACTCTTTCAACTACTAACACAACTACCTTTAAGATTCAATGTAAATACATTAACATCATTAATTCTTCCAAATAATACATGTAAACTTCTATACAGGAGTTGAAGTGCTGGTATTGTATCTGGCCATCTGTGCTAATTCAATTCACCCCTAATTGTTCCCTAACACTTAAAACATTTGAGGAAAAATGAATAATTCCATTTTTTTTGGATGGAGGAGGAGGAGCATGCATACACCCATAATATTAGTGTTACCTCTCCACCTCCAACACTCCCATCACTACCTCACCAGCCTGTTTTCCATCTGTGACACCAGTAAGGCAACTCCCCATCACATCATGATTGCCATGTGCTTACTGGCTGTGTATTTCTCATTTCACTCTTAAATTTGATATATTCCTCAAGCTCAGCATTGAAAAATCTGAAGCTGTGTCCTTTGGCACACCATGAAACCACCATTCATTTGGTAGTGAGTTTACCTCCTTTACAGGCAATCCAATCCAAGCCGTTCAGGAAGTCTATATCCTGTTTGTTCCTGACCAGAACTTTAGACCCCATACCGTATACTTAACAAACATCCTCTTTTAACATCTGAAAATATTAACCAATTAATTGTTTAAATCTCCTCTGTGCAATCGGTTTTAAGGTCATGTAAGAGGAGTGGAATTAGGCCAATTGGCCCATCAAGTCGACTCGGCCATTCAATCATGCTGATCTATCTCTCCCTCCTAATCTCATTCTCCTGCCTTCTCCTGCCTTCTCCCCATAACTCCTGACACCTGTACTAATCAAGAATCTATCTATCTCTGCTTTAAAAATATCCATTGACTTGGCCGCCACAGCCTTCTGTGGCAAAGAATTCAACACATTCACCACCCTCTGACGAAAGAAACCCTTCTCATCTTCCGAAAGGAATGGCCTTTAATTCTGAGGCTATGATCTCTAGTCCAAGACTCTCCCATTAGTGGAAACATCCTCTCGACATCCACTCTATCCAAGCCTTTCACTATTCGGTACGTTTCAATGAGGTCCCCCCTCATCCTTCTAAACTCCAGCGAGTACAAGCCCAGTGCTGTCAAACGCTCGTCATAACCCACTCATTCCTGGGATCATTCTTGTAAACCTCCTCTGGACCCTCTCCAGTGCCTGCACATCCTTCCTCAAATATGGTCCCCAAAATTACTCACAATACTCCAAATGCAGCCTGATCAGAGCTTTATAGAGCCTCTGCATTATATCCTGTTTTTGTTTTCAAGCCCTCATGAAATAAACGCTAGCATTGCATTTGCCTTCTTTACTACCAATTCCACTTGTAGATTTTTTTGGGGAATCCTGCACCGGCACTCCCAATTCCCTTTGTACCTCGGATTTCTGAATTCTCTCCCCATTTAGAAAATAGTCTATACTTTTATTCCTAACTAGACCAAGTGGACCTGTCAGGCCCAAACCTCTCATGCATTGGTGCAACACCCTCTCCTCCCCCCCTCCATTCCTCCTCTCCCCCTCCCTCCCTCCCCCTCTCCCCTTCCCCCTCCCCTTCGCCCCCCTCCCCTTCCCCCCCTCCCCTCTGGCCCCCCTTCCCCCATCCTCCCCCCTCCCTCCCTCCTCCACCTTCCTCCCTCCCCCTCCACCCCTCCATCCACACCTCCCTCCCCTTCCCCTCCCCCACATTCCATCCCCCTCAAGCCCACTTATCCTCCCTCCCTCTCCCCTCCCTCCCTCCCTAGGAGATAGATTTAAACTTTAGAATATGAATAACTTTAAATATATAACACCGATTTCAATGAAACTTCCATTAGCACCAAAGGGACGTCGGTGAGTAAGGTGGGCCTAAAATTGTTGCGCTATCGTGTACCGTTTGGCCATAGTTCAGGAACAAACAAACAAACAAACAAACCAAGTTTTAGTATATAGATTTCATTTTAAAAATCCACAAAATACTTGATACAAAGTTGTTTGGTTTTGTATAGTTGGCATTCATTTAGGCCGTTATCTATTCTGAACCCAAATTCTGTAACTATTTTGGTGTACTGTTGAATAGCATTAAGGATCAAAAACTGTTTAAATGTCACTATGTCTATGAGTCATAGTTTTAATTGTTCTAAAATATGTTTTTATTGTGAACTGGAAATGGATTCTTGGAAACCTCCTGAATTAGAGATGTGCTCTTAAACTTTGTTGCCTTATGTTTGCAGATCATGCTTTATTTTTGCATCATAAAGAGACAATATTTTGAAATCCCTTTTTGTATTAAGTGAATTAATTTTCCTTTTCCCCTTTCATGATCTTCCCTTAAATAGTTTGGGGCAAGCAATTCCCATGCAACTGCAAATGTCATTCTTGTAATAATGGAAAGTCACTTCCCTGACAGAGAACTCTACGTCCATCACTTAACTTGCACTGTGAATCCACCAAGAGAAGTGGGATGAGGAAATAGTTTACAATTTTCTTTATTTGGCATGGATACAATAGGCAAACAGAATAATAGAACATAGAAATGGCCCCTTCTGCCCATCTCATCCATGCTGACCAAAATGAAGAAGGGTCTCGACCTGAAACATCACCCATTCCTTCTCTCCAGAGATGCTGCCTGTCCTGCTGAGTTACTCCAGCATTTTGTGTCGATCTTCACCTATCTATGTTAGCCCCATTTTCCTGAAATTAATCCATATCCCTTCAAAATCTCTCCTATCCATGTACCTATCCAAATGTATTTTAAATGCTATTATTGTTCCTGCTTCAACTACTTCCTCTGGCAAGTTGTTCCATCTGTTTATCAGTCTCTGTGCAGAAAAGTTGTAACTCGGGTTCCTATAATCTTCCCCTCTCACCTTAAATCTACGACCTCTAGTTCTTGATTCCCCAACCCTTGGAACTCTGTGCATTCACCCAAATAATTTTGTCTAATTTATTGGAAACATTGAGTGTTCTCTCCAATGCAATTAAACAAAAAAACAATTATGCCTTTTTATGTTTTCAAGTCACATTGACTCTAAGGAGCATTTAGAATGTTCTCCTTTTTGTCATGTGGTCTCACATCCTCTGCTTAAACTTCTTTTCTCCTTGTAATTCTCCTTCAAAAGTTTATTTTTGAAATAAAGGTTCTCTCCTTCCCTCCTGCCCAGTTCACTGACACTGACTGGAATGAGGGAGGGAATGACCGAGGGGGGAGATTAGAATATATGCAAATACAATCCATTGGCAGATCCACTCATCACATTTTTCTACTGACCAAGCCGTTAGTTTTTGGAAATATTGTGGATATTGCTATGTGGTTAAATCTTTTCATGAATGCATCATTGAATGTTTTTTATTGCAGTGCCTTCTGGCAGCACAGGCGGGCTAAAATCAATTATGAAAAAGAAAGATAGCCCCAGAAAGCACGAAGCAAATGGCATGAAGAAGAACCTTCAGTTTGTGGGTGTTAATGGAGGGTGAGTGTGAAACCTGCTGTTCTAATGTGATAATAATTGATCCCATAAAGCTTTTAGTTTGAATTTCTTCCCAGCTGCTACAAATCAATCAAAATACTACTCCTTTACTAAGAAAGTAAGAGGGCAATTTAGTATATGACTATTGGAATGTTGAAGTATAAAAATCATACTACATTTTTACAAATGCACCAAAGGATGTCATTGTATCCATTAATGAATATTATGATGGAATTTTCGTCCTTACTAGTTGAATTTAATGTAATGAAGATGTGCCACAAAATACGAGATTTCACAATCGGATTTAGCCAAGGCATTAGTATCATGAATTTTAATTATTTAACTTTGAAAGTTATGCTCTGTAATTAGCTTAAAATGTTATCTATGTGAGGTCTGTCCAGTCTCTGTAAGACACAGTTATTGTGAACATGACCACAATATTACCACTGAAAGATGGAGCTTGCAGTTATTGGCAAGTTAGTTGTAATTACCCTGTGGTTGTGCACTTTTTGCTAATGACGCTAAAAATGAAAAAAATTAGCCATATTAGTTTTGCTGTGAACAGATTTAATTTTTTTTAAACTGACTGCTACGAAATTAATCCAAATAAAAGTTTCATCGTGAAATTCATATTAAACCCTGCGGTAAACATTTGTACCCAAGCTCTGCATGTAACCTGCAGAACAGGAAATTTGTCCCAGCTAGTCTATGCTGGTGTTTACTTCATACCAAAGCTCATTCCCTTCCTCGCAACTCCTTCCACTTAAATCCATCCACCTGGCTGTTTCTTAGCAAGCTTTCTCTGGATTGCACCAATGGTGGGGAGTAAGTTTATTCCTCAATGTAGCCATGAGTGCTTGGTCTTGAGATTGGATGCATCAGCAGCTACATAATGAGGAGCCCCCTTGTGGGCTGATGCCATGTTTTATCCATGTGCTACAGAGTCAGCATTGCAAATGGAATGTGTTAGAATATCAGACTAAAGAAAATGTTTTCAAGAACAAATCTGTCAAAACTCTGGCGTAACACATAAAGAGTATGAAGAAAATATTCACAAGTTCTCAAGGGTTAACTGTGGCCTTGCTGAACTGCCCTTGATATGAAGGGCATGCCTGAACTCTCCTAGAAAATTGAAGATGCTATTTTTTCAAAACCTTTTAACGACAACCTTTCTCTATAATACAGGACTTTTCTCCTCTCTGGAGGTGGGAACCTCTATAGTTATGAAACAGTGGATAAAGGCTATAATTTTTAATCATCAAGCTGTTTTCACATCTCCACAGAGACTTTTACAACATGCATTACCCCCCCCCCAATGTACCCGTCCAATGATTTTAAGTGTTGTAATCGTTCTCCCTCATCACTTCGTCTGACATTCCATATAACCACCACATTCCATATAACCACCATCTTCTGTGTGGAAAAACGTGCCCCTTGGTTCTCCTTTAATTTTTTTCCATTTGGCCATCAAACTATGCCCTTTAGTTTTAGACTTCCCTGCCTTGAGAAAAGGGATAAAGATACCTACCTATCTATTCCCCTCACCATCTTACAGGCCTCTAATATGTTGCCCCTCAGCCTCGTATGCCCCAGTGAGAACCAAACCAGCCTTACCCAATTTGTAAGTAAAGCAACATCCTTGGTGAATCTAGAACAAAAAAATGAAAGTGCTGGGAATAATTAGCAGGTCAGGGCACATCCTGGGGAAGAGAAACAGAGGTTCTCTTCAGGTTGAAGACCTTTTGTCAGAAGAGACTAAAGAAGTTTGAAAAGATGCAGAGAAGGTAGGGGATGACTCTGATGGCGTACAACTGGAGACGACTTGGGAGATAAATTGTACAAAGGGTTTTTTGGTCAATGGTGCAGTTAGAATGGGAACACCGATAGAAGAACCAAGACAAAAAAAATGTGGGAGTTGTGAAATGCAAAGCAAGAAACCATGTCTAGCTGTGGTAGCTTTTGTTTTAAATGTCAGTATCTGCAATTTTTTTTGATTTTCATACTTAAGTTTTATATCACAGCAACATGATTTCCCTGCTCTTGTGCTCATTGCCTTGGCCTAAGAACACCAGCATGTCAATGTCCATGTCACCATTTTCAGCGAACTATGAACTTGCACCCCAAGTTGTCTCTGTACCTCAACACTCTTATGGTCCATGCCTTTTACTGTATGTCCTGCATTTTTATGACAAACAAAATGCTTCATCTCAGACTTATCTGGAGGGTAAAAGGTAAAAACAAAACAGGAATGTGATAGTAACACTTTTCTGTTGATGGATCAGTAGAGTGGATACAAACAGGGCAGCATCATGGGAAAAAGAATTTGGTGTACAAAAAGGTGAAGTCCATCTTCTTCAGACAGAGAGCCACGGGGAACTTCTTCAGACTGAGAGCCCCTGAAGACTGAGTCTGAAGAAGGGTGTTGACCTGAAACATCAACTTCTCCTTTTCTCCAGAGATGCTGTCTGACCCGTTGTGTTACTCCAGCTTTTTGGGTCCATCTTCGACAAAACTAAATTGTTCTTGTGAATGCCGTTGTCATCATAGCACATTGGGCAACACAATCTCTCATTTCAGTTGTTTGCAAATAAGGGTGAAGCCATTCAGGACAGGGATGAGAACCTGGGGCTACTGAATCTTTGAGACGTTGAAATAGTTTTGGTACCACAGAGTGTTTGACACAAAAATAAATTAGATTATGATTGGGCTCCCACTTTTTCAATGACCAGTGCATTTCTTCTCGAACTAAATGAAGCTGCTGCATTATTTAAGAAAAATAATTACATTTAAAATATTGAGTTTTTAAATCTCCTTTCTGCTCTGCTTCTGTGCTATGTTGATTCAGGCATTGAATCTATTGTTTGATTTGTAAATGTGAGAATGGTAATGGGAGGAAATAAATTGAATTTTGGCCAGAATTAATTTAATGTAATGTTCAATTTTGCACATTGACTTTTAATTATGCTAAATAAATAAAACATGGAAAATACAATTGATGCAGGGTTTACTTCGAATTGGTATTATGGTGCCAGCAGCATAAATGTGTACGTGGTTTTTCCTACACATTGACTTTGTGGTAGTTCCAATGCAATTTGTTTGTTATAACTATTACTTCTTGAGAAAATATTTACAAGTGCAAAGATAAAACCAAATTGTTCTCGTGACTGCTGTTGCCATCATATGACTGTGGACATCACAATCTACAGTGCCCACCATAATGTTTGGGACAAAGATCCATCATTTATTTTGGGGAAAAAAACTGCAGATGCTGGTTTAAATCGACGGTAGACATAAAATGCTGGAGTAACTCAGCGGGTCAGGCAGCATCTCTGGAGAGAAGGAATGGGTGACATTTTGGGTCGAGATCCTTCGTCAGATTGTCAGGGGAGGGGGCGGGACAAAAATAGAAAGTAGTCGAAGACAATAAGACTAGCGGGAGAACTGGGAAGGGGAAGGGGATGGAGAGGGAAAGCAAGGGCTATTTGAAGTTAGAGAAGTCAATGTTCATACCGCTGGGGTGTAAACTACCCAAGTGAAATATGAGGTGCTGTTCCTCCAATTTGCGCTGGTACAGAAAGACATGTTACATGAATAAAAGCCTAGGGTACTGTTGAGAGCATAGAGAATGAAAAGCAATAGGACAATTGAACAGGGAATCTCTTTTCAATATGGGTTCAGGGTTTGTTGCAGCTTGTTTCATAAGTGGACTTGCTGAAGACTAATTGATATGGAGCTACATTTAAAGTTTAAGTATTAGTTTGCGATACAGCATGAAAACAGGCCGGTCTACCAAGATTCGCAGACGACACCGCCATTGTGGGCCAGATGTCAAATAATGATGAGAGGGAGTACAGGAAGGAGATCACGAACCTCGTGTCCTGGTGACGAGACAACAACCTGTCTCTCAATGTCAGCAAGACAAAGGCGATAGTGATTGACTTCAGGAAGCAAAGCGGTACACGTACCCCAGTATGCATTGACAGTGCCGAAGTAGAGATGGTTGAAAACATCAAGTTCCTAGGAGTCAATATCACCAACAACTTCTCCTGGACCACCCATATTGACGCAACGACCAAGAAAGCACACTAACGACTCTACTTCTTTATAAGGCTTAGGAAGTTCGGGATGTCCCCTACAACTCTCACCAACTTTTCCAGATGCACCATAGAAAGCATTTTATCAGGATGCATCACAGCTTGGTTTGGGAACAGCTCCATCCACGACCGCAAGAAATTGCAGCGAATTGTGGACGCAGCCCAGACCATTACACAAACCAACCTCCCTTCCATTGACTGCATTTATACCTCATGCTGCCTCGGCAAGGCCAAAATCAAGGACGAGTCGCACCCTGGCCACTCCATCTTCTCCCCTCTCCCACCAGGCAAAAGGTATAGAAATATGAAAACTCACACCTCCAGATTCAGGGACAGTTTCTTTCCAGCTGTTGTCAGGCAACTGCATCATCCTACCATAACCAGGGAGCAGTCCTGACCTGTATCTGCCTCATTGGTGATGCTTGGACTATCCTTATTTGGACTTTGCTGGCTTTACCTTGCACTAAATGTTATTATCATGTGTCTATACAATGTAAATGGTTCGATTGTAATCATGTATTGTCTTTCCGCTGACCGGATAGCTCGCAACAAAAGCTTTTCACTGTACCTCACTCAGTACGCATGACAATAATCTAAGCTAAACATTGAGCACTTGCTCACACTAGTTCTACGTTATCTCATTTTCACAACCACTCTGTACACACTGGAGACAATTTAGAAAGGCCAAACCCGCATGTCTTTGGGATGTGGAAGGAAACTGGAGCCGCATTCACTTTCATTTGTGTAGTTGTGGCAAAGAAACGACTGAGTTGGAAGGATGTGCAAAAGAGACAACTTGAAATAGAGGAGTGGTCACTACCATTGAGTTTTTTTTTACAGTGCAAGATGTGAAAGAGCCAAATAATCCGTGATCCATAAAATCAAGCCTGTTTTTTCGGTCAGACCTTTTCTTTGGTGGAAGGCATACCTTAAAGTTGAGAGGGACAAAGTTTGAAGGAGATTGTGGAGCAAGTTTTTTTAGGATAATCGATGCCTGAAACACGTTGCCGTGGGGTGTGTTGGTAGCAGTTACAATGGAGACATTTGGGAGGCACGTGGATATCCCGGGAATAGAAGGATTTGGATCACTTGCATAGAAGATTGATTTAACTTAGCAACATGTTTGACATGGTCATTGTTGTTCTACAGTATTAACCTAAAGGTTATCACATGGCTTTATTCCCATAGGTACGAAACAACATCCAGCGATGATTCCAGTTCAGATGAAAGCTCATCTTCTGAATCGGATGATGAGTTAGAGGTTCAAGAGAGTTCTAAAGATGAAGTGAAGATTAATTGTGATATCCAGCCAGAGCAACCATGTCTGTGCAGGACTGAGATGGCAAATGTAGCAAATCAAGAGGTTGCCAAGTTGGAAACAAGTGAAAAAGAAGTTGGCAAAGTGGAAGTAAGAGAAAGGTATAACCAATTTTCTGAGATGTACATAGTTTTTGTGCAATATTATTGTAAGGAGTACTAATAACCCTTTTGAAATCCCAAAATAATGCAGGCATACATTTGGGCTGTTGTGTAATTCCACCTCTATTTATTTGCATGGGTTTTTATCATCTTCTGCAAGTGTTTGTGTTTTATTTGCCTTAAGTACTGAGCCTGTTAGGGATTAAATGGTAAGATGCTGAATGAATGCCAAGGATTTCCCTGCAGTTATAGGATAAACCTTACTATTGCCAGAAAATTGCATCAATTATTGTCTGTTCTCTGAGCAGGAAACAGTTAATGGGTCAAATTTGAAAATACATTAATGAACAGAAATGGAAGGGTTTTTAATACCATGGGTTTGAATGAATACTTTTTATATTCCATAGGTACGAGTTAAGTGAGAAGGTGTTGTCAGCATGCAAAATATTGAAAAACCATCTTAATGATCCAAAAGCAATGGCCAGCAAAGAAGTGGTATGTTTATGTTAGGTATCAATAGAGTTTCAATAAATAGAAGTGCAATTATAAATCTTCACAGGCCAATGAAACTTCTAACTTTAACAAAATATCTCTACAACAAACTACATATTTTCAAATGCCTTTAACGACAATATATTTAGAAATTATTATCAAATTTACAGTGTCGTCCTTGCATAAAAATAAACCCTCTGCAGAAACCAGCAGTCTAGGGGATGAACAAGGAGTGGCAAGAGTTGAATTGTATGGCATTTTATTGTTTTATATTTGAAAGTCAGGAGCATTCTCTCATGAACTTTCATTCATGAGGTTAAATTGATGGGGTGGAATGAATGTCTGCGGTAAGGCTCCTTAAAACGTGGCCCATTTCAAGCAGGTTACACCTTGTCTCTTGCAACAGATCGTGAACTCAATCATCAAATCCACAAAACAATTGCAGATTCCTGTGATTGATTCTATTTTTTGGCTTTTGAGTAATTAAGAACTCATCCACGTGAAAACTGATTAAAGATTTGGCGACATACTGCTTCATTTCCACTTGTATGCTCATAAGATCCAGCACTAATCAACTCCGTGCACCTTTTGATTCGGCCTCCTCTGCCTCTCCCTAACTCCCCCACTATAGCTCAATCAGTAGATTTGCTTGCAAACTTCCAAATAAACATTTGGAATATCTGAGCAAAGGATCTGGAGCTTGATTGTAAATGTCAGCAGTTCCTAACAAAACCATCAGAAGTAGTTCATTTAAATGGAATCCAGTATGGGATTTGTGCACACGGCTTGTCAAATACCAACTCTTGAATTTCCACACTGATTTAACCATATACAGAGTCTCATGGCAAGTCTACATGTTATGAATTCCTCTGCAATTACCTTGGAGAACTCAGATTCATAGATTCAGATTCCATCCATTTGAATTGAGATTGTAAGACTGGTTAAGAAAGCATTGGAAAAGTTTTTCTTTCTCAAAAAATTATTTTGTTTAGTTGAATGATTTTAATTATATGTTTCATTAGTTTAGGGTATTTCTTGTTTTTAAATGTTTTAATTTATTAACTTTTAATGTTAGTGATTTTCAAAAACATTTGAAGATGCTTAAAAAGTCCTCCCATGATGCAAGTTGGTTCATCTGGTGTTTTGCCTCCCATTAAGGCTTTTAGCTTTAGTCTTTGCAGGACCTGCTACTTTGCCTGCCATGCCTCTGGAGTCTAGGATGGTTCAGGCCAGCGTGGTAGGCTCTTCATATTCATGCAAGTCAGCATAGGTAGGGAGTGATGAGAGGCGAAGTTCATCGTACGACTATTTTCAAAAAGGTTGCACCACTCACCTCTGCTCCTGATCAAACCTTCATCTATACCTGTGTTGCCTTTAGACTATCCCCCAGCCAAGCTGGCTAGTGACAGTGTTTTAAGTGAGTCATTGGTCATACCTCCCCGTGTTAATGGATCTACTTCTGCTCCTGTTTGAGCAATATCTCGATTTGAAAATATTGATCCTAGTTTTCAAATGCTTTTATGACAGACAGCTGGTGGAACTGAAAAATACCATTTTAGGAAAAAGGCATCCATTCACTGGATTCCCCTGCTGTTTATCTTCCTCTGGCCTGCGGAAGGGAAGCCAGAGCTGTAAAGTGCATGTTTGAGGCATCATAAAAATACTTTGAGTTTAAATTTCTGCATTAGTGAAAGGGCGCCTTTCACAAAACTATTACTACTAAGTCCTCTTGCTATATTCAAATACTAGGTTATTGGCTTGTGGATGAAATTATATATTTTTTCCCTACATACAAATTAACTAATGGTGGTGAACCAACTGCATAAAACCTATTCTTGCTAATTGTGAGACTGCAGGAAAATTATGGTAAGCTTGAGGGGCAAGATGCCTCTGGGTATAATTTTCTTTTTAATTCTTAGTCAGATTTAAGAATTGTTAGTAACTAGCGTGGGGTGTAAGCTAGAATAGTGCTTTCAATGTGACGTTTCATACAGAAGGCAGGATAGCAGATTGAGAGGGGGGAGAAAAAAAGACCAAATAAATCATACTTTAAAATCTTAACAATTTAAACCTGAAGGAATAAGATTTCACGATAATTTAAAAATAGATCATTTTTAATGACAGACAGCCCTGTTTGCAACTGAAGCTATGCAGACCAGAACATCCCACACATCGTGAATGACTGCTCACTGAGGCTTTTCCCTGGTGGCATCAAGGCCATCCACCCAGTAACTGATGCTGCCCTGGTCTGGATGTCTCCCCTTGACCTACAACTTAAGGCTGTGCATGCCATACGCAAGAAGAAGAATGCTTTTATGGCTGTTCTCTCCCTATCTCTGTAAACCTCTACTATCCTCTAATATATCGATACCAATTCTGGGTAAACTTTTGTTCATCTGTCTGAATGCTCCCTTATCTGTCTGTTAGATTTTGTTTAACACTCATCTGAAGTATATTGGGATGTTTTACTTCTTCAAAGCTACAAGTTATTGTTATTTTATTATTCCACTGCAATTAGCTCCATAGCTTTTCTAATCCTAACTAAAATACCAAGTAGTTAGCCACTTCTGATGAAAGGTCATTGACTATAAGCACTAACACAGAGTTCACCTCTCTTCACAGAACTACCAAATATTTCCAGGAATTTCTGTTTTGTCTTTCAGATTTCCAGTATAGTTTTTTGCTTTCCATATACAATATTCTCTCATTTATAATTTTTGTATGCATTTTAGAGACTTTGCCTTAACAACATCCAGCATGAATGGTTCCGTGTATCAAGTCAGAAGTCAGCAGTTCCCGTCATGGTGGAGGATTACCTGACAGGATTCAGGGAGATTTCAGCAGAGGTTTTGAAACATGTGGTCAACATGGCTGATGGAAATGGCAATACAGCCCTTCACTATAGTGTGTCTCACTCAAATTTTGAAATTGTGAAGTTGCTTCTTGATGCAAGTACGTTGAATGTTTTACATTATTGCCCATTGCTGTTAGTGCTGTTTGACCTGTTTCACACACACGTATTTTGCAGATGTACGTGATTTTCTTTGTTCTCAACACCTTAAATGCAGTCTATCATGGAATGTAAATAACAGGATTTCTTTGAAATATGCGTTCTCTTAACTTTAAATAAATATTTTGTTGTGCAGTTGAAAGGGTTTGAAAGAAACATTGTTTACTTAAACTGCAGATTTTAAATTACAAGCGGACTAAAAATTCAAATACTCATAAGGCAAAGTTCACCAAATGTTTATTCAAGTATCACAAAATGCTGGACTAATTCAGCAGGTCAGGCAGCATCGAGGAGAGAGGGAATGGGTGACGTTTCGGGTCGAGACCCTTCTTCAGACTGATGTCAGGAGGGCGGGACATTATTTATGTAGGGTGTTTTAAAAATCACAATGGATTGTAAATGCCTCGGGTAAAGCATGAGACAGAAGTGGCCCTGCTGGTTTGATTGTGTTTGCTGATGTCTGCCAACGAGAACATACTTGCACAAATATGTCATGAATGCCATCTCAAAAAAAGTTTAAATGTCATGATACATATTGGATTTTTTATTAGTGAATTCTTTGCATTGCTAAAAGATTTTTAAATAGATTAAAAAAACAGGCATGTTGAGTCCACATACCTAGTTTACTGCTCCAATCCTAGTTCAAGGGGGTTGGGGGAGGAAAAAGTGGACAAATAAGAGGAATATCAGAACTGGTGGAACTGAAAAATACCATTTTAGGAAAAAGGCATCCATTCACTGGATTCCCCTGCTGTTTATCTTCCTCTGACTTGCGGAAAGTGCATGTTTGATGCATCATAAGAATACTTTTTCAAATTTCTGCATCAGTGAAAGGGTGTCTTTTACAAAACTATTACTACTAAGTCCTCTTGCTATATTCAAATACTAGGTTATTGGCTTGTGGATGAAATTATATATTCTTTCCCTACGTACAAATTCACTAATGGTGGTGAACCAACTGCATAAAACCTATTCTTGCTAATTGTGAGACTTTGCAGGAAAGTTATGGTAAGCTTGAGAGGCAAGATGCCTCTGGGTATAATTTTATTTTTAATTCTTAGTCAGATTTAAGAATTGTTAGTAACTAGCATGGTCTGATGTGGTGGGGTGTAAGCTAGAATAGTGCTTTCAAAGTGACGTTTCATACAGAAGGCAGGATAGTAGATTGAGAGGGGGGAGAAAAAAAGACCAAATAAATCTTACTTTAAAATCTTAACAATTTAAAACTGAAGGAATAAGATTTCACAATAATTTAAAAATAGATCATTTTCAGTGTCATGACGTTTTTTGATAGTTTGAAAATCAACAGAATGCTTAAAATGTGCACATGGATTTGTATCCATCATGTAGTTGGATGTAGAGTAGCATAGTGATGACGTAACTGGACCAACAGCTATTTATCCAGGGACATAAGTTCAACTCCTCCTTATGGCAGCTGCGAGCACTCCCTGACTTGCATAATGGGCGATTTGCATGAACTCACACTTATGTAAGCAATTCTTTAAGCGGTAGCGAATAAGCTGTTCTTATGGGTGCTCCCACGTGCTCCCCGTGTAAGAGCACCCTGCGTGCTCACTCCTGTCGGACCCTTCCCCCTCCCCAGAGTAGCACTTCCATTTCAGACCTCTTCTGGAGCAAGTTAAGATTGAACAGGAAATTCCAAAAACATCCACTTCCCATGAATGAATAAGTTAAACTAAAAACATTTTATGAATTTGAATAGGGAGCCAGAGGGCAAGATCCTCTCCTCACAGGGCTGCCAGTGGCACAGTGCATCTTGGATCACAGCTGCTGTCTTTATTATTTTAATGCACCTTGAGTTACTGCCTGCTCTGTATGTAAATAATGGTGGGCATAATGAGCTCACCATTATCTTCACATAAGTTCTGCCCTAACATTGGTGACATTGCATTCTCTAATTATGTCCCTATTAGATTGAAGAACAATCAAAATGGATGCTTCACTTTGTCTCTTGCTTTACTAGCTAATATTGATGAAGATGGTTGAAATTAATTTTGTCAATAAATTTGAGGTGGTAATATTCTTTTATTACAGATGTATGCAATGTTAATCAGCAGAATAAAGCTGGTTATACTCCGATCATGCTTGCTGCTCTTGCTGCAGTGGAAAATGAGAAAGATATGAAAATTGTGGATGAACTTTTTAGTCAAGGCGACGTGAATGCCAAAGCCAGTCAGGTGACTTTCTTGTATTTTACAGCTTTGAGAAATCGCAATGCAATTCTAAAGATTAACCTTTCAGTTCAACAGGGAACTATTTGTAATATCTTGTGGCTTTTTGGGGAGTGTGAAGCTGGATATCTCGTTTATTTTTAGCTACTGCTTGTTTTGAATTTTACTTATTTTATGTAGCGAATGGTATTCAGACACGTGTCCTTGCTCCTTCCTCACTCCTTTACTGCATTCATGGCAGCCTTGGTCCTTCACCTTGAATTTTCAGTCAAGCAATAATATTGTTATTCTAATTGGCTATTTAAATTTAAATCTGGATCTCCAAAAGCAGTGCTTTTCTATTTATCAATACCCAAAACATCCATGGTTTCAAATTGATATATCGAATTCTGAAAATGGGGGGAAAAGCATTTTTATTTTTTTGAATGAGATTTAGGTAGCAATAGTAATAACATTGTTAGCAGACAAAGCTAATTGTTTTGTAACATCTGCTCTTGTACAAATTTCTTTGATCTATTAATTTGCCTTCTGATTTTCTGAGTTTTGATTTTCATATCCACCTTTCCATTTGAACAATGTCTTGTCCATTAGATTTTCTTTCCTTGTGTTTTCTGTTTCCTACTTGCACTCTCCCCAAATGTACAAATGACTTTAACCTGTATTTGTCACTGTTAATTTCGGATTACATTTTCAGTTAACTTTCTTGTATATATTGGTGCATTAATTATATTTTTAGTCTTCAAGATACATTAGACTTCAGACATATAGTGTGGAAACAGGACCTTGGGCCAACTGAGTCCACACCGACCAACGATCACCCCGTACAGTAGCACTATCCTACACACTAGGGACAATTTACAGAAACCATTCAAACCTACAAACCTGTCCAATTTTGGAATGTGGGAGGAAACCAGAACACCCGGAGAAAATCCACATGGTCACAGGAGGATGTACAAACTCTGTACAGACAGTACCTGTAGTCAGAATCTAACCCGATTCTCTGGCGCTGTAAGGCAGCAACTCTAGCGCTGCGCCACTGTGCCGCCCTTTTTTTCAGTTACAATTTGTTAATGTGTTAAATTAAAACCAAATAATTGAAAAACCCTATGGAACATTATTTCAAGGGTGCTGGAATATAACTGCATCTGTACAAAACCATGGCCACCTCCTAGATGGAGTGCTTAATCCAGTTGTGGGTAACTTCACCACAGCAGAATATGATGACCTTTGGGAGTGCACTGCTCACATTGGCAAAAAAGATTCCCAATGTCTGGATTAAATTGAGGACGATTTGTATAAGCAAGCCTTATATGCCATTAGTAGATGGGATGAAAGTGTTGAAGATTAAAGGATTTGGAGTAAATTCAGAGAAATTATTTCCTGTGACAGACGATTTCAGAGAAGATGAGCTCTTCTCGAGGCACGATTTCACACCCATTCTCCTGGAAACTTGGGTTTTCACTGAAACACTGGGTAAATTGGTTTAATTTTTGTTTTAAGACAGAGATCAACATGTATCTGAAGTAGTACTGAGGCATATGCGGCAAAGATTAATAATTGGAGATGACGTACATGTGAGCTAGGATCCAATGGAATGTCGATAGGCTATGTTTAGTTGTGTTTAGAAATACATCATGGAAATGGGCCTTTTGGCCTCCTGAGTCCACTATTGATCATCCTTTCATACCAGTTTTATGTTATCCCACGCTCACCCCATCGCTACACATGATGGGCAATTTTTCAAAGGCCATTTAACCTACAAACCCACACATCTTTGAGACGTAGGAGGAAACTGGTGCACCCAGGGACAACCTACATGGTCACAAGGAGACCATGCAAACTTCCAAAAAAACTTGTACATGGTCTTTTGGAAGAAGCAGACTAAATGGCCTGAATGTTATTATAGTAGCATCTTAGAATATATTAGGATATTGAATAGTATTATCTGATAGTTCTTAAGATATTTTTTCCTGGTATTGCCTTTGTATAACATGACCTTATTACCTGCCTGTATGATTGGCTATGACCCCATTATTAAGCACAAAGTTCCACTTGAATCCTCAGAGATGTGCAAGTAGCAAGTATTTGTTGAAGTGGTTTGGAACTTAACTCCAACTACTTGATTGTATGAATTTTCCAGCATCTAAATAGTTGCAATGAATATAATTGATCACTTCTCCAAGCTCTCTCTTATTGGTTTTAGGCTGGTCAGACAGCGCTGATGCTTGCAGTGAGCCATGGTCGGATGGACATGGTGAAAGCACTTCTCCTCTGCGCTGCTGATGTCAATATTCAGGATGATGAGGGGTCTACAGCTCTGATGTGTGCGAGTGAACATGGGCATGTGGAGATAGTTAAGCTTCTCCTAGCCCAACATGGATGTGATTCCACACTAGCTGACAGTGTAAGTTACTATTTAGATGTTCTATTTAAGGGTCTAAATATTTGTTGGTTGATCTGATCCTCCCCTCTATTTGTGCAAACAGACAGACTCTATGCAAACCTCAATTTATTAATAGTGATTGTTTTCAAAGAGTGATTGGAACTGCCTTGATTTAGTGGATGAATCTGACTTTGTTTCAAAGCCAGTTACTGAATGTAAAAGGGCATAGTGTTTGAGTTGTGAAACACCACTTCAGTACAGTTGCCATTGACTGTGCTGTTTCTGTAGGAAAGTACTCAATAAATAACCCGTTTCCATTTAGTTATTTACCTACAGAGAAAGCTGCTTTAATCGCTTCCCCATCATTGAGCCCTCCCACACCTGAGCCAGTGTTGCAATTATTTTGTGTCTTCCTTAGATAATGCAAACAGATCTATCATTGTTATGGAACATCCTTGATGTACTTATTGCTAAATGAATGAGGATTCTGTTTTTGTAATACATTCATGTTGGAATAGAACCTCCTGTATACAATCGAACAGACAGAAATGAATGCATTTTGAGCTGACCTTAGCTGAGCAGTAATTGGGGTGGTGAGGCTGGTCTTGTTAATACTGAACCTGTGAGGTCTGCCAGGCTTCTTGTACTTAACACCAGCAAATACAAAAGACAACCTGAAAATGTGACTTTGCAATCGATTTGGTTAAACTCTGCTTAATTTTGTGGGTATGTCCAAGGTTGTTCTTGACCATGCCATTTCAGAAACTAGCAGTCTGACATAAGTCTGACATTAGAATTAATGCAATCAATTGCGTTGGATTACTCCATGCAGTGTAGACATATGTTCAGAATCAATGTCCTACCACTGCTGCACCAGAAACTTGTTGTACAAAACAACAAGAGATACAGCACGGAAAAAGGCGCACCGAGTCCGCGCTGACCAACGATCATGGTACACTAACACTATCCTACACACTAGGAACAATTTACAATTTTACCAAAGTCAATTAACCTGCAAACCTTTATGTCTTTGGAATGTGGGAGGAAATTGGAGCACCCGGAGAAGACCCACACGAGCACAGGGAGAGATGTAGAAATTTGGTACAGATAGTACCCATAGTCAGGACCAAACCCAGGGCTCATAGAAACATAGAAAATAGGTGCAGGAGGAGGCCATTTGGCCCTTCGAGCCAGCACTGCCTTTCATTATGATCATGGCTGATCATCTACAATCAGTAACCTGTGCCGGCCTTCTCCCCATATCCCTTGATTCCACTCGCCCCGAGAGCTCTATCTAACGCAACTCATCTAAATTCATCCAGTGAATTGGCTTCCACTGCCTTCTGTGGCAGAATTCCACAAATTCACAACTCTGCACACAATACTCCAGATGTGGCCTCACCAGGGCCCTATACAACTGCAGAAGGACTTCTTTGCTCCTGTACTCAAATCCTCTCGTTATGAAGGCCAACATGCCATTAGTCCTGTAAGGTAGCAACTCGACTGCTGCATCACTATGTCATCCTAAAATCTATAGGGAGTAGAGCAAGGGGCTGAGAATGCATCCTTGTGACGCACCGATGCTGAGAATTAACATGGAAGATGCTTTGCTGTAATAGCACTTAAAAATTCAATTAGTGATAAGTTTTTTGATTGTTGCCAGTTCCTGCTCAAAGCTGGTTGTTAAATACAAAGCTTGAAACAGAATTTTTTTTACAATGTTGGAACAATCCCAGTTTATCAAACTTTATTTGAAAAAAAAAATATTCACTGCTGACATTTCAAATTGGTTAGCTCAGAGTAAGTATTTTAATTACTTCTCCATGTACTTGTATTTTCTGGTCATAACATCATTGAAATAAAATTAATTGTTAAATAAAATTGCTGGCATTTGTCAAGAATTGATTTCAAAATTCATTTCTAATTTTATAATATGCAGATATTTGAGTAGTATTTTGAGTAAATGAACTCCATTTTAACATATTCAGGATGGAAGTACAGCATTATCCATTGCTCTGGAGGCTGGTCATAAGGATATAGGAGTCTTGCTTTATGCTCACGTAAACTTCTCCAAAGCTACATCCCCGGTCAGTATGTACTTAGAGATCATTTGCCTTTAATATGTGTATATTTAAAGCTTAAATGGTCTGTGGATAAATGTTCTTTGGTTAAAATCTGTGTTGCTTTACTATCCTCGTTAAATGCTTGTATATTTTAGCATAGTAGTTGCAGTGCAGAGATTCCTGTGTCTCTGATGTCTGTAACACATCCTAGCCACATTTTTGGGTAATGTTGCTTAATGTGTGCTTGACAAATTGATTTAGCTTCTCCTTGGCCTGTGAAGGAAATGCCTACGTGGAGCTCTCTCCGTTTAATACAGTCGTTGCCTTGACAACTTTGACTTACACCTATCTGAGACATTCCCTCTGTTCTCTCCAGCTTCCCCCTCCCTCTCTGCAACTTAAAGCATTCTTGTTTTCTCACTTCAGTATTGATGGCAGATTCTTGACCAGAAATGTTTCCCTCATCACCAATGCTGCCTGCCCCGTTGAGTGCTTCCAGGTTTTTAAATTTTCCAGCGTCTGTTTTTCCTTGCCTTAATCCACTCTTGTTTTTGGTAACCAAGATCTAAACATAGGGCCTCCTCTATATCCCATAGCTCCGCTCTCGCTCCCCCTCCCCCCATTCGTAACAAGGATAGAGTCCCCCTTGTCCTCACCTTCCACCCCATCAGCCAGCGTATACAACAAGTTATCCTCCAACATTTCCGTCATCTCCAATGGGATCCCACTACTGGCCACATCTTCCCATCTCCTACCCGTTCTGCTTTCCACAGAGACCGTTCCCTCCGTAACTCCCTGGTCCACTCGTCCCTTCACACCCAAACCATCCCCTCCCCAAGTACTTTCCCCTGCAACCGCAGGAGATGCAACACCTGTCCCTTTACCTCCCCCCTCGACTCCATCCAAGGACCCAAACGGTCTTTCCAGGTAAGGCAGAGGTTCACCTGCACCTCCTCCAACCTCATCTATTGTATCCACTGTTCCAGATGTCAACTTCTCTACATCGGCGAGACCAAACGCAGGCTCGGCGATCGTTTCGCTCAACACCTTCGCTCAGTTCGCCTTAACCAACCTGATCTCCTGGTGGCTCAGCACTTCAACTCCCCCTCCCACTCCCAGTCTGACCTCCTCCATTGTCATAGTGAGGCCCACCGCAAATTGGAGGAACAGCATCTCATATTTTGCTTGGGCAGCTTACACCCCAGCGGTATGAACATTGATTTCTCTAACTTCAGATAGGTCTCTTTCCCCTCCCCCTTCCCAATTCTCCCATTGTCTTCCTGTCTCCAACTACATCCTATCTTTGTCCTGCCCCATCCCCTGACATCAGTCTGAAGAAGGGTCTCGACCCGAAATGTCTCCCATTCCTTCTCTCCTGAGATGCTGCCTGACCCGCTGAGCTACTCCAGCATTTTGTGATACCCAATATCTAAATAGAGTTAATTATACTAAAATAGTAGAAATTATTCGAATATTGTGTACAAGAAAACTTACATTTCCCAATCAATAAAGATACATGTATATTAATAATTATTAATCCACCTTTCCAAGTAATTCTGGCTTTGTAGTTAGCTGGAGTTTCAAGCTTTCAACCACTGCGCCGCTCCTGTGTTTTATTGAGGGGGAGACATTTTGCACCTTATATGAATGTTAAATATCTTGGTGGGAATTACCTTTCAGTTCTTTCAACTTGGGGAGCACTTGGAGTATTGTGTTCAGTTTTGTTCACCCTGTTATAGGAAAGGTGCCATTAAGCTGGAAAGGGTGCAGAGATTTATGAGTATGTTGCCGGGACTTAAAGCTCCCTGAATTGTCGGGAGAGGTTGGGCAGGTTTGGACTTTGTTCTTTGGAGCGCAAGAGGCTAAGGGGTAATCATATCGTGGTGCATAAAATCAAGAGGGGATGTAAGGACCATGTCTTTTTCCAAGGGTAGGAGCACCAAGCACAAGAGGTTTAAGGTGAAGGAAAATGTAAAAGCAACCAGAGGCAACTTTTTCCATACAGAATGTGGAGGATATATAGTGGGTATATAGTGGGTATATGGAACAAGCTGCCAGAAGTTGAGACAAGTACAATAATAACATTTTAAAAACATTTGGACAGATGCGTGGATAGGAAAGGCTAAGAGAGGGATATGGGGTAACTTGGTCTAACTTTGATGAGGCATGGATGAGTTGGGGCCAAAGGCTTGTGACTCTAGACTTGAAAGAACTGAATGGAAATAAATTGCATTTGAATAACGTAAATTGGTTAGAACATTGGGCAAACAATGCCTATTTGTGCCATTCTTTTCCAAAATATTTAAAATGTAAATATTGATGTTTGAACCTTAAAATTCTAATTCAGTAGTGTTCAACGTATACTTTTAGTTGAATGTGTTATAACTTTCCAGCTCCTAAATCTGTTCTTTGTTATTTTAAAAGGGAACACCTCGGTTAGGAAGGAAAACCTCTCCAAGTCCAACGCGACGAAGCAAATTCGATTGATTAGTACTGACCATTCACCTAATCCTTTAAAAAGCTGCTATGTATTGTTAATATTGACAGATACTGAATGTAAATGTGTGCCTGAGCTCACCAGCAAAATAACTGTTTCTTAGCAATAGTACTAAAGGTAGCTCTGCCAATCCATTAACCAGCAACTAAACTGAAAAGCTTTATGGGAGCTGACATTATTCACTCTTCACGATGCAAAGCATTACGGTGCTGATGTAGCAAGCTTTCTCAGAGTGTTTAAAATTCCATCTTTGTTTTTTAGTCCTTGGTGATCACACAATATGTGACGGTTTCATTTGACTGCATTCAATGTTAGAAGTTATAATCTATATTTTTGTCTATATAAACTTCATTAAAATAAGTGTCATGATACTTTTTAGAACTATATTTATATTTGATAAAAATATAGAATAAAATGGTAACATTAAGATGATTTGAGGGGATGACCTCTGTTTAGGTTTCCCTTTATCACATAAGCTATCTCCTGATTATTGACACTTTTATATATCAAACAAAATCATTTGTATCGTTAAAAATTGAGTCATACAGTATTTTCAACCTATTTTATACATGGCCTAAAATAAATTTACATGAATAACAATTTACTATTGAACACAGCTTTTTAATTCTTTTAGGATTTGTCATTTGTATCTAATTTGGTTTTGGTGACAATGAGGTATTATTTGTATATCGACCTGTCCAATCAAAGCCCTGTATATGGATTTTGTGCATATTTATAAGGCTGAAATGTTGTCACATTTAAATTGTGGTGTGTATTTAAATGTTTGAAGTGCCTTAGATCCTTGCCATATTTTCAGAATAAAAGTTGCATTATACTAATATGTTGTATTGTTAAATCAATGTAATTTAAAAATATAAACTGCAAATCCATTAGGTCAGATCCTTTGCTCATTTCGGAGCAGCATCAAAAGCACTGGATTTTTAATTTTTTTTTCACATTTGGTGCCTATGGCTCATAAATCCTATTAATACCCATATCAATGATGTTTCCTGGGTACAAGTATATTTGGCAAATAACATTTGAGTTTACTGTTGCAATAAAGTTCAATTGCCATTGGTTGAATAGTTTCTCATTGTTTCTGAAGATCAGCTCCATTTCCAAGGTTTATTGGAAATGAGATGCAGCATTTTGTCAGAAAAGATTGAAGAATGTGCCCGGGCAATGATATAGTATTGTTCGATGTTGGACTTACCCAAGTTTGGCTAATAATACTAGGTAACCATAATAGTCCATCAAAGCCCATAGTACAACCAAATACACAGTCCATAAAAGGTCGTGGTTGCTGAAGTTAGTGTTGTGAAGTGTTCCTCTACCCTCTACTTTTTTTCAGGTAGCAGTGCCAAAATGAGAGCATAACCTGGGTGGTGTGGGTCTTTAATATTGACTGTCTTTTGTAGCTAGCTCCTCCCATAGGTCCCTTTGTTGGTGGGGAAGTCAGAATCAGTGATGGACCCAGGTTCAATCCTAAATCTGGGTGCAGTCTGTGTGGCGTTAGCACATTCTCTAGATGTTCTACCTTCCTTTTGCATCCCAAAGATGAGGGTTGGTAACTTAAATGATCACTGTTAATTGTCCCTAGTGTGTAGGTGAATGGACTAATTTTGAGGGGAGATGTGGGGAGAATGGAAAAAAAATGGATTAAAGTCAAATTAATATATTCTGACTCGGAGCCGAAGGGCCTGTTTATGAGCTCTGACCTGGACTTGTCTGTAGCTGGCACAGGAAAGATATCACTAATGCCTTATCTGTCAAATCTTCCAAATCTACTGGAAGGATAAATGAACCTACATCTGTGTCCTCTCCCAGTCTAATATCTCCAGCAATGAAGTCCTAATTACACTCGCTCAGCTCCCTTGGGCAGTCCATATTGTTCACAGACTTGTGAAGTAGTCTTGCTAATGTGAGGTATATCACATAATTTATTTTTATTCTTTTTGATGACTGCATTGATGCACTGAATTAATCCCATCCATCTGCCCATCAAGCGCCTCCAATCATGGAAGCACCTGCAGGTTTCACATTGGCTCAATCAGTCACCTCAGAGCCCAAAGTGGAATCAAGTCACCTTTATTTGCAAGGACTGGCTAAGACACTTGTTTTGGGTGGCTTTCTTTGTTCCTTCATCTTGGTGCAAGATAACATGTCATCACTACTATTTGCTAAAAGGCAGGTGGATGAATAGCTCTTTGGAAACTCTGCAGATGATATCCCCAATTAATTTTTCTTGCTCTAAATGGGCAATAAAGTGGCACTGAAGTCCACTCACTGTTTACTCTCTGGCATACAATGGTTCTTTTTGGCAAGGCCACCCCTCCATGTTTTCACGCTCTATATCTCTAATCTTTCTCAGTCATACATCTCCCTCCTATGCCTTGTATCATTTAGGCCCTTTCTGGAATTCCCTCCCAAGCCTCCTTTGGAACCTGAAAACCTTTCATGTTTTCCAATCTTATCGTCATCTCTCCTTTTATCTCCTTTGTGACGGTGTCAATTTTTGTTTGATAATACAGTTGTAACGAATTCTTTGGATGCACTGAAGACCTTGAATTATATTTGAGCTTATAATAGTGAACCATCACTGGGTTAATCTTAAATGTCATTATTTTTGATAGAAAATTCGTTATTATTTCTACAATGGCAGAAAATTAATCAGATTGAGTTGTTACCTGATTTTCTGTTCCTTATTAATTTTTTGCCCCAAATGTTTCTTTTAAACTAAGTTACTATTCTGCTCCCTTCTCTATCCCTGCACCACCACCACCCCCCCCCCCCCCCCCCCCCACCCACCCCTCCCCTACCTTATCCACATATATTCTCTCACTGTCCATGCTTGGTTAGTGGTTAGTATGGAAATACATACTGTTCTAACTCTTAGTGAAGTGGTGTTCAGGAAATACCTTTTCTCCCTTTATCTGGCTGGAACTGATATAAAAAAGAAAGTAACACCACTGTTAGGGCATTGATGTCTTCAGCAGATGGTTGTGGCCTTAGTTGCAGACGTCCAGTGTGGCTCCTGATGGCTTATTATAGACCAATATTTGATGTGCTTCCAGTTCAAGACACCAATGTGCCCCAGCTATGATTTCAAGTTAACAAAGATTAAAGACAAAAAGGTAAAGATTAAATATAAAAAATCACATTTGTAACAAAAGAATAAACGCATAACACTTTAGAATCATAATTTCCATGAAGCATAAATTACTGATTTGGTTTCTGCTATGATTAATCTATCTAGTAGATTTAATACTATTGTTGCCAAATGTCATCTGCGAATCCAATTTAAAATCTCATTTATAATCAAGCTGCCAATATTATTCTTTGTGAGAACAGCCCAGAATGACACAATGTCTACTTTTTTTCCCCCTTGTAAGTCAAAGTCAAATAAATTATTTTAAACCTGCAAAACAATAGCTTTGTTTCATTTCCTCACTAACAGTATCGAGCTAATACCTAGAAATTACATTTAAAGTTCAGTTTCACAAATTTTGGATCTCAATTGTTTAAACTTGTCCGTGCCACACATTGTGCCTGGAAAATAAAGATCCATAATAAAGGCCCAGAAAAGTGAATTGGTTTCCATGTCTCAGGATCATCTCTCAACGAGATCAGACAGTGGTGATTCATCACCAACTCCTGAGCCGATGAAAAGTCTAGAACTCAATTCTCATTCTGCAGATACTGCTTGTTGGTGGAGTTCTTTGGCTATTCTGATTTTGGTTTTTCCAGCTTCTGTTCTGCAGTTTTATTTGTTTTCCCCCACTGGATGAGTGTCAGCAAGGTCTTTGACCATCTGCAGAAAAGTGTATTGAAAAGAGAGTCAAGAGTGATTAATTGTCATATATACCAGAACAGAACAATGAAATTAGTTGCTGCAGCTTTACGGGCCCATTGACACAATAACACAAATAAATATACAATAAATTAATAATCAGTAATACTAGGTAACCAGACCATAGCAGCACAAAACCAAAGTCCATTGTACAACTAAAACTGAGGTAAAGTTGTTAGTGTTGTGCAGTTTTCAAGAGCCTGATGGATACAGAGAAGAAATTGTTCTTGAATCTGGAAGTCATGGTTTTCAAGCTCCTGTACCTTATTCCCAATGTTGCAGCAAGATGAGGATATGGCCAGGGTGGTGTGGGTCTTTGCTATTAGCTGTCTTTTGATGGGGAGGTCAGTACCCATGATGGACTGAGCAACATTCATCACTTTCTGCAGCCTCCTTCATTCCTGGGCATTAGAGTTAGTGTACCAGGCCATGATGCAACTAGTCAGTATGCTCTTTATCGTTCATCTATAAAAGTTCAATTGAGTATTTGGAGACAAACCAAATCTCTTCACACTTTTAGGGAAGTAAATGCTACCTGGATTAGAGAATATTAGCTATAATAGAGGTTGGACAAACT
Organism: Rhinoraja longicauda; assembly: GCF_053455715.1. Lineage (NCBI taxonomy): Eukaryota > Metazoa > Chordata > Chondrichthyes > Rajiformes > Arhynchobatidae > Rhinoraja > Rhinoraja longicauda. The sequence continues at coordinate 47,531,693 of NC_135955.1, read as the reverse complement.
TGGATTGTTTTCTTTGGAGCATTGAAGGCTGAGTGGGGGGGGGGGGGGGTCCTGATAGAAGTATATAAAATTATGAGAGACCTAGATAGGGTAGACTGTCACAATCATTTTCCAAGGGTGAAGATGTCAACGACTGGAGGGCACAATTCATGTCTGTTCTGATCATGAGGAGAGTTTGGGAAGCCCAAGCTTATATTCATTAGACCTCAGAGAATAGGAGATCTTATTGAAAAGTACAAAGTTATGATAGGGTTTAACAGGCTAGATGGGTGGGTGCTTCCCTTGGCTACAGGATCACTATCTCAAGATATGGAGCAAGACATTTTGGGGCTGAGATGATGAGAACCTGATCACTCAGAGCTGATGTACCTGTGGAATTATCCACCAGAAGAGGCTAAGAAGGATGACTTTCATCTACACTTTTTTAAATCTCAAAGAATTTTATAGGCTGGCTGATATTGGGGACTGTCGGGCTCAATTTAAGAATAAGGGGTACATCATTTAAGACTGAGATATGGAGAAATCTCTTCATTCAGGGAAGAACCGTGGAAGCTTTGTCATTTTGTTCATTGAGTGCAGAGATCAATAGATTTCTGGGCATAAAGGTGATTGAGGGACATGGAGATGGTGCTGAGGTGGAAGATCAGCTGTGATCTTGATGAATGGCAGGGCAGCCTCAAGAGGCAGGATGATTCAGTTACAAGGAGAGACTGGATGGGCTGGTTTTGTTCTCCTTGGAGCAGATGTAGATGGGGAGGGACCCGATAAAGGTGTACCAAATTATGAGAAGCGTAGGTGGTAAGAAACCTTTCCCCTGGTAGAGGTTTCTAAGACCAGAGGGTGTAGATTTGTGGTGAGAAGGAAGAGATTTAGAGGGAATCTGTGGAAGATTTTATTTTCACAAAGAGAGTGGGTGAATCTGAATAGGCACCTGAATTGTTAAGACACGGTAGACTACAGACTAAATGTTGGTAAATAGGATTAGTGTAAACCTGCCTGTTTCTTTGCTGTGTGACTAATAGGTTTCAGATTTATGACTAACTTTAATACATTTTGGGAGACAGTAGCCTTTAACAATTTGATTAAAAGTGAGTGACAGCAACATAATACTGTTCCAACAATGATACAGTAAGTGGTGACAGAGGTACATGGTAGCAGGGAAGGTGCAGGAAAAGACACGGCAGAGCTGGCAGAGAAATGGAACCAAATGTAGAGCTGGAGAGGTTGCAAAATGTGGAGCACGATCCACTGAAAATTGAAGCCAAGGATTTTGAAACCAACACCCCAAAGTGCAGCTCATCAGGAAATAGGCAAGGTTTTATGCAGGGTGTGGGTTGTGGAGTTCTGGGAAACTGCAGCAAACATAATGCAGACCAAAGTAAGTCAATAAGCAGATTTGTATTTTTTCCAGAAAGGAACATAAAAGCAAATACACTGCATGTGATGACAATATGAAGTAAAAATACAAGGAGCTGGACACACTCATGAAATGCACCCTAGAGAATTAGCAACCAGGAGGCTGGTGACAGCAACGTAGAGCTGCAGACCATCCCTGACAAACCCTTCGATAGCAAGCAAGGGTGTGGTGAAGACCTTGACAACTCTTAGCATAAATATAAATTACTTTTAATATTGACAAGAAAGAAGAAAAAAATAAACACTAGGAAATGGTTAAACACCTTAAAGATAATTAAGAGTATATGTGCAGAAAGAAACAGCGAATATTTCAGACTGATGGGGCTGAGTTTGTAGAACTGGATAAAGATGGAGATGTTACAGATTAAGTCACAGTGAGGAGGTTGGGTTCTGTGGGAGGGCAGAACAAAATGGCAGGGTTTATGATAGGATGCTCAGGCATGGCAATATCAAAAGGACCAACAGTGCAAGGCAGCACGGTGTGGCATTTAACGCACACAACATTAGAAAACTAGGTTTGATCTTGACCTCCAGTGTAGTTTGCGAGGAGTTTGCGTGTTCCCTCTCTACCCACGTGCTCCTCCAGTGATTTAGTGATACAACACGGAAACAGAGGCCACAGCCTCAGAATAAATGGATGGAGTTGAGGAATTTCTTTCGCCAGAATGTGATGAATCTGTATAATTCATTACCACAGACAGCTCTGGAGCCCAAGACATCGGACATTTTTAAGATAGGTTCTTGATTAGTTATGGCGTCAATAGTTATGTAGAGAAGGCAGGAGAATGGGGTTGAGAGGAAAATAGATCAGCCATGATTGAATGGCAGAATAGACTCGATGGCCCTGATGGCCTAATTCTGTTGCTGTGTCTCATGGTCTTATTATGGAAACAAGCCCCTCAGCCAACAAGGCCACGCTGACCATCGATCACCTGTTCACACAAGTTCTATGTTATCCCACTTTCCCATCCACTCCCTGCACACTAGAGGCAATTTTATTTTTGCAAAAGCAAATGAACCCACAAATCTCATGCCCCGGTGATGTGCTGCTCAGTTAATTGACTACTTTCAATGACAACATTCTGCGAATAAGTAGCCAGGTGAAAAGGCAAATAAGGAGTTAATGAGACAATAAAGAAACGAAAGGCAAGTTTCACCTGGAAGGGAAAACAACTTGTTTTCAGTCTATTTAGGTTTATTAATTTTCACATGTGCTGAGGCATGGTGAAAAGCTTTGTGTTGTATGTTATCCAATCAGATCAGATAATACTGTACATAAGTACAATCAGGTCAAACTCAAGGACAATAGATCGAGCAAAGGGGAAGATACAGACTACGGAATATAGTTCTCAAAATTGTAGTGTATCATTTCCATCGCCAAAATTCAAAGTCCATAAATGATATCACTTCTCCATATTTTACTCCAAATGCCGCTATAATCCCAGTATACAAATGTTGCAAAATGAGTCGTAGAGTGAAACAGTGTGGAAAAAGGCCCTTTGGCCCAACTTGCCTATGCCAGATAACATGTCCCATCTACACTAGTCCCACCTGCCCGTGTTTGGCCCATAGAGACGCAAGGAAATGCAGATACTGGAATCCTGATCTAAACACAAACTCAGCGGGTCAGGCAGCATTTGTGGAGGGAATTGACAGATGAAGTTATGTGTTGGGACCCTTCTTTAGACTGATTAGATTGGGGGGGAGGAGAAAGCTGGAAGAGAGAGGTGGGGCCAGATAAAACTAGCAAGTGATAGGTAATACAGGTGTGGGAGGTGGTTTACTCGTGGTTGAGTAAGTGGCAAAGGCTGGTGAAAAGGAGACAAAAAGGTGTCAGGTAAAGAAAGAAGAGGACGAGGAGTGAAATATAAAGCCAGAAGGGGAAAGCCGTGTGAGGGTGGCATTGATGATAGGGAGGAACTCGGGGTAGGAGTGGAAGGGAGCAGGGTGACTGGGGAGTTGTGGGAGATAGTGGGAGGAACGGGAGCATCAGGGTGAAGGGTGGGGGGTAGAGGAAAGAGAGGGGTTGGGGGGGTTTAATTGAAATGTCTGCAGCTCGATTCATACGATTTGTCATTTCATGATTTTTGTAGAGCAATATCCGGGTCATTCTTCTATTTTGTGTAGTTGTCCAGTTCCTCGGTGCGGTATTTTGCTTGTCAACATTAACTGCGCCTGGTTTTACACTGGGCTGGATGCTCGGAAGATGTGAGAGATGGGAACAGAAGAGGAGCAGCGCCGGAATCCAGGTGGAGTTCAGCAGTGGACCCCAGCCACCCCGAGCAGTCCTGGCAGAAATCTGATCATTTCAATGAGGATTCCTGGGCCAGAAGTTATTTATTACTTATTTTAATGCAATTATTTCTTTCCTATTGTCAAAATCTGTTTTTTTATTTTTGTGAATTTCTAAATTATTTAAGCCTCAACTGCTGAAAGAAACTGAAGTGAGTTTAAACCCACTGCTACACAGGTGGGTTTAAACTAAATAGTGGGGGGGGGGGGGGGGAGGAGGGGAGGGGAGGGGAGGGGAGGGGAGGGGGGGGGAAGGAGGGGGGGGAGAAATGGGGGGGAATGGGGGGGGGAAACGATTTGGAAATACAAGGATAGAGTTAAAGGGAAAGAGAATATAGGAAAAGTTAAGACAGACACAAGAATTAATGGTACAGAAAGCTCATGAAGGGATAGAAGAGTATGGCCAAGTGAAATAGGGATCGATGTGAAAGGTGAGGTGAGTAATGGATTAAAAGTATTATATATGAATGCGCGAAGTATAAGAAGTGGATGAGCTTGAGGCTCAGAGATTGGTAGATATGACATTGTGGGGATTACAGAGACATGGCTGCAGGAGGATCGGGACTGGGAACTGAATATTCAGGGTTTTCCGTCTTATAGAAAGGACAAGCAGGTGGGCAGAGGAGGTGGGGTAGCTCTGTTGGTGAGGGATGAAATTCAATCCCTCGCGAGAGGTGACATAGGGACTGACGATGTTGAGTTGCTGTGGATAGAATTGAGGAATTGTAAAGGTAAGAAGACATTAATTGGAGTTATCTACAGGCCCCCAAACAGTAGCCTGGATATAGGGTGCAACTTACAGTAGGAGTTCAAATTGGCATGTAACAAAGGAAATGCCACTGTGGTTATGGGAGATTTCAATACGCAGATACATAGACTGGGAAAATCAGGTTGGTTCTCCCAAGAAAGGGAGTTTGTAGAGTGCCTCCGAGATGGATTCTTAGAACAGCTTGTACTGGAGCCTACCAGAGAGAAGGCATTTCTGGATTTAGTGTTGTCTAATGAACCAGATTTAACAAGGGAACTCAAGGTAAAGGAACCGCGAGGAGGTAGTGACGAAAATATGATGTTTTAATCTTGCAATTTGAGAGGGAGAAGGTTAAATCAGAAGTGTCAGTGTTGCAGTTGAACAAAGAGGACTATGAAGGCATGAGAGAGGAGCTGGCCAATGTCGAATGGAAAAGGATCCTAGCAGGAATGACAGTGGAACAGCAATGGCAGGTATTTCTGAGCATAATCCAGAAGATGCAGGATCATTTCATTCCAAAGAGGAAGAAAGATTCTAAGGGGAGTAAGAAGCAACTGTCGTTGACAAGGGAAGTTAGGGATGGAATAAAACTAAAAGAAAAGGTGTATAACATAGCAAAGAGTACATAGAAACGTAGAAACATAGAAAATAGGTGCAGGAGTTGTCCATTCGGCCCTTCGAGCCTGCACCGCCATTCAATATGATCATGGCTGATCATCCAGCTCAGTAGCCTGTACCTGCCTTCTCTCCATACCCCCTGATCCCTTTAGCAAAAAGGGCCACATCTAACTCCCTCTTAAATATAGCCAATGAACTGGCCTCAACTACCTTCTGTGGCAGAGAATTCCACAGACTCACCACTCTCTGTGTGAAGAAATGTTTTCTCATCTCGGTCCTAAAAGACTTCCCCCTTATCCTTAAGCTGTGACCCCTGGTTCTGGACTCCCCCAACATCGGGAACAATCTTCCCGCATCTAGCCTCTCCAACCCCTTAAGAATTTTATATGTTTCTATAAGATCCCCCCTCAGTCTTCTAAATTCCAGCGAGTACAAGCCCAGTCTATCCAGTCTTTCCTCATATGAAAGTCCCGCCATCCCAGGGATCAATCTGGTGAACCTTCTCTGTACTCCCTCTAAGGCAAGAACGTATTTCCTCAGGTTAGGAGATCAAAACTGCACACAATACTCCAGGTGCGGTCTCACCAAGGCCCTGTACAACTGCAGCAGAACCTCCCTGCTCCTAAACTCAAATCCTCTTGCTATGAATGCCAACATACCATTCGCTTTCTTCACTGCCTGCTGCACCTGCATGCTTGCTTTCAATGACTGGTGCACCATGACACCCAGGTCACGTTGCATCTCCCCTTCTCCCAATCGGTCACCATTCAGGTAATACCCTGCTTTCCTGTTCTTGCAGCCAAAGTGGATAACCTCACATTTATCCACATTATATTGCATCTGCCATGCATTTGCCCACTCGCCTATCTATCCAAGTCACTCTGCAGCCTCCTAGCATCCTCCTCGTAGCTAACACTGCCACCCAGCTTCGTGTCATCCGCAAACTTAGAGATGTTGCATTCAATTCCCTCGTCCAAATCATTAATATACACTGTAAACAACTGGGGTCCCAGCACTGAGCCCTGCGGTACCCCACTAGTCACTACCTGCCATTCCGAAAAGGACCCGTTTATTCCTACTCTTTGCTTCCTGTCCGCCAACCAATTTTCTATCCACCTCAATACTGAACCCTCAATGCCGTGTGCTTTAAGTTTGTACACCAATCTCCTATGTGGGACCTTGTCGAAGGCCTTCTGAAAGTCCAGATATAACACATCGACTGGTTCTCCCTTATCCACTCTACTAGTTACATCCTCGAAAAATTCTATAAGATTCGTCAGACATGATTTGCCTTTGGTAAATCCATGCTGACTTTGTCCGATGATTTCACCACTTTCCAAATGTGATGCTATCACATCTTTAATAACTGACTCTAGCATTTTCCCCACTACCGATGTTAGGCTAATTGGTCTATAATTCCACGTTTTCTCTCTCCCTCCCTTTTTAAAAAGTGGGGTTACATTAGCTACCCTCCAGTCCTCAGGAACTACTCCAGAATCTAAAGAGTTTTGAAAAATTATCACTAATGCATCCACTATTTCTGAGGCTACTTCCTTAAGCACTCTGGGATGCAGCCTATCTGGCCCTGGGGATTTATCTGCCTTTAATCCATTTAATTTACCTAACACCACTTCCCGACTAACCTGGATTTCCCTCAGTTCCTCCATCTCATTAGACCACCGGTCCCCCGCTATTTCTGACAGACAGTTTATGTCTTCCTTAGTGAAGACAGAACCAAAGTATTTGTTCAATTGGTCTGCCATCTCCTTGTTCCCTATGATCAATTCACCTGTTTCCGACTGCAAGGGACCTACATTTGTCTTAACTAATCTTTTTCTTTTGACATATCTATAAAAGGTTTTGCAGTCAGTTTTTATGTTCCTTGCCAGTTTTCCCTCATAATCTATTCTCCCTTTCCTAATTAAGCCCTTTGTCCTCCTCTGCTGGACTCTGAATTTCTCCCAGTCCTCTGGTATGCTACTTTTTCTAGCTAATCTGTATGCTTCATCTTTTGTTTGAATACTATCCTTGATTTCCCTTGTTAGCCACGGATGCACTACCTTTCCTGGTTTGTTCTTTTGCCAAACTGGGATGAACACTTGTTGTAGTTCATCCATGCGACCTTTAAATGCCTTCCATTGCATGTCCACCGTCAACCCTTTCAGCATCAATCGCCAGTCTATCTTGGACAATTCACGCCTCATACTCTCAAAGTTACCTTTCTTTAAGTTCAGAACACTTGTTTCTGTATTGACTTTGTCACTCTCCATCCTAATGAAGAACTCTACCATATTATGATCACTCTTGCCCAAGGGGCCTCGCACAACAAGACTGCTAACTAACCCTTCCTCATTACTCAATACCCAGTCTAGAATGGCCTGTTCTCTTGTTGGTTCCTCAACATGTTGGTTTAGAAAACCATCTCTCAAACATTCCAAGAAATCCTCTTCCTCAGCACCCCTGCCAGTTTGGTTCACCCAATCTATATGTAGATTGAAGTCGCCCATTATAACTGCTGCACCTTTAGTGCACGCATTTCTAATTTCCTGCTTGATGCCATCCCCAACATCACTACTGCTGTTAGATGGCCTGTACACAACTCCCACTAGCGTTTTCTGCCCCTTAGTGTTTCGTAGCTCTACCCATATCGATTCCACTTCCTCCAAGCTAATGTCCTTCCTTTCCACTGCTTTAATCTCCTCTCTAACCAGTAACGCTACCCCACCTCCTTTTCCTTTCTGTCTATCCCGCCTGAATATAGAATATCCCTGGATGTTGAGCTCCCAACCTTGGTCACCCTGGAGCCATGTCTCCGTAATCCCAACTATATCATATTCATTAATAACTATCTCCACATTTAAAGCATCCACCTTATTACGTATACTCCTTGCATTGAGACACAAAACCTTCAGGCTTGTTTTTACAACTCTCTTACCCCTTATACAATTATGTTGAAAAGTGGCCCTTTTTGATTTTTGCCCTGGATTTGTCTGCCTGCCACTTTTACTTTTCACCTTGCTACCTGTTGCTTCTACCCTCATTTTACACCCCTCTGTCTCTCTGCTCCTGCTCCCATCCCCCTGCCACATTAGTTTAAATCCTCCCCGACAGCACTAGCAAACACTCCCCCTAGGACATTGGTTCCATTCCAGCTCAGGTGCAGACCGTCCTGTTTGTACTGGTCCCACCTCTCCCAGAACTGGTTCCAATGTCCTAAAATTTTGAATCCCTCCCCCTTGCACCATTTTTCAAGCCACGTATTCATCTGAAATATCCTCCTATTCCTACTCTGACTAGCACGTGGCACTGGTAGTAATCCAGAGATTATTACCTTTGAGGTCCTACTTTTAAGTTTATCTCCTAGCTCTCTAAATTCACCTTGTAGGACCTCATCCCGTAGCGAGAAGCCAGAGGATTGGGCAACTTTCAAAGGACAACAGAAGGTAACAAAAAGGGCAATACGGGGTGAAAAGATGAAGTACAAGGGTATAAGCTGGACAAGAATATAAAGAAGGATAGTAAAAACTTCTTTAGGTATGTTAAGAGGAAAAGATTAGTGAAGACAAATAAAGGCAGAAACAGGTAAAAATATTATGGGGAACAAGGAAATGGCAGAAGAGTTGAACTGGTACTTTGGTTCTGTCTTCACTAAGGAAGACACAAACAATCTCCCAGATGTACTTGAGGACAGAGGAACTGAAAGAAATTTGCATTAGATGAGAAATAATATTGGGTAGACTGATGGGGCTGAAGGCTGATAAATCCACAGGGCCTGATGGTCTGCATCCCAGGGTACTCAAGGATGTGGCTCTAGAAGTTGTGATCATTTTCCAATGTTCTATAGATTGCGGATCAGTTCCTGTGTATTGGAGGGTAACTAATATTATCCCACTTTTCAAGAAAGGAGCGCGAGAAAAAAACGGGGAATTATAGACCAGTTAGCCTGGCATCGGTGGTGGGGAAGATGCAGGAGTCATTTATTGAAGAATGTAATAACGGCGCATTTGGATAGCAGTAATAGGATCTGTCCAAGTCAGCATGGATTTATGAAGGGGAAATCCTGCTTGACTAATCTGCTGGAATATTTTGAGGATGTGACAAGTAAAATGGATGAAGGAGAGCCAGTGGATGTAGTAAATAAGGAACTGCAGGTGCTGGTTAATACTCAAAAAGACACAGTGCTGGAGTAACTCATCAGATCGTCTTATCGAGTTCACATCACAAGATTAGAAATTGTTCAGCCAGAGCTGAACACACTTCTCAGCATCTGCGTACAATGTGTCTTGCAGCTTCTTGTGTTTCTTGTGCCTGGTGGTGGAAAGATTGGTGGAAACAGGGCCGCAAAGTGAACGCTCTTCCCTTCATTCATCAGGTCAGACAACATCTCTGGAGAACATGCTGCACCCCCTGAGTTACTCCAGCACTTTGTGTCCTTTTGTTGAAAGAAATTGATGTACTTTATTATAAAATAATCCTCGAGAAACGTTTACAAATCAGTGCTCCAAATACTCCTTCGCTTTCTGCCATCCTGTAGCAATTCTTTCACAATACCTTTATTTACTTTAGAATATTTTGTTCAAAAAATAAATGTGATCATTTCAGGAAAGTTGTCCTGCAGCATGGAGGATATTTTTCCCTGTGAGGTGATGCAATGCTCTGAATCCATGAATAAGGGTAGACTGACATCTAGTGACAACTTTGAACATTTTAGTAAGCTTAACAAGTTTCCACCATCCAATAACAAGTCTGTTCGTTTGCAGTTGATGATTTATTTGAAAAATAAGCTCTTACATCAATAATAGTCTTCTTAACTACACGAGTGGGACAGCTGAAATAATTGTGATTGGGAGAACAAAAACAAGCCTTTCATCAGCTCAGTCCGCCTGGACCTACCTGATCTCCTGGTTGCCAAACACTTTAATTCCCCTTCCCTTTCTCACACTGAATCTTTCTGTCCTAGGCCTCCTCCATTGTCAGAGTGAAGCCAAACGCAAATTGGAGGAATAGCATCTCATATTTCGCTTGGGCAGCTTATGATCCAGGGGTATGAATATTGATCTCTCTAACTTCAAGTAACCCCTGCATTCCCTCACTCTCCTTCCCTCCCCCACCCAAGTGTCACCAGCTTCTGTTTTCACCTAGCTACAGCTAGCAATGGCCTGTTTCCTTTCTCATCGTTACTTTTTTGCATATCTTTAATTCATTTGTTCTAGATCTCTCTACAACATCGTCTATATTTCTCGTTTCCCTTTCCCGTGACTTTCAGTCTGAAGAAGAGTCTCGGCCCTAAACGTCACCCATTCCTTATTTCCAGAAATGCTGCCTGTGCCGCTGAGTTACTCCAGCATTTTGTGTCTTTCATCCCAGAGTCTGTACTGATGGTCAAATTGACAAAATGAGCCAGGCCTGAAGTTGGAATTTAAGAGAAAGGGTTGCTTTTTAATGAATGAAACGCTGGAGGAGTGTACCTGAGCAATAGCTGATAAGAATGTGCAGCACTCCTCCAGTTTGCCACATTTAAATAAAACCTACCCCCATTAACAGTAACTTCGGTTACAGTCAAAGCTGCTGACTTCAAATTTTAAGTATAAACTCTAAACATGGAGATCATTAAAATAAAAATCTAGCTTTTATTAGTCTGGGCAAACCCCCAATTTCACATGAAAATTGTATATGTCACATGAATCTGTCAGATTCGCATGAATCTGTTTCAAGATTCAGAGACTGTTTCTACCAGGCTGTTATCAGGAAACTGAACCACCCGACCAACAACCAGAGAGCAGGCCTGAGCTACTATCTACCTCACTGAAGACCCCCAGATTATCTTTAATGGATTTTACTGGACTTTATGTTGCACAAAACGTTATTCCCTTTATCATGTATCTATACACTGTGGACGGCTCGATTGTAATCATGTACAGTCTTTCCACTGATTGGTTAGCACCCAACAACAAGCTTTCCACGATACCTTGGTACATGTGACAATAAACTAAACGAAACTAAGCTAAACTAAACTAAATATTGTTGAACTTGCAGTATCTGAAGTGTGGACCAGTTCTGATTTGAAGTTCACATCCGGGATGAATACTAGTACTCAAGGTAAGATTCAAGTATGTTTTAATTGTCATATGTATCGGAACAGAACAATGAAATTCTTACTTGCAGAAACACAGCTAGTTTATAAACACAGTTCTCAATGGATAATACGATAAATAAACATTGAAAAAAGAAATTCAATAATTAAAAGACCCAATATAGTACAAAACAAACAATGCCTCAAGTCTCTAGTGTATCCAAGGCAGCTCGTAGTTCAGAATTTAGTTGGATTTTGGCGTGTTCAATATCGCCTACTGGTCATTGGGATGAAGCTGTTCTTGAATCTGGATGTTACAGTTTTCAGACCTATACTTTTTTCCTGATGGCAGGAGTGAAAGAGAACATGGCCAGGGTGTTGTTAGTCCTTGAAGATGCTGGCTGCCTTTTGAGACATCGCCTCCTATAGACGGTGGGGAGGTCAGCACTTGTGATGTAGTGGGCAGTGTTCATCAGAAGTGGCCTATGAAATATACTTCGGAATATGACTGCATTGTACTTCCAATAAATTATTTTTAACTGATGTAGAATTCTTTGCAAAGTCATCGCTCCATTCTGTAACTAATGTTTGCAGTATTAACTGCATTGTCATGCTTTTTTTTCCAGAAACTATTCATTTTTATTTTTATTGACCTAAGAATTCATTTAGCCAGAAATGTTTTTTTGTGTTTTCCTGAATGGAAGATTTTTTTTTTAGTTGATACATTTGCTAAGATTGGGCATCACCATCAAGGCCAGTGTTAATTGTCCATCCTCAATTACTTTGGAAATATTATAGCGAGATCACTTCTTGAATCGCTGCAGTCTTTCTGATGAAGATGCTTTTCCATTGCTGTTGGGGAGAGAATTCTAGATCTAGTGATGTTGAAACACTGGCAATATACTTCCAAAATCAGGAAAGTGGACATCCTGTTGAGGAACCTGCAAGTGACACAGTGGCGCAGCGGTAGAGTTGCTGCCTTGCAGCACCAGGAACCATGATTCAATCATGGCCATGGGTGCAGTCTGTACAGAGTTTGTATATTTTCCCCATGACCTGCATGGGTTTTCCCCGGGTGCTCTGGTTTCTCCCCACACTCCAAAGACATAAAGGTTTGTAGGTTAATTGGCTTGGTATAATTGTAAATTGTCGCTAGTGTGTGTAGGATAAAGTTGGTGTGCGGGGTTCGCTGGTCGGCATGGACTCGGTGGGCCGAAGGGCCTGTTTTTGCTGTATCTCTAAACACACTAAACTAACAGTGTTCCAGTATACCAGCTAACTTTGTCCTTCTTGATGGTAGAGGTTGTGCATTTGTGAGCTGCTGTTGGGTGGAGTTGAGGTAGTTTGTTGCATTTTGTAGATGGTGTGCCAGTGATGGAGGGCACAAATGCTTAGGGTGGTTCAAGATGTGCCAATCAAGCAGGCTGCTTTAACCTGGTTGGTATCTACATAGAAAATAGGTGCAGGAGTAGGCCATTCGGCCCTTCGAGCCTGCACCGCCATTCAATATGATCATGGCTGATCATCCAGCTCAGTAGCCTGTACCTGCCTTCTCTCCATACCCCCTGATCCCTTTAGCAAAAAGGGCCACATCTAACTCCCTCTTAAATATAGCCAATGAACTGGCCTCAACTACCTTCTGTGGCAGAGAATTCCACAGACTCACCACTCTCTGTGTGAAGAAATGTTTTCTCATCTCGGTCCTAAAAGACTTCCCCCTTATCCTTAAGCTGTGACCCCTGGTTCTGGACTCCCCCAACATCGGGAACAATCTTCCCGCATCTAGCCTCTTCAACCCCTTAAGAATTTTATATGTTTCTATAAGATCCCCCCTCAGTCTTCTAAATTCCAGAGAGTACAAGCCCAGTCTATCCAGTCTTTCCTCATATGAAAGTCCCGCCATCCCAGGGATTAATCTGGTGAACCTTCTCTGTACTCCCTCTAAGGCAAGAACGTATTTCCTCAGGTTAGGAGACCAAAACTGCTCACAATACTCCAGGTGCGGTCTCACCAAGGCCCTGTACATCTGCAGCAGAACCTCCCTGCTCCTAAACTCAAATCCTCTTGCTATGAATGCCAACATACCATTCGCTTTCTTCACTGCCTGCTGCACCTGCATGCTTGCTTTCAATGACTGGTGCACCATGACACCCAGGTCACGTTGCATCTCCCCTTCTCCCAATCGGTCACCATTCAGGTAATACTCTGCTTTCCTGTTCTTGCCGCCAAAGTGGATAACCTCACATTTATCCACATTATATTGCATCTGCCATGCATTTGCCCACTCTATGTTTCTATGTTTCTATGTTTCTATGACTCGGTGGGCCGAAGGGCCTGTTTCTGCTGTATCTCTAAACACACTAAACTAACAGTGTTCCAGTATACCAGCTAACTTTGTCCTTCTTGATGGTAGAGATTGTGCATTTGGGAGCTGCTGTTGGGTGGTAGCAGGTAGTTTGTTGCTCCTTCAGCTCCTTCAGTGTTGTTAGGGCTCCACTCATCAGTGGAGAGTGGTGCAAGGAAAAAATGGTTCATAAAGTTGAAAATAGTATAACAAAAATACAGAAGGGGAGACATTGGGCCAGTGACACACTTTTTTAATCTGATATACTGGGTGCTCTAAAGAGCAAGTACGCAAAGTTGCACAATAATGACCTATACCCTCTTGTGGTGGTTTAGGGTTAGGTTTATTATTGTTATGTGTACCGAGGGTACAGTGAAAAGCATTGTTTACCTTGCTATCCAATCAGATCAGATAATAGTACACGTAAATACAATCAAGTCAAACTCAAGTACAACAGAAAGAGCAAAGATACAGAGTGTAGAATATAGTTCTCAGCATTGCAGCACACCAGTTCCATCGACAACGTACACTGTCCTCAATGGGCTGGATTTGAATCAGACAGTGCCGAGGCATATGGAAGGACCATTTAGAAGCCTGATCTCAGTGAGGAAGAAGCTGTCCTGAGTCTGGTGAGGTGCACTTCTGGGTTTCTTTAACTTCTGCCCAACAGGAGCAGGCAGAAGAAGGAATGACCAGGGTGGGACATTTTTGATTATATTGACTGTTTTTCCAAGGCAGTGTGAAGTGTAGATGGAGTCAATGGTGGGGAGTCTGGTCTGTGTGATGACTGGGATATACAGTGCATTACACATTCTCCACATCTTGTTACATTACAGCCTTATTTTAAAATGGATTAAATTCTTTTTTTTTATCATCAATCTACACATAATACCCCATAATAAAAAAGCGAAAACAGGTGTTTAGAAATTTTTGCAAAGTAATTAAAAAGAAATTACTGAAATATCACATTTACATTAGTATTCAGACCCTTTACTCAGTACTTTGTTGAGGCACCTTTGGCTGCGATTACAGCCTCAAGTCTTCTTGGGTATGACGCTACAAGCTTCGCACACCTGTATTTGGGTAATTTCTCCCATTCTCTGCAGATCCTCTCAAGCTCTGTCAGGTTGGATGGGGAGCGTCGATGCACAGCTATTTTCAGGTCCCTCCAGAGATGTTCGATTGGATTCAAGTCTGGACTCTGGCTGGGCCACTCAAGGACGTTCACAGACTTGTCACGAAGCCACTCCTGCGTTGCCTTGACTGTGTGCTTAGGGTCGTTGTCCTGTTGGAAGGTGAACCTCTGCCCCAGTCTGAGGTCCAGAATGTTCTGGAGCAGGTTTTCATCAAGGATCTCTCTGTACTTTGCTCCGTTCATCTTTCCCTCGATCCTAACTAGTCTCCCAGTTCCAGCCGCTGAAAAACATCCCCACAGCATGATGCTGCCTCCACCATGCTTCACCATAGGTATGGTGCCAGGTTTCCTCCAGACGTGACGCTTGGCATTCAGGCCAAAGAGTTTAACCTTGGTTTCATCAGTCCAGAGAATCTTGTTTCTCATGGTCTGAGAGTCCTTTAGGTGCCTTTGGTCAAACTCCAAGTGGGCTGTCATGTGCCTTTTACTGAGGAGTGCCTTCTGTCTGGCCACTCTACCATAAAGGCCTGATTGGTGGAGTGCTGCAGATATAGTTGGGATCCAAGGAGAGATAGCTGAATGGACAGCAAATTGGCTTCATGGAAGGAAGCAGAGGTAATGGTGGAAGGTTGCTTCTCGAACTGGAGGCCTGACATAGTGGTGTGCCTCAGGGTTCGGTGCTGGACCTGTTACTGTTTGTCATCTACATCAATGATTTGGATGAGAACATACAGGGCAAGATAAGCAAGTTTGCTGATGATACAAAAGTGGGTGGTTTTGCAGATAGTGAAGATGGTTGTGAAAGATTGCAGTAGGATCTTGATCGATTGGCCAGGTGAGCTGAGGAATGGTTGATGGAATTTAATACAGAGAAATGTGCGGTGTTGCAAATTGGGTCATCTAACAAGGGCAAGACTTATACAGTGAATGGTGGGGCTCTGGGGAGTGTTGTAGAGCAGAGGGATCTAGGAGTGCAGGTGCATAGTTCCTTGAAGGTCGAGTCGCAGGTAGATAAGGTAGTCAAAAAGGCTTTTGGCACATTGGCCTTCATCAGTCAGAGTATTGAGTATAGAAGTTGGGAGGTCATGTTGCAGTTGTACAAGACCGTGAGAACGCATTTAGAGTACTGTGTTTAGTTCTGGAATCCATGTTATGGGAAAGATATTGTCAAGCTTGAAAAGGTTCAGAGAAGATTTACAAGGATGTTGGCAGGACTAGAGGGTCTGAGCTTTTGGGGGAGGTTAAGTAGGCTGGGTGTCTATTCCTTGGAGAGCAGGAGGATGACGGGAGATCTTTTTGTGGTGTATAAAATCATGAGAGGAATAGATCGGGTAGATGCACAGAGTCTCTTGCCCAGAGTAGAGGAATCAAGGACCAGAGGACATAGGTTTAAAGTCAAGGGAAAAACGATTTAATAGGAATCTGAAACGATAAAAGAAATCAGTTTCACACAAAGGATGGTGGGTGTATGGAACACGCTGCCAGAAGAGGTAGTTGGGGCTGGGACTATCACAACGTTTAAGAAACAGTTAGACAGGTACATGGATAGGACAGGTTTGGAGGAATATGGACCAAGTGCAGGCAGGTGGGACTAGTGTAGCTGGGACATGTTGGCCAGCGTGGGCAAGTTGGGCCGAAGGACCTGTTTCCACACTGTGTCACTCTATGACTATGACTGACAGTCAGGGGAGAGGGAAACTAGAACCTTTTCATATCTCTAGATTACTATTCTCCTGACTCTCCGTCTGAAGAAGGGTCTCGACCCAAAATGTCACCTGCTCCTTTTCTCCAGAGATGCAGCCTGACCCACTGAGTTACTCTCGTTTTGTGTCCATCTTTGGTGTAAACCAGCATCTCCAATTCCTTCCTACAGATTTTTTTAATTGTTCACTTCCAACTTATGCAGGAACTATATAAAGATTCCAGAGATGAGCAGGTATTATATAAAAGTTCTACTTTGGATTGCACACATGGATGAAGAAACTGATTATGATGTAAAGCATTTTCTTCTTCATTTTTCTTTTCTTTTCTTGTTTTTAATTGACTCTCTGCATCCATTTAGCCAGTTTGACTGATTTTTAATCACTCATAAATACAAGTTATTGCTCTCTCCCAGTAGGTGGTGTCAAGTGCTTGGTTTTGCAATGTTGCATAAACAGTTGCAGACTAAGACGGCCATTCAACTTTAAGGCCACACTTTGTAACCCAGGGAAAGAAATCAGTTTTCATGATTAGGCCTGGTGACTCTCATGAGGCCTGATCGGCAGTCTACTTGGAAAGGTACGTGGTCAGACAAAATCAAATACACAATCCAGCCTGGCAGAGCTAACATCTTCTTCTTGCATTTGAGGCAGCAGAAGTTATGAAGCTGCTTCTGCTTCTGCTGTCTCTGTTTGTTGTCATTCGCCTGACTGAGGTCAGTTGATGGGGCTCACCACGGGGAAGTCGACAACGTGAGCCCCAGAGCTAACATAAGGGAGCAGATATCTTGAGCTGAATTCACAGGTTCTGTTCTAATCAATGAGGCTCTGACTTCAGTGGTAAACCATGGATTTACAGATGTTGCAATAGGGGAATTAGCTTTCCAGTTCAATGAGCCCATGTTAGACTTCACTATCCAAGTGAGCAGAGATCTTATCACAGTTATCGCAGTTATCATCATTGACAAACACGGACTAGATTACATATGGTCCCATGGAAAGCCACAAAGTGCTGCAGTAACTCTGCAGATGAGGCAGCATCCCTGGAGAACATGGTATTGGGGGTAGGGTATTGACATGGATAGAGAATTGGTTGGCAGATAGGAAGCAAAGAGTAGGAATAAACGGGTCCTTTTCAGAATGGCAGGCAGTGACGAGTGGAGTGCCGCAAGGCTCATTGCAACTATTTACAATATATATTAATGATTTGGATGATGGAATTAGAAGTAACACTAGCAAGTTTGCAGATGACCCAAAGATGGGTAGCAGTGTGAACTTCGAAGAGGATGTTAGGAGGTTGCAGGGTGACTTGGACAGGTTGAGTGAGAGGGCAGATGCATGGCAGATGCAGTATATTGTAGATAAATGTGAGGTTATCCACTTTGGTACCAAAAACAAGGAGGCGGGTTATTATCTCAATGGTGTCAGATTAGGTAAAGGGGTAAGTGCCACAGAAGGCAATGGAGGCCAATTCACTGGATGAATTTAAAAGAGAGTTAGATAGAGCTCTAGGGGCTAGTGGAATCAAGGGATATGGGGAGAAGGCAGGCACAGGTTACTGATTGTGGATGATCAGGCATGATCACAATGAATGGCAGCACTGGCTCGAAGGGCCAAATGGCCCCCTCCTGCACCTATTTTCTATGTTTCTAACATGGATCGGTGATCTTTCTGGTCAGGATCCTTCTTTAGACAGATCTGGCCCACTGAGTTACTCCAGCCTTTTGTGTCTTTCCTTGGTAAACCAGCATCTGCAGTTCCTTGTTTGTATTTATGGTCCCATCATCCGTATAGACTGAACAGCTGGAGATCCAGCACTGAATGCAGCGGCATCCTAGTAATTATCAGCACCTGACCTTGACGTTACCAGTTTATTCCTACACGTTTTCTCACCAGTAACCATGCCTTGCTGCATGCCATCACATTACGTCCAATCTCTTGTTCTCTA
Organism: Rhinoraja longicauda; assembly: GCF_053455715.1. Taxonomy (NCBI): domain Eukaryota; kingdom Metazoa; phylum Chordata; class Chondrichthyes; order Rajiformes; family Arhynchobatidae; genus Rhinoraja; species Rhinoraja longicauda. Next base: position 47,513,419 of record NC_135955.1, on the reverse strand, counting down.
TTTTCATTTAATAATCTCGCATGTCATATCACCAATGACCTTCTGAAGTACAGCAGAACAATTGGATTGCCCTTATCTACTCTCCTGGTTACCACTGCAAAAATAAACTTTTAACAGGTTTGAGGAAGATGATTACCCTTTGGTGAATTCACATGTTCTCTGCCCATTCCTATTACTATTTTCCCACCAACACTCCTTATTCACTCAAGACTGTGCAGCTAAATACCAATGCAACTCAATTTACAAGTTTGCAGACGACACCACCGTAGCGGCTGGATATCCACCAATCTGCAGTAGGGAGGTTGGGGACAACATCAAACAGGAAATTAGGGAAGCGTGGTCGCAAAGGTACAGCAGTTATCATGGATGACTTTAATCTACATATCGATTGGGCCAACCAATCTGGTAGCAGCGCTGAGGAGGAGGATTGCCTGGAATGTACACGGGATGGTTTTTTAAACCAATATGTGGAAGAACCGACTAGAAGACAGGCCATCCTAGACTGGGTATTGTGTAATGAGGAATGATTAGTTTGCGATATTGTTGTGTAGAGCCCCTTGGGCAATAGTGACCATAATATGGTGGAATTCTTCATTAGGGTGGAAAGTGACAAGGTTAATTCAGAGACCAAGGTCCTGAACTTAAAGAAAGGAGATTTTGAAGGTATGAGATGGGAATTGGCTACGATAGACTGGCAAATTATATTTAAAGGGTTGACAGTGGAGATGCAATGACAAAGATTTAAAGTGCATGGATGAACTCCAAAAATTGGTCATCCCTGTCTGGCGAAAAAATAAAATGGGGAAGGAAGCTCAACCGTGGCTAACGAGGGAAATCAAGGATTGTGTTAAATCCAAGGAAAAGGCATATACATTGGCCAGAGGAAGCAGCAAACCGGAGGACTGGAAGAAATTTAGAACTCAACAGAGGATGATTAAGGGGTTAATTAAGAGGGGGGAAAAAAGAGCATGAAAGAAAGCTTGCGGGGAATATAAAAACTGACTCTAAAAGCTTCTTTAGATATGTAAAAAGGAAAAGCTTAGTGAAGACAAATGTAGGACCATTACAATCAGAGACATGTGAATTTATAATGGGAAATGAAGAAATGGCAGAGCAGTTAAACGAGTACTTTGGTTCTGTCTTCACTAAGGAAGCCACAAACAATCTCCCAGAAATACAAAGGGACTGAGGATCTAGTGGGACGGAGGAACTGAAGGGAATTCATATTAGTCAGGAAATGGTGTTCGGTAAACTGTAAAAGTGGGGGAGAGAGGGGGGGAGAGGGGGGGGGGGGAGAGGGGGGGGATAGGGGAGGGGGGTGGGGGGAGAGGGGAGGTGAAGGGGGGGGGAGTGGGGGAGGAGAGGGTGCTGCACCAATGCAGGAAGGTTTGGGCCCAACGGGTCCACTTGGTCAAGTACATTACTAAAACTCTCGGTTTGTTTGTGTGTATATGTTTATATGTTTATGTGTGTACCATGCCCTCTACACAGCCAAAACGGTACACGACAGTGCGACAATTAGAGGCTCACCCTACTCACCATTCCCCCGTCGTCTGAATAAACCCACTTTTGTTACTTTTTAAAAACAATTTACGTAATAAACTTTAATAAATGCGCTCTCCCCCACCCCCCCGGGGGACCAGCGGGAGGACCGGCGCCCATCCCGGCGTGCCCCGCACCTGAACTTCCTCCCGTGGTGCAGTGCGACGGCTGAGGATCAACAAGATGGCCGTCCGCGCCGCTCCCCGCCGATCGCAGCCGAGCTCCATGCCCGGCCTGCAGGAGAAATGGGGCCGAGCTCAGTCCCTTCTCCATGTCCACTCTCACCCACCCACGGCCCCGGGAGACACTTCGGCTCCATGTCCGGCCCGCAGGTGAGGCCCGCAGGAGAAACAGGGCCAAGGTCAGTGCATTTTCCATGTCCCCCCTTGCCCACCCACGGCCATGGAGGCACTCCCTGCCCAGCAACGAATCCACGGTTGGGCCGAGGGGGGGGGGGGGGGCAGGAGGGGGGAAAGAGGGAGGGAGGGGGGATGAGGGGAGGGAGAGGGGAGGGAGCGGGGAGGGAGCGGGGAGGGAGGGGGGATGGGGGGGATGGGGAAGGAGTGAAGGGGATGGGGAGCAGCTAGGGGGAGAGGGGATGGAGGGGATGGGGGAGGGGAGGAGGAGTGGGGGAGGAGGGGGTGGGGAGAGGAGGGGGAGAGAGGGGAGGAGGGGATGCTGCAACAATGCAGGAGAGGTTTCGACCCAACGGATCCACTTGGTCTGGTATGTTACCAAAACTCTCTGTAAGTCAGAGATTTGTATATTTATTTGACGATGCCTGTGATGTTACCGTATTTTTGTGCCCCCATCACACGATAGCATGACAATTTTAGGATCGCCTTTCTCACCTTTGTCCTGGGGACCCTTTCATCCAAGTTTCATTCAAATTGGTGTTATATTTTTAAAGTTAGAGAGATTTTAAAGTTTAAAAATTACCTTAAAAAAAATAATTCTTGCCATGTTCAGCGTGTGACATCACAATGGGACCCGCCAGAGTGATGTCCAATGTTGTGGGAGGGGGGGCTCACGATGACCGCCGAGGCCGGGAGCCGCCAGAGTGACGTCCCATGTGGGGGGAGCGCCACCCGTTAAAAAAAAAATCTTTAACATTTTCCTTCCATCCAATTCGAGGTCCAATTGGCCCGGGTCCCACGTGGGGCGCCGCCTATTTTTTAAAAAAATGCCTTCGATCCAGCTCGACGCCCGATTGGTCCGGGTCCCATGTGGGGGGGGGTCGCCACCCCCCCTGAAACAAACTGCCTTCTCCTTCAAGCTGCATGAGGCGGCGGCACAGGGTCCAACAAGATGGCCGTCATCGCCATTTGCCATCGCCACCACTGCCATTCGCGATTACCGCCGCCGTCGCCGTCGTTACCCGCCACTTGCCGCCAATCAACACTGCACGCATGGGGCACAGGTAAGTGGCCTCCGCCGCCAACGGATCCACAGATCGTTAGGTTTGCTGCACCCGTCACGACCCCGGGGGAAACTCCCCGCCCGCCACTGCGACGCGCCCATGGCCCCGACGGACGCTCCACGCCCGCCAATGGGTGCACAGACCGGGAGGGTTGCTGGGCCTGAAACGGTCCTGGGGGACACTCCCGTTGATCTGATACGTGAGATGGCCGCCGGATCCCCAACGGGTCCGAGCCTCCGCAGTTGGGGCCCGTTGATGTTGAGAGGGGATGGGGTGGGCGAGTGGGGGGGGGGGGGTTGGGGTGGGGGTTGGGGTGGGGGAGAGGTGAGAGCGGGGTCAGGGTGTGGAGATTGGGAGGGGGAGTGGAGTGGGGGAGGGGAAGGTGAGGTTTTGTGTCCAAGGCTCACCCTGGCTGCAGCGCTGGCGGCATGGGACCAAGGTGAGTAGCACCCTCTCCCCTTCCCTGTACCCCCTCACCCGCCCACGGCCCCGGGAGCCACTCCCCACCTGGCAACAGGCGTCGTCATTTGGAGAGGGTTGCCCCAGGAGAGGCCCAGCATCCAATGGGTCCACCTCAGTATAGTTGACTATAAATGTAAGTATATCTGTCGCAGTAGTATTGTTGGTGGAAGTGTAGACCAGTAGCTGGTTATCCAGCAGCAACTGACTCACCGCATGACACTCCAAAACCAAGCCACATGATACAATTCAAAGAATATGATGGAATACTGTATGTAACTAAATGACTGCAGCTCCAACAACATCCAGGACAAAGAGTCCCAAAGCTCAGCGTAAACATTCACTCACTCCATCACTGGCACACGGTGTCTCATTGACTGCCATCAATAAAGTGCTCTGCAATTACTTACCAAGGCTACTTCATTGGCACTTTTCAAACATGTCAAAGCTCTGCTACCTAGGAAGACATGGGCAGCAGCAGGTGCATGGCACTGCCATCATTGCATGTTTCCCTCAAAGCAGCATACCATCCTGGTTTGCAAATATATCACCATTTCTTCAATTATGCTGGCACTTCATTTTGCGAGAGAACCTGACCATATGTGTTTCACAAAGATGATTCACCTCCAACCTTCTCACAGGGAATTAGGAACAGGCAATAAATGTTGGCCTTGGCAGTAGCCAAGGTAGAGACAAAAGAGGAGCTGGCCAGCTGTATGGAGGGCAGAGATGTATGGTGCATCCATCACCGTGCCCGTCAGAAACCAGCACCACTGTGTCGCCAATGTTTTCAATGATTTTAAATTAAATTAAATTAAATTGGCAGCAACACCCAAATCATACAAGTATTTGTTGGAGGGATATTATGGTAATTCCCACCAAATGCTGATTGTCCTTCTTTTTCCCTCCCTTTATCCGTCCCTCCCTTTATCCGCCCCTCCCCTTATCCGCCCCTCCCCTTATCCGCCCCTCCCCTTATCCGTCCCTCCCCTTATCCGTCCCTCCCCTTATCCGACCCCCCCTTATCCGTCCCCCCCCTTATCCGTCCCCCCCTTATCCGTCCCCCCCTTTATCCGTCCCCCCCTTTATCCGTCCCCCCTTTATCCGTCCCCCCGTTTATCCGTCCCCCCTTTATCCGTCCCCCCTTTATCCGTCCCCCCCTTTATCCGTCCCCCCCTTTATCCGCCCCCCCCTTTATCCGTCCCCCCTTTATCCGTCCCCCCCTTTATCCGTCCCCCCCTTTATCCGTCCCCCCCGTTATCCGTCCCCCCCGTTATCCGTCCCCCCCTTTATCCGTCCCCCCCTTTATCCGTCCCCCCCTTTATCCGTCCCCCCCTTTATCCGTCCCCCCGTTATCCGTCCCCCCGTTATCCGTCCCCCCCGTTATCCGTCCCTCCCGTTATCCGTCCCCCCCTTTATCCGTCCCCCCCTTTATCCGTCCCTCCCTTTATCCGTCCCCCCCTTTATCCGTCCCCCCCTTTATCCGTCCCCCCGTTATCCGTCCCCCCCGTTATCCGTCCCTCCCGTTATCCGTCCCCCCCGTTATCCGTCCCTCCCGTTATCCGTCCCTCCCGTTATCCGTCCCTCCCTTTATCCGTCCCTCCCTTTAGCCGTCCCTCCCTTTAGCCGTCCCTCCCTTTATCCGTCCCTCCCTTTATCCGTCCCTCCCTTTAGCCCTCCCTCCCTTTGGCGGCGCGTCCAGACGCAGCGGCTTTGCGCTCCCACATTCGATGCAATCTGGAGCAGCCCAGCACCGAACGCGGCTGCGAGAAAACAGGAAAAAGTACAACCAGAAAACGTAACGTACTTACCTTCACCACGAAGAATTCCAGGGCGACAGCACGTCCTCACACAGCAACATCGCGCTCACGCGGTTGCAAACCACGCACGGAGCAGCCCAGTAGCGGTGGGAAAAACCCTACCTGCACCGGAATCCAGTCGAAGCCCGTGGCGGTGAGTACAGACCCAACGGCAGCGGCAGGTCCAAATCCAACGGCAGCGGCGGCAGGTCCCACGGCGGCGGCGGCAGGTCCAACGGCAGCAGCAGCAGGTCCAGGTCCAACAGCAGCAGCAGGTCCAGGTCCAACGGCAGGTCCAGGTCCAACGGCAGGTCCAGGTCCAACGGCAGCGGCAGGTCCAACGGCAGCGGCAGGTCCAACGGCGGCGGCAGTCCAGGTCAAACGGCAGCAGCAGCAGCGTGTCCCCCAAGGCACCGCAGCTCCCGGAAGGCGGATCGCACATGGAGCCGCATGGAGCTGCTCAACATCGGACACGGCTGCGGGAGACTGGCTGGTGAGTACCACAAAACCCTCACCAAAGTCCCGACGGAGCTTGGTAGAACAGGCCCCTGGACCACCACAACGGGGGGTTGGAGACGGAGCCAGCGCAGGGAGAGGAAGCAAAAACGTGGTCGGAGAGCGGGGGTGCAGGCCAGGCTAAAGAGGGCCCCACAAAGACAATCCTTACCAAGCATCTTTCTCGCCAATGTCCGGTCACTCTCCAACAAGCTGGATGAGGTAAGGCTGTGGATCAACACCCAGCGATCCCTGAAAAACTGCTGCGCGCTGATCTTCACGGAGACGTCGCTCAACGCGCTGGTCCCCGACGGGGCTGTGGAGCTAACAAACCGCTCACTACATCGTGCTGATAGAACAAAGGACTCCGGTAAGAGCAAGGGCGGTGGGCTCTGCATCTACATCAACAATGATTGGTGCACCAACCACTCCGCAATAGAGAGCTACTGCTCCCCAGACCTGGAGTACTTACTGCTCAAATGTAGGCCATTCTATCTGCCGCGGGAGTTTACGGTGGTCATCATCATGGCCGTATACATTCCCCCACAGGCTATTGCTAACCTAGCACTAGCACAGCTGCACTCGGCCATCAGTAAGCAGCAGGATGCCCACCCCAACGGTGCCTTCATTGTTGCAGGGGACTTCAATCAGGTCGACCTACGAGCCTCGCTCCACAAATTCCACAGCATGTGCAGTGCCCTACCAGGGGCTCAAACACACTGGACAAGGTGTACACCAATGTAAAGGACGCCTACAGAGCTCTCCCCTGCCCACCCCTGGGACAATCCGATCACCTCTCACTGTTTCTACTGCCCGCATACAAACCCCTCATCCGCAAGACCAAACCCACAATAAAGACGGTCAAAATATGGCCCGAGGATGCCACCCTACAACTCCAGGACTGCTTTGATCGCACCGACTGGGACCTGTTTGCACAACAGGCCACCTATGGTTCAGAGGTAGACTTGGAGGAATACGCATCCACTGTGCTCTCCTACATCAACTGCTGTGTGGAGAATGTCATGGAGGACAAGGAGATAAAGATGTTCCCAAACCGGAAACCCTGGATGAACAAGGAGGTACAGAACCTGCTGAGGGCACACAACAATGCCTTTAAATCTGGTGACACTTCAGCATACAGTATTGCCAGATCACACCTGAACAAAGGTATTAAAAGGGCCAAAGACACCCACAGGCAACGGGTGGAAGACCACTTCAACACCACGGACACCAGAAGCATGTGGCAGGGTGTCAGGGACATCACTGGCTACAAGAGCAGCCCTGCCTGCCCCCACAGCGATATGGCACTGACCAACGAGCTTAACACCTTCTTTGCCCGCTTTGAAACTGGGAAAAACCACCTTGAGTGAAAGAACCCCAGCCGAGGCGGTGGGACAGGTCTTGCAACTGAACACACAGGAGGTACAACGCGCTCTGCAAAGGGTCAACCCATGCAAGGCTGCAGGACCGGATGGAGTTCAAGGAAGGGTACTGAAGGACTGTGCTGAACAGCTGGCTGAGGTATTCACCAGGATCTTTAACCTGTCATTATCTCTAGCTACGGTCCCCAAGTGCCTGAAGTCGGCTATCATAGTTCCGGTGCCGAAAAAAGCAAAGATCTCCAACCTGAACGACTACCGCCCGGTTGCCCTAACGCCGATAGTCATGAAGTGCTTTGAGAGGCTGGTCCTCTCACACATCAAATCCAGCATCCCTGATTCACTGGACCCACATCAATTTGCATACAGGGCAAATAGATCCACAGAGGACGCCATCTCTCTGGCTCTTCACACTGTCCTGACTCACCTAGAGAGACAGGGCACGTACGTGAGGATGCTATTCATAGACTATAGCTCCGCCTTCAACACGGTCATCCCCACCAAGCTCATCTCCAGTTCCAATATCTAAAGGGGCTGCTCCTTGCTTTTTGGCTGCATTTTTCACCCACCATCCTCATCTTTGGACACCCTGTGCGTAGGGGAGAGGGTAGGGCCGAAGATGTCCTTGTTGGGTTGCTCCTGGGCCAGGCCAAGCTGGCCATCCGCGACTCACGGCGCCAGGCGGAAGAGGGCTCTGCCCGAGCCAGCTGCCTGCCCCTTTTCCGGGGTTACGTCCGTGCCAGGGTGGTGTTGGAGAGGGACTACGCGCTGTCCACGGGCACCCTGGAGGATTTCCGGGACCGCTGGGCACCGTGGGGGATTGGATGTATCCTGGATGGGGATTGTAATATAATTGTATAATAGTTTCAATAGGTATATTTGTTTGTATAATATTCTGGTGGTGGGTTCTGTTTTGGTTTTATTGTATTGTATATATTATTTTAATATTTAAATAAATATTTTTGATTAAAAAATTTTTTTTTTTTTTAAAAAGCAAAAAAAAAAAGTTCATCACCAAACTCAACCAGCTAGGCCTCAGCTCGTCATTATGTGACTGGATCCTGGACTTCCTGCTGGAACGACCGCAGGCAGTGAGAATGGGCCCGCACCTGTCCTCCACTATCACCCTGAGTACCGGCACACCACAGGGCTGTGTTCTGAGCCCCATGCTCTACTCCCTCTTCACACACGACTGTGTTCCTGCATTCGACACCAACACCATTGTCAAGTTTGCAGACGACACAACGGTGATTGGGCTCATCACCAACGGGGATGAAACAAACTATAGAGCGGAGGTGCAGAACCTGGCTCTTTACCACCTGGCGGAGGTGCAGAACTGGTGCTCGGATAACAACCTGTCCCTAAATACCACCAAGACCAAGGAGCTGATCATCAACTTCCGTAGGTCACATAATGGGGAATATGCCCCGATCTCTATCAACGGGGACAGTGTGGAGAGAGTGTCCAGCTTCAAGTTTCTGGGCACTCACATTTCGGAGGACCTAACATGGTCCAATAACACTGCTGCGCTGGTCAAGAAGGCACAACAAAGACTGTTCTACTTAAGAACACTGAAAAAGTCTGGTCTACCCCCAACAGCTGCTGACGACCTTCTACCGCTGCACCATAGAGAGCATCCTAACGCATGGCATCCCTGTGTGGTACCTCAGCTGCACGGAGGCAGAAAGGAAAGCTCTACAGCGGGTAGTCCATAGAACTCAGAGGGCCATCGGAACACAGCTACCAGACTTGGAGGGCATCTACAACACACGATGCCTCAGAAAAGCCACCAGCATCCACAAAGACTCTTCACACCCCTGCAACAGTCTGTTCGAACTCCTTCCATCGGGCAGACGATACAAGGCCTTCTACGCCCGCACCTCCAGACTCAGGAACAGCTTCATCCCCAGGGCCATAGCTGCTATGAACCGGTCCTGCTGAGCCGGATGGCCACAACGCATAGATCAACTTGCACTTTACCCTGTATAAAAAAAAAAACTGTCACAATTGTCTCGTTTCGTTGGGTTGCTGTTAATTACTTAAATTATTGCATCGTATGGGAGGCGCAATCCCAATCTCGTTGTACCCCTGGGTACAATGACAATAAAGATATATTGTATCGTATTGTATTGTATTTAGCCATCCCTCCCTTTAGCCATCCCTCCCTTTAGCCATCCCTCCCTTTAGCCATCCCTCCCTTTAGCCAGCCATCCCTCCCTCCCTCCCTCCCTCCCTCCCTCCCTCCCTCCCTCCCTCCCTCCCTCCCTCCCTCCCTCCCTCCCTCCCTCCCTCCCTCCCTCCCTCCCTCCCTCCCTCCCTCCCTCCCTCCCTCCCTCCTTCCCTCCTTCCCTCTCTCCCTCCCTCTCTCCCTCTCTCTCTCCCTCCCTCCCTCCCTCCCTCCCTCCCTCCCTCCCTCCCTCCCTCCCTCCATCCATCCATCCATCCATCCATCCATCAACTCTGTCCGTATGTAAGTGTTTGTGCGCACCATAACTTTGGTGCTTCGCACAGCCAAAACGGCACACCATAGTGCCACAATTCTTGCACCACGTTACTCACCATTATCCCGGGCATAATCTCTAATAACTCTCATTCAATTGAAGCTACATTTTTAAAGCTACAGACATTTTAAAGTTTAAAAATTCACTTTCTAACCTATTTCTGAAACTCCTCAGCGTATGACGTCACAATGCTCCACATTCGACGTCATTTGCTCCTCACTCGCCAAAACAAGATGGCCACCGGCAGCGCCGATGCCCACCCGCACTCAGTCGTTCCTCTCCCCTCTCCCCTTGCCTCTCCCCTCCCCTCTCCCCTCGTACCTCCCCCTCGCACCTCCCCCCTCTCCCCTCTCACCTCGCCTCTCCCCCGGCCCCGCCCCGGGAGAGACTCGCACGTCGGCAGTCAGCGTTAAGCGCACGGGCACTGGTAAGTGCCTTTCGCAGCCAACGGCTCCACGGAGGGGAGTGGGCATTTCGGCCGAGTGGGTGGAGGGGAGGGGAGCGGTAGGAGAAGGGTGGGGGTAGGGGGGGAGTGGGGGTGGGGGGAGGAGGGGAGAGTGGGGGTGGGGGGAGGAGGGGGAGTGTGGGGGTGGGGGAGAGAGTCAGGGAGAGTGGGGCTGGGGGGAGGGGGAGGAGGGGGTGGGGGGAGCAGTGGGGGAGGGGGGAAAGGGGGGCAGGGGAGCGTGGGGGGTGGGGAGGGGAGAGTGGGGTGAGGGGAGGGAGGTGGGGGTCAGGAGAGGGGGAGGGGGGGAATAGGGGTGCGGAGGGGGGAATGGGGGTGGAGGCAGGGCTGGGGGAGTGGGGGTGGGGGCAGGGGAGGGACAAGTGGGAGTGGGGTAGGGGGGATGGAGTGGGTCAGTGGGGGGAGGACGGGGATAAGGAGGATTGAGTGGGGGGGTTAAGGGTGCTACACTAACACAGGAGAGGCTTTGAGTCCAGGGCTCACTCAGTGACGACACCCTCTCCCCTTCCCTGTTCCCCCTCTATGAGGAATGGGCCCAACGGGTCCACTTGGTCGCGTTATTTACTAAAATCAAGAGTATATGGCCATTCTTTGAAGGGTTGCTCTATTGATATAGACATGTCTTGAAGCATTCTCTATCACATTATCTCAGAGTATAAAGTAAATTTTCACCACAACAAGACAGCTCACTGTATCAAGGGCAACTAGACGTAGCCCATAAATAGTGGCTTCGGTAGTGATGGCCTCAGTCTGAGAGTGAATAAAAAACAGAACTGTAGCTCTAATTGAGTGCAGCTATTTTTACTTAACATGCGGAGAGGTCATGCAGATGGACTTAGTTACCCAATATAACACTTTCATTTTCCCTGTCTGCAATACATTGTCTGTTTCAACCTATGCTCCAGACAATATAAACAAATATCACTGTGCAGGAAGGAACTGCAGATGCTGGTTTATACCGAAGATAGACACAAAATGCTGGAGTAACTCAGCGGGACAGGCAGCATCTCTGGAGAGAAGGAATGGGGGAGGAGAGGGTGCTGCACCAATGCAGGAGAGGTTTGGGCCCAACGGGTCCACTTGGTCTAGTTTAACCTAAGAATGTAGGAAATTAAAAGTTAGTCTTGGTAATGAAACTATAGCATTGTTTGAAAAAAACATCTCATTTACTAAGATCATCCAGGCTAGGAAATCTACCATCTTTACCCAGTCTGATCTATGTGTGACTCCAGGCTCACTGGTGTGGTTGATTCCTAACTGGCAACTGAGTTCAGGGGCAATTAGGATGGACAATAAATGCTAGTGATATGCATAAATAGAAAAAGATTGCCAAAACTTCTGCTTAATCTTACAGGACGCCCTATCCTGATTTTAATCACTTTAGAACATTTCCTGAAGGACATCCTGAACAGATATGAGAATATCTTCCTGCCTGATATTTTCCTGTTCAAGTTTCAAGTTCAAATCTATCAAAACAAATGCTTGTTTACCAATACGAGACTTTTTTAATGCAGTTTTTAAAATAAGATTTTATTTCTGGTTTGAAAGCTTGGAGCTGGCAATTATGAAAGAATATGCTTTGTCAGCTCACACAGGCAGAGACACAAAAACGCACACTCGCACAAAAAAACACATAGGTTGTTCTTCCAGATATGTTGATCAATAAAAGTGGACTCTCGTGGTGATCACAGGGTAAAATTCTTACCATCACCCACTGGTTGAAATCTGGAGAAGTATCCAATTGCCCGCTCCCTATTTCCCAGATACGTTCACACTCTCCTACATATGAAAACTCGCACTTATGTAATAATTCTGTACTCAGTCCATAGTGTAATCAAGGCAGTTTGTAATTTACACAACACTGTACGATCACTCAAGTTGACATTGGAAACAAGCGGGCGATAGCGGCGGTGCTTACCCAGAGGGCACACCTCGCAGAAAGTGCCCCAACGATGAGACAGAGTTGTAGTCGGCAATGGCGGCATGCTTACCCAGAAGTCCACATGTCACAGAAGTTGCCCAGGACGCAGCCGGATGCCGTTGAGACAGTTAATACTCTCAGTGATGGACACAAAGTGCTGGAGTAACTGAGGGGGTCAGGCAGCACCTCTGGAGAAAATGGATAGGTGACGTTTCAGGTTGGGTGGCTTCTTAGACACGCAGTTAGTTATTTTAGGCAGGGGATGGGGGTGGTGGTTCCGACTTACGTAAAATCTGACTTGCGTTAGTTTTCACAGTCTGAAGAAGGGTCTCGACCCAAAACGTCACCCATTCCTTCTCTCCAGAGATGCTGCCTGTCCCGCTAAGTTACTCCAGCTTTTGTATCTGCCTTCACATATGTCAGGGAGTGCCTGTACGTCACAATGTTACACATGAATGTAAAGCAATTCGCACACAATATGAGGCCTGATTGTCAAGTAGGTTTTGAGAACGTTGAAATGAAAACTAGACAAGTGCAACATTGGAAGTCTCTGATGGAGTCACCCAGAGGTCAAAGAATACAATACAATAGTACAACATCCTAAGAGTCCATTAGATTTGATACTTGTTAAAAAGAACCTTGGAATGGTAGAACATGCTTTCAACAATATCTCCATAGGTTAGTGTTTATTCTAATTGTTTTTAGTGCAGTAGGTATTTGGAAGAAAATATTCCACGTCAGGGTTGTGTTCTTAAGGCAAAACCTGCTCAGTGACATGAAAGGTGCTTAAATTTATCCCAATCTAGGCTTTCTCCGAAAATTAAGAGATATGCAATTATTTTGCCTATTGCTATCTTGACAGTCCATCAACATTAAGCTTCTGGTACACAGCTCCCTGAAAATGGCATTCCAGATAGATAGGGTGGTAAAGAAGGCTTTTGTTACATTGGCCTTCATCAGTCAGAGTATAGATGTTGAGATTTTATGTTACAGTTGAACAAGATGTTATTGAGGCCGCATTTGGAGTATTGTGTCCAGTTTTGGTCACCCTGCTATAGGAAGGAAGTCATTAAGCTGGAAAGAATGCAAAGAAGATTTACAAGGATGTTGCCAGGTCATGAGGGCCTGAGCGATATGGAAAGATTGCGCAGGCTAGGACTTTATTCCTTGGAGCACAGGATGTTAAAGAGGTGTGTACAGTAAAATCATGAGGGAAATAAATAGGATGAATGCACAGTCTTTTACCCAGGGTAGGGGTATCAAGAACCAGAGGACAGCAATCTGATGTGAGAAGGGCACGATCTAATAGGAACCCGAGGGACAACTATTGCACTTAGAGAGTGGTGAATATATGGAACGAGAGGAGTTAGTTGAGGTATATACTATATACTATATACTATAACAGCACATACCTCAGGACAAGTACATGGACATAACATTTCAGTTATGGGTCATTAGCAGGCAAATGGGACCAGTTAAGATGGGTATGGACAAGTTAGGCTGAAGGACCAATTTTCTGTGCTCATAAGTTCATATGTCATAGGAGCGGAATCAGGCCATTTGGCCCATCAAGTCTACTCCACCATTCAATCATGGCTAATCTATCTTTTCCTTGCAACCCCATTCTCCTGCCTTCTCCCCATAACGTCTGTCGCACTTACCAATCAAGAACCTATCAAGCACCATTTTAAAAATATTCAATGACTTGGCTTCCACTGCCATCATTGGTACCATTGCATGGACAGCACAGCTTTAAGCAAACGAACCACTGCCTTTATAGAGGGCAAATAAAGATGGTTATTAAATGCTGGCCATTCCAGTGTCACACAGTGACTAAACTAACAATTAGACTTAAGTCAAGCCCATTAATATCATTGTTGCTTCACAAAGAACTCTGCTTTCTTACCCTGGTATCACAAAATACACAAAAGTATAGTTAAGATATATGTAGTAAATATGAAATTATACATATATAATATGCATGTCAATCCATTTTCTCTTGGGTGGGCTAAGTTAAAATTGGCTATCATGCACAGAACATTGGGGCACTGGTACATGTGTGCCAAAAAATTTACCTAAGCAGGAGATAGTTGTGCATGGTCAGCCTTGAAAAAAAGCAATGTGAGTACGTGAGAAGGTTGTTAGAAAAAATGCCTTGTTGGAAATATTTATGCTTGACAAGAGTATAACCTTGTGCATCTTTAAACAAGCAAAAAATAGGTTTCCTCCCATGGTATGAATGGTGCGCCAAACAGGGTATGCCATCTAGGAGATCTACTAAAGGGTCTCGACCCGAAACATCACCCATTCCTTCTCTCCTGATATGCTGCCTGACTCGCTGAGTTACTCCAGTATTTTGTGAAAGCAAAGTCCCAAATCAGATACAGAGAGTTGACAAACATTTTCCAAAGTATAGTCCCAGGCAGAGATCAGAGATATTCCGATATTTCACAGAGGTATCAGTGGGATCAGTTACTAACTGACCAGGGACCTCATCAGACAAGAGGCACTGAGGAAGCTGGCAAAAACTATGACACTAACAAATGCAACTTGTTCTGGGTAGACAGGAGACCAGTTGTGGGACATTTTAAAGTTCTCATGCACATGGTGAAATCATATGATTTTTGTTAAACGTTAGTGGAAATAACGACTAGAATAAAAGACAAGCATCCACTGAATTCGTTATCAATGATGTCATTTTTTTGACAAATGTTATCTTGGAATGCCAGAGTCATCAGTTTTGAAATGTTCTCTGGAACACCAGTGATAACTCCCACAGGTTTCTTAGCTCTGCTGAACTGTATAACAATGTGATGGGAAACGATGTTCATTTGCTTCCTTTATGGATTCCATTTTAATTTTAAATATTAAATGGGGAAAAAAGCTAGTTCAGCTTAAAATATGAAATGGCTATGGGACGGTATAATTTGATAGAAATTGTGCAAATGTTCTTGGATGCCACTCTACAGGTGCGGACATTTGGTGGAAAACCTTGTTTGGCATTTTTAATAGCTTGAGATTATGGCAGTAGAGCGGAGAAAGTTGAAAGAAATTTTCCGTCTAAATGTCAACATACAGAATAACTGCCAGCAAGTTATTTGACCGTAGTATGCATCATAGCCAAGTGTGGTCTTATTCTCGTGTAAAATCGTAATAGATATTCAAAGTAATGCAAGTCTGGCTAAGGCAAATCAGTAGTCCAGTTTGCACGGTGCACAATTTTCTTTTTCAATGACTTTTGCCACATTTTCTTTTCTATCTCACCAACCACTCCAGGATAGAGATCTGAACTCTAGTTATCTCCTCTCTACACATACGGGTTGAGGCCAATTAACATTTGCTCCCCCACATTAAGATGAGATAACTCTGAACGAACTGTGAATTGAATCTGGGAAACTCTTTTGTTGGTTTTTGCTCAATATGTTGCTTGCTGGTTCCCATCCATCAAGAAGGTCAGATATATTTTATTTACAATGGTACTTTTAATTTCCAGCAATTTTCTGCTGTATCTGTTCTAACAGTAGGTGTAACAACTTTACTCTTTCATAGCACCTCAAGGTGAATAATGTTCCAAAATACTTCAGAGCAATGAATACATGCAAAGCAAACTAGAAAGGGAGCAGTTAAGAGATTTATTAAAGACTTGGTTGAAGAGATAGGTTTTGCAAGATTATAATGAGGTGAAGATATAATGTACTAATGAATTGCAAAGATTAGATCCTAGCTGAAGTAGTAATAACAATGACAAAAGCATTATTGGCCAGAATTGTTTTCAACCAGTTCTTATGAAAGGTCTTTGACTTGAAATGTTAACTTTTTAGAAACTTTTTCCCAGATGGTGCCAGACCTTTTAGACGTATCCAGCAATTTCTGTGTTTGTTTCAGATTTGGGCTTGGCAATATGTTTCAAGAATCGTTGCAATTAAATGGGTAATACTAGTATTTTTAATTCAATGTTTGGAGGGGTAGGTGGAGAACCAATATTAACCAGTGATGAACAGTGAGACCTCGCGTCAGACAGGATAAACAAGGAAGCATTTCCATAGGGAGCAAGATGGGATTTTGCAAGCAGGGGATGGTTGTATCTGAGGTGATGCAAATGTTAATGATGTTTCAGGACAGAAGCAACAGCGATAGGAGCCGAGGACGAGGGCAGCAATGTTTGTGAGTGAGAGAATATAGAGGTTGAAATAAAACAGTGGGGATATCAAAATTAGGGATGGACATTTGAGTTAACGTTCAGGCCACCACTTCCATGCCGACCTTTTTATCCAATTGCACTAATCCAACTTGAAAGCGTGAATGGAAAAAGAGAGAAACCAGTGGCCAGGGAGCAAAATTTGTAATGGAGCCAAAGATAATGAATATGGTCCCTCAGATGCTGACAAATCAAAACAATGCAGATGTTGAAAACCTGAAAATAAAACAGAGAATGATGCAATACATCCAGGACTGGTCATCAGAATCTAAGTAAAAAGTTTAGTTAACTGGTCATGGATACCAACAGTGCTTGAGTCAGATTGACCCAATGTCTGTAGATGATGTCAACAAGGGTAAACATGTAGAAGTGAGAAATGATAAATGCAAGGACTGAGTTTGACCTGTCTTTAATTCACCATAGGCCAGAGGAAAATGGTCTTTTCTGGAGGGGTACTGGCTATATCCAGATATGTGAGCTATCCCACAAGGTTTGGAGCTGGAAGATGCATTGGAGAAGAATGCCATGGTCGAATGCTACACATAGATTAAAGAAGAGGTGAAAAAGTAAAGCACAAAAGTAACATGTGATATAATTCAAAGCATTCTTTAAAGCTGTTTCACTGTTGTAAGAAAACTGGACTGGAGCAATTCAAGAAGAAGTTACACAAAAGACGGCCACAGAGCTAAGAGACCATGACGTGTTCAAGGGCATTGGAGAAGAAAGGGAGGTTTTTAGCCTGGGTGGTAATTGTAGAGAACAGAAGGGTTGAGTGCATCAGTAATCACATTTTCACCGAAACGCAAGTATTTACAGTAACTGTAAAATAATGTAATGGTAGTTGACTTTGTTGTTGGGTCCTTATTCAGTTCCTAACATTTTAAATATGTTGTAATCAATGTTATATTGATCGTTAATCTTGATATAAAGGGTGTTGATTCTGTCTGGGAATGTTAACCATTTGCACCTTATCAGAAAATGTATCTCCCTTGCAACAGTACTTAAGTACTTAAAAATAATAAAACATGTATTTAAGTCATTGCCTGCAATTGTGCAGAAATAATGTCAATCAGAACTTTTAAAAGAGAATTTGGGAAGGCACAAGATTTTTTTTTTAAATCTATATCTAACAGGGAAAGAGTAAGCAGATTACTTAAATAGAAGATAATATGGTAAAGAGAACGTAAAGATAATATGGACTCGATGGATTAAATAATCTCCTATGCTGTAATATTCTGTGATTTTATGATATGAGACATGGTGACAGTTTGCATGCTGTCGACCATTTAAGTACCTTAAACACTGTTCAGTGGTTTCAGTGGTAAGTGAAAGCACTCACTGTCCAGCCTGAATGTTACAAATTCTAATCCATGACATCCGAATTTTCTCCTGACAATGTGACATCCAATCAGATGTTGGCTGAAGTTATTCAATGTTGCCAAGTCAATAAGTAGAGATGAGCTATGATAATAGATGTGACATTATTTGCCAGGGCAGTGAGGGCACCAAAACTAAAGTGATTACGGAATATATAATTCACAGGTTTCCCAGTGCAGTGGGTGAGTGCATAACAGAAAATGCATCTCCACTTACATTTTTTGCTAATTATTTTCACTTCTCTAACGATTTCTCATTAGAGAGATGCCCTTTCAATATAACACCTACTTTAAAAGCAAAAATAATAGTTGCACTGTGTAAGCACGTCATTGTCATCAACATATCCACAATTCCCAAAGATGCGAATTTCTTAAACCCCAAAAATTGGAAAATATAATTGCAACAGACTGCTCACAGCGTTAACAAACTACAGGCTAACTGAATTTCATTAGTTCGTGCACATTTTTTTAAAACAAGGGAGATGGTATCTGCTGTTAATTGTGAAATTGTTACAACTACACTATCCCATAATTCTGTGTTCCATTACATAATCTGTGCCATTCTGATGTCCCAGTGGGTCGGGCAGCATCGCTGGAGAAAAGGAAGAGGTGATATTTCAGGTGGAGACCTTTCTTCAGACTGAGAGTCTATGAGTTTATCTTTAGTGTAAACCAGCATCTGCAGTTCCTTCCTAACCATTCTGATATCTGAATTCTTCAATTATGTCCAGTCAACATTTAGTATAAATAAACTGCTGGAGTTTGCCAACACACCACCTTTCAAATGTGTACTGAAGGCATTGGCTTGGTGACCTCACTGCCCAGGTAATATTAATTTCACAATACATCAGAAGATATGAACATCTCTGGAATCAAGATGGCCAATAGAGTAGAATCTGATGGCATTTTAAAAATGAAACATCTGCTGGAAGCAGACATAAGAGACTGTAGATGCTGGAATCATGAGCAATAAATAAACAGCTGGAGGAACTCAGTGTCAGGCGGTGTTTATGGAGCAAAATGGACATGTGACGGGACACTATTTGAAGAATGGAATAGAGGGGAGATAACTGGTTGAAAGAGTGTGGGACAAAAACTGGCAAGTGACAGGTAATCAAGGTAAGGAGAGGTTGATTGGCAGATGAATCAGAAAGGGAAGAGAAGGGTGGAGATTGGGGCTGACCAGTGCACTACAGGCACAGCCCCCCCCCCCCCCCTTGAAAGCGTTGATATGAAGCTCTGAAGGAAGGCAACATCCATCACCAAGGATCCCCACCATCTGGGTAAGGCCCTCTTTTCTCTGCTACTGTCTGGCAGGAGGTACAAAAACCTGAAGCCACACACCATCAGGTTCAGGAACAGCTACTTTCCTACAACTATCAGATTCTTGAACCGACCCACACAATAGAAGACTATGGACCACCTCTTGCACATCAATAAACTTGTTTTTTTCTATTGGGTTTTGTACCAATGTCTTTTTTTGTGCACGCTTTTTCTTTTTGCAGAACCTATGTGTAATTTATGTAAAATTTATGTTTTGTGTTTTGTCTGGGCCTTTGTGCCTGTGGCAAGCAAGATTTTCATTGTGTATCCCCCTCATCATCTCCACCTACACTTCACGCTGCCTCCGAAAATCAGCCAATATAATCAAGGACCCTGATATTTCTCCCTTCTTCTCTCTTCTGTTAGGCAGAAGATGCAAAAGATTAAAAGCAAATACCACCATAGTCAGGAGTTTCTTTCCTGCTGTTGCCAGACTTCTGAAGGGTCTTCTATAAATCATTCAATGATACTTTATTCTCATAAGCTTATTCTCAAAAGCTTAAGGTGTCGTCCTCATGTCCCAACCTACTTCATTGTGGCTTTTGCACTTTTTATTATCTGCACTTTCTCTGCAGCTGCAACACTGTAATGTTGTAATATAATCCGTGCTTTGTGCATGGCTTGATTGCATTCATGTAGGGTATGATTTGACTGAATAGCAGCAAAAAATGTTTTTCACTGTATCCTGGTACAAATAGCAACAATAAATTGCAGAGAATTATGGATGTAGCCCAGTCCATCATAAGGGCCCAGGTCCCCACCATTAACTTCATCTACACTTCGTGCTGCCTTGGAAAAGCAGTCAACATAATCAATGACCTTTCCCACCCCAGTCATTCCTTCCTTTCCTCCCTCCCGTCGGGCAGACGATATAAAAGCTTTAAAGTGCATACCACCAGACTCAGGGACATCTTTTTCCCCTCTGCCAAAGAACAGTCCCAATTTTCCAACCAACCTCATTGCAGACGTTGGACAATGCTTCCGTAAGTTAATGTACAGCTGATTCACTTCTATACTGTGGACATTGGATATTGTCTCTGGAATGGTTACGCCACCATGCTGAAAAACTATATTCTGCACTCTGGTATTTTTCTCTTCCCTCTATCTGTTGTACTTAGGTTTGGCTTGATTGTATTCATGTGTAATATTATTTGATTTGATTGCATTCAAAAGCTTTTCATATGTGATAGGAGCAGAATTCGGCCCATCAAATCCACTCTGTCATTCAATCATGGTTAATTTATCTCTTCCTCTTAACCCCATTCTCCTGCCTTCTGCCCATAACCCCTGATACCCATACAAATCAAGAATCAATCTCTGCCTCAACAATATACATCGACCTGGCCTCCACAGCCTTATATGGCAATGAATTCCACAGATTCACCACCCTCTGACTAAAGAAATTCCTCCTCATCTCCTTCCTAAAGGTTCTAGACTCTCCCACTAGTGGAAACATTCTCTCCACGTCCACTCTATCCAGGCCTTTCACTATTCAGTAAGTTTCACTGTATCTCAGTACACATGACAATAATAAACCTAATTCTAAACTTAAACCTAACACTACCTTGCAAGGCTGTGGACACATGCATGAAGCATGGAAACCCTCAGAACTTGCATTCATTCAATGCATCAAATCCCTTTTATAAATGATAATCAATGAGTGTTAACTTATTTCTAAATAAACGTGGCAAGTGTTTCAATTGAATGAAGTAACAAAGACAAGCCACTATCACCTTCTCAGTGCAACCAGGAATACAACATAGTACAGCACAAGAACAGTCCCTTTGGCCAACAATGTCTGTGCCAAACATGGTACCAAGACCATTACTTATCTGCCCGTGCATAATCCATGTCCCTCCATTCCCCGCATATCCATATGCCTATCCAAAAGTCTGTTAAATGCAAGGCAATCATCACCCTCTGTGTAAAAAACTTGCCCAGCTCACCTCTTTTAAACTTTTAAAGATTCAGACTGTCTACCCCATCTATGCTTCTGATAATTGTATATACTTCTGTCGGGTCTCCCCGCAACCTCCAACATTAAAAATAAACAATCCAAGTCTGTCCAATCTCCCTCTGTAGCTAATAGCTCTAATCCAGGCATCATTCTGATAAACCTTCTCTGCACCCTTTTCCAAGCCTCCACACCCTTTCTGTGATGAGGCAACTAGAACTTACATAGATACTTAGACATAGACAATAGGTGCAGGAGGCCATTCGGCCCTTCGAGCCAGCACCGCCATTCAATGTGATCATGGCTGATCATCCACACTCAGTACCCCGTGCCTGCCTTCTCCCCATATCCCTTGATTCTGCTAGCCCAAAGAGCTGTATCTAACTCTATTTTTAATGCATCCAGTGAATCAGGTCTCCACTGCCTTCTGAGGCAGAGAATTCCACAAATTCACAACTCTCTGGGTGAAAAAGGTTTTCCTCATCTCAGTTCTCAATGGCCCACCCCTTGTTTTTAAACTGTGGTCCCTGGTTCTAGACTTCCCCAACATCGGGAACGTTTCCTGCATCTAGCATGGCCAATCCTTTAATAATTTAATATGTTTCTTTAAGATCCCCTCTCATCCTTCTAAATTCCAGTGAATACAAGCCCAGTCACTCCAGTCTTTCATCATATGACAGTCCCGCCATCCCGGGAATTAACCTCGTGAACCTATGCTGCACTCCCTCAATAGCAAGAATGTCCTTCCTCAAATTAGGAGAGCAAAACTGCACACAATACTCCAGGTATGGTCTCACCAGGGCCCTGTACAACTGCAGAAGGACCTCTTTGCTTCTCTCCTCAAATCCTCTCATTATGAAGGCCAACATGCTATTAGCTTTCTTCACTGCCTGCTGTACCTGCATGCTTACTTTCAGTGAATGTACAAGGACACCCAGGTCTCGTTGTAATTTCCCCTTTTCCTAACCTGACACCATTCAGATAATAATCTACCTTCCTGTTCTTGCCACCAAAGTGGATAACCTCACATTTATCCACATTATACTGTATCTGCCATGCATCTGCCCACTCAACCAATCTGTCCAAGTCACCCTGCATCCTCATAGCATCCTCTTTACAGTTCACACTGCCACCCAGCTTCGTGTCATCTGCAAATTTGCTAATGTTACTTTTAATTCCTTCATCTAAATCATTTTAGCACGGTGGCGCAGCGGCAGAGTTGCTGCCTTACAGCGAATGCAGCGCCGGAGACTCAGGTTAGATCCTGACTACGGGCGCCGTCTGTACGGAGTTTGTACGTTCTCCCCGTGACCTGTGAGGGTTTTCTCCGAGATCTTCGGTTTCCTCCCACACTCCAAAGACATACAGGTATGTAGGTTAATTGGCTGGGCAAATGTAAAAATTGTCCCTAGTGTGTGTAGGATAGTGTTAATTTGAGGAAGGATATTCTTGCTATTGAGGGCGTGCAGCGTAGGTTCACTAGGTTAATTCCCGGAATGGCGGGACTGTCGTATGTTGAAAGGCTGGAGCAATTATGCTTGTATACACTGGAATTTAGAAGGATGAGGGGGGATCTTATTGAAACATATAAGATAATTAGGGGATTGGACACATTAGAGGCAGGAAACATGTTCCCAATGTTGGGGGAGTCCAGAACAAGGGGCCACAGTTTAAGAATAAGGGGTAGGCCATTTAGAACGGAGATGAGGAAGAACTTTTTCAGTCAGAGAGTGGTGAAGGTGTGGAATTCTCTGCCTCAGAAGGCAGTGGAGGCCAGTTCGTTGGATGCTTTCAAGAGAGAGCTGGATAGAGCTCTTAAGGATAGCGGAGTGAGGGGGTATGGGGAGAAGGCAGGAACGGGGTACTGATTGAGAGTGATCAGCCATGATCGCATTGAATGGCGGTGCTGGCTCGAAGGGCTGAATGGCCTACTCCTGCACCTATTGTCTATTGTCTATTGTCTATAATATGCGGGGATCGCTGGGCGGCGCGGACCCGGTGGGCCGCAGGGCCTGTTTCCGCGCTGTATCTCTAAATCTAAATTTAAAAAAATGTATATTGTAAATAGCTGCAGTCCCAGCACCGAGCCTTGCGGCACCTCACTAGTAACTGCCTGCCATTCTGATAGGGACCCGTTAATCCCTACTCTTTGTTTCCTGTCTGCCAACCAATTTTCTATCCATGTCAATACCCTATCCCCAATACCATGTGCTCTAATTTTGCCCACTAATGTCCTGTGTGGGACCTTATCAAAGGCTTTCTGAAAGTCCAGGTACACTACATCCACTGGCTCTCCCTTGTCCATTTTACTTGTTACATCCTCATAAAATTCCAGAAGATTAGTCAAGCATCATTTCCCCTTCATAAATCCATGCTAATTTGGACCGATCCTGTTACTACAATCCAAATGCGCCACGATTACATCTTTAATAATCGACTCCAGCATCTTCCCTACCACAGATGTCAGGCTAACTGGTCCATAATTTCCTGCTTTCTCTCTCCTCCTTTCTTAAAAGTGGGATAACATTAGATACCCTCCAATCCACAGGAACTGATCCTGAGTCTATAAAACATTACAAAATGATCACCTATGCATCCACGATTTCTAGAGCCACCTCCTTGAGTACCCTGGGGTGCAGACCATTAGGCCCTGGGGATTTATCAGGCTTC
The DNA here is from genome assembly GCF_053455715.1 of Rhinoraja longicauda. Lineage (NCBI taxonomy): Eukaryota > Metazoa > Chordata > Chondrichthyes > Rajiformes > Arhynchobatidae > Rhinoraja > Rhinoraja longicauda. The sequence goes on along the minus strand of NC_135955.1, from coordinate 47,489,919 downwards.
AGTCCCAACAGACTACCCAACACTATTTCCTCACTCATGTGAATTTTCTTCAGTTCCTCGATCACCCTAGGTCCTCTGCCCCTAGTACATCTGGGAGATTGTTTGTGTCTTCCTTAGTGAAGACAGAACCAAAGTACCTGTTCAACTCATCTGTCATTTCCTTGTTACCCCATAATAAATGTACCTGTTTCTGTCTTCAAGGGACCCACATTTGTCTTAACTAATTATTTCCTCTTCACATACCTAAAGAAGCTTTTACTATTCTCCTTTATATTCTTGACTAGCTTACATTCGTACCTCATCTTTTCTCCCCATATTGTCTTTTTAGTTACCTTCTGTTTATCTTTAAAAGTTGCCCAATCTTCTGGCTTCCTGCTCATCTTTGCTATGTGATACGTCTTCTCTTTTATTTTTATACTGTCCTTGACTTCCCTTGTCAGCCACGATCGCCTCTTACTCCCCTTAGAATCTTTCTTCCTCTTTGGAATGAAATGATCCTGCATCTTCTGGATTATTCCCACAAATACCTACCATTGCTGTTCCACCATCATCCCTGCTAGGGTCCCTTTCCAGTCAACTTTGGCCAGTTTTTTCCCTCATGCCTCCATAGTCCCCTTTGTTCAACTGCAATACTGACACTTCCGATTTTACCTTCTCCCTCTCACATTGCAGATTAAAACTTATCACATTATGGTCACTACCTCCTAATGGCTCCTTTACCTTGAGTTCCCTTATTAAATCTGGTTCATTACACCACACCAAATCCAAAATTGCCTTCTTCCTGGTAGGCTCCAGTACAAGCTGCTCTAAGAATCCATCTTGGAGGCACTCTGCAAACTCCCTTTCTTGGGGCCCAGTGCCAACCTGATTTTCCCAGTCTACCTGCATGTTGAAATCACCCATAACCACCGTAGCATTACCTTTGTTACATGCCAATTTTAACTCATGATGCAACTTGCACCCTATATCCAGGCTACTGTTTGGGGGCCTGTAGATAACTTCCATTAGGGTCTTTTTACCCTTACAATTTCTCAGTTCTATCCACAATGACTCTACATCTTCTGATTCTATGTCACCCCTCGCAAGGGACTGAATTTCATTCCTTACCAACAGAGCTACCCCACCCCCTCTGCCCACCTGTCTGTATTTTCAATAGGACGTATACCCCTGGATATTCAGTTCCCAGCTTCGATCCTCTTGCAGCCATGTCTCTGTAATTCCCACAACATCATACTTACCAATCTCTAACTGAGCCTCAAGCTCATCCACTTTATTTCTTACATTTCGCGCATTCATATATAACACTTTTAATTTGGTAATCACCTCCCCTCTCACACTGGTTCCTATTTCCTTACTTCACCCAATATTCCACATGTGGCCTATCCAAAGAGCTATAAAACTGCATAATGACTTTCTGACTCTTATACTCAATGCCGACCTATGAAAGCAAGCATATCATATGCCTCTTACCACTCTCTCTACTTGTGTTGCCACTTTCAGGGAGTTATGAACTTGGACCCCAAGATCCCACTGTACATCAATGCTGTTAAGGGTCATGCCATTAATTGAACATTTTTTCCTTACATTTCACTTCCCAAAGTGGAGCACCTCACACTTGCTCGAATTATACTGCATCTGCCATATCTCTGCCCATTTCTGTAGCTGATTTATATCTTGCTGTATATTTTGATAGCCTTTTTCATAGTCCACAACTATCTTGGTGTCATCTGCAACTTTACTAACCAACCTGCCTACATCCTAGTCATTTATACAAATATCACAAAGATCATGGGACGGCACGGTGGCGCAGCGGTAGAGTTGCTGCTTTACAGCAGTTACAGCGCCGGAGACCCTGGTTCGATCCCAACTGTGGATGCTGTCTGTACGGAGTTTCCACGTTCTCTCCGTGACCTACATGGTTTTTCTCCAAGATATTCGGTTTCCTCCCACACTCCAAAGACGTACAGGTATGTAGGTAAATTGGCTTGGTAAATGTAAAATGTAACATTTTTACTAGTGTGTAGGATAATGTTAATATGTGGGGATCGCTGGTCGGCGCAGACCCAGTGGGCCGAAGGGCCAATTTCCGCACTGTATCTCTAAAACTAGTGGTCCCAGTACAGATCCCTGCAAACCTCCACTGATCACAGAACTCCAGCCTGAATATTGTCCTTTCACCACAATCCTGTCTTCTATCAGTAAACCGGTTCCTAATCCATACAGCAAACTCATAGTTAATCCCTTGCATCTTAATCTTCTTGATCAGTCTACCATGGGAAACTTTATCTAAAATCCATGTGGATAACATCCACCACACTACCCTCATCGATCACCTTTGTCACTCACCGGCCTGTAATTAGCTGTATTGTCTCTATTTCCCAGTGTAAATAAAGGAACAACATTAGCTATTCTCCAGTCCTCCTGCAATCTCCTCTCTTGCCTCTCTCAATAACCCAGGATAAATTCCATCAGATCGAGGAGATTTATCTGTATTATTGCTCTTCAAATGCCCCAAAACCTCCTCCTTCTTAATCTCAAAATGCTCTTGCATATTATGTTCTCCACACTGATCTCACTGTCCTCTATGTCCTTTTCCATGGTGAAAGCAGATGCAAAGTACTTGTTTAGCACTTTGCCTCCATGACAGAATGGGGAGGAGTTGTACAGTTTGATAGCCACAGGGAAGAAGGATCTCCTGTGGCATTCTGTACTGCATCTTGGTAGAACCAGGCTTTTGCTGAACGTACTCCTCAGGTTGACCAGTGTGTCATGGAGGGGGTGAGCTGTATTGTCCAAGATGCTCCGCAGTTTGAGGAGCATCCTCCCCTCCAATTCCACCTCCCATGAATCCAACTCCAACTGCCCAGTACACGGCAGTGATGAAGATGGCACTGGCTACCACCGATTGGTAGAACATCTGCAGCTATCTCCCTCATGCTATAGGGGGGCCTATAGTACAATCCCATTAGAGCACTTGGACCTTTACTATTTCTAAGCTCTACCCTTATTGCCTCAGTGGACAAACCTTCCTGTATCTCCTCTCTGAGTGCCACCGTGATAGTCTCCCTGACCAGTTGCGCAACTCCTCCACTTTTTTTTACCTCCCTCTCGATCACGTCTGAAACATTGCAACCCTAGAGCATCAAGCAGCCAGACATGTCCCTCCTGCAACCATGTTTCCACAATGGCCACAGTATCATCCTCACTAAGCATCAATCCAAGCTCTAAGTTCATCTGCTTTCTCCACAATACTCCTTGCAATGAAATAAACAAACTTCAGCCCCTATGCTTTACCATATTCCATCACCTCTCCCTGCCTGTCCTTCCGTTGATTGTTGCTGGTCCTGACCTCAACCTTCCCATCAATCCTTCCATTTGCTGACCAACTTCTCTGGTTTCCACCCCCTTGCCTCTCAAGTTCAAACACTCCCAAATAGCATTAGCAAACCTCCCTGCAAGGATACTGGTTCCCCCTACTGTTCTAGTACAACCCGTCCCTCGTACAGGTCACCTCTGCCCCAGAGAGATCCTAATGGTCTAAAAATCTGAATCCCTAGCCCCTACACCAACTCCTGAGCCACGCATTCATCTGTCCTGTTTCCACCCTCACCAGCACGTGGCACCAGTCGTAATCTAGAGATTACTACCCTGGGGGTCCTGCTTTTTGATCTTCTGCCTAACTTCCTATCTTCACTTTGCAGGACCAAATCCCTTTTCCTACCCCTTGATAATGTTCTGAAACAGCTCAGACATCCTGGACCCTGACACCAGGGAGGCCACAGACCTGGAGTCATCTTTGCTGCCACAGAATCCCCTGTCTGTGCCCTAACTATCAAGTCTGCCATCACTATGGCTCTGCCTGAGTTTCCCCTACCCCGCTGTGCCTCAGAGTCAGGCTCGACAATGCACTTGTCAATGCAGGCCGGGACTGTTGCTGTTCTCCCCTGACTGATACAACGCCACTACAGTATTCAAAGGAGCATACTTGTTATCGAGGGGAATAGCCCCAGGGGATTCCTGCAGTTTCTGCCTACTCCTTTTCCTGGTGGTCACCCATCAACTTCCAGCCTGTACCGTAGACATGACCACCTCATTGTAACTCCTATCGATGACACTCTCGCACTCCCATATAATCCTGAGGTCACCCAGCTGTAGCTTCAGTTTCTAAACCCGGTCTATGAGGAGATGCAACTGAACATATTTACTACAGGTGTCGTCCCCAGGGGCACTGGAAATGCCCCTGACTTCCAATATCCTGTAGGAGGAGCATTCCGCTGTTCCAACTGCCACCTCTACAAACTAAGAAACTGGGAAGAATTACCCAAAAGAACAGACTGTACCTTAACCTGCTGTTACCCTTTACTCAGCTCTCCCGTCGAAGCCTCTGGAGCTCATGATCAGTAAATAGCCCATTTGACAGTAACTGTAGTCAGAGAACAAGCAAAATTATTTAAATATTAGTTATCATACTTTCACAGCTAGTTGAAGATAGGATAGCCTCTCTGTGAATACTGCAAAGTCAAGATAAATGGCCACATTTGGAAGCAAAAGTTACTTGCAAGAACTCAATATGGATTTAAACCAAAGTTTTTCCAAAGCAAGAATAGGTAAAAATGAAAACAAACAAATCCAATGCAAAGCTATAAGCAGAATGTGTAATTGAGCAATGGAGTGGGTACAACATTCAGCCATCTGTTTGATAACGAGAGGCAGATGGGGTAGATCATTTCGACCTTGCCCTTCAGCCAAGTCTTTTTTTGCAACAAAGCACCTTTATAATGTTCTTTAAATGGATGAATATGAAAACAACATCTCTGTTTTTAATCATGTTTGGGACATTAATTTCTTTTTTTTTTGCTATATTACATGAGGAATTTTAATTTATTGTATGTCTTTTCTTTAAAGTGCTATGAATGTTCCAAAAGTATTTAAATAAATTGCATAATTTGGTGTCATTACCTCTTTCTGTACCATATTTTGATTAAATATTATTTAAATGTTAAATATCACTTCCTTGTGCATCATTGGCAATATTTATTATGTTTTTTAGCAGTAAATGTACTTCTTGCTTAATAGAAATAAAGAACTTGCATTTATATATTATCTTTATACATTTGTAGTCTGAACATAACCTATTATGTGTTACAAGTAAGAATTTCATCGTTCCGTTTCAGTACATTTGACAATTAAACAATCCTGACTCTTTCTTGTCTATTGACTCCCAACAATTATGTGTAATCACTACTCTTTTATAGTCAAATATACAATCATTCTTTTCACAGCAAGAAATCACAAATATCAATAAAATAATGATCAATTAACCTTTGTTAATTTGTGCTGGCCAATGGGCAAATGCTTGCAAAGGCAGTAGGAGAGCACTTCTCGATTCCTTTGAATATTGCACTGAAATATTGCACTAGAAGTCTGCAGTAAGTCTACAAATCATATGAATGCCATTCAGCCTATCAAGTTGTTACCAGTTCCCTGGATGAGCAATCTGATTGCTCTGATTTCCTAGTATTTTCCTCATATTCTTGCAATATTTTTGCTTTCATATACTGACATCATTCCTTTTTGAAAGCCATTACTGAATTTTCTTACCCTTTCAGCCACTGTCTACCAGAACAAACAATTCACTGGGTTTCATGTTCCCTTTCTTCTATTGCCAATGTTAGTTTAGTTTAGTTTAGAGGTGCAGCATGGAAACAGGCCCTTTGGTCCACTGAGTCACACCGACCAACACCGACCGATCACCTGTATACAATCGCTATCCTACACACTTGGGACAATTTACAGAAGCCAATTAACCTATAACCTACCTATTCTTTGGAATGGGACACAAAACCAAAGTACATGCCGTCACAGGGAAAATGCACAAGCTCTGTACGAACAGCACTCGTCGTCAAGATTGAACCGGGATATCTGGTGCTGTAAGGCAGTAGCTCTACAGCTGCGCCACTGTGCCACCCTCATTAAAACGTAATCCTCTATTTTCTTACCGTTACAAATAGCTCTTTATTTACTTTCTGTACTTCTTTGTGATCTTTATTTACTTTCTGTAGTTCTTTGTGATCTTGATCACTTCCATTGAACCCCTTGAAGGATCTACTTAGCTTTCTCCCAGGCAGATCAATGAAGAATCACATAAACTGTGATGTTTACCCTTCTAGCTCTACCAGAGCCATTAATGTTGATACACCTGATTTCCATAACACAATTGGCTTGATGACAGGAAGCAGAGGTTGATGGTGGAAGGTTGTTTTGTGGACTGGAGACCCGGGACTGGTGGTGTGTCTCAGAGCACATTGTGGCTTGTCATTTATATAAATGATTTCGATGAGAATTTACAAGGCATGGTCAGTATGCTTGTAAATGGCACTATAATAGGTGGTATCATGAACAGTAGAGAAGGCTATCGAGAATTTCAACAGAATCTTGATCCGATAGGGAAATGGGCTGAGGAATAGCAAATAGAGTTAAGTGCAAGGTATTTCACTTTGGGTAGTTAAACCAGAGTGGGACCTTCACAGTGAATCATAGGGCTCTGGAAATGTTGTAGAACAAAGGGACCATACGGGTTAGGCAGCAATTCTAGAGAACATAGATAGATGACGCTTCAGGTCGGGACACTTCTTCAGACCTAAAGAACGTCCCAACCTAAAGCATCACCTATCTATGTTGTCTAGAGATGCAGCCTGACCTGCTGAGTTATGCCAGCTCTTTTTTTGTAAACCAGCATCTGCATTTCCTTGCGTGTGCACATACATATTTCCCTCAAAGTGGTGTCGCGGGTGACAGGGTGATGAAGAAGGCTTTTGGCACACGTGCCTTCATCAGTCAGGGTATTAGGTATAGAAGTTGGGACGTTATGTTACAGAGGGTTTGTTTCTCCTTTCTTAATGTACATCAGGGGATAGGAAAATGAAGAAAATACCCAAATGTTGCATGGAGACCTGTAGCTATTATGTATCAAAAAGTTGGCACATGCAGTGCCTGTAACAATCAGTTATGAAACTTGGCCGCTTGCTTCCTAACAAATAAGTTGTAATACTGACCAAGGCTGATGAGTGACATAGGACCATCAAACCATAGATTGGATGCTGGGCTGCTTTGTTATCTGTCAGCAGTTTTGTGTCTGAAACGAGGGTATCCTTTCATTTCATCTTTGTTTCTCTTCTTGGTAACTGACATCTTCAGCTTTCTGAAAAACACATGTGAGTTTTGATGCACTTTAAGGCTTTTCTAAAACATTTGAAGTTGGGTCTCCTATTATGAAACTTGCAGGGGCAATTGTCCTCTCCTTTTAATCCTGGTTTGCTTGTAATAGTCTCTTGCATAACTATTTGTTACGTAAATATGTTAATGGACTAATAATGTAAAAACTGCCCACCTCAATTTAATCTGCTCAGAATGCATTTACTTTACATCTCCAGCCATAGTTATAATTTAAATGCATCCTGATTCTGTATGAGCCTCACAATACACTAGGAACAAACACTCAAAAGTGCAAATTTTACCCTATTACACAATGAACCAGATGCATAATCCATCATTGTATTCAAACAGGTAAAAAAATCAAATTATCTTTCAGTCATTATTTTCAAGCCTGTTCTCCTTCTTACAAGAAGCTTTCAGCATGCAAGTGATTAGTATCTATAGTTTAGACATTGGTGCATTTCGTAATATCTCTGTGCGCTATCCAGGCTAATTTGTAGATTTTGTAGACTACTACAATAAGCACTCCAGGTTGTCTGCAGTATTAAATGGGTGCTATAGTTACAATCCTTTTAATCGTTGTCATTTTCAATCATTCATTTAGCAAATATTTCATGCAACACTCATATTTCATGCAAATATTTCACGCCAGTCTGCAGTTTGCAGCTCTTTAATGAGATGAGATGGACGGGGTTGACTGGGAGCAGCCTTCACACCCTTGCCGCCCCTCCCTCTCTGACTGAGCTGCGTGAGGCTGGGTCGGGGGGGAGCGCGGGAGCCGGGGTTGCGGGGATGCCGGGCAGCCAATGGTGTGGCGAGCGGCCCAGGCCACGTGAGGTCGATCCAGGGCGCTGAAGGTTGCAACAAAAAAAAAAAGCCGCCAATTCTGTGCTCGACGCCTCAGTGCGGCTGCAGGGACCGCGCCGGAGACAGGCAGGCAGTCCGGCCTCCCAGCAACAACCCCAAACTTTGTTACAACCCGCCGTCGACAAGTAGCAAATCTGCGAAGTAAGAGAGCAATTGATTACAATAACCAAAAACCCGCATCGAAATACCTGCTTCTTCGTCGGGAAGATGCCAAATGGAGCTGGGTCCAAGTCTTCAGCGGCGGCTGCGGCCGGAGTGGGAGTGGGAGTGGGAGTGGGCGACGGCGACTCTATTCTCAACGCCGGCAGTAACAATGTCAACGGCAGCTTCTCCAAAGCGTTAAACTCGGGCACGGTGTCGCCGGCATCGAAGAAGTCGCCTCGCCTGCCCAAGTGTGCCCGGTGCAGGAACCACGGCTACGTGTCGGCGCTGAAGGGGCACAAGAGGTTCTGCATGTGGAGAGAGTGCCAGTGCAAGAAGTGCAACTTGATCGCAGAGAGACAGCGAGTCATGGCAGCGCAGGTAATTGCGGCGGCGGGTGGATGGGTCGGGTTGGGTCGGGGGGCTCCGGCTCCCGGGCAGGAATGGGGGGACCTGCCGCAAATGCAATTTCTTCCTCCTTTCCATTCCATTCCGCAGGCGAGAAATGTCAGCGTTGGGCAATGACATCTGCATGCAGCACCCCGAGTCTGTTGACAGTGCGATTGTTGTCACAAGTGAAATCAAATATCGGTGGAAATGCAATCGTTGCATCCTTACGATGGGATAATTTCATAAATCTCGGTTATACAAAATTCTAAATCAATCGTGCATCTAAAATAAATCAACTTAATTGATAGAAAACGATTGCAAAATCATTCACGCTCTGATATCATATCTGAAGTTTGCACTTTGAAAGATTTTTAATTGTTCATAACTGCCAATGAAATATTCGCAACGAGCGTTTTCGTACGCATTTAAATTTGCATTCTCAAATATAGTTATAGCAATTAATGCATTCGAATTCAACTAACTTGATGCTGCAAAAAGATCTGCACACGATTGGTGTTTCATTAAAATTCTTACGATGGCGCTGAACACATCACTTCCACTTTTTGAATTTAAATGTTATAAATGAAAAGTTGGTATATTTGTATCCGGTCCTGGGGAAAAAAAACAGTGCGATTCCAGGATACTGTATTGTTAATTTCAGCGTGACTTGAAATGCATCTTTTGAATTGTATGTCAATTTGTGTTTACAAACATATACTGGAATGTTTGGATTTGCAAACTTAGTTTAATACGAATATGAAATTGAATTACTTTAGAATTGTATATGTGAAGATAGAAACTGCATAGGCACATTTGCAGTTTTGCCGCTGACGCCAAAATAAACGTATTTTCCATTGTTCCTACTTTGTTTTAATCCCTATTATTGATTGTGTAGTATTAGATGGGACGATATATTCGGATATATTCATCATTAATTATCTTTCATGAGCGCTCCAGAAAAAAAGGAACGTTAAATATTTGTTGCAGCTAAATTAGTTTGTCCAAAGCGAAACAGATGTGTGTTTTTTTCTGTTTTAGTTATTAATTTATTCAAAGTTGTTGTTTACAGACTCTGAATATAATTTAAAATACAACCATTTGCAAGTGGAACTAATAGATAAGACCGACTCCTTTTCAGCCACGGGCCATAACAGTATATATATTTACAAGCCCGTGATCAGACGTTTGCTTTCTCTCGCCGGAGATGAACTGGCTGTTTTCACTTCTAGGTTGCCCTCAGGAGACAGCAGGCTCAAGAGGAGGAACTGGGCATCAGCCGACCCATTCCCCTGCCCGGAGCCGCCGAACTGCTCATCAAGCGTGAGAATGCAACTCCCAACAGCTCGTGTGCGCTGGGCACCGGGGGAGCGGGCTTGTCGTCGAACCCCAGCACGCCGGTCACTTCCTCAGGTAAATAAATGCAAAGCAAGCTGGGGCCCGGGGTTTTGCAGTAAGTGGCAAAACCGTGCAATCAATGCGTATCGTTTTCAAACGGAAGAATATGGGTTGAACTTGGTGTGAGATTTGCACATTCGTGCTGTGCCGATAAGAGACTTTCCTGCACTATTGTCCAATTATTCTGCTTTAAAATGCAAAAAAAAGAGTGGATGACCAAAAGGCAAAAAAGATCGATGCAGGTTGATATCTTGAACCAAGTTACAATTAATAATTGAAAATGAAACAAACTATGTTTTATATGTTTACATTGGATATTCTAATAAATATTATTAAGGCCAGTGTTTTTACAGGAATTCCAACCAGAACACTTAATATGGGTATTTTCTTTAGCCCATCGTAAATATGTTGGAATTATTATTCACTTTTACACATTTTCTATATTTCGAGGAAATTATATTTTCTAAATGATTTGTAAAAAATGAAACTACTAATATTTTAATTGGAAAAATATGGCAGCAACCCCTCTCTTTTATTGGGAGTGTTGGAACCGCTCAGTGCTTTGTTGGAAGAATGATGGAACCATTCGTCCTATCACGGAAATACTGATTTCCAACTTTCTGAAATAAGTAACTTACCCACTTATTTTGAGATCCTTTAAATGACCCGTGGCAATATTTAGACATGTACAATCGAATGTTGCGACAGGAATATTTTTCTGATGTCTCACTGGTCATTTTAAGGATATATTTAGAAATATGCTTATAGCATTTTGTTAGACTGGAGTGTAGGAAAATAACTGCAGATGCTGGTACAAATCGAAGGTATCACAAAATGCTGGAGTAACTCAGCAGGTCAGGCAGCATCTAGGAGAGGGAATGGGTGATGTTTCGGGTCAAGACCCTTCTTCAGACTGATCTTGTTAGACTGGAGGATCGTTCAATAACTGCAACTATTTTAAATATTTGTTATATGGCTGAGCTAAGATACTCTTGATACTATAAAATAAAATGTTGCTGGACACTAACATAGTTCACATCTGAAATTTATGGTGATTTTATGTTAAATTTATTCATCTGAAATGGTTACCAGACAGATCGGCAGTTAGGTTATTTCCTTTCGGTTAATTTCCTGCAGTTGCCCGTTCTCTGTTAATAAGGGCAGTAGCTTCTAAATAATTTACAAAGGATTGCAAGCGGTACCACTGCTATTTTAAAACTAAGATTGATGCAACAGTAACATTGCCAAAGTGTTGAATGAATGATTCCATCCAGCTCCAATTATTTGTAATTACTCTGTGCAATGTGAACACTGCTTGCAGTAGTGTTATAGTTGTAATAGAAATGGAGCCATTGATCCTTGAGAACCAAATGACATTCTGACATTCTTTTATTCAGAGTTTAGTTTTTAAAATTGCGAGTGATATTCATTTTTTCTCTCCAAATGTCTTAGTTTTCTTTGGTTTTGCAGCAGATAGTAGGCAGCAAAACTGTGCCTTGATTTCAACCGTCATGCTTATTCTTGGTATACAAGAGACTGGATGCTGGGGTCATGAGTAAATAACTCAGTCATTATTATGTGAGGGACTCAGCAGATGTGGCAGAATCTGGAGGGAAAGAGACAGGCGACATCTCGGAACAGGACCCCTCTTCAAGTCCGTCTGTCCCGCAGTGTCCATCCAACGGGTTGTTTTTTGCTCATTATTTTTATCCTGTTGTGCAAATTGGATTCTGGATCTTGTCAAGGTGGGTTTTCCCAGGAAGAGATATTAAGCAGTCTGGACCTGTATTCTGGTATTTCGAAGAATTAGGGGTGGTATTGTTGAAACATGCAAAATCTTCATGATAGAATAGATGCAGGGATGAAGTCTAACCTGTTTGGAGTACCTGAACCAAGTGTCACAGGTTGGATGCCCATTCAGGACTTGAGTGACAAGATTTTTCTTCACCTGGAGGCTAATAGCTCTTTGGAGCAATCAAACCAGGGGGTCAGTGGAAGTTCTATTGCTCAGTTTATTCAAGATGGACATCAATAGTTTTTTTAGATGTTGAATAAATGATGGGTCACGGAGTTAGTACAGCAAAGTAATGCTGAGATTCAAGATCATTCATGGTCTTGCTATGTCATGGGGCAGATGTGAATCGTCTATTCCTTCAATATCTTAGTATGTTCTAATTTATCCACTTTCGCTTGAAGAGTGACGTGGTGAGAATTTTGTTCAAATAGCAAGATGGTTGAAGTTTGAGGCTTGTTAGTTTAGTAGCTTGAAGAAGCATGCTGTTGTAGTTTTGATCTGGGTCTTGTGTTTATGCAAAGTTTAGTAATTTGAAATGGTATCCTTATTACCAGTCAATTTTAGAACCATAACTTTAACAATGGGAAAGAATGGAATATTTCTTGGAATATATATTGATTTAGTATTTTATATTTTGATTTAGTATTTTATTTTATATTAATACTTTTTCCTTTAATAAAGAACCTTACCAAGAGTGCACTTTTTAATGGAGTAGTTTTTCTATTGTATTTGGAACAAACCAATCCCAATTTTATATTAGGTAAAATGTGTGTTTTACTGCAATTATAAATCATATTCATCAGGTTGCACATATATTATTTCAGCTATTTTTGCAATGATATTTGCAAACGAAAGAATATGGATTATAATTAAAATACTAGAAAATCAGCATGAAGCTATTAAAACAATCTGTAAAATTAATTCAACCATATTATTAATGTATAATTATAAAATATGTTATTTAAATGGAAAGATATTGTGCTTTATCAAACAGGAAAGGGAGTCTTTTCCTTGAGTTTTGAAAATAAGTCCTTTTTCTTACCATGTAAACAAAATGCCACAGAATTATTATCCTATGCTCCATCTAAATATATTAAATAGGAGATAAATTGTGCTGTTTATTAATTAAATATTATCTCTTTCCTATGGTGTTGAAGCTGCAGTTTCCGTTCCTTTGATATTACTATTACGTCTACGCAGGTGCATGTTCACAATGGACTTATACAGAAGCAATTGCTAAATTTAAATTACTACAGGAATTAGTTGAATGCTGCCTACTGCAAAAAAAAAAAAAGTATAATTTCAGTAAGTCAGGATAAGGCTGATTTTTTTTTAGACCTTTGGCATTAATTCTAAAATTACTGGACTGCCAGATTTGAAGGCAGTTTCTTTTATTTCACCAACTACAGATAAATTATTGGTTGTATTATAACCCTTGTATTTTCCAGTGAAGGCATTTCACATACACTGTGTATTAATTGTCCATTCCATAATTGCATCTGAGAAAAGTAAAAGGAACAGGCTCAAAATAAAATTGCCCAGATGAACTTCACATTTGGAAAAAAAAATCACATGTATTATTATTACCAAGAAGTAATTTCAGTTCATCACTCTATCATTGATAAATCAATTAATGTTTGGTATTTCAGAATTCACAATGTTGTTCGGATGCCTCAATATGATTATTTCCTGCTCATCAGTGTTCATTATTCTCGGCTTAATTAAACTTGACCTCCAAGTTCAGCAGATTCAGACATGTGTTGTTTAGCATTCCAGTTTAGGGCCATTCTTTGGAAAGTGAACCAAAATGTCACACACATGACCAGGCGTCATCACATAAATAATACTTAAAAAAATTATTGTAAGAGATTAATCTTATTCATTGCTATTTTCCTACCTACAGAACAATATGCATGTTTTTTTTTAAATTCGCAGTTTGTAAGATAAAACTGAGTTATGAAAACAATGCTTCCGTGTGAGATCACACACGTGAGATTTTAAAGTTGAAAACATTTAATTTCTAAACACATTTATTCAAAGTGTGACGTCACCATAGGGCATGCACGGCCTCTCTCCTCATTTGCACAAACAAGATGGATGCCGTTAGCGGAGCCGCCCGCCCGCAATCAGGGGCTCCCCTCTCCTCACTCTCCCCACTCTCCCACACCCGGGGGACACTCTGAGCAGGAGGGAGATGGTCGGACTGATGGTCCACTCTTCCTTCAACCCACGGCGTCCTCGAGTCCGCCCGGGCCCAGCGCGCCGCCCATTACCACACACAAGCTGCAGCAGGCAGCTTCTTCTCCCCATTCAGCGGCGGCTGCCACCAATGGCCCCGTCGCGACTTCAGAAAGATGGTGGCCCGCTCTCCTCCTACTCCTCACGCTCCGCCATGTGAGCGCCTCCTACCGCGCCTCTCTCCTCTTGCCCCTCGCTTCTCTCCTCTCCCCACTCTCCCAGACCCGCCGCCGCCCGCCTCGAGTAGTCCGGCGCTTCCTCCTCCCTGCACGCTCGGTAAGTGGCTTCGCCGCCAACGGCTCCACGGAGGGGAGTGGACGTGGGGGCCGAGTGGGTGGGAGGAAGGGTGGGGGTAGGATGGGGGGGTGAGGGTGGGGGGAGGAGATAGTGGGGGAGACGGGGTTGGGGGAGGAGAGAGGGGGGTGGTGGCGAAAGGGCGGGTGGGGGAGAGTGGGGTTGGGGGAGGAGAAAGGGGGTGGGGGAGGAGTGGGGGAAAGGGGGTGGTGGGGAGGAGAGAGTGGGGGGGAGGGGGTGGGTGGGAGGAGAGGGGGTGGGAAGGGAGAGTGGGGGTGGGATGGAGAGTAGGACTGGGGAGGGGATGGTGGTGGGGGGGAGGGGGTTGGTGGTGGGGGGAAGAGGGACAGGGAAGAGGGGAGAGTGGGACTGGCGAGGGAGGGAAAGGGGGGAAGACGGGTGGGGGGAAGGGGACAGAGAGTAAAAGGGGAGGGTGGGGGAGGAGAGACAGGGTGTGGGGGAGGAGAGACAGGGTGTGGGGGGAAGGGTGGTGGTGGTGGGGGGATCAGGGGGGAGGCGGGACAGTGAGAATGGGGGTGGGGCGAGTGGGTGGAGGGGAGGGTGGGGGGAGGAGAGAGGCGGGGGTGGAGGAGAGAGGGGTGTGGAGAGTGAGTGGGGCTGGGGAAGGAGAGAATGGAGGGGTAGGGAGGGTGGGGGGACGAGAGAGTGGGGGAAAGGGGGGTGGGTGAGGGGCTGGGGAGGAGAGAATGGGGGGAGGGGAAAGGGGGGTGGTGGGGAAAGGGGTGGGGAGGAGTGAAGAGTGGGGGTGGGGAGGAGGAGGGGTGGAGGGAAGGGGACAGCAGGGGTGGGGGGGAGGGGAAATGGTGGTGGGGGGATGAGATAGTGGGGGTGGGGGGAAGGGGACAGTGGGGGTCAGGGAAGGAGGGGGGGTGATAAGGGGGACTGAGTGGGGGGTTGAGGATGCTACACCAATACAGGAGAGGCTTTGGGTCCAGGGCTCCTCAGTCACACCCTCTCCCCTTCCCTGTCCCCCCTCTATGAGGAATGGGCCCAACTTGGTCTAGTAACATATAAAATTTTCACTTGTTAAACTTCGACATATATAAGTCATATATGCAGTACAACAATTTACCTGTAATGCTTTCAGAATTAGAAGCGATGTATTCCACAATTTTTCACATTTTCGGTCACACACGTGACTTAGAATGGCCCTATATCTGATCGGCTTATTCGCCCTAAAAGCTTAATGCAGAACAATGTTTTTTTGGGATGATTTTTAATTCTCTGTGTTTTCTTTGCATATTTCATCAGTATTTGACACTGTTGATATGTTTATTGTGCAGCTAGTTGAGCCAGGGACTGTTATATTATCATTAAGGTAGTTTTTTTAGAGGGCGATAGATGGAGGGGACCAAGTTCAAAACAAAGAATTGGGATGCAATTGCAGTCAGTGTGAGAATTGTTCTATTGTTTATCATGCTTGAAGTTTCTCTGGCAAGTGGAACAGAAATGTTATTTTTAACTAATTTAAGTGGTTAATTGTATAAGCTGTCTTTATACAATTGTATAAGCCAGTCTATCACATAATCACAATTTTACATTTTTAAAGAGTGGGCCAAAAGAGATTAATTGTTTTTAATTTTTGGTCTTGGAGAAAGTTTTTCGGTTGTTATTTTTGCCTATTTAAAAAAAACTTGAAATGTATTTATCAATTTTTCCTCTTTTTTCCCCCCTGTAAATTGAAAATGGAACTAAAATTGGAAATTACAGTATTAATACATGCAAATTTAAACACTGCTTCCTGCTTTTTTTTTAGTATTTTGTTTATTTCCCCCCAAGTTGCCCTAATCATGGCACTTTTTCTGCAAAAAATGTGTTTTGGAGTGTGGTTTGTTCACAATATCCACATTTTCAAGGTTACACTCTTAAAGCAAAATACATGGATGATATAAAATAAAACATCAATTCTTAATTTTACTAGTATTATTATGCAAAAATATCTTTTTGGAACGCATGTTTTTTACCATTGATTAAAATGGAATAGTTCTTTTTTTCACATTCAGCCAAACAGCATCCTTTCAAATAATGTTAATGAGCGATTCTGACATCGAGTAGCCAAATGGAAAATAGTGATCACTAAATGTTTTGTTTCAGAAGATGCAGTGCTTTATCTTTATACTTTGGGCAGCCCTCAAGATATCAAATCATTTTCTGAAAATGAACACAGCCAAACAGTTTAAAAAATGCTCTTTTAGACATTCAAATCCAATTTGTGCTTTGATTTCTCTCTTAACATTTGATATCCAATGCACACATTGAGTTCATTTTATTTTCATCTACTTCGGTAAAGATTTAGTTACAAAGCCCTGTGAAAAGGTATCACACACCATTTTAGGTAATGGAAATAATCAGTTTCAAAGAGAAAATCCATTGTTCTTTTTGAAATGTTAAAGGAAGTCTCATCATGTTAGTACAGAGCAACAACCTTATCCTGTAAGAAAGACAAGGAGTCAAGGTTCCATAATCCAGTACCTCTTGTTCAAGTCCATTGTCCTCAGTTGCTGCAGAACACAAGGCCAGCAGCAGCTTGTGCACATTTGCATAAGCAACTCTGTCTCCAGCAGAATAGTCTTAAGGATTCAACAACATGTAAAATATCAACATAAAATATGCAGAATACCGTAAGAGCTTAATCCTAAAATAACAACGGAAGGTGTAAGATAATGGTCGAATGCGAAGCGGAGATGGTAGTCCAATGAAAAGTGCTGACAGAAAACAAGAGGGAGAAAGCAATGCACTTTAAATCATAAGAAAGACTGACGTTTGGTAAATATGCAAAGCTCCTTCAAGTTATTTAATTAAAAACAAAGGAAGGGCATGTAATAATATAAAATAAGGCTGTCAGTTGTATATTAGTTGTTCAAATGACAAGCAGGATCCTGTGCCTCATGTCCTGAGATTCTGCAACAATATGTGATTATCGTTCCTCTGCATTCAATTGTCCTTTATGCAGATATCCTTGCTCTGTAGAGAACGAGTGCTTCAACGTGTCTATACTAGTGTACTTAATGTGAGCATCTGGCTGTGCTTGGAAATGGTCAATGGAGATTGCCCTGCAGGTTGCTGTTATTGTGAAAATACTTGAGATTTATTGGTTTTGTTCTTTTGATTTAAGATTCAAGATTAGGAACTCAGCATCCGTGGCATCGGAAATTGGATCATTAATGTGATGGCTTTTTATCAATTAGTTTCATATCTGCATCTAATAAATGGATTAAAATTCTTTCCTTGGCTGATATTCCAGCTGTTAAATTTGAGCATGATTAGAGTATCCACACAAGTTAAAGCAACTGAGTTGTGTAACCATTTCACAGTTCAAGCCAAACTGCATTAACCGGGAGGAGTGTGATGGAGAACAGGGATGGGAATGGGATCTTATTCCTCTGGAGTTGCAATAGTCTTTTTGTCAGCGCAGAGTGGGAATTCCTTGGTAGTTATAACAATAGGCTGACGTGTAAAATGCAACAAAGTGATCTTATGATTGTGTAACTCACTTAGGTTTATTTTTCTAAACAATTATTTTCCAGTCAAAATGTGTCAGCATCTTACGAACAAACAAAGCTAGCATATTTGAAATGTTATAATAAACATGTGCTCTGGATACATTGCCACAGTTGCTGGATGAACATGTCTGAAGGCACAGCAATATCGTGAATGGAAAATGCTGAGGAGCATACTCATGATTTCTTGATGGATACGGAGAATTGTACATTGATAAAGTCAGGTCTGTTTCGAACTTGAAAAGTCGGTAACAAACTTTCAATCAATATTTCTGGTTGATCCTATGTATTTGTGGTCCTATTGCCATCTCCATTGGTGTGTAAGAAAGAACTGCAGATCCTGGATTAAATCGAAGGTAGACAAAATAACTCAGCGGGACAGGCAGCATCTCTGGAGAGGAATGGCTGACGTTTCGGGTCGAGACCCTTCTTCAAACTGATGTCACGGGAGTGGGCAGAATGTAGTCGGAGGCAGTAAGACTGGTGGGAGAACTGGGAAGGGGGAGGGGATAGAGAGGGAAAGCAAGGGGTATTTGAAGTTAGAGGTCAATGTTCATACCGCTGGGGTTTAAACTACCCAAGCGAAATAGGAGGTGCTGTTTAATCAATTTGCGCTGGGCCTCACTCTGACAATGGAGGAGGCACAGGACAGAAAGGTCAGTTTGGTAATGTGAGGGGGAATTGAAGTGCTGAGCAACCAAGAGATCAGGTAAGTTAAGATGGACCGATCGGAGGTGTTCAGCGAAATGATCGCCGAACCTGCGCTTGGTCTCGCCGATGTAGAGAAGTTGACACCTGGAACAGCGGGTACAGTAGATGAGGTTGGAGGATGTGCAAGTGAACCTCTGCCTCACCTGGAAAGACTGTTTGGGTCTTTGGATGGAGTCGAGGGGGGAGGTGAAGGAACAGGTTTTGCATCTCCTGCGATTGCAGGGGAAAGTACCTGGGGAGGGGGTGGATTGTGTGGGAAGGGACGAGTTGACCAGGGAGTTTCGGAGGGAGCGGTTTCTGCAGAAAGCCGAAAGGGGAGGAGATGGGAAGATGTGGCCAGTAGTGGGATCCCGTTAAGAGTTGGCGAAAATGTTGGAGGATTATATGCTGTATGCGACGGCTGATGGGGTGGAAGGTGAGGACAAGGGGACTCTATCCTTGTTATGAATGGGGGGAGGGGGAGCAAGAGCGGAGCTGCGGGATATCGAGGAGACCCTAGTGAGAGCCTTATCTACAATGAAAGAGGGGAACCCCTGTTTTCTTGCAGGATATCGAGAAGACCCAAGTGACAGCCTCATCCATTATAGATGAGGCTCGCACTAAGGCAAGGGTTCCCAACCTGGAGTAAATTTACCCCCAGGGGGTAAAGTTTGCCTACCCAGGGGGTGAATTTGGTGATTCTGGATTTGTATATAGTGATTGACTGTGTTTGGTTCTGGTATACTGGTATCTGTTCATCATTAGTTGTTCATAAGTAAGTGAAATAACATTGTTATGTGCTATTATTATTGTTATTTGAACTTAAAATGATAATGTGAAAAACAGTATTTTAAAATTTCCCCTTTGTCGATTGCTTTATTATTGTAGAAATGTAAACTCAAATTACTGAACAAAACATGGTGGGGGTCAATTTACTTTCGAAAAGTTGCAAAGGGGTAAACGGAATGAAAAAAGTTGGGAACCCCTGCATTCGGGTCTCCTTGATAACCCGCACCCATTCTTTAGGAAACGGGGATTCCCCTGTTCCATTATAGATGAGGCTCTCACTGGGGTTTTCCCGATATCCCGCAGCTCCGCTCTTGCTCCCCCTCCCCCCTTTCGTAACAAGGACAGAGTCCCCCTTATCCCCATCAGCCATTGTATACAGCATATAATCCTCCAACATTTTCGCCACCTCCAAAGGGATTCCACTACTGGCCACATCTTCCCATCTCCACCCCTTTCTTCTTTCTGCAGACTGTTCCTGCCGAAACTCCCAGGTCAACTCGTCCCTTCCCACCCAAACCACCCCCTCCCCAGGTACTTTTCCCTGCAACCGCAGGAAATGCAACCCCTGTCCCTTTAACTCCCCCCTCGACTCTATCCAAGGACCCAAACAGTCCTTCCAGGTGAGGCAGAGGTTCACTTGCACTTCCTCCAACCTAATCCACTGTTCCAGGTGTCAACTTCTCTACATCGGCGAGACCAAGCGCAGGCTCAGCGATTGTTTTGCTGAACACCTCCGCTCAGTCCATCTTAACTTACCTGATCTGGTTGCTCAGCACTTCAACTCCCCCTCCCATTCCCAATCTGACCTTTCTGCCCTGGGCCTCCTCCATTGTCAGAGTAAGGCCCAGCACAAATTAGAGGACAGCACCTCATATTTCGCTTGGGTAGTTTACACCCCAGCGGTATGAACATTGACTTCTCTAACCTCAAATAGCCCTTACTCTCCCAGTTCTTCCACCAGTCTTACTGTCTCCGACTACATTCTATCTTTGTCCCGCCCACTCCCCTGACATCAGTCTGAAGAAGAGTCTCTATCCGAAACGTCACCCATTCCTTCTCTCTATAGATGCTGCCTGTCGCGCTGAGTTACTCCGGCTTTTTGTGTCTATCTTCGGTCTAAACCTGCATCTGCCGTTCCATCCTCCACTCTACTTTGCCGGTGTTTATGTTCCATGTGAATTACCCACATTTTACTTAATCTAACACTGCCAGTGTACTGAATTCTCTTACTCTTTTCTCCCTTGTGTACTTACCTAACGTCCTCTTAAAGGCATTTGTGTTAATTATTTTAAGATCAATATTTTATCCATAAACTGTTTTGAGTTCTTTATTGAAATTATTTGCTAGTGTGATTGACCTCTGGATTTACTCTCATCTACAAAAATGAAACACCTCTACACTTATCTGATTTGATTCCTTTATAATTGAGAAAAATCTCACGCTGCCTTTTCTACTGTACAGAGCCCCTTGTTCTTGTAGTTGAAACATGTCCATGCTTCTGCGGTGAAAATTATTTTTATCAATAGAACTAGGAGTGCAAGAGTTTATAATCTAGCTAATTAAAATCTCAAAGATTTTCAAAGGTTTCCACGTATTGCAAATGTGAGATATAATGGATCAGTTGATCTTTTCCAGGTCATTGTATATTGAATGTAAGACGATTTCTTTTAAATGGGGTATTTATTCACAAAATGCTGGAGTAACTCAGCAGGTCAGGCAGCATCTCAGGAGAGAAGAAATGGGCGACGTTTCGGGTCGAGACCCTTGGGGTGTTTGTCTCACAGGAATTTGTTTTTCTGTCTCATTGGGGGCTGGCTGTGAACTGTCATGATGTGCTGAACCCAGAGCGCCAGGATTCTGACTCAGTGATTGGAAAAATGGCGATACATTTTTGAATCAGAATATTGAGTGACTTGGAGGGGAACTTGCAGTGATTGTGGTTTTCTGTATCTGTGGCTCGTGTCCTTCTTGGGTGTACATGTGAAGTCTTTAGAAGTTTTCATCAAAGAAGCACCAAGGAGCTGCTGGAGTTGATTTTGTGGTTGCCTGATATTGGAGCCACATTGCACTTGTGTGGGAGTGACTGTTTAATGTTAGATATGAGTCCCAGGCCTGCAGCTCTATGTCCTGAGTGCTTTTGATATTGAATATTGTTGGAGCCATGCTGGTCTAGTCAAGCAGAGGGAGTTTCATTGCGCTCCTTTGAGAGTCCACATCTTGAACAACGGATACAGTAGATGAGGTTCGAGGAGGTGCAAGTGAACCTCTGCCTAACCTGAAAGGATTGTCGGGGTCCCTGGACAGTCGAGGGAGGAGGTATAGTGACAGGTTTTGCATCTTCTGCGGTTGCAGGGGAAGGTACCTGGGGACGGGGTGGTTTGGGTGGGAAGGGATGGGTTAACCAGGGAGTTGCTGAGGGAACGGTCTCTGCAGAAGGCAAGAAAAGGGTGGAGATGGGAAAATGTGGCTAGTGGTGGGATCCCGTTAAGGACAGACTCCTTCACCCAAAGTGCGTGAAGGAGAGATATAGGAGATCCTTCCTTCCCGCTGCTGCGAGACTGCACTACGAGCACTGCTCCCAGCAGACGAGTCAACAATAACAGCTAAGAACACAGAAAACTGATGACAATTTATGTACCTTTTATTTATAATGAATGATCTCTTGCTCTCTTGCTATCCACTTTGCTGCTGTAACACTAAATTTCCCCGGTGTGGGACGAATAAAGGAATATATTATTATTATGCTTTCGAGAACACCCTCCACCACTTTGTTAACGGTATCTAATTGGCTAGATTAGATTCCCTATATTTTCTTATGGACAGTCTTTACTTGGAAAGTTTACTACTTGTGGACATAAACTGACCACTTTCCACTGTCAATAGTTATTCCTGTGGTATTTAACATGGTGGATTGATTCATCACGTGAGGGGGGGTGTGAAAGTGAAGATCAACAAAATAATTCAAGGCTGTAACCGCTGCACCTTCTATAATTTAATGCTCCCACCTTCAGCGATGGCGCAGGATATACCAAGGAAGAGCCTGTTACATTGGCTGAATGATATGATTCAGAGTGCTTGACTGAACAGTGGAATGGCTCTCCCAATTTTGACATCCATCCCCAGATTTTAGTGAGATGCGCTTTGCAGGATAGGTTAGCAGAGTGAACCAAATCTGATGCCCAACCCCAAGCTGAATGGCTCATGCCATTTTTTAAATGTGTTTTCTAGGCCATTGCATATGGCCATTAGGTATCATAAGGTCATAAGGAATAGTAGAATTAGGCCTTTCGGCCCATCAAGTCTACTCTGCCATTCAATCATGGCTGATCTATCTGTCCCTCCTAACCCCATTCTCCTGCCTTCTCCATAACCTCTGTACTAATCAAGTTTCTATCATATTCATGTGCTTGTGAGGTCACATATTGACCATAGTACATGGGCAAGGTGGGACTACATGACAGACTGATTGGTCTCATGGTGCCAGTTATCAGGAGTTAACTTGAGAAATATCTGTGCAATAATAACCCACTCAACAGTCAGCATTGGTCCAGAATATTTGCCTGTTCCAATTTTCTTCACATTTTAGAGGAAATTACCTAAGGGCACAATGGAACCCATGTCTCGACTTCAGCCACAGTCCAGGAAAAGGAATAAATTCAGGTGAAATCTGCGAGGGATTCGGAGCAAGTAAAAAATTTACTAAATAGTGGAAAATGATCAAAACTTGCAAACTAGTTCAATTGTAGTGAAGGATGGGAATTCCAAGTAGCTCAGTGGTTTGGAGACATACAATGTTGGTGCATATAAGTTGGACTCACCCGCATTGACCAAGTTGACAGATTATCTGTAACTTGAAGGGGCAATGAATCAGAAGGAAGCTGAAATATTAGAGGAGGACAAAATATATAAATAGACTGCATAAGTCACAGAGACATATGCAAATACTGCAGGGGCATAATATAGAGCAACAAGGCTAAACGCCAATGCTAGAAAGCTGATTAATGAGGAAAGTCTTAAATTGGGGAGTAATGGTGGGGTGTTGAAATGTAACTTTGATAGAGGTGCTCCACCCATATTTGCTGTCAGCTGGTCGCCATAGTAGAATTGGCATTTATTCAAAAAACATTTGAATATCCACTGGGGATACTTTCCGTGCTACATGGATGGCTAATCAACTGAATAGCCTTGTTCATCATTGAGATGTTGAGATATTGTTTGACACATGTTGTTAGCTTTTTTTGATTAGATTACCACCTGGCACAGTTCATGTGGCCTCTGTCAGTAGATTTTTTCCAGTAATGCAAGAACATTTGGAGTATGGCTAAACATACTAGTAGGACCTTTTGTTACTGCTTTTAAATCATGATTGTGTTTGTTAATGGAATTGTTTACTTGATTCTTGCGGACCTAATACTCTGACATTTTGAACCATTCAATGTTGGCATTCTATTTTTTCCCTAAAATGTCATCAAACCCCTCACAATTGTATCATGATTTTTAATAACACAAAGCAGAGCCATCTTCCCATGTGCCAGGAAACACGAGTTGAAAAAATGTGCTTTTTTCACGTGAATTCCATTAGAACAAATTTTACTCTACATATAAAATTTTTGGGAATTTTTTTAATTTTATAAGGGAGACCGGAATGTCTAATGTGGGGGACACAAGTGCTGAGGACATGGTAAGCAGTGTTCCTTTAAATTATGGTTGCCATGGGATCTGCAGCAGGGGCAGCTCGCTCTCACTTTTTTTTTTATTGAGACCTATGCAGATACTGTGCTAATATTAGCACAGGAGAAGCAGTAGCTATCAACTTCAGGAAGAACTGATGTGTGGAGGAATTTATTCAAAAATGTTTTTTCTGCTGTTCTTGTCAAGCCCATATCTAAAAGATAAAATGTTATCAATGCATTGGTTACATTTTTTTTAAAGCAGCAAGGATTATTTTATGAATTTTTCAATACTGTATAAATTTGGTGGATACTAATTGGACAGAACAGAGGCAAAGAGTTTGGTCCTATTAATTTCAGAAAGTTGCAACAAGTTATCGTGTAATTACTCTGAGATTAAGTCCTGTTCCAATTGGAGGAGAGAACTTATGCTTTATTTCACAAAAAAGAACTGACACAACTGGAATCCAAATGTTAATTTACAAAGAATAAACTTCAATGTTGTGAAAAGAAATGCCTTGCAAATATGTTATAAACTGAAAGATAGATTTATAAACATTTTAATTATGCTAACTTTCTGTTTAGTTTCGAGAGATCAGGACAATAAATGTCAATTACTGAATGATGTTTTCATAAATATCAGCGTCTACTATAAACTTTATTTTGCCAGCAAACACAAATTGCTGATTTCCCCCATCTGCTACAACATTTTATTGCTTATTAAAACATAATTTAAAGGCATCTATTTTCCGTGCAACATGCAAATCCTCTTTTTTATGGTTCACAGAGTCCCAATGGGTTTAAAATACATAGTCCAGAGACACACTGTGAAATGGTTTTGAAATTTACTTTGATTTGGGTTAAAAACCTCACTATATCTAAATAATTTTGCAGCCTTGGTTACATTTATACCTCTGCAGCTGCTACGATCGCCTTGAAGCTTCAGTCCATAATATAAATCTCTTGCTCGCCATATTCCAACAGCAATATTTACTGACATATTGCAGGTTTTCAGATCTGCTGCAAAAATAACCTCTGTAGTTAAAATAACTGCTTGGAAAGATCAAGGACATAAATCAGATTTAAAGACTAGAATGCACTATAATGGCAATGGCCACAACATGGGATTCTTCTCAAAAGTTCAAAAAGGCTCAATTTTGTGAATTGGAATCCAAAAAAACCAATCTCTGTAAATGACCATTTAAAAAAACCTGCAGATGCTGGATTTCTGAAATGAAACAGAAAATGCTGGAAACACCTAGTAGGTCAGGTATCATTTGTGGAAAATAGACACAAAAAGCTGGAGTAACTCAGCAGGTCAGACGGCATCTCTGGCGAAAAGGAATAGGTGACATTTCGGGTCATTCTTCAGACCATTCTTCAGACTGAGAGTCAGGGGAAAGGGAAACAAGAAATATGAACAGTGATTTAGAGAGATAGAACAAATGAATGAAAGATATGCAAAAAATGACAATGATAAAGGAGACAGCCCATTGTTAGCAGTGGCCTAGGTGAAAATGAGTTATATACAATGAGATCCATCAAGAGGACTTTGAAGCCAGTATTTGTACCCAGGTCCTTCATCAGCACTTTCTGTTTTTTCTTCAAAAAATGGTCTACTAGAGGATAGTAGGGCTGTTGAATTAGTGTGGCAATATTTCTATATAAAAATTTTAATTGGAAATATAAGATGTTGACCAAACAACGACACTCAAATATTTCATATTAAATAGAAAGCGCAGCATTAAGATAAATTCAGATTTAGGACTGAAAATATATATTTCCCTATTTGCCCTTTAATCTCTTTGAAGATTTGAACTATCTCTAACACCTCTCCCCCCATTCTTGATCTCTCTTGTCTCCATCACAGTGGACAAACTCAGGACTGAAATCTAATACAAGCCCACAGACTCCCACAGTTATCTGGACTACACCTTCCACCCCCTGCATTTTGAAAGACGCTATCCCCCTACTCTCAATTTGACTGTCTCCTCCACATCTGCTCCCAAGATAAGTCTTTCTATTCTAGATGATCCAACAGGTCCTCTTTCTGCAGTAAGCGTGTTCCCCCTCCCCCGCTGACATAGATGGATCCTTCACCCCATCTCCTCTTGTGTACCGTAGTTCTGCTCTCACTCCCCCTCTCCACAGACAGAAGGATCGAGTTCCCCTGGTCCTTACCTTTCCCTCCACCAACCTCTGCATCTAATACATCATCTGAAATTTACTTCACCTTCAACGTGATTCCACCACCAGTCACATCTTCCCATCCCAACCCCTTTCTGCCTTCCACAAAGACTGTCGCCCCTCCCCCAACTCCTTGGTTCACTCATCCTTCCCCACACAAACCACCCCTCCCCAGGTATTCCCCTGCAACCACAGAGGTTGTAACACCTGTGCCTATACCTCCTCCCTCACATCCGGCCAGGGTCGTCAGCAGACCTTCCAGATGAGACAGAGGTTCATGTGTACGTCCTCTAACCTTACTCACTGCATTTGGTGTTTTCTGATATGGCCTCCTGTACATCGGAGAGAACCAAGCATAGATTAGGCAAACATTTTACCGAACGCTCACAGTCGGTACACCAAGGCGTACAGGATCTACCACAGTTACTCCCCTTCCCATTCCCATACTGACCTTTCTGTCCTGGGACTCTTCTATTGCCAGAGTGAGGCCACAGGCAAAGTGAAGGAACAGCACCTCATATTCTACTTGGGTAATTTCCAACCTAATGATTTAAGGTAACTAAAGTATAACACCCCCCACCCCCCTTTTCCCCTCTCGTCCCTGTGCTCCACCTTATTTGCACCTATTTCTTCATTACATCGTCCCCGTCCACCTATATTCCTTGCTCTAGCTTTACAATTCACGCATCTTCTATCCTTATCTCACACTTTATCATTTCTGGTCTTTGTTCAACCATCTGCCTATCAACCATCTGCCTATCAACCAGTCTGAAGAAGGGTCTCGACCCGAAACGTCACCCATTCCTTCTCTCCCGAGATGCTGCCTGACCTGTTGAGTTACTCCAGCATTTTGTGAATAAATGCCTATCAACCCCCCCTCCTCACCAGTATCCACCTATCACTTGCCAGACTTTGTGCTTCTACCACCTCTCTTCCAGCTTTCTCCCCCCTCTACAATCATCTGAAGGGTCCCGACTTGAAACATCACCTATCCATGTTCTCCAAAGATGCTGCCTGACCAGCTGGGTTTCTATTTTCATCTTCTTTGCTAGGTTTTATTTAGTGGGTGATCATCACAGACATTGGGATAGTATATTCTGCCCAGAGGATGCTTAGGTTTTCTTTGTAAATCAGCACTTTTTGAACCAAGAGTGCTGTAAATAGTGTGACAGTGCAATCCTTGAGAAACATTGGGAATCAACATTTGATGTCTTCAAGGGTAAATGTGTTGCAGCCCCCGATCATTGCTGCAGAACGCAGTGTTTCTAATCAGAGATTTACAGCGCCTTCTGATTTGGCAAATGTCACCTCAGTAATGTGAGGCAGGCCACTTGCGTTTAGAAACACTTTAGGCATATTTTCTTTTCTTATATAGGTGAGCAAATTGCTCCATCCTTCGCTTCCCTTCAGTTTGCAAAATGTTTACCATTTCCTCTTGGTGCAACACTTGAGACTTGATACCAATGTTATTTATTGTGGCATATCACCATTGGAACGTTGGTTTAAAGTCAGACTGAGTAGCCCATGGAATTATTGTAACAATAATCTAAATGCGCTCTGTATTGGCATTTATATGGCAGGCAATTTTTCAGTTTGTATATTGTGGTTCATAATTAAGTACTGATATTCTGACCTGATAGCAAAGGTTGAAATATATATTGAATGTCTGGCTGTTTTGAGATAAATGGAGGTGCTAGAAATCTGAATTAGTTTATTTAAAGATACAGCGCGGAAACAGGCCCTTCGGCCCACTGAGTCTGCACCGACTAGCGATCCCTGCACATTAACACTACCCTACACACAATAGGGACAATATTTTTACATTTTTTTCCAAGCCAATTTTTGGAGCGTGGGAAGAAACTGAAGATCTCAGGAAAAGAACCCACACAGGTCACTGGGAGAATATACAAACTCCGTACAAACAAGCACCTGTAGTCAGATCGAATCCGGTTTCTGGTGCTGTAAGGCAGTAGCTTACTGCTACACCACCATGCCAAGAATACTATAAGTAAGTATTTCCAGCAATATCTGTCTTTATTTGAGACTATGATTCAACATAGCGCACCACAGAGTATGCTAAATATCTTTTTTGCTTTTATTGCTATTTTTTTTCTTTCTTTGTGGAATAGAGCAGAAGTAGTACCAGCCAGTTCTACTCAATGGTAGATTGATAGTTCTCAATGGTTCTACTGATAGTTCTACTCAATAACCAAAGTCTGTAGTCTTTTTTTTGCTCTTATTTTCACCCACATGTTTAGACCGTAATGGTGTATCCTTATTGTTTTGATGTGTTTATGCTTTATTTGTTAACTGTAAGTTTGTGTTGTCATTTGTGAGCGGAGCACCAAGGCACATTCCTTGTATATGCATACTTGGCCAATCAACTTATTCATTCATTCATTCAGAATGTTGTTTAGAATGCCCTGGTGTTGAGGAATCCCTTAGAGTAATTAATGTCTTACTGGCAGAGCTTTGCCTCTTCTATCAATTTTACACAGTCTTAAAGAGTCTATAGCATTGCAAGAGCAACTATCCATCTGATCCGTCAGATGATTTCTGTCATGGAACTAACTGGTCAGTGAGATGCTGACATTGCATGTTTTGAGATTGGATTACAAGTAATGTATTCAAAACAAACCAACTGAAACAAATATGCACTTGTGTACTGAGCTTGTGAAAAAAAGATCCATTTGGAAAATGTGAGTAATCAAATTGACAGTGAAGTCTAGCTTGATTTCTTCAATATAAAACTGCACATTTTAAGTATTTGGCATTTTCTCACACTTGCAACAACATCTGCCTGCTGTATGCAGATTAATGTTAATGCTAGACTTTGGGGTCGCCGGCAGCAATTTGCCAGCCACCAATCAGGGCTTTGGGTTTGCCCATTGAAGAACCCACCTGAACTTTGCTCCATTTCTTTCTTAGATATGAAAACGGCCAGGGGTTCAGTAATAAAGTTGCAGTTATTGGGTAGCAATTTGGTTTATCAAAATACTATCCGGGCCGCAAATTTGGAAATATCTTTTTTTTTTGTGCATAGGAACCGAACATTCATATGCTTATTTCAATTGTGATTTATCTAAAGCAAAAAAAAAAAAAAAAATGATTGCACTGTTCCATTGAAATGTTTCAGATGTAGATTTGCTCACTGGAACTAGAAGAATGAAAGGAGTACTGAATGTTCCCACAACGTGAGCTGTTGGCCACTGGTCTGTGCTTTCTTGTGATTTATCTCCTTTGTACCCAACTCCAGGAACTATTGCCCTGTAATTCCTTTGCCCTGTGCATTGTGCAGTAGATTGCTTTTAACCCAATAATGCTGAAGACAGACTTTGACTGATGCCAGTTCTGCACATGTATTCTTCTCCTGGTGAGGAAGCATGAGAGTAGAGAGAAAGATTTCCAATTTCAGGTCACTGCTAATTTCTGTATTTGATCCATATCAAAGGAATGTCTCCTATATGTAAAAAAAGATCGAGATGTGAAGAAAATTGCATATGTAAGACGAGAGAAAAGTTTTTTTCCCTGCAGGGAGGATTTATCTTTACATTTTGCTGTCTGTACCCCGCAGGAGAAAACCACCTGCCAGTCTGAAACAGTTGGTGAAAGGCACAGGAGAACAACTAGAAATGGTTCTTCCTCAATTTATTTTCCTTAATCTGCACTTCAGAGTGAGAACTTGGACTGCCTCTCATAGCTTCATTGTAAGCACATTGTAGTGGGAGATGAGCCTTGTCCCTCAGTTCTCTGTGATGCTATTCACAAAATGTAGAAACAAATCATTATTCAATCTGGTTTTCTATGTTTCAGTCACATTTTTGTGAAGTTTTATTGGGAAGTGAATTTACTTTGTCAAAAAAACAATGTAGCCTGCATATATGGAAATTCTTCATTTCATTTATGGTTGCATATTAAGTCAAATTCTTCATTTCATTTATGGTTGCATATTAAGACTGTGGTTGTTTGAAGCTGAATCCAATCTTAACACTACATTTCATTCAGGGCTACCGAGTTATTTTATAGTAATCAGGAGTTAAAACCTCAGATACTTTCCCATCTCTTGACTCAGAGATGCCATGACAATTTGAGCTGAAGTTGCCATCAACAATTACTGTCAATGAATCCCTCCATACCTGGATTCACCTATCACTTGCCAGCTCTTGTAGCACTTCTTCCCCTCACCCCTTTCAACCAGTTGCCTCCTCTCTACTCCAGTTCTGAAAAAGTTTTTTTGCAGCACCTTATAGGGAGGAAAGATAAGTGGTGAGATATAGTGATTTGGGGAACAAATTACAGAGATTAAGGCCAAGGTAGATTAAGGCATGGCCACCAGAGGTTGAGCATTAAATTCACATGTGCTCAGGGAGTGAATGTTATCATCATATATATATACAGCCGGAAACAAGCCTTTTTGGCCCTCCAAGTCCGTGCCGCCCAGTGATCCCCGTACATTAACACTATCCTACACCCACTAGGGACAATTTTTACATTTACCCAGCCAATTAACCTACATACCTGTACGTCTACCATACCTGTTGGCGTTGCATTGATCTCTCAGATGGTTTTACGGCTGAAGGAGAAAACCGAGATGGTGGGGCAAGGCTAGAGAAGCTTTTGAAATACAGAGTGAGAATTTCAATTTTTGAATTTTAAGCAGAAATCCATTTGAATCGTCAAACAATGTGTGGTTGGTGGATGATATCTAGTGCAGGTTAGGATATAGAAGTTTGGAAAATCATAAGACTACTGAAGATAGAAAGAGTGAACCAGTGTTAGAATAAACTCCAAAAAGAAATTGAATTTATTTTGGAAATGAGTTTAGTATTGGGAGAATTTTGAATGTTTGCTTAACTTGGGTCTTTATTCACAAAATGCTGGAGTAACTCAGCAGGTCAGGCAGCATCTCAGGAGAGAAGGAATGGGTGACGTTTCGGGTCGAGACCGTTCTTCAGACTGAAGAAGGGTCTCGACCCGAAACGTCACCCATTCTTTCTCTCCTGATATGCTGCCTGACCGGCTGAGTTACTCCAGCATTTTGTGAATAAATACCTTCGATTTGTACCAGCATCTGCAGTTATTTTCCTACACTAACTTGGGTCTTGAAGCAAACCAGAATGTGAGTGTCTGAGCCGTTTCCTGTGTGGTATTTAGTATTATTGAGTGGATGTTTATGTGACAGTCAGTCTCATGAAATAATTCAGTGTAAGCTAAGCCACAGCCAATTCCAATGCTCTAGTTTTAAAATTCTAATACTCTGCATAAGGAATTAGCAAAAAATCAAATATTGACCAAGAAGCACTAATTATTAACCAACTTGTTAAACATTTTACAGAAAATGAACTAAACAAAACTGGTAGAATATAAAGCATTAGAATCAACATTTAGAAAGCAAATTAATTCGTGCGGGGATGTCATTACACACACACAAAGTTGGATATTTTACACCAAAGTAATTGTAAAGTCATCATGACTGCATATACTGTATCATCCAATACTTGGGTTGTATCTCAACAAGATGAAACATTTTCAGGATTTCACCACAAGACGAAATACCTAAATTTTCCTATCTACATGAGAGAAAGCTGCAACAGCTCACTGTGGAGAAGCAAGAATTACAATAAATTCTGGATTTCAAATTGAACTATATATGTGCCATACAATGTGTCAAATTTTCTGCTTTGTTTATGAGCCTCAATGTTATTGTTGCCACAAGCCTAAGAGCTATTTGAGTTTGGAAGGCCATTAGCTAGTCGATAAAGGGAGAAAAGAAAAATAAGTGGTTAGTCAATCTTGTTTTTTATTTAGTACATTTGAACCTGCTAAACTATTGATTTTACAAATCTGTATTTAAGTGGTCAAGATTAGGAGCATTTTTACAGTGAGGAAATCTACAAATCTATATCAGAGTTTCTCTTGCTGTCACACCTGGGTAATTTGTGAGATACAGTGATGTGTTTCAGTCCATGTCAGGTGATAGATTGAGTGCAGAAACATGCCAACCGCAGCATCCAGATTGTGGTTAGAGGATGTAATAAATTGACAGCATATTTCAGAATGCAATCAATTGATATTTTAGCGTACATTCTCTGATCAGGTATCTGTGCTTTTGCTCTGAAAATAGTACTTCAACTGGAGTTGAATTTTAAAGCAACCACTCTGCCGAAATACTTTCAATTGGAACAAAAATTATATCTCTTGTGAGAGAGGCGATGATTGAAAATGTTTTCTTAATAACAATTGTCATAGAAAACATTTTAAATAATCAAAAAAAAAAGGGGAGAAATTATAATCTTTATTATTTAAACTTGCTTTAACCAGTGATTTATTTTCCTTCCAAATTGTGCATTTTTTTAAAATTTAGGAAATATAATTTGGATACAGTACAGTAATATTCAGTACAGCACAGTCTGAGGCAGGGCTCTGCGAAAGAGACAGTACAGGATGTTCCCTAATGTGTTCTTGATGGGCTCACTGTACCCAATGTACAAGGAATAGTCCTTGTCATGGTAATCATAGACCGTTAGATGGAAGGTTGCAGAGTTAACAGGAAATTATGAAATTATGTTCATCACAGCGAGAAATGTGAAGGAATTTCTATGCTGTAAAGTGGAACAATAGGCTTCCACCTCTTGTGCCCATTCCAGAAATTCAGTTCCCCGTGGCTACCTCACCTGCACAACTCGAAACTCCATTTTGATGCCATGTTCTGTTACAGAGACCACTTAATATTTCTTCAACTTCTTTTTTGGCATTCCCTTGGGAACAAGAATGTCTTGCTTTAATCTGGTTTTGTGGCTTCAAATGGTGGCTAATGAGGGTAATGTGTAAATCGCTGGGGCTGGCGGGACAGGCGAGCAGGTAGTTTAGGAGATGGTGCACTCCTTTTTACCAATAATACAGGGTTTCTGTACGCTCCCCATTCATAAGCTTGGGGTTCTCAATACCATCCCAAATGCTCCCGCCTATACTTTGAGTGGACACAGGCCAGAGTCTGCCACAAGTTAGCAGGGATATTGCACTTCATCGAGGAGAGTCAGGCAATTCTTAAATATATATATTTTTTCTGTCCATCTAGTAATCTCCTATGGGATAGTTCGGAGGAGGGTGTCTGTTTTAGGAGTCTGATATCAGGCACTCAAAAATCTTGACCGGCCCAATACGGAGAGTAACAAGGGCGTCATTGCTCGGGATGGTGGTCTGGTAAAGACACTTTCATTGGTTTGCTGATCCTTCCATTACATTTGAAAGATATTGCAGGATCAGAGTTGGTGATATTTCTCCAGTGCCTGTTATTGCTGGTCCATGTCTCAGATGCATTAAAGAAGGATCAGTGATCAATGCTGCCCAGTAGCCATTGAATCTTGTTCTAGTCAAAGATGTTGATCCTCAAATACCCTTTTCTTCAATTTACCAAAAGCCTTGCTAACATCTTGAAGGTGATGGTGATTTTCAGTATTATTAACAAGAGGTGGACCCTGAAAGATGGGAATTGATCCATGTTTTCCAAGCTTTTGAGGTATTCAGAAGGCAATATGGTGCAATGCAGCAAGAGAAGATTGGAAAATGACCTTTACCTTGTGAATGTTGATCACAAGGCCCACCCTTTTGTAACCTTGAAGTCAACAATTTGGAGCTTGCCTTCGAGTTGGTGGCATCACATGCACACTGCAGCACAATTACTGAGGATTGGGTAACCTTAGGTATGCAATAGTTGCCACATAAAGGGCGCCGACAAAGTTACAAAGTACTCCCGTGCCAGGTCCACCTCTGTTCTCTCCCCACCTCCCTCTTCTTCACGGCAGTCCCCCCACGCCGGATCCTCCTTTGTTCCTTCCCCCCGGCAGCGGCATCCTCACTCCCATGTGGTCCATCAGTCAGCGCCCTCATCGGCCACTGCACCGACCTCTCCACTATTGCCGCCCGGTCCTCTCTCGACGCCTCCGGGGCACCGGCCCTGGGTCCGGCCACAGGCTCCACCGACCCAGGCTCTGTCGGTCGCGGACTCTGACTCTGACCCCCGCGCGGGGCTCCACCGACTCGCAGAGCTATGACTCGTGAGACCCCTGCTCCGGCTTCTTCGCGGCCTTCACTGCTGTGCCTTCTCAAGGCATAACTATTCCAGCTCTCTTTTGTTATCACGTTTCCTCGCCTCCTTCAAAAGTCCACTACTCGTGTTTTCTTTCACCAGGACTGACTCAGTTATTGCTGGTGACATGGCAGCTTTAAACCTCTCACCCTTATGTTTGAATATTTTTACGTCCTTTGTGAACTGCTCCAGCCACGGTGCTTTAAGATATTTGTATTTCTGCTACATTGGATTTTCTTCTTCCATTCGTAACATTCTATTTAACTGCCCAGTTCCTAATCTCTGGGATTCACTTATTACATCTCATTGTTTTACTTTTCAGTTTGAGCAAGATTTTGGTCTCTTACCTTAATATAGTTCTAAGTATTATATTTTGTTAGATAATACTCCTGTGAATCCCCTTGGTATCTTACAGCCACATTAAAAGTGCTGCATAATTATGATCCCGACCCAATACGTCATGTATCGGTATCCTCCAGAGTTGCTGCCCGAACCACTGTTACTCCAGCACTTTGTGTCGTTCTTGTAAACCGGCATCTGCAGTTCCTTGTTTCCTCATAATTACAAGTTGTTCTCTCCTCGTGTTCAAACCCTTTCATTTCATAATCCTTCCTCAACTTGATAACTTTCTTGAACCTTGCACTCCCCAATCTATTTGGCTGCCATTGCAACTTGTGCGAGCACCTGATCTTTCTGACTTGGTTTTGGCTAATTTAAAGCAATAGACAATAGGTGCAGGAGTAGGCCATTTGGCCCTTCGAGCCAGACCGCCATTCAATATGATCATGGCTGATCATCCACAATCAGTACCCCGTTCCTGCCCTCTCCCCATACCCCTTGATTCCGCTATCATTAAGAGCTCTATCTAACTCTCTCTTCAAAGCATCCAGAGAATTGGCCTTCTGAGGCAGAGAATTCCACAGATTTACAACTCTGAATGAAAAAGTTTTTCCTCATCTCCGTTCTAAATGGCTTATCCCTTATTCTTAAACTGTGGCCCCTGGTTCTGGACTCCCCATGTCACAGGAGGCAGAGTTAAAATTTGAAAATATGCAGCGGAGCCCTTAACATTGAATTTTTGTATCTGTGAGTCCACACTCACATCTTTGACGCTCACCCCATTATATATCTAGGCCAAGATCACTGTGTTTCAAATCTGATTAGAAAAGTGCTGATCTGTTGTGAGGGAGTAGCCTCTTAATCTATTTTTGGTGAAGTTAGCTGTAACAATAACATCATGGGGCTTTTATTAAATTAACTCATCCTGTATTAAGATATTTGACAAGGTCCCTTGTGGTAGGCTGATCTAGAAGATTAAGTCACAAAGGATCCATGATGAATTGATAGATTGACTTCAAAATTAACTTGGCCATAGAAGGCAGAGGAGCTGGTGCATGGTGTATCCCTGACTGGAGGTCTGTGACATTGCTATTCCGTATGGATTACTGCTTCACCCCTCTTGTGTGTTTGCAGATGATACAAAGGTTGGAGGAGTTTTGGATAGTGAAGAAAATTGTCAAATGATCCAACAGTAGGAGATATGGGCGGAGAAATGGCAAGAGAGTTTAATCCGGACAAGTGTGGGGCGTTGCACTTGGGAGCTCAAATGTAAGGAGAAAATGACAGGTCCATTGATGTATAGAGGGATCTTGGGGTGCAAGCATGTAACTCCCTGAAAATGGCAACACAAACAGATTGGATGATAAAGAATATGTATAACATGTTTGCCTTCATTAGTCGAGGCATTAAGTATAAAAGGCGGGAACTCACATTGTAACTATGTAAAACATAAGTTAGGCTACTTTTGGAGTATACAGTGCATTTCTAGTCACCTCATTACAGGAAGGGTATAGAGTCTGTGCAGGGGGTAAAGAAGAGATTTGTCAGGATGTTGCCTGGATTACAGGGTGTTAGCTATAAAAAGTTGAACAAACTTGTTTTCTCTGGAGCATCAGAGGCTAAAGAGAGACCTGACAGATGTTCATAAAATTATGAGAGGCACAGATAGGATAGTCAAGTGCCTTTTTCCCATAGTGGGAATGTCAAATACCAGAGGACATAGCTTTATAGTCTGAGTGGGAAAGTTTAAAAGAGATGTGTAAGGCAAGTTGTTTATGCAGAGAGTGTTAGGTGCCTTAAACGTGGTGCCAGGTGGACAGTGAAAACAGATATGATAGTGATGATTAAGAAGCCTTTAGAAAGGCTCATTAATGGGTGGGGAATGGTAAGATATGGATTATGTGCAGGTAGTTGGCATTGGTTTAATTTGGCATCTTGGTCCACGCAGACATTGTGGGTAGAAGTACTGTTGTATGTTCTAGGTTCTAAAGATGAACATTAAAAGTACTTAATTGTCATGGCTTTTTTATACTCAAATAATATGGAATTTGTCTGCTGCTGGTGTAGGTTCATGATTTTATTATAGCTAATGTTATATAAGATAGAATAAGACATAACAACATTTTTTTGTAGAAAAAAAGTTGTTCAGGATAAAATTTGTATTTGATTTTTGATATTGAATATGTGGAACATGTGTTGGGATGTTTCGTGTAGGAGCTTGGACTGCTGATGTTTTTGAGCTGATTAAATAAAATAAAAGTTTTATTTAAGCTGTGTTCGTCAACAATGTTAGGCTTGTAGATCCCAAAGAATTTGTAAACTTTGATGTGGCTCAGGATGGTTCAGCTACATAGCCAAAGACTCTTATCCTTATGATTCCCCTATGACTCAGTAACTTGGATAGACAAGAGACGACAGATAGTCTCTTCAGAACAGAGGAGGTTGCAGGAGGATCCGATACAAGTATTTAAACTCATAAGTGGTATTGACAGACTAAGTAGATAGAAACTGTTCTCAATTGCAACAGGGTCAGGAATTGGGCTGTAGAATGAAGAGCATTGGCAAGAGAACCACACCCAACATGAGGAAACACTTGGTTATGCAGCAGATGATCTTAATCTGGAATGCACAACTGTGGTATTAGTGGAGGCAGATTCAATTGTAGCATTCATAAAAAATCTGAAAAAAAACTTTTCATGGCTTCAGGGAGGAGGATGAGGAGTGAGATTTGCTGGATTGCTCTCACATGGAGCTGAATGTAGGGTTCGGGCTGATTGTCTTTTGCAATGCTATACCATTCCTCAGGTCTGGGACATAACTGCAAACTACTGCATGGCTTTAACATTGGGATTCCATCTTTTCGTATTACTTTCTTATTACTTTTATTAATTACCGTTCGGACTATTTCAAGACTATGATCCATCCTAACATCTTTCAGTAGAAAGATAAAAGAAAAACAATTCTTAGATCTGATTAGTTTGAAGTGATGTTATGATTTGAATAGTACGGGTGTCAGGTTATGGGGAGAAGGCAGGAGAATGGGGTTAGGAGTGAGAAATAGATCAGCCATGATTGAATGGCGGAGTAGACTTGTTGGGCCAAATGGCCTAATTCTGCATCACTTATGATCTTATAATGATCTTTATGAACAATTGAAGTTGAGTTAAGTTGAAAGAGAGTGAGGATATTTTCCTTGCATTTCTCTGATTCCCCATTGCAACCAGACCCTATCCAAACAGCTTAAAGGTCTGTTTATTACTGTTTCTGAGTCTCCACTGATGCTCTCAAAATATTTCAACAATATAGGAGAACCACAAGGGCATTTTTATCTTCCTGTAGTTTTGCACCATAACATCTGAGTATTTTTTTGAACGTCCTTAATTTACATGAACTGCTAATCGGTACAATATAATTTTTGAATTATGTTAAGATAAGCAGGAGCCATGGAGGGTCTATATGATATACTTTGAAGTGGTGTTATGATTTAAGATTTACACCCTTAATTGCAATACAGAACTTACAGAAATTCCCCTACATTTAGAGTTGATTGCCAAATTGTAACCCAAAACTTTATTCCATGGCAAGACGAATACATTTTACTGAAACAAACAACAGTGCGCAATGTCCAACCACAGCGATGATATTTCCTGGTTTCTCCACCCAAGGTACTTGTCTGAAGATTATTTAAAATATAAGCATGAATTGGCATGCAATTGTCTCCTTACATTATCAATACATGAGAAGCTCATATGATTTGCTTCCAGAATGACATAGGTCAAAATGACAATATTGGTCTTTTAAGATCAGGACCTTTTTGGCTAACTTTAATTCCTTGCAAAATATAAAATATGCAGTGCTGCCAGTTGCCCATTATGTGGTCTGAAGTTTAAATGTAAAATCACAACTATACAAAATTACAAAACTGTTAGTCTGCTTGGAATGTTTTACGATGTTAAACTGCAATGCAAATGCAAATCGATCTCTTCGAGCACATGCCAAATGGTCAGTTTTTGTTAACTCAGCAATATTTTGCTGTACTTTTGGCTCCAGTACAATGCACAAGATTGTAGATGGCAATTTTCCAAAGGTTATACAGAGAGAGATGAAAATTTGCTTGTCGTAGAGTTTGGAAGCATGAGCTTGATTTGTTGCATTTTAATCCTGACAATCTATTCTGATATCACACGTCAGTTCAGTTCATGTTCAGGTTGAGATAATGGAAGTTTTCTGGCAGGCTGCCAGTGGAGTCGAGAGCAAGGCTATCACCCTTATCATTGGGCTTGTAGACATTAAGCTCCCAAATCTTTCAAATGCTTTGACATAGTAATTAGTGCAATGCAAAATGGCTCATGAAAAACAATACAGATTACTGCAAAATAGTCTGATTATTAATTTTCATGTCTATTTAATGATATAGTATTTCCTTTGCTTGATCATGGATGCTCGAATTCAGTAGATTCTCTGGTGACAAAACATGTACCTTTTCATACCTTTAGTTTCCCTCTCTCCTGACTCTGTCTGAAGAAGGGTCTTAACCCAAAAGGAACCTATTCCATTTCTCCAGAGATGGTGCCTAACCCGCTAAGTTACTCCAGCACTGTGTTTATCTTCCTTGTAATATAAAGATGGATTGATATGTTAGATTTCGGGAAAACTACCAATTCTGAACTTCCAATCATAAATGCATTGCATCAGTTTCTTTTCTACCTGTTGCTTGCTGCTGTTTCTTTTTTTACCTGTACTTATTTGGTGAATTTCGCCAAGAGCATTATTCAGGTTTTGCCTCCCATCTGCAAGTTTTACTATTATCCATCTGAACTGGATTTGTAGTGGGTAGTGTAGGAACTGGATTTGTAGGTGGACTGCACTGTGTGGGAAGACAGGGTTAACATAGTTGCAAACTATCCATGGAACTTCATGAGGAGCAGCTTTGTTTGGAGAATTTCTGACTTAGAAAACAAAGCTTACCTTCCTCAGGACTCCTGCTACAATGACTCCAGATGATTCCTCCCTTCATATTGCCAGAATCAGTCCTGAGAATGAAACACATCACTCCAGCATTTTGTGATACCTTCGATTTGTACCAGCATCTGCAGTTATTTTCCTAACAAACGTTTAGGAAGGCAGTATTGTTCACGGAGTTATATTTTTGCTTGAACCTAGGTATCTGAACTTCAAGGTTTGTTGATAATTTAAATTATTTTGATTCAGTGATCCTGTGTAATTGGCCACAGTAATCACTGAGGGCTACTCTGGCCCTGTGTCTGTTCTGCTGCACACATTCCCATTTGCTAGACAAGTTCTAAAGCACATGTAAGGTTGCCTGAAGAATCATTTGACGCACATTCTGGTAGGACATCCCTCTGGTTTCTGAGTCCAGTTAAATAAATGCATAGAGGTTAAATTTCAAACCTATAATCTTCTACAAGGTAAGAAAATTGAAATAGGTTAAGACATCTCCTAAATGAGAGAATAAATGAATTTGAGAAATACTTGTCTTTATATTGATATCTGTAACTTGAGAAACTGAACATGTCAAATTGAAGAGAATGTCTACAGAAATGGGCGGAAAATCTGATAGCAAGTTAAATGTGTCACACCTGGGGAGATGTCATAGCCACTAGACTAAGAAACCTGCAGAATCAGATTGGCAAGCTCCAAACTTCATGATGGCTTGTAGTTAAGAGGATCACATTTTTGAAACAGTAAAGAGCAATAACTTCCTGCATTAGCTTTTGTCATTTAAAGTTAAATGTAATATGAATTTTTTGAGGGATTTTGTGTGGTCGATTTTAAAGTTTGAGGTTTCAGACGGAGTGATAACATTTAAGAAGCCTTAAAGCCAATTCACTGCTAATTTCAGGCACTAATAGGATTATCCTTCCTGTTGGAATTCAGAGTAAATGTGGGGATGTGCATTCAAATAAAGAAATAAGGGCAAACAACATTTTGAGTTGCCTCCCCTATCGACCTTACTTTGGCATAGCAGACACTAATTAGGATCCTATTGCAAAGTCGCCAATGACAAGTCATTGAAAGAGCTTGTTACAATTTTTTTTAATATCAATGTGATTACGTTGGCAGCTGTTTGTTGTAGATTTCCTGCTTTCTGATGCCCCAGCATATTTATCTTCTCAGGGCAGACTAGTCATTTTACAGTTCTACGGGCTCCTAACTCCTACAAAGTGCCATCTAATTACCCCCCACCTCCCATAAAAAATGTCTCTCCAGTGCAGGTGGCAGTCTTGAGTAAACTGTTTCTCTACAGTTGCATCCAGAAATGTGCAACCACTTGTGAACAAATTAAAATTGCACAAAGTTTAAAGTATGGACTGAGACTATTCAGGATGTTGCATCCGTGCCAACTCTATGGACATTCAGTCAAGCTAGAACATCATATCCTTTTCTATCCCTATTTTGTTAAGGGAAAATAAATATAATTTCTGCTCTGACTTTCTCTCTAAAATTACAGCATTATTTACCATCGCTTTGTGGTTATCCAACTGCTTGCTTCACATCCAAGGTTGATGAACAGTGCAATATATTTCAGCTGCGGCCATCATTGCGTATTCCCCAAGCTTATTTCCTGTTTGTCCAACAAACTCTGTCCCACTACACCCCAATCTTGTACCTCCCTGGACTAAGTGTTTGATCTCATATCTTCTCTGTCAGATGAGACTTTTATCTCTCCCTTTAACATCAATCCTCTGACCTTCCATAACTTTCAGAAGATCCTGTCCATACCAATTTCTGGTTACTCAGCACCCTGACCTTCATTGATATACATTGGCTTTTAATGTCTCAGATAGAACAATTTTGGTCATGTGTTTATGTCGCTGAATGGCTTCATTTTTCCCTTACTCTAATCAGGAGCATCACACAATCCCATCAAATTGCCTGTTTTTTTGTATGTAAGGACAGTATTGAAATGAATCAAACTATAAGTAGGGCATATGTTAACTAGTTTCTTCTTAATCGTATACAATGAAAATGTAAATATCAATTTACAAGTTTATTTCCACATTTTAATATCTTTCCCATTTGCAAAGTTTTCATTCCTAAATTTGCAAATGTTTAGTCTTTTTTTTTTATACCACAATTTTTTTCTGGAGATTAATGTTAACAGTTAAACAGATAATCTGAAGAATGCGATTCATAGGTTTCTGGTCATACTGTTCATGGTGAAATAAGTTCCCAATCTTAGCTAGAGTAACTAAATAATTGTTTCTTGTCTGCAGAAGTAATATGCCTGCAAAATGGCAGCAATACTACCAATTTACTGGTGATTTAGTATTTTAATGTGTCTTAGTTGACAGTAGAATGGTAATGGCACTGAATCTTTCTGTAGCTGAGCCAAATTGAAGTGCAAAGGTCCTTGAAGTGAACTATACTTGTTCACAGACTGAAGACGGACAGAAACATCTGTGGTTGTTGGAGTTGTGATGTCATAAAGAATAAATCTGACATTGCTTCTGGTTATGTGCCTGTGAAATCAAATTATGTCACATGCTGTCTAAAAAGAAACAGAAATGTTGAAAATATGAATATATGGGTCTCCATGTAGAATACCGAATATGTAGTTTTATGTTTGCCCAAATTGCATTTACGAAAGCTATGCTTGAAGCATGACCTTGACTAAGTGCCACAGTTATAGAGTCGTAGGATTCTGAAAAAGGGTATTGCCTGAAATGTCACCTATCCATCTGCTCAAGGGATGTTGCTTGACCCGCTGAGTTACTCTAGTATTTTGCATCTTTCCCCGCTGGTTACAAGGTGTAACCAAATCCCTTGCCTCAGGATGTGTAGGGAAGAACTGCAGATGCTGGTTTAGATCGAAGGGAGACACAAAATGATGGAGTAATGCAGCGGGACAGGCAGCATCTCTGGAGAGGAATGGGTGACATTTTGGGTCGAGGCCCTTCTTCAGACATGTCAGGGTCCCGCCCATTCCCCTGACATCAGTCTGAAGAAGGGTCTCGTCTTGAAACGTCACCCATTCCTTCTCTCCAGAGATGCTGCCTGTCCTGTCCTCCTTACCTCAGGATGATGGAAAGTGCTACTGGATTCAGTTGTGGTTCCACTGGAGCAAGAAGTCATCTGGCATCTGATGTCCAGCGATCTTAGAATTCCAGTACTACATCATACTGGCATGCCTGTATGAACGTGGAAACCTGTGTGTTGGACATAGTTCTATGAATTCACACGCAAAAATAAATATAAGAAAATAACTGCAGATGCTGGTACAAATCGAAGGTATTTATTCACAAAATGCTGGAGTAACTCAGCAGGTCAGGCAGCATCTCAGGGGAGAAGGAATGGGTGCCTGACCTGCTGAGTTACTCCAACATTTTGTGAATAAATAGCAAAGATAAATATGATGCAGTCCATTAACACTGAAGGCTGCAGTTGAATCTTGAATTAATCTTGTTCTTTTCCAACAGTAAACCTATCAGAACTTAATGTTGCACTCGACATTACCTTATGCGTAGCTTATTGGTGTTTATTTCGATCTTTGTGTTTCACCATTTTTGTTTACTGAAGCTACACAATTGCCGATAGTAGTGCACAATACATCAACACACAATACCTATCTTTTTCTCCAGAGATGCTGCCTGATCCGCTGTTATTCCAGCAATTTGTGTCTATCGGAATTAGAACTAAGCCCTCTAAATTAGTCTGCCACTCAATATAATTGTTGCTTCTCTATTTTTTACAATTTTTTAACCAAGCATTGCCATGTAATGTTTAGTGGAATCTGTTGCCAGATTTCTTCTGTTCAAAACAAATTTTCTTGATTTCACCACCACGCATACAAGTTTTAATTTTAAG
This sequence comes from Rhinoraja longicauda, assembly GCF_053455715.1. NCBI lineage: Eukaryota > Metazoa > Chordata > Chondrichthyes > Rajiformes > Arhynchobatidae > Rhinoraja > Rhinoraja longicauda. Next base: position 47,446,470 of record NC_135955.1, on the reverse strand, counting down.
ATTGTGCCCAGTTATTGGTAGGATTCTGCTGATTATCTGCCATAATTGTAGGAGAAATTCCAGATAAAATGGTAACAAAGTAATTCATTAAAGAAATTCTAGCATATGTTCCTTTATGTTAGTGGCCTTAATGCAATTCAACCAAATCAACGTGGTTTTATGAAGAAAAATTGTCGGACAAATTTGTTAAGAGTTCTTTGAGGCAGATAGAAGGAACTTGTATGTGGTAATGAGTTTGGATTTCCAGATTGTGCACAAGATGACCTCACAGTATTGGGAAGGGTGTATTATGGATTGAAGATGAAACATACTAGGGCATCAGAGATGTCCTCATTCGTTAGGAAATGGGGCTTCCCCTCTTCCATTATAGATGAGGCTCTCACTAGGGGCTCCTCTATATGCCGCAGCTCCGCTCTTGCTCCCCCTCCCCCCCATTCGTAACAAGGATAAAGTCCCCCTTGCCTTCACTTTCCACCCCATCAGCCAGCGTATACAACAAATTATCCTCCGACATTTCCATCACTTCCAATGGGATCCCACTACTGGCCACATCTTCCCATCTCCTCCCCTTTCTGCTTTCCGCAAAGACTGTTCCCTCCGTAACACCGTGGTCCACTCGTCCCTTCCGACCCAAACCACCCCATCCCCAGGTATTTTCCCCTGCAACCGCAGGAGATGCAACACCTGCCCCTTTACCTCCCCCTCGACTCCATCCAAGGACCCAAACAGTCTTTCCAGGTGAGGCAGAGGTTCACCTGCATCTCCTCCAACCTCATCTATTGTATCCGCTGTTCCAGATGTCAACTTCTCTACATCGGGGAGACCAAACGCAGGCTCGGCGATCGTTTCGCTCAACACCTTCGCTCAGTCCCCCTTAACCAACCTGATCTCCCGGTGGCTCAGCACTTCAACTCCCCCTCCCACTCTCAGTCTGACCTTTCAATTGTAGAGATAGTTTGTGGTTTATTGTATAGTGTTGAGATCTCTTTCCATTAACTGAGGTGACAAAATCAGCATATTGTATTTTGTAGGGGTAGCTTCTTAATAGAAGCACTATTTTGAAGGAATGAACCCTTTTGTGGTAGAGTGTGAACATGCCTTTACTGTGTTGTATGTGTTATTGTGCAAGGGAAAAGCTCAGAAATAATTTCCACTGTTGTGCACTTCTGAAATCTTAAAACTTTATTTCCTCTGCACCTAAATTGCATTCATTATTGTTTGCGGTGCTGGCTCAAAGGGCCAAATGGCCTCCTCCTGCACCTATTTTCTATGTAACTAAATATCTTAAACTTTTGAAAAGCTGACCTAAGGGTGGAAGCAAAAGAAATGTAGATATGTCCATACCCTGGACAAAAGCAACCAGCTGAGTGCCAAGATGGTCTTTTGCTGCAGTCATTTCACCCTTGTTGTTTTGTGGGAGAAACAAATTGTTCCTACAGTTCAGATTGTGTGTTCAAGGGATGACATGACACTAGCGTTATTCAAGGCTATTTGCAACCTTCAGGGGAATCGTGAACAAACCTAACTAACAATGCTATCAGAGCAGTGATAGAGTGGAACAGGGAGTGACAGGTTTTGGCTACCAAAGAATCAAGACAATGTGACAAATACAGATTTAGTTTTAATATATCACAGCCACAGTAAAACATTTATTGTCCTTTTTATTGGAAGGGACACAGAGCAGGTCAAATATCTCATAAGGAGTTTACATGCAAAGATTATTTGTGACTTACTGTTTATTTAGATTAAATATATGTAGTCGTTGTTTCTACGACTGCTTTTGAAAGTAATATTCACACATTCATTATGACCAAATACATATGTACTCAGATTGCAACCTGATTTTTTTACGAAGGTGTGGCATTGCCCCAGTGTATTTCTTGGAAAGCCATATGCCGTGTTTATACGAATAAAACCATCGCATAAGGCTCATTTAATGCAATGGGGTGAAGCAAGAGAGCCGCTGTTCTTCTGCCTTAGATCTTGGCGAATGTTTTATAGGGGTTTTTGTGTGGATTGGGGCCCATTGGTGGAACAGTTGCATTTGAGTTTTGTATGCTGGTGTCTGATTTGTCAGAAATATCTGGAGGAAAATGGAATTTCCTTCTGATGACAGTAGGTTTTAGTATAATCGGTCCTGGATATTTGATGAGTCACTGTTCATACAGGGTCTTTCCCATCTATTTCTGCTTCAATTTAGGATGGTCTGGAATTCTGTGACCTAATCCCCAGAATCATAGTAGTGCTAGTATGAACATTATGGTGAAAAATCAGATTATCGTTCACTCTAACAACATGTTATGTAACTGCTCTGCTTGCACTGATGGGGCACCTGTGGTGATTTTTTTTCCTGCTTAAGCCCCTTATGGCCTTTGTGATGAGCTGGTGAAATTGTTGGACCAATTGATGAATTGTTGAGCTAACCTGAAGTGGAGTATAGTCTGCTCCTTTCACTCTGATTCATCTTTTCTAACTTTATCTTTTGCACCTGAAAATTATAATGAAATGCAAGTAAATTCACAGAAGAGTATAGGAGAAATATTAATATATCCATTATCTGCTTTATTGAGTGAGGTATATTCACACGGAGTTCATGGTTTCTGAACAACAAATAACCTACAAATTACAGGGGCCGAATTGCAAAGTCCACAAGTGCAGGGTTAAAGAATCAATTTGGCAACTTATTACAAAAGTTAGTCATGACTGCATTGCAGAAGTAAAAATGACTGCGTATTTGTTTTTGAAGTTTCCCAATAAGATGAATCTCTCTCTTCTCTGTACCTCATAGTTTTTCAGCTAAGCTGGCGCCCCTATTTTCACATGCATTGTTCTGGGGCATGTCCTGGCTGTCATGATGTGCTGTAAGATTAATTAGTTGAGTCACATTTGTGGGAGACATGGTTGGTGTCCACATTTGCGATCTTTGTGTATCAGAGTTTGATGTGGGAAGAGCATGAGAGGTGGGCCACATTGGGAAATTCATCATGGAGATCACTACCTTTCTCCAGATTACTGCCAGTGCCATGCGCCGGTGAGGGTAGGAATATGAAGATAGGACAGGTGAATGAGTGGCTGAGTGATTCTTGTGTAGAAGAGCTTCAACGTGCTGTCTCCAAATAGAAGAGCAACCACTTTAAGTTGTGATATGGTTTCTTTCTTCTTCCCTTGAACAAGTTGTTTGATGGCTAATGTTTATAGCCCATTGTCTTGATTTTGTTTGGTTTCCCTCTTAATGCTAAGCATGTGCCACCTGGTGTTCTGGTGTGTTTTTGTGGTTTGAGTGCTTGATGTGTTGTCCCATTATCTGCCCAAATGGGAGGTCTTGTTCAAGGGAAGGACTTCCCAACAATACTTCTGGGATGTTCCCTGTGTCTATCTCCTTTGTAGGAGTTCTCTTTGGTATATTAGGCCTTGTTTACTTAACATGTGTTTACGTTTTTTAAGAAAGCTGTGCCCCATCTCAGACTGAAAGTAGGGGAGAATCTTGCAGCTTTGAGAGGCAAATCATCTGTCTTTAATACGCTTGTAAATCTTGTTTTACTGTGAATGGTCTGTAAAGGGAAGGATTATGAAAGTTTGCTCCATTCTTGGCCTCAGTCGTTGGGCAGGAAATTGATTATGAATCAGTGGTCATTGGAGCTAGTGTTGAACAAACATTTTTTGTGGAATCTTTTATTACTGTGAGATGTTCTGGATTGTTGTGATATCATATTTTGATCTGTAGATTTTGGTCATCGATCTGCCACAATGTCATCGGATGATGGAACAAACTCGGGGGGGGGGGGGGGGGGGGGGGGGGTTGGAGATCCTTAAATCACTTGCACATGATCCTAATGTCTGGTTATGGAGACTGCCTTTCCAGGTGATTATAAACCTCAGTTGTGTTAGTATTCCTATTACTGCGAGTAATGGGCTGGGCTTCTGGGTGTGAGGCTGTTGGTTGCATTGGATGGATGCTGGACTTCTGGTCTATCACACATTTTGCTCTTAGAACTGACGGGCTTATCTTTTGTTGACTGTACTCGTCCTCTTTCTTTTTCATCATGAGAGATGGAATTTAATTTTTTTTTCCTTTCCGACATTCACATTTTCAAGTCAAGCCATGGTTGAAACTGCAGATGCAGGTTTGTACTGAAGATAGACAGAAAACGCTGGTGTAACTCAGTGGTTCAGGCAGCATCTCTGGTGAAAAGGAATAGGTGACTTTTCGGGCTTGAACCCTTCTTCAGACTGCAGAAGCGTTCCAACCAGAAATGTCACCTATTCCTTTTCTCTGGAAATGCTACCTGACCCGCCGAGTTACTCCAGCATTTTGTATCTATGGATGGATGAATAGGAGTAGGTCTGCTGGGGCACGAGGTACGGGAGTTGTTGCGCTCCAGTTGCTCTGTTTTGCTCCTTTGGTTTTCTGAACCAGGCAGTGCACACAGGTTGACAACCCGTTATAGTTCTCCATTTTACAGTTACAGTGTTGCAATTAAAGAGTCTTGCACTTGCACAGTTCCTTTCATATTAGAGAGTACTCAAAATGCTTCAGTCACTGCACACCATTTCTGAATTGTGGTCATTGTAGGCAGCACCAAAGGCAACATCGGAGGCCAGAGCACCAGTGCTGTGCTGTACAGCGAGTATGGACATTGATGTCACCGAGGCTCAAGGAGACTCAGCTGATGTTTGATGAGCTGGCAGTCGTGATTCCTGTGCAGCTTTTTTTGTAAGAACAAATGTGGAGAATCTCAAGGGGTATTTTGGGGAAGTGATGGGGTCAGCCCTTTGGGGGAGATGACTAACATGCAGATGACTCATGTCAGAAAAGAAACACTGCCTCGGCAAAGCCACCAGCATAATCAAGGAGGAGTCTCACCTCGGTAAACCCCTCTTCTCCCCTTTCCCATCAGGCAAGAGGTTCAGATGCGTAAACGCGCATACCTCCAGATTCAGGGACAGTTTCTTCCCAATTGTCCGTAGGCAACTGAACCATCCCAGACACAACTAGAGAGTGGTCCTGAGCTATCATCCACCTCATTAGAGATCATCCAACTATCTTTAATTGGACCTTATTGGACTTTACTTTGCACTAAATGTTATATTCTTTATCCAGTATCTGTACACTGTGGGCAGCTTGCTTGTAATCATGTACTGTCTTTCTGCTAACTGGATAGCACGCAATAAAAAGCTTTTCGTCAGAACACGTGACAATAAACTAAACTACCCCTGATATAATCAGTTGACTGTTTCAGCACAGTTGTGGTAACCATAGTTGGGAGTCCAAGTTCTGCGCAGACAGCACCCAAGGTCAGGGTTGGATCCAGGTTTCTGGCACCACTGTGCTACCCAGGATAATCTCAAGCAACCTCCGCAACCTCCTCAATTCACTGTCGCACCAAACACCACAGCCCCACCGGCTCGGACATACCCCGCAAAGAGTGGGTCGCACGGAACCGGCACGTCATTATCGACTGCACTGTCCTCCGCCCCCCTGGTGGAGGGGTAGACCTCACGGCCCTCGACAACAGCACATTGCACTGGCTACAGCGCCTGGAGGGCGTTACATAACTTCTGCTGCCTCAAACGCAAGAAGAAGAAAATATCATGCAACAAGGTATAGAATTTTAGTGCTAGCAAATGGGAATAAGATAGATGATTACTCAATGGCTGTTGGACCAAAGCGTCTGTTCCTGTACTGTGTGCTTCAAAGACTTTAAATCTCAGCATTATAACATACAATGTCGGGAGCCACGACCGCCCCGACGTGCAGCGGCAGCGACAGCGTGTTCGCCCGCACCGGATCGCGGGGCTTGGGTCGGCCCGCTGCGGACCGTCCGGCGCGGCCTGGAACGTGGCAACAACACCAGCCTGACCGCGAGGGAAGACGGCAGGGGAAGGGAAAAGATATTCTGGCCTTCCATCATAGTGAGATGGGGACTGGAGGAGACTCACTGTGATGGATGTTTCTTTTTTTGTGCGTTGGGTGGGGTTGTGTAATTTGCTTGTTTTATTGCTTTTATTATTGGACTGTGGGTGACTAAATTTCGTCCAAAAAACTTGTTTTTTGGATGACAAATAAAGATATCTTGAATCTTGAATACAATAGCAGTTCACTTGAGCCATCCGATGTTTATTAGAAAATGGCTGTCCACAGTCATGTGACCTTGGGTTTCTTGCAATCTTGTGCTTGGAGTCAGGATCTGATATAGTTCTGTGAATCTCACAGAGATCTCACTGAGTTCAGTTCACCACATGGTAAGTTTTAACAACCTGCCTCAAATACTAAGTCAAAACGATGGAAGGACATAAACAACATGAGTGGGGTGGCAGGATTGAAAGATTTATAGGACAAATTGGTGAGTGTATGCCCAGTGAGGGATGGCAGGTAGGAGGGGGGGGGAAGGGAAGGGAAGGGAGGAGGGGAGGAGAGTAATGAGATATGCAAAGGCTTCAGAGTGAGAGGATGGAACATTACAGGAGCTGATGAGCAATGTGGAAAGAGTGTGAATTAACCATGGGCATAAGAATTTTAACTTAAGGCCACTATTTAAATATCGCCACAAGGTTAATTTCAGTAATCTTTTTTGTGTTTGTTTAGTTTAGAGATTCAGCATGGAAACAGGCCATTCAGCCCACCAACTCCACGCTGACCATCGATCACCTGTTGACACTAGTTCGATGTTATTCCACTTTCTCATCCACTCCCAACACTAAGAGCAATTTACGGAGGCCAATTAGCCTCCAAACCCGCACGTCTTTGGGAAGTCATAAGTTTTTGGAGAATACGACCACTCAGCTTAGACATTGGCTGAGCCCACCACTTTTTATCCTGCAACCTCGATACCACAACCTGCAGCTCACCTCATTGATCATTCATGGTTCACGCCCTCATGTTCCCCACTTTTGACCTTGCTTGTTTTCACTTTATCAGCTCTCCCTCGATTTAGCACCTACTTGTGCCATGTATCCTGGCCCTTTTATTCCTTGCATTTTGAGGCATATCAGAATTCAACGAACTGAGGACCAACTGATGCTCCACTCCTTTGTTTTTCTTTATCAGTTGCAACTACTGAAAGAATTCAACAGAGATTAAACATTTTTTTAATGTTCTTCATATTCTGAAGTTGGAATTCCTCTGCATGTTCCACATGTACTTTTGATATTGTGAAAATGTGAACAACATAGAAACATAGAAAATAGGTGCAAGAGGAGGCCATTCGGCCCTTTGAGCCAGCACCACCATCCATTGTGGTCATGTCTCATCGTCCACAATCAATAACCCGTGCCTGCCTTCTCCCCATATCCCTTGATTCCACCAGCCCCTAGAGCTCTATCTAACTCTCTTAAACCCATCCAGTGATTTGGTCTCCACTGCCCTCTGTGGCAGCGAATGCAACAAAATCACAACTCTCTGGGCGAAAAAGTTCCTCCTCTCAGTTTTAAATGGCCTCCCCTTTATTCTAAGACTGTGGCCCCTGGTTCTGGACTTGCCCAACATTGGGAACATTTTTCCTGCATCTGGCTTGTCCAGTTCTTTTATAATCTTATATGTTTCAATAAGATCCCCTCTCATCCTTCTAAACTCCAGTGAATACAAGCCTAGTCCTAACATTTTCAACCATTTTCCATTTTTTTTTACAGCAATGCCTGTTTATTATTACATGCAACATCAGCAACATTTCATGCATCCTCTGCAGCTCCACACATGCTTTGATTAAACCCAGCTCTACAGTGGCACCCAACTCTACATCATCAAAAATCTTTTGACTCTTCAACTGCTTTTGATTCTTCGTAATATGCCTCTGATAATGCTGGGAATTTTCACTCAACTTAATACGAGGAAAGGTGATATTATAATTTTCGTTTTTTGCAATAAATGCTGTTGCCTACCTATCTTGCTATTGAGAGCGTGCAGCGTAGGTTTACTAGGTTAATTCCTGGAATGGCGGGACTGTCATATGTTGAAAGATTGGAGCGACTAGGCTTGTATACACTGGAATTTAGAAGGATGAGAGTGGATCTTATCGAAAGGTTATTAAGGGGTTGGACACGTTATAGGCAGGAAATATGCTTCCAATGTTGGGGGAGTCCAGAACCAGGGGACACAGTTTAAGAATAAGGGGTAGGCCATTTAGAATAGAGATGAGGAAAAAAAATTTAGTCAGAGAGTTGTGAATCTGTGGAATTCTCTGCCTCAGAAGGCAGTGGAAACCAATTCTCTGAATGCATTAAAGGGAGAGCTAGATAGAGCTCTCAAGGATAGCGGAGTCAGGGGGTATGGGGAGAAGGCAGGAACGGGGTACTGATTGAGAATGATCAGCCATGATCACATTGAATGGCGGTGCTGGCTTGAAGGGCCGGATGGCCTCCTCCTGTACCTATTGTCTATTGTCTATCTACCTACCTATTATGGTGAATCTAAAGCAGTTGAAGACTGCTCCAATTGAAGATTCCTCCGTCATGTTTCTTGTGGATCCACCACACAAGAACAAAAGAAAATAGAAGGCTGTCAGGCCCTTCAAGCCTGGCAACCATTAAATATCATCATGGCTGATCTATGCTGGCCTTATCTCCTCTTCTGTGCCATTTTTCAATACCTCTCTATTCCTCAGTCTATCAAATATTTATCCACTTCAAATACTTATAATGATCCAGCTTCCATCTCCAGCCGGGTGATGGAAGCTGGATCATTCCTGAGATTCATTGCCCTCAGAAAGAAGATGTTTATACTGTGCCACTTCTCCACTTGTGTCAGCCATTCTATCTGAGCTGGACTTTCCTCAATATACCTCGAACTCTATCTCCTTTACAATTCTCATCAAAATCTGTTTGAATTAGAGTTTAGAGATATAGTGGAAACATGCCCTTCGACCCACTGAGTCTACGCCGACTATTGATCACACCTTCACTAGTTCCATGCTCTCTCATCCTACCCGCTATGAACAATGTACAGAAGACAACCTACAAACATGCACGTCTTTGGAATGTGGGAGTAAACTGGAGCACCCGGAGAAAAGCCATGTAGTCACAGGGAGAACATACAAACTTTGCGCAGACAGCATCCATAGTCAGGATCGAACCCAGGTCTCTGGCACTGTGAGGCAGCAACTCTATCACTAAGCCATTGTGCCCCCCCAAACCTGATTGTATCATTATCTCCTTCCTGGCTTGATATCAAAGTTTGTAAAATGACAATCCCATGAAGCTCCTTGGGATTTTTAAGGTTCTTTGTGAATATAAGTTGTTGTCTATGTACAGTCAAAATATTCTAGTATGTGACTACAATTCAAGAGTTCCTGTTACTAATGCTAGTAGATGCTCCTTAATCATTTTCTGTTATTACTTATTTATTATCTTATGTTACACATTTACGTACAAGTTTCATAATAAATTGTTCCTATTCCAACAGTTTCTGAGCATGCACATTGAGCTAAATATGAGTTCATTATTGCATAAAATGGGGAAAAAAACCATTGTAACATTACTTTCATCTCTTTATTTTCTCCATTACAGAGGGGCGATTGCATCTCCAGGATATCCCTTCCATCACCAGCAGAGGGCACCTGGAGGCCACCCCAGACCTGGTAGTGGACTCTTCCTACTACAGCAACTTTTACCAGCCATCTCTCTATCCAGCTTACTACAACAATCTTTACAACTATCCCCAGTACCAGGTGGCGGTGGCAGGAGATTCACCTGCTTCTGACGTGGGTTCAACACTGGGAGGGGCAACAGTGAAAAACAGCCTTCGTGGACTCTCTGCATCGTTAGTATCTGGCCAAACAGGAAACCAATGGCAGGTATGATTAAAATGATCCCTCATTGTTTGACTAGATGAATTTCATGAGGTTCCCTTTAGTCAAACGCTAATGTTTTATTGTTATAATTTTGCTGATGCATACAACTATTTGAATAAGCTGATAGTTGTATCAAGAGACTGTGAAAATTATTTTGGTGGTTTACGTAAAGAAATGTCAGGATTTTCTTCCTGATCCTTTCCCCAAGGGTATCCATGGGACCAGCTGGAAGATGAGGGGAATGGGGATTGAACTTGTTAGGTCTTGAGTTTCACTTATTCCTTTAGAACTGAGGCTTCCCTCAAGAGTCCTAGCCTTTAAAAGGCATACACCTATCATTCGGTGTGGGTTTAGGTTTTGTTATTGTCACATGTAGTGATGTACAATGAAAAGCTTTGAATTGCAACCTATCCAAACAGATCAGATAATATTATACATGAGTGTGATCAAGTCAAACTCAAGTACAATAGTTAGAGTAAAGGGAAACTTAGTGTACAGAATATTGTTCTCAACATAGTAGTGCATCAATTCCATAGACAAAGTCCAACATCCGCAAAGTGGTATCAGACAGTGAATCAGACAGTACCGTAGCTTATTGAAGGACCGTTCAGAAGCCTGGTAACTGGGCAAGAAGCTGTTGCAGAATCTGGTGGTATGCGCTGTCAAACCTCTGTACCTTTTGCCCGACTGGAGCAGTGAGAACAAGGAATGACCGGGGTGGGATAAGTTCTTGATTATGTTGTCAGCTTTTCTGAGGCAACGTGAAGTGTATGGAGTCAATGGTGGGCAGTCTGGGCGGTGTGATGGACTGGGGTACCTTTACAACTCTCTGCAATTTCTTGTCGTCTTGGGCCAGGTTGTTCCCAACCCAAGCTGTGATACAACCCAACAATATGCTTTCTATGGTGCATCTGTAGAAATTCGTTTGAGTCATTGTAGACTTGCCAAATGTTCTCCATCTCCTAAGGAAGTTGCTTGCCTGCTTGGTTGTCACATCAATGTGGATGGTCCATGACAGATCGTTGGTAATATTTCTTGATTAGTACGAGTGTCAGAAGTTATGGGGAGAAGGCAGGAGAATGGGGTTAGGAGGGAGAGATAGATCAGCCATGATTGAATGGCGGAGTAGACTTGATGGGCCGAATGGCCTAATTCTGCTCCTATCACTTATGAACTTATGATCTTAACGCTAACGAACTGGAAGCTCTCAATCATTTCCACTTTGGCACCATTGATGCTGAGCAGGACAGCTACTCCACCACATTTCTTGAAGTTGATGACTAGCTCCCCTTCGAGCCAACACCACCATTCAATGTGATCATGGCTGATCATTCTCAATCAGTACCCCATTCCTGCCTTCTCACCATACCCCCTGACTCCACTATCCTTAAGAGCTCTATCTAGCTCTCTCTTGAATGCATTCAGAGAATTGGCCTCCACTGCCTTCTGAGGCAGAGAATTTCACAGATTTACAACTCTGACTGAAAAAGTTTTTCCTCATCTCCGTTCTAAATGGCCTACCCCTTATTGTTAAACTGTGGCCCCTGGTTCTGGACTCCCCCAACATTGGGAACATGTTTCCTGCCTCTAACGTGTCCAACCCCTTAATAATCTTATATGTTTCGATAATATCCCCTCTCATCCTTCTAAATTCCAGTGTACACAAGCCTAGTCGCTCCAGTCTTTCAACATATGACAGTCCCGCCATTCCAGGAATTAACCTAGTAAACCTACGCTGCATGCCTTCATTAGCAAGAATATACTTCCTCAAATTTGGAGACCAAAACTGCACACAGTACTCCAGGTGCGGTCTCACTAGGGCCCTGTACAACTGCAGAAGGACCTCTTTGCTCCTATACACAACTCCTCTTGTTATGTAGGCCAACATTCCATTGGCTTTCTTCACTGTCTGCTGTACCTGCATGCTTCCTTTCAGTGACTGATGCACTAGGACACCCAGATCTCTTTGTACGTCCCCTTTTCCTAACTTGACATCATTCAGATAATAATCTGCCTTCCTATTCTTTCCACCAAAGTGGATAACCTCACACTTATCCACATTAAACTGCATCTGCCATGCATCTGCCCATTCACACAACCTGTCCAAGTCACCCTGCAACCTCATAGCATCTTCCTCACAGTTCACACTACCACCCAGCTTTGTATCATCTGCAAATTTGCTAATGGTACTTTTAATCCCTTCATCTAAGTAATTAATGTATATTGTAAATAGCTGCCTTATATATTGTAAATAGCTGCCGCAAATAACAGCTGCCATAAATAACAGCACAGAGCCTTGCTGTACCCCACTAGTCACTGCCTACCATTCTGAAAGGGACCCATTTATCCCCACTCTTTGTTTTCTGTCTGCCAACCATTTTCTATCCATGTCAGTACCCTACCCCCAAAACCATGTGCTCTAATTTTGCCCACTAATCTCCTATGTGGGACCTTGTCGAAGGCTTTCTGAAAGTCAAGGTACACTACATCCACCGGCTCTCCCCTGTCAATTTTCCTAGTTACATCCTCAAAAAATTCCAGAAGATTAGTTAAGCACGATTTCCCCTTCGTAAATCCATGCTGACTCGGAACGATCCTGTTACTGCTATCCAATTGCTCTGCAATTTCGTCTTTTATAATTGACTCCAGCATCTTCCCCACCACTGATGTCAGACTAACTTGTCTTTAATTTCCCGTTTCTCTCTCCCTCCTTTCTTAAAAAGTGGGATAACATTAGCTACCCTTCAATCCACAGGAACTGATCCTGAATCTATAGAACATTGGAAAATGATCACCAATGCGTCCATGATTTCTAGAGCCACCTCCTTAAGTACCCTGGGATGCAGACCATCAGGCCCTAAGAAGGCCAACATGCCATTAGCTTTCTTCACTGCCTGCTGAACCTGCATGTTTACTTTCAGTGACTGGTGTACAAGGACACGCAGGTATCGTTGCACTTCACTTTTTCCTAACTGACACCATTGAGATAATAATCTGCCTCCTTGTTCTTGCCGCCAAAGTGGATAACCTCACATTTATCTACATTATATACAGCATCTGCCATGCATCTGCCCACTCACTCAACCTGTCCAAGTCACCCTGCAATCTCCTAGCACCTCTTCGCAGTTCACACTGCCACCCAGCTTTGTGTCATCTGCAAATTTGCTAGTGTTATTTTTAATCTCCATCATCTAAATCATTAATATATATTGTAAATAGTTGCAGCCCCAGCACTGAGCGTTGTGGCATTCCACTCTCCACTGCCTGCCATTCTGACATGGACTCCTTTATTCCTACTCTTTGTTTCCTGTCTGCCAACCAATTCTCTATCCATGTCAAACCCTGCCCCCAATACCATGTGCTCTAATTTTGCCCACTAATCTCCTGTGTGGGACCTTATCAACGGCTTTCTGAAAGTTCAGATACACTACATCCACTGGCTCTCCTTCATCCATTTTACTTGTCACATCCTCAAAAAATTCCAGAAGATTAGTCAAGCATGATTTCACCTTCATAAATCCATGCTGACTTGGACCAATCCTTTTACTGCTATCCAAATGCACCATTATCACTTCTTTAATAATTGACTCCAGTATCCTCCCCACCACCTCGCTCCTTTCTTGAAAAGTGGGATAACATTAGCTACCCTCCAATCCACAGGAACTGATCCTGAACCTATAGAACATTGGAAAATGATCACCAATGCGTCCACAATTTCTGGAGCCACCTCTGTGAGTACCCTGGGATATAGACCATCAGGCCCTGGGGATTTATCAGCCTTCAGTCCCATCAGTCTACCCAATACTATTTTTTGCCTAATGCAAATTTCTTTTGGTTCCTCTGCCTCCCTAGATCCTCAGTCCTCTAGTACATCTGGGATATGAAAGGGGATTGAGATGTACATAGTGTATTAGTAGAGGCTTTTCCATTCTCTAGCAACTATTTTCTGAAATATGTCCAAATTTTTGAAATATGTCAGCATTTCTACCCAAGATCCCTCAACAATCGGAGGGTCTGTCAATGGGCCATAATGGTTCTCAAGGCAAGCAATCAATGCTCAGGCATCTGACCACCGGATCCTGGTCCTGCATCAGTGAAAGAAAAAAAAATCTGATGCCCACTGCTGTTGGTCTGTACCATGTACTATTTTGTCCCTAGTTTTACAATGCAGATCCAGACCACTGGTGCAGCAGTGGGTGAAATGAGGTACACTGATAGACCTATGTTAAGAAGCAGTGAGTGAGGTGGGGTACATTGATAGACCTATGTTAATGTCAGGTCTACATGAACAGGAGCCCAGGAAGGTCATGCTTCTTGATGTATAGATTTAGATGCAGTCCTTTTAACCATTCAAAAGATGCATTCTTAAGAGCTCCTGTTCAATTTCATGGAGTTCTCTTCAGTCAAACAATATATCAATGCAGGTATCCAATAGACATTTGTTCGTCCTATTGTCTTTTCGCTCAGTTATTCACTTTATTTTTAACTTACATGTTGCTCCTATCCTTTTCCACTCTTGCATAGTTTTGATGAGATTTGTTAACTGTACCCGAGGAAATCTGTGACCTGAAATTAACTGTCAATTCTTCCATTGACTGAAGGATTTTGGATAAAAACAGAATAAGAATTCACCATGGGAACTCATGTTCTATCATTCGGATGAATGCTTAAGGGACTTTTTATCCATTGAAAGTGTTAGGAAGAGATGAAAAGTAAATAACTCATGTGTTGGCCATTTAAATATTGAAATGGGTTGTAGGGCCACAGATGTAATGTAATTACTCCTGGCAACTGGGTTTCACTGAGTTGAAGTCTGATAGTCCCAAGGAGTGGGACTGGTCAGGTTTGTTGATGGTAAACACAGCTTATGGGGAAAAAGATAAGTGCCTTTACAGCACCATCTGTGGTCCAGGAAGACCAGGAATTCCTCCCCTCCCCAGCCCACCACTGTGCAAACTATTAATATTAATATTACTTGATTTGGTAATCAATTTAAAAAATGATTAAATTAATCAAATCTTGCATTGAATGTACGAAAGAAAAGGTTTATTTATATTGGTATGTTTTAATTTTCAGAGAAATGAAAGTGATGACAAGGTGAGTACATTTTTGCTCAGTTTATTTGTATCTACAATACAGCTTTCTCTCCCTAAACTTCTTTCTGATCTGATACTTCGTTTTTAGTGTATTTGCTTCAGCTGCATGCACTAATTTTACATTTCTCCTTGTGCCCCTTTTAATCTTATCTCTTGCCATGATTTGCTTGATCACCATTTTCTAGTAACTGAGATGTACTGCACATGACTTTCCATGTCATGGCTCCTCTTTGCATTCGCTGAGAGGATAATGGCATTCATGCATTGACAGCAAAAGTCTATGAAATATATACTGCAGGAACATAAGTCATGTACATTTTATAGGGAACAGCAGGCACTGTAAACACCATGGGTGAAATTTCTGGCAGGCCTCTAACAAAATGGGTGGCTTAGTGAAAAATTACAGATGTTGCATCTGTAAAATGTGGTCCTTTGTATACAATGCAGTAAAATATAAAATTAATTGTGTCACCAGTTTCATGTCTTAGCAAATTGCAATAGACGGTTGATATTCTAGATCCTTCAGAGAATGTCCTGTTTGAAATGTCTTTGTGTTAAAATAATTGTTAAAGAAAAATCACACACAAATAACGCCGTTCACTCTGTCCATCTGCCAGGATTGGATTAAATTATAATAGAGATAATGTAAACAAATGCTTGTGCTTTGTCATATTGTACTGAAATGGTCTGAGACATTCAGTGAAAGGCAAAATCCAGTGCCGAGCCCGAAGGAAAAATACCTGGTTGTGTCACAGAGGAAGTCTGACTTAACCAGAAGGAAATGATACCTGATGTCAAAGCATCAACCCTGGAGTTGAGATGATAAGTAAGTCTAAATTAATTTTCCTTTACATAAGTTAATCATGAAAAGGGACAGTTGAACTTACTCATGAAAGTAACAACCTGAGCATCAAACTCATTCTCTCTACATACATTTAAGAGATCCTCTTGTGCAAGTGCACCTTATTGCTGTTTACGTTAAGAGCTTTTTTCATAGACGTCTTTGGCTTTAAAGATTGGGTACTATCAGTGAGTTCCAGCCTTTTCATAAAGGAGGCCATGAGTCTTTAGGAGGCTTTAGTTTTTGGACCTACTAGATATTTTTTACACAGTTATGGGGAGCTTCTGTCACAAATTCGCAGTGCGAGAGAGGAATAAGGAGAACTCAACATGAATTTCCCCTTTCAGGGAGGGGTAGCAATTTAAGTTGGTAGACATTCAAAATTGGCTGCTGAATGTCATATGTTGGCAAATTCCCAGGGGTTTGCTGGGTAGAAATGAAACTTTTTGAATCCATGTACCAGTTCCGTGCATCAACCATAAAATCCCAGAATGCCATACTACTAGGTATGAGATTGCTGGAGCACTGTCCATACTAACACCGACATGACATACATGAACACAAATGACAGAGCTTCTTGACTTGGCTGCTCAGTGCAGTGGCTGTGATCTGCCCTTGCCATCACAACCAAGATCAGTTTATTGTCCCGATTGTTGGTGCGATTCCAGCATTCAGTTCCAACTAGTAAAATGATCTTTAAATGGTGAGAATTTTAAGAAAACCATTAAATCATTGTTATTACTTGCATGCAACTACGAGTATACCACCATCTTACTGCCTACATTGTCATTGTTTTTTTATCATCTTTGTTTTCCCTTTTATGCATTGTGATGTTTTGACAGAAAAGCCACCAATCTAGTAATTAAATAAATAATATTGATTGATTAGATTAGTGATGAGGAGAAATACATGATTAACAAAACAATGCAATTGACATCACTGTAGCATAGTGGTTTGATGTCCAAAAAAAATTTGAGGAGGGGGGACATGAAATAAGGCTATGAGTGTCAAATAACAGACAGGTGCAATAAAATGAACAGGTACAAAATTGAACTCTCAAAATGGCCCAACAAGCTGAAAGTGAAAGAAGGATTAATGTTTTAGTTGTAGCCTTTCAGTGGAACTTGGTATCAGGTTAAAACATTCTAAAATATTCTAATTTAGTTTGTCCTTCTCTTGTTCTTATGTTAATCAACATCAGAAGTCTTCAATTTCTGACCTTCCTTGTGCATTTCGACTTTATAGTTTTGAATCACCCGTGGCTCATATTAAACTAAAAACTACCCACTAAATAAATATTGTATTATTTGTTCATTTATAATGTTAGCATGAATTTATAAGTATATAAATAAAGTATACAATAAAGGCGTCTTAAGTAACAACATGTCAAAAATGGCATTTGCATGTGCTTCTGTCTCTTTCATTGACCGCAGTTACGTGATCAATCCATGATCAATAAAATAAAAAATATCTGCAATTTACTATTTCTCATTGCATGTATTATTTTTCAATTAAACTATTAGCATAGTTTATTATAAATATTAAATTACTTCAGATAGATGTATAATCTTTACTAACCTGTTTATAGTGACCAACACTGACTGTTCTACTGAACCAAAATGCAATTTACCTTTAAATTCTTAGGTTTATTTAATTAAAAATTCTGATTAAAATATTATTTATCTGATTAGCACATATTCAAAAACCCCTGCACATGTAGTACAATACCAATCTAAGAATAGATATTTCAAAGGGGACCTGGCTCATATTTTCTTTAAAGTGTATTATATCCTTAAGGTACTGAAAAACTGAATCATGATGGACCATGCTGCATTTGAAGATGTACCTGCTGGCTAATGTTCTAACTTGTGTTTGTGCTTTTTCCTACAGGTATCACACACGAATCAGCTGCATCTGCCAGTGCCAGAGGCAAAGCCAGCATCTCATAGGACTTTACACCCACCATTAATCACAAGCTCTAAAACTCCCATAGATTGCCATTCTGGTTTTAAAATTCTGGGATGGTAGGAGAGAACAATAACACACTACCTCACCACATTGTCTTCACAACTGTGCTGAAATCTGTTCCCATGTAGATCACTGGAGCTGTGGAGGAAATGCCCAGCAACAATGATGTGATGGAGTATGTATGATGCTGCTGCTGCCTGTCAGTACAAAGCTGCACAGGTCAGCACAGCCATTTGACAAAAATAACAGATCATCGTCCAGAAAGCTAACTGGACCAGATGCCCATTGCAATGTCAGCTATGATGACATTAGCTACCAGGCCTTCAAATGACCTACCCAAACGAAGCACAGATGACCTACCCAAAGGCTCAATGTAGAACCCTGTGATAAACAAGCCTACGAGTTGCATGACTTCAATGGCCCACAGACTTCAATGGACCCACTTTCAATAGGAGGTCTAAAATGAGGGGGAAAGAACTGCAGATGCTGGTTTAAATCAAAGATAGACACAAAATGTAACTGGAGTAACTCAGCGGGACAGTCAGCATCTCTGGAGAGAAGGAATCGGTGTCGTTTTGGGTCGAGACCCTTCTTCAGTCTGAAGAAGGGTCTCGACCCGAAACGTAACCCATTCCTTCTCTCCAGAGATGCTGCCTGTCCCGCTGAGTTACTCTAGCATTTTGTGTCTAGGGTCTAAAACGAGGCCTCCATGTCTGTTTTACACAACAACAATGGGTACTCTGATCTGTCGACAACAATCTCCATTGCCATCTTGCATGCCTCATATTGAACAGTAGTGTCATTTGTTGCTGAGCACAAGGCAGAAGTCATGGCATTTGCTGTTGGTTACATTGGCATTATGCACCATTCTTAAATCCTCACATGCCTGCTGTGTAAGCTATGAACTGAAATAGTGACCAGCTTCAACTCAACATCGATCATGGGCTTTACCAGCACGCCAGTTAACTCATTATACAACCTTCAATCAATATTGTTGTTCTCAATAATGAAACAATTTATAAAAAAGTATCAACAATGGAAAATTAACAAAAACAAACATCATTCCTAAATATGAACAATTCAATCCATCATGCTTTTTGCACATGTATTGCATGTGGAGGCACTCCTGTTATCCGAATTTCCTTATCATATACTTTGTCATTTCACTTTTATCTAATTTCTCTTTAAATGCTATATTTTCCTGTGCTGTGAAACACTTCAAAGAAAGAAATATTCACGCATAAAAAAACTGGTTATGTTCTCTTGGATATAAATGCCTCCCAAAAGGCATTTCGACTAGCAACTACCCTTTGGGGGAACGGAATTCTCGAAATTGCATTAGAGATCTCAAAATCACCCCAGGGGGGCTTTTGTTCTTTGGTCTCTTCCTTTTATTTTACCTATTAGTTTCCCCTGCTTCCAACAACTTTCGTATCCTCATTCCCCTTGATTGTCCACTATTGGTGGAACCTTTAACTCTATCCTCTGAAACTCTTCCATCCCTTCACATTTCCCCCTCTTTAAAACTCTTCCAAATAACAGTCTTAGTTTGTAATACTCTTGCTGACTAACCTCTGTCAATTTCCTTTTTTTCTGTTACGACCTTTAAGGTTTTCTTGTGCATTCATATGTTTAAATGCAAGTTCTCTTTTTACTGATGTATTATTTTTGAACTTGTAAATTACTGGCTTGGTACAGAAAATGTATTCATGTCCATTTGTACAAATTTGATCAGTATGACACTGGAAATCATATAATCAAAACCCAGTAATAAATGGCAATTTGTGGATTTAATAGCAATTTCTTATTATTTGATATTTGACAAAGCATCATTTTCAATTACTCACTAAATTAAATACAAATGTAGTGTTCAGCTTAAAGATAGTGAAATGTATTAATTTTTCATGTATTAATTTGTTTTTAAAGTATTGCTACCATTATGTTCCTTGAATCAATTTGTGAGGTTTCAAAACTTGGTTTGAGTAACTAGTAAAAGCTGGTTTGGAAGGCTTTGGAAGTTTGACATGTCCCCAACAAGTCCCGCCAACCTCTACTGATGCGTCGTAGAAAGCATTTTATCAGGGTGCATCACAGCATGATTTGGGAACAGCTCCATCCAAGACCACAAGAAATTGTAAAGAATTGTGGACGCAGCCCAGACCATCACACAAACCAATCCACCTTCCATTGACTCCATTTACACCTCAAACTGCCTTGGCAAGGCCAGCAGCATAATCGAGGAGTCGCACCCCAGCCACTTCCTCTTAACCCCTCTCCCATCAGGCAAGAGGTATAGAAGTGTGAAAACGCACATGTCCAGATTCAGGGACAGTTTCTTCCCAGCTGTTACCAGGCAACTGAACCATCCTACCAACAATTAGTGAGCAGTGCTGAGCTACTATCTACCTCATTGGAGACATTGGACTATTTTTGATCGGACTTTACTGGATTTTATCTTGCACTAAACATTCTTTACATTATTCCCTTAATCATGTATTGTGCACCGTGAATGGCTCGATTATAATCGTATTGTCTTTCCACTGACTGGGTAGCATGCAACGAAGCTTTTCATTGTACCTCGGTATACTTGACAATAAACTAAACTCAAACATGAGCACAAGGCTTTTGTGGTGTAATTTGACTAATACAGTGTTTGATGTCATTGTGCAGTTTTTGTTTACAGAAGTGATATGTGCTCAAACACTAAAATAGGCCTCAGCAGAAAGGTTAAGATGTGTCTTCTGCCATTAAAAAGCCTGCCCTTTGTTGGCTGTTGCCATGGCAGGAAAGATTCTGGAACAATATGTTGACCTTCATTATGGTATGATACTGTTTCATGCCAACATGTGGAGTATGATTCTCCCACTAACTTGACAGCCTTCCACTATATGGTGGAGCAACGCACAGTCTAGCACAGGAACAGGCCCACAATGTCCATGCGAACATGATGCCAAGACAATCTCTTACATGCCTGTGCATAACTCTCCATTCTCTGTATATCCACGTGCCTGTCCAAAAGTCTCTTAAATGCCACTATCGTATCTGCCTCCACCCCTGGCAACGCATTCTCTGTGTAAACAAAAACTTGCCTCGCACATTTGCTTTAAACTTTGCCAATCACATCTTAAAGCTATACCCTCTGGTGTTTGATATTCCCATCCTGGGAAAAAGGTTCTGACTGTGCCCCATTTTGTTTCATTGTGATGCAGATCTCTGGGTGTCAGTACCCCACCCTTTTATTCAGCTTTTATATAGAAGATCTGAGCCTAGCCTTCTCCTGTCCTCGTTGACATTCAAACACTCACACATACAAGGACATTGTTGGGTTATTAATCATTAACTGATTATCCTTCCAGCACTGTGGAGGCAAATTTGTAACATTTGTACGATTGCATATATGCAGTGAATGGAACCTGGTCTCTGTATGCATCCTGGTGGCCAGTGTAATAATGTAGCATTATATTAGCTTACATGGAGTATGCCATATAGCAATGGCAAATTAACCCAAGCAGTCTCAGCTAGTATTACATTCTACTTGAGCCTTCTCACATCACTCTTCATCTAAGCCTGTCAGCACAACCTTGTACTCTTTCCTCCCTTGTCCAGGTTCCTCATAAGTGTATCTACATCAACCATTTCCTGCAGGGAATTGCTCTCTGGGCAAATAAGCTTTTTCTGAATTGCATTTTTGATTTAACAGTGACTTTCTTACTTTGATGGTTGTTAATTATGCCCTCTCCCTCAAATGGAAATACTCTTTCTGTACTCTATCATAACCTATCATCATTTAAAAACAAATTCTAGGTTTCAGTCCCCTTTCTTGAGAGAAAAGAAACCTAATATGTTCATCCTTTCCTGATACTTCTACACCTGCATATCTTCTTTCATCCTTGTAACTCTGTAGCCTGTTCATTGCTTACTTGTTTGTCCTTGTGGCAACCAAAACTGTGCTTTACGTGTAGTTTAACCAAGAGTAAATAACTGTTTCTTACTTTTCCTACATTTTAATTCTGTCCCTCGAGAAATAAATCCTGATGCATTTGGATTTGAATTCCAAAACCCTTTGTTCCTCTGTCCTACCAACACTGAGTTCCCAGCAAGGTAATAAATGAACCCCGTGTGTTAAATAAAATATACCACTTTGCATGTATCTGCAGAACCTCATCTTCCAATTATTTCCTAATTTGTTGTAGTCCTCGACTTTTCTTGTTCACCTTGTGATCTCCCCCAATTTGCCGTTGCCTTTAAATTTTAGAATTATGTTATCGATCCCAAGCTCTATTGTTAATGTAAATTGTGAACAGTTGTAATCCTCCTACTGGTCCACGGAACATTGCCTCTTCAACTTTGAATAGCTAACCTTTAGTCTCCTTTTCTGCTTTCTCTAGAAACCAGTTAGCAATGCATTTCAATAAATTACCCGAACTCTGCATTCTTTGATCTTATTTACTAGTCTTCTATTGGTCCTTTAATAAAGGTTTGTTGAAAATCTAGATAATCACTAAATCATTACCATTGTGTAAGAAGGAACTACAGATGCTGGTTTAAACCGACGATAGACACAAAAAGCTGGAGTAACTCAGCGGGACAGGCAGCATCTCTGCAGAGAAGGAATGTCTTCAGACTGAAGAAGGATCTCGACCCGAAAGTCACCCATTCCTTCTCTCCAGAGCTGCGGCCTGTCCGGCTGAGTTACTCTAGCTTTTTGTATAAATCATTACCATTGTCTAACCTGTTGCTTCTCTGAAAATTTAATGGTGTTCAAGCAAAACATTCCCTTTTGCAATCCATGCTAACTATTTATTACTTAATTCTATATGCATGAACTTAGATTTTCTCTTTCATTTTTCCTACCATTGGTGTAATTCTTACACTACTCTGTTTAATTATTCTGCCTTAACTCAAACTTCAGCAATTAGTAACTGCTGCGTAGTTACTAACTGTACCTTGAGATACTGACCCACAGGGGGAGCTCTGCAATCAGGTTCTTCCGACAGGTCTTGTCGGCCATGTAACCTCATGCAGCTTTCTTTTAATTCAGGAATTATAGTGTATGCATAGGTGCAAGTATAAAACCTTTTTTAAAAAAAAAATCAGCTATATCCAGAGAATATACATTGATTGCCCTTTGTGTTTTTGACAAACCTGTGGGCATGCATATTAGATTATTCTTTTGTAATGTGCCTTAAATGCAAAAGTATTGAAATTTAGAGATGTCTGCCTATTATTTTGCACAAAGCATTGACATGTGGAATGCATGTTCTTTTTATTCCAGCAAATGAAAACTCCAGAGAGCCGGTTTTCAGGCCACAATGTGACATCTCAGTACAGGATGCATTCTTACTACTCTGCTGCCTCTTACCTGGGCCAGGGGCTAAGCACAGCTGCATGTGTTCCTCAGCTGTTCACTCTGGAAGATGGCTCCTCCTTCTCAGATGTAAAATCCAATGGTGGGTTTATTTTTGTTAGTTCCATTTTTAAGGTATCAGTGTGTCATATGGGATATGATTCATTGTTGCTCAGTGTTCATTTCAAAGTCAATATGTACTGAGTATAGTTTTGGAGTAGAAGAGTTTCATTTACCAAAGTGTTAGAAAATTAGACAATAGAGTGCATCTCTTATGTGAATTTCAATCGTTTCTGACAGCAAAAGGGACTAGGTATATGGTAAAGTTTTCTCTACTCTGCCCAGGAATGTTCATTTACAATGGCTCTGAAGTCTCCTACATACATCACAAGTGTGTCTTCTCTTTTCCATTTTCTCACATTCTCTTGTATAATTTTTAAACTTTCTTTCCTTTGTAGCTTTAAGCATTTGCTTTTACACTTTAGCAAGCCTTTCCACTTATTATAAGGCATAAACCAGGAGTATGATGCAATGCTACCTATTTGAATGAGTGCAGGTTCAAAAACACTCAGGACGCTTCACGATCCAAGACAAAACAGCATGTTTGATTATTACCTGTTTTACTACCCTAAACATTCATTACTTTCACCACCACTGCAGAGTGATTTCAGTCTGTATCACTCGCAAATACCCAGCAGTTACTTGCCAAGGGTATTTTAGCAGCAAAATGAGCAAACTTTACCACCAAAAAGGAAAACACCACATCTTGCATGTTTTACCCCAAGTCACTCATCATCGGGCATATCATCTTTACCTTAATGGTGATTAGAGATGGACAATAAATGTTATCCGTGACAGGAACAGCCAGATCCCAAAAATGTAATAAATAGATATTTTACTTTTAATGTGGAAAATTTAAAAACACAAAAATATTGCAATATTGATGCCTTTCAGAAATAATTCATACTTGGATAATTTACCTCGCAAATGTGGCATCAAGACAGTTAGCCAAGGAATAATGCCCATAAGTAGAATTAAAATAGGAATCGTAAAATATTTAACCATTCTAGTTTTCTCACAACTGAAATTGCGCCTTGGTGCAAAGACATAAAATCAAATTAAATGCTTCAATTGCTTCATATGGAAATGTAGAAAAGGTCAATCAAAATTATTTTCCCTACCATCAATATTATTCTTGAAAATGAAGTATGATTAAGAATTTAGATGTGATCCTCAGCAAAAATTTTAGAACTAAATCTTCACTGTCTATTTTTTAATGTGAATAATGTCTTCCAATTAGTTTTAAAATGCTTACAGACATTGGGGTATATTTTCTGAAAGGCTCTCTAGGGAAAAATCTAATAGAAAACATTAAGTTGCTTGTAATTTTAAGGTAGACATTAAATTGTTAAAATAAGTGGTTAAGGTCTCTATAAAGTAATGATGAGAATAGTTTTTACTAAAATATTTTAATATTGACCAACATAACATAAACCAGTCCCATCATTATTAAGAAAAGCTGTTAGTAATTAAAAAAATATTACTTCCCTTTTCCATTGTTTGTTTAATCTTTTGCTCTTCTCTCATTCACAAGGATGGTGCCATTTTGTTGTCAGTTGATTAGTCTGTGCCCATTGGCTATGATGTTCTGAGGAATTTCAAGTTGCAGATTTTGGGTCTAAATTCTGCAGACCTGCAGCAGTGCTGTTGTAAGAGACACGAGCAATCCACCAGGATCACCCCTGTTGCAGCATTCCTTGAGTCGATCTGATAGGTAACCTGCAGCCTGAGATTGCCTGGTTTGTGTTTGGTTCATGGTGAATGTACTGTATTGAAAGTAAGTCAGCACATGTAGCAAGGGAGTTGTTGTAAAGTAACTGAGGAAAGTTGGTAGGACCTTTATTTTTGTTTTCTCAGTAGCAGTTTTTACAGCAGTTTTCATTCTTGTAGGATAAATTTTAAAGTGCAGATTCTGATGTAAATCACTTTGTTACATTATTGCCCTCTGCACACCATCCACAATTTCAGTCACTTGCAGCAATTTAAATATTTTATGGCAAAATGTGGAGTTAAAGACTGCCAAAGACTTGTGTAAATATTCATGCCCACACCTTCTACAACACTCTACAGTTCCCCCGTTCCATTCTCCCTCACTCACCCTTTCTCTTCACTCAGTTCCCTTATACGCTGCACCTAGCGAGGCTGCCCTCCCACTCTTTGGGGCTGTGCCCTGGCTGACACTCATCATTTGCCCCCTCCTTCCATTCACCTCACCTCTGGTCACAGCAGCTCTGGTACATGAAGACTGCAAGTCGGCACAGTGCACACACTTGAACCTCCCCAGAGATAGTCCCTAATGTTGGCTGATTGACAATAGACAATAGGCCATTCAGCCCTTCGAGCCAGCACCACTATTCAATGTGATCATGGCTGATCATTCTCAATCAGTACCTCGTTCCAGCCTTCTCCCCATACCCCCTGACTCCGCTATCCTTAAGAGCTCTATCTAGCTCTCTCTTGAATGCATTCAGAAAAATGGCCTCCAATGCCTTCTGAGGCAGTGAATTCCACAGATTTACAACTCTCTGACTGAAAAAGTTTTTCCTCATCTCCGTTCTAAATGGCCTATCCCTTATTCTTAAACTGTGGCCCCTGGTTCTGGACTCCCCCAACATTGGGAACATGTTTCATGCCTCTAACGTGTCCAACCCCTTAATAATCTTATATGTTTCGATAAGATCCCCTCTAATCCTTCTAAATTCCAGCGTATACAAGCCTAGTCGCTCCAGTCTTTCAACATATGACAGTCCCGCCATTCCGGGAATTAACCTGAAAAACCTACGCTGCGCGCCCTCAACAGCAAGAATATCCTTCCTCACATTTGGAGACCAAAACTGCACACAGTACTCCAGGTGCGGTCTCACTAGGGCCCTATATAACTGCAAAAGGACCACTTTGCTCCTATACTCAACTCCTCTTGTTATGAAGGCCAACATTCCATTGGCTTTCTTCACTGCCTGCTGTACCTGCATGCTTCCTTTTAGTGACTGATGCACTAGGACACCCAGATCTCGTTGTACGTCCCCGTTTCCTAACTTGACACGATTCAGATAATAATCTGCCTTCTTATTCTTACCACCATAGTGGATAACCTCACACTTATCCACATTAAATTGCATCTGCCATGCATCCGCCCACTCACAGAACCTGTCCAAGTCACCCTGCAACCTCATAGCATCTTCCTCACAGTTCACACTACCACCCAGCTTTGTATCATCTGCAAATTTGCTAATGGTACTTTTAATCCCTTCATCCAAGTCATTAATGTATATTGTAAATAGCTGCGGTCCCAGCCCCGAGCCTTGCGGTACCCCACTAGTCACTGCCTGCCATTCTGAAAGGGACCCATTTATCCCCACTCTTTGCTTTCTGTCTGTCAACCAATTTTCTATTCATGTCAGTACCCTACCCCCAATACCATGTGCTCTAATTTTGCCCACTAATCTCCTATGTGGGACCTTGTCGAAGGCTTTCTGAATGTCGAGGTACACCACATCCACCGGCTCTCCCTGTCAATTTTCCTAGTTACATCCTCAAAAAATTCCAGAAGATTAGTCAAGCATGATTTCCCCTTCGTAAATCCATGCTGACTCGGAACGATCCTGTTACTGCTATCCAAATGCTCCGCAATTTCGTCTTTTATAATTGACTCCAGCATCTTCCCCACCACTGATGTCAGACTAACTGGTCTATAATTTCCAGTTTTCTCTCTCCCTCCTTTCTTAAAAAGTTTCTTAAAAGGTCACATTCTGCTGTGTGAGAGACAAAAAATGAAAGTAAGCTAAAACAGGCTAGTATTGCAGATGCAGATGCTGTGTTTGCTATACCGGCACACTGGTAAGAGATTTACACGACTGTACCAATAAGACAATTGAGTTACCTTCATTTCTGGGGCCAATAGATGGGCCCTGACATGTGTTTTGTCAGCAGATGGGGTTACCTATTTTTTGGGGGTGTCTAACTCAGCCAACACACTGTTAGCTTGACGTCATTCTCATATTCTGTGCCCAAAACTTTGTGGTGTGAGTGCACCCACAGGTGCTTGAGTCGGTATCTGTGTGTCTCTCTCTGTGTGAATTTGTGCTAACTCTTCAGTCACTGTGCACCTTACTTGCCAGTGGACCAAAACTTTGCTCTCTGAAGATCATGTAAAACCTGCTTTAGAAGTAAAGGAAATCACATGCAGGAAGCTTCCACTCCTCAAAATCATTTCAAGATGTGTAATGTCGGAACAATCATGAACACCAGCAGGGAAAGACCTGAGTACTGCTTTCTTATCATAGTTCTGCAACTCAGTCGTTTTGACATTGACATAGTTGCCTTCAGTAGACCAGAGAAGACCAATTTAAGGAACAAGGTGGTGGCTATATCTTCTGGAAGCATACACTGGAAAAAGAACTCCATCTTCATGGGATTCATTTTACAATCAAGAATGAGCTGTCTAGTATAATGATAACAGCCGTTCTGGGATAAATAAGCATCTCATGATCTTGTTCATTTGGAAGTTGCACTAACATGCTGTGGCTATGAGTGCACGTGGCCCGACTTGGGAGTTACATATGAGGCCAAGAATAAATTCTGCTTTGACCTTAAACGTCCCAATCTAAGTCCCAATGAGACAAACTGATCCTTCTTGGTGATTTCTTTGCCAAAGTCAGGAAGTAGTGTGGATTCCATCCATCCAAGAGTACAGTCAATATGATCTTCACATGCAAGAAATCCAAGACAAATACAGGGTGCATTACCATGTATTGTACATGCTTTTCCTGGCCTCATTGTCGTTTTCAACTCTGTCAGCTGAGGGGAGTATGGAGATACATTCTCAACTATGGCTGTCCTCAGAAATTCATTACCATTCTGTTTGTTACATGATAGACAATAGACAATAGGTGCAGGAGTAGGCCATTCGGCCCTTCGAGCCAGCACCGTCATTCAATGTGATCATGGTTGATCATTCTCAATCAGTACCCCGTTCCTGTCTTCTCCCCATACCCCCTGACTCCACTATCCTTAAGAGCTCTATCTAGCTCTCTCTTGAATGCATTCAGAGAATTGGCATCCACTGCCTTCTGAGGCAGTGAATTCCACAGATTTACAACTCTCTGTGACTGAAAAAGTTTTTCCTCATCTCCGTTCTAAATGGCCTACCCCTTATTCTTAAACTGTGGCCCCTGGTTCTTTACTCCCCCAACATTGGGAACATGTTTCCTGCCTCTAACGTGTCCAACCCCTTAATAATTTTATATGTTTCGATAAGATCCCCTCTCATCCTTCTAAATTCCAGTGTATACAAGCCTAGCCGCTCCAGTCTTTCAACATATGACAGTCCTGCCATTCCGGGAATTAACCTAGTAAACCTACGCTGCACGCCCTCAATAGCAAGAATATCCTTCCTCAAATTTGGGGACCAAAACTGCACACAGTACTCCAGGTGCGGTCTCACTAGGACCCTATACAACTGCAGAAGGACCTCTTTGCTCCTATACTCAACTCCTCTTGTTATGAAGGCCAACATTCCATTGGCTTTCTTCACTGCCTGCTGTACCTGCATGCTTCCTTTCAGTGACTGATGCACTAGGACACCCAGATCTCGTTGTACGTCCCCGTTTCCTAACTTGACACGATTCAGATAATAATCTGCCTTCTTATTCTTACCACCAAAGTGGATAACCTCACACTTATCCACATTGAACTGCATCTGCCATGCATCCGCCCACTCACACAACCTGTCCAAGTCACCCTGCAACCTCTTAGCATCTTCCTCACGGCTCACACTACCACCCAGCTTTGTATCATCTGCAAATTTGCTAATGGTACTTTTAATCCCTTCATCCAAGTCATTAAAGTATATTGTAAATAGCTGCGGTCCCAGCACCGAGCATTGCGGTACCCCACTAGTCACTGCCTGCCATTCTGAAAGGGTCACATTTATCCCCACTCTTTGCTTTCTGTCTGTCAACCAATTTTCTATCCATGTCAGTACCCTACCCCCAATACCTAATGCCTAATGCTCTAATTTTGCCCACTAATCTCCTATGTGGGACGTCGAAGGCTTTCTGAAAGTCGAGGTGATGATCTGCAAGCTATGATACTAACCAATGCGTCCACCACAAACTAAATATCAGTTCAGTCTGGAATCGGGCAATGCGTCACACCAACCCTCTCCTCAGTCTGCATTTCCGCACCTCACCTCTGACAAGTTGTGTGTTGGAGTGGACTTATTCTACAGGATAAACAGCATAATGGTTCAGCTTTTGACATTTGCATTCTAGAACCAAAAAGAGACAACAATGGGGTTTGTGCATCTGGACATTGAAAGGCTGAGTTCCAGATCATTTTTTCACTCCTTTGTAAGCATTTGAAAGGATGAATAGTCTGAAGACAAAGATTCACTATCGATTTCCTACTCTTGTATGTTCTTATTCTAACTGTCAAGGTACTTGAGGAGACTGGAAAACAGGGATCACTTTCCATGTCTCAGGAGTCATTTCTGAATGAAGGCAGACATTTGATTAAATTCACCACCGCCACCTCCAATCTGTAGGAAAGAACTGCAGATGCTGGTTTAAATCGAAGGTAGACAAAAAATGCTGGAGTAACTCAGCGGACAGGCAGCATCTCTGGAGAGAAGGAATGGGTGATGTTTCGGGTCGAGGCCCTTCTTCAGACTGATGTTAGGGGAGGGGGTGGGACAAAGATAGAATGTAGTCGGAGACAGTAAGACTAGTGGGAGAACTGAGAAGGGGGAGGGCATGCATGGAGAGAGAAAGCAAAGGCTATCTGAAGTTAGAGAAGTCAATGTTTATACCGCTAGGGTGTAAACTACCCAAGCGAAATATGAGGTGCTGTTCCTCCAATTTGCGCTGGACCTCTCTCTGTCAATGGAGGAGGCCCAGGACAGAAAGGTCAGATTGGGAATGGGAGGGGGGGTTGAAGTGCTGAGCCACCTGGAAATCAGGTATGTTAAGACGGACTGAGCGGAGGTGTTCAGCGAAACGATCGCCGAGCCTGCGCTTGGTCTCGCCAATGTACTAGAACAGCGGATACAGTAGATTTGCCCAGCACAAATTGAGGAACAGCACCTCTTATTTCCACCTCCAATCTGTCAACACAACCTTCAGCCAGCTCTGGAAAAAACTATCAATATCCATGACCCCCAAGCCCCTGGTTTAGCAATGTACTGCAATTGTTCCAGTTCATGTTAGTGCAGTAATTCTGCCCAGAACCATTGCATAGTCACACCTTAAAGTTCCAGTGTTCAGCCCGGCCAGAGATTGAGATGATGGAAAGGAAGGAATTGTTCATCTTCCACAGGTAACCCAGCAACTAAAATTTCAACTGGAACAACTCTTCACTTACTAAATACGTTAATGAGGCTTATTGCAATTCCCAGTTTTGAATCATATGCTTGAAAATGTGTATGACATAGGTCTGCTTTGTCCCCAAGTATAGAATTCATTCTTTGTTTGTCACATACCTAACCTGTAAGTTGTATGCTCGACACTGTTAATAGACAAACCTAATGCTACTATTAACTGGATAAAGGTTCTACAGTAAAATTCCAATAATCCGGCTCGCTGGAGCCTTTGGTGGTGCTGGACTGGCAGATTTTTTTTGCATTCTTGGATGTTATTTCTGTTGCTACTCCAGCACACTTTTAATTCACATTTTACACATTAGCCTAATTTATTTTCCAGTGAACCTGGTGAGTTTAAAGGGTGCGCAGGCATCAGGGTCCAGGTGAGTTTAAAGGGAGCAAGGAAACTGTATCTGGTGAACAACCAGATTGCAAGCCATTCGGATTTCCGAGTAATCCGTTAGAGGATTATCAGAGTTTTACTATAGAATTAAGCTTCATAAACCTGAAATCCCAGGTTTAATTGTCATGTGAGTTTGTAGATGCCATTTTAAGGTTAAATCTAATAACTCCCTAATCAATGACTCGGGGATTTTGCCTTGGGATGAGAGAACGTGATCTGTTTTCCACTCCTCATTGCTGTTCGACAACCCCTGATAAAAGATGCATGTGTAGACTAATCTGTCTGTTTAAACAAAGTGTGAAGTCGATCTGCTACGTTATGCGCAGTCAAACAACCTAACAGAACCCACTGCCTCAGTACATCTATGAAAAATAGATTCTATGAGATGCGTAGAGAGAAGACAATATCTCAGAAACTTTACCCTTAAAGAAATGTTGATGTCTTAAGTAAGAAATTGAACAGAATAAAACAGGAGTATAAATTAATATGGGCAAAATATACTTTACCTTCAGCGTAATCCCTGTTGACATGAAAGAGAACAAAAATTATCTAGTCTGAAGAAGGGTCTCGACCCGAAACGTCACCCATTCCTTCTCTCCCGAGATGCTGCCTGACCTGCTGAGTTACTCCAGCATTTTGTGAATAAATCGATTTGTACCAGCATCTGCAGTTATTTTCTTATAAAAATTATCTAGCCACTGCTAGTTTCTTTAAATGTGGTTTTCCATATTAAACTACTTCATCAGAAATTGTGCAGCTGCTGCAGACTGTTGTTTTCCTAAGATCCATCATTGCTAAGGTCCTGTAAACTTTAAATGGTTGGTTTTGGCAGAGCTGTTTGCATCAAATTTCAACTCTTAAAATCATATATCAATTATATCACTATCAACAGGAGATAGAATACCACATGATCAGAGGCACTTGAGACTCAAATTGGAGAAATGAAAACAGCTAACATGAGTCATCAAATCTAAATGCAGAGTATTTGATTTGTTTGACAGAAGCGAGGATCTTAATACTGCTCAAAGGTATTTATTCACAAAATGCTGGAGTAACTCAGCAGGTCAGGCAGCATCTCAGGAGAGAAGATGCTGCCTGACCAGCTGAGTTACTCCAGCATTTTGTGATTAAATACCTTTGATTTGTACCAGCATCTGCAGTTATTTTCTTACATCTTAATACTGCTGTTCAGTTTCCCTTTAACAATGTTTTTTGTTTGATTTAATTTGATGAATTGAGAATATAAACATGCAAGATCAGCTTTACTGTTCGAACTAAGAGTCTCCTGTCTTGTTTTTGCACTGGGAAGTGGCAGTGGAATAAGTGTTTCACTCCTGGTACCTAGCTTTGTATCAGCCCAGACTGTCAGGACAGAGGTCTCCTGTTTCTGGTGGATCTAACGACCCCATGTAAAATGTATCTGGACATCTCAGTTCTTGGGAACATGGCGTCCACAATGCAAAATAACGCCTTGCTTGTATCTAATTTAGGGTCTTACTCGAGAAACCAGTGCTATGGAAAATTGAAATAAAGGGGCTCCCTGCATTATGGATGTCCTGACTTTCCGAAATCCAACTTTAAACAAATTCTTCTAAAAAAAAATTTAAAGAAAATTTCAAGATAGTAAATATTATAAAATGTGTCTTGGTATTCATTAACAACTGAATATAGTATGCCATTAGTTTAATTGTGGGTGGTTTTAGTGTACATAATTGATAAAATGAAAGAATTATAGGACATGTATGATGAGCTTCACAATGTGGGCAGCTTATAGGCAGTTCTTAAGAACTGGTCTTTCACGTAACCCAGGGACTGCATGTAACACACTGGTATAGTTGGGCAGTGATTCCCAACCTGGGTCCACAAACTCCACAGGAAGGGTAGGACCCAAAGATTACCAGGGGCTTATGTGGGTTTAATAATATTGAGGTCATTTGGTTAGAAAGTTCACAAAAAAGGTGAAATATAAATATCTCAACATACAAGCTGTCCTTGTGGTAGCTCTGCCAGCAGTCCCTGGGAATCTCCAAAGTGGACACAGCTCACTAAAAAGAGAGGCCCATGATATCCTCATGCACTTACAGGGAAGAGAGAGAGAGAGAGAGAGATGCATATTTTATCAAGGATGAACAATTGCCGTTTTAATTCCAAAAAGCTGGGAACCATAGCATGAGGGAAGTGTGGTCAAGGTACATTGTTGGATCAATATATGCAGTTGGTTGTTGCAGTGCCTGACACTGAATGACTCTATAGGGAAAGTTTTCCATTCCACAGCACTACCATTTCTAGACTAAAATTCAATCAAAAGGAATCAAAAGGAATGCCAGTCAATGCAAGCTGGCAAATGTGTCAAGAGACAGGAACCTCTGAGTCCTGCAGATAAAGCTTCTTGATAGTGATCTGAATTGTCCTTGTCACGTTTTCTCTGCTAAGCGTGCTCAGTTATCACTGTTGATAGAAATATAATGTTCCAGTACTTTAGTAAAGGAATGGAAGCATTTTGCTGGTAGTCTATATGAGCAGTACAAACACTGTTTAGTTTGCTTACCAGATTCGCCAAAGGAATACGAGTGTGAGGACTTCTCAGCCTGAAACAGTTTCATCACCAGAGGTAATGTCAGGGACTACATTATAAATAAAAGCTTCTTATATCTGTTTTGTGTGGTCAACATTTTGTTCCTTGCTCCATTTGTTGCATTTTTTTTAATGAGTTCGGCCTGCAGGTTATATCTAAAATGTGTTCAAAATACCTAATTTCTCAGGAGCTCAGTTTCTGCATGTTGTACAGGAATCTTAAAAAATTATACATTTAGCTTGATCTAACACACCTGCATCCAGAAGGGAAGAGAAGGTTTTAATGAATTGCTTCCAAACTGATAGAGCATCAATAAAAACAGCTAATGCTGGAAATACTCAGAAGGTTAGGCATCAACTGAAAAGGGAGGCAGATTTAATATTTTTTGACAATGATCTTTCAAGATAACTCCTTAATTTGTTTGTTGTGCATAGCGGCAACAGAAGGCAATTAGTGAAACATGTCAGCTTTCTTCTTATAGCTCACTCTTACATTCTTCAACTCAGTAGTAATATGTAGACAACCTGTGCAAAACAAATCTGTGTAATACTCAGGCATTAGTTAAGACCGTAGCTATCTATAAGGCTATGAAAGAGCCTTAACATGAATAAGTGCTTTAGAATTAAGCAGTAAATGGGTTGGGTGCAAATTGTGGATTAATTAGGTTCTAATTATAACATAGGTGACAATCATTTTCCCATTTCAATAAGTTATATGCTAGGATAAATGCATCATTTTAGCGTAAATTGGAAGATTAAAGGGCTGGAAACTAAGATCCAATAGCTCTATTACAGTGCTGAATGTTACAGCTGAGTACCTTTATAAATTAGACTGCAAGGTAGTTTACTGACACCTGTTTGTTTCTCGTCTTTGTTTGCCAACTACAGGCTTTCCCAAGTCTGATATTTGTGTAGTCAGCTAATAATCTCTGAACAAAACAGTTTTGTGTGTTTGTAAAGAGGTGACTGTAATGAATGGCAATATAAAATTTAACATGATTGATACTGTAATGTAGTCAGTCAACTGGATAAAAAGTGATTGGTGCAATATCTGCAGAATTTGCTTGTTAATTAGGTACAAATTCTGAGTTAAATTATTTCATGAAATCGGAATACTTGGTGTTTGTTTACGCAATAGCATTTCCTTTGAAAAAAGTCCGCCGTTTATATATTTTGATGCCATTGCATTTTTTTGTTAAGTAGAAAATAAGGGACCACTGTATTTCCAGCTTCCCCTCTCTTTCATCCAGTGCCAATTAACCATAATTGCATTTTGTTTTCTGTTAAAAAGATATTAGGCAGGTCATTGTTGAACTTTAAAAGTATTGTATCCTGGCGGCATAGCTGTTGCTTTCATGAGTGTCTATTATCTTCTCAAGGTGGATTAAGCTGCTTGAGTACACCTCTGTTTTAACTTGAGAATATCGGGGAAATAAATCTATTTCTCCTGGATCCTGCATTGATTTCCTTGTGCCATTATGCTTAAATCTTGATAGGAATTTATTACATCTTGCGCAGGAATAAAAGGGACTTTGTTTATACTATCACTATCACTGTGTATTATTACATTTTCATCATATGCCCAGAGTTGAACAGGGAACAATATCAATTTTTAAATTAAGAAAATTAAGCATGTTATAAAATACACATAGGTTAGAGTATTGAATTGAAAGAACTTTGGTGAAACAGGTCACAATTGTAAAGTTTGCAAGATAATTTTTTTAATATTCTGGATAGAATCGAAGAAGAATATTTCAGTGAGTCAAGAGTACTGGTGTCACCTCACCGCATAGTGGATAAAACTTCACATTAGAAATATTTTAAAATCATTTGACTATTTCTACTGTTAAGAACCGATCGAACTATTAATGTTTTAATTTTGATTTCCAAGCTATTTTACGTTTCTTTACATGAAAGGAACAATAGTCTCTATAATTGTATAATATTTAAGGTGGAGAGTAAGATCTGATGAGAAATCTCAGGGCACATGTGAAAGTCTGTGGTTATGTTGCAATTTGTTAAAGTGGAGGCAATTAACTATAAATACTGGTAAACATTCAACTGTTTTACAGGAAATTTTAAATTTTTTGTTCACTTTTTAACTTTCCATGTAAAAATACATACGTAAATGAAGACTAGTGGCTTTGTTTTAAATAAAGAAAACGCAAGTTTAGAAGAATACCATCTTTGGGATTTGTGTGAAATGGAGTAACAACTGATAAAGTGAAATTGACTGGGCATAATTGCTCAATTTTGTATTCAGTGAAAGGTCATTTACATTGGATTTGAAAAAGACAATTCAGAATATCTTCATAATTGAGTGACATTGGGAGTCATTCTGGGAATAAAGGTTTGGATTATGCAAATCTCAAAAAATTAATGTACAACTACCCAAGGGTTATTGGAAAATTGGTTTGGTAGTAGAGAGGAAGAGTGTATAGAACCTTGGTCGCATCCCATGGGGGGGGGGGGGGGCAGGGGTTGAGGGGTGTTGAGGGAAGAAGTACTGTGAAACTACTTCACAACTTAAATACCTGTGGAATATCTGTTTTATTGGAACTGACCTAAGAATAATTGCAGCATGGATGAAGGGAGTTATGTTGGCTGGAGGTCTGTCTGTGCTGTGGTGTTTGCAACAACTCCAAAATTTGCTGATTTGTGGACAATGAGGAAGGCTATCAAAGGATGCAATGGGAAATAGATCAGTTACAGAAATGGGCAGAAAAATGACAGATGGTGTTTCATCTGACCAAGTGAGATATTGATTAGGAAGTTGAATGTAAGGGAAAACTATGCAGTTAATGGAAAGACCCGTAACAGCATTGATGTACAGAGGGATCTTGGGATTCAAGTTCATAGCTCCCTCAAAGTGGCAATACAATTAGATAGAGTGGTAAAGAAGCTATGGTATGATTATCTTCATCAGTCAGGACATTGAATATAAGAGTCAGGATATCTTGTTGCAGCTGTTTAAAACTTGTGTTAGGCAGCATTCGGAGTATTGTGTGCAGTTCTGGTCACCCATTCCAGGAAGGATGTGGAGGTTTTGGAGAGGGTGCAGAAGTGGTTTACCAGAATGCTGACTGAATTAAAGGGTGTTAGCTATACGGAGAGGTTGGACAAACTTGTATTATTTTCTCTGGAGCTTTAGAGTTTGAGGGGAGACCTGATAGAGGTCTCAAAAATTTATGAAATGCATAGAATGATAGGGTAGACAATCAGAACCTTTTTCCCACAGTGGAAATTTCAAAGACTAGAAGGCATATCTTTAGGGAGGGGAATTTAAAGCAGATGAGTGGGGCAAATTATTTTAATAAAATAATAAAATATTCCTTTATTTGTCTGAAATTTGCAGTGTTACAGCAGCAAAGTGGATAGCAAGAGACATTCATTATAAATAAAAATAAAGATAAGGATAATTGTCATAATTTACTGTTTTTTTTCACTGTTACTGTTAACTGGTCTGTTGACTGGTTTGTTGGGAGTAGTGCTGGTTGTGCAGTCTCACAGCAGTGGCAAGGAAGGACCTCTGATGTCTCTCCTTCACACACTTGGGGTGAAAGAGTCTGTCACTAAAGGAGCTACTCAGTGCAGTGACAGTGTCCTGCATGGGGTGGGAGTCGTTGTCCAGCAGCGATGTTATCTTTGCTATCATCCTCTCTCCCACCACCTGTACTGAGTCGAGGGGGCAACCCAGGATAGAGCTGGCCTTCCTGATCAGCTTGTCAAGTCTCTTACCCTCCGCCGCTGAGATGCTGCTGCTCCAGCAGACCACTCCATAGAAAATGGCTGCTGCCACCACAGTGTTGTAGAAGGTCCTTAGGAGTGCCCCCTGCATTCCAAAGGACCTGAGTCTCCTCAGCAGGTAAAGTCTGCTGGGGAATAACTACAAGGGGAATAGTGGGTGCCTGGAACGTGCTGCCAGGTGTGATGGTGGAAACAGATACAATAGTGGTGTTTAGGCACATGGATATGCAGCGAATAAAGTAATAAGATCCCATGCAGACAGATTAGTTTAATTTGGCATCGTGTTTGACACATTGTGACCCGAAGAGACTCTTCCTGTGGCTTGCTATTCAATGTTTTTAAATGATTTTTAAAATCATTTAATATACACTATTATCAACATAGTAGAAGGTCAGTCAGCCCTGCAAATATACAAAGTTGTTCATGCTGTGCGAGCTTTTGCCCACTTACTTTATCTTAGCCCTTCAACAAATGCTTATATTTCTTATTTATCGGACATTCCCAGATATGAGTTTATACTTTGTGTTATCAAGGTCTGTATTCTAATTGCAGTATGGATGAAGAGAATTTCTGAATTTTCTATTGGATTTATTGGAGATTTTATATTTACAGCCTTTGTGATTGCCGCTGTATTTTCATTTATTTGCTCTTATCAATTTCTTTCATTTTCTTATAGACCTCCTATCAGGTCTCTACTTCAGAATGAAGGCCTCAGTTTACTCAGTTTTTCTTGGCAGATAAAACCCCTCGGCTCCAGTGAATATTCCTCGCACCTTCTCTAGTGTCTCCATAATCTTCCTGGAATATGCCATCTAAAACCATTTACAGCACTCCATGTAATCCAACTAACATTCTCTGAATTTTGTATAATTTATGTGGTTTTTATTTCTATTTCTCCAGAAAGAAAGTCTGTATTGCTTTATTTAAAGCGTAGTACTTATCAAATGGCCTTTCGAAAATACAAATATAACTGCTGTTTGTATTTAGTTCCTCAAATAATTCCAGCTTGGTCAAGCACGATCTCTGCTTTTAAAAACCTACACTGACTATTTATTAGTACGTTTTCACTTTCTGCATGTTCAGTAGGCTGATGAGGACCTTGCTTTTGATGTAGTCTGCGTGGCTTTTGACAATAGCCCATTTTGCAGACTAGAAGTAAAAACTCATGAGATGCAAGGAAAACAGCAACTTTGGTTAAAAATTAGTTTAGTGGATGATAGTCAATGGCTGGAGGACTGTCAGAGTACTCCATGCGCTTTTTGTGATTATATGTTCATGGTGGACATGATGTAGGTGTCACAATTATAATATTTACCAATCATACCAGTTGGTGGTGTGAAAACAAGTTCTTGGATGGAAGAAGCTATTAATGGACTGGTTAAGTGGACATAAATGTCACAGGTAGAACTCCATTTGTGAGATAATGCGTTCAGAGAAACAGAAGAATTGTAGGGATACAAGATGAACAGTGATATTGAGTGGAGGAACGGAGGGGTTCAGTTACATGTGTTCACACATAAGTAGACCATGTGGTTAAGAAGGCAGAGTTGATACTTGCTTTTATTGACAAGGCTTAGAAAAGTAAGAAGATCACAACACTCATTAATCCATAGATACAGAAGTGCATGCAGTTTTGATCAGCATACCAGAGGAAAGATGTGAAGAAACTGGATTCTTGACGAGCTAGGAAATTGTAGCTGTAAGAGGAGACTGACTGGGATGGGATTGTTAGGAATAAAGGAGATAGAGGAGAGATTTAACAAATGCATTCAAATCCTGAGTGACCCAGGCA
The DNA here is from genome assembly GCF_053455715.1 of Rhinoraja longicauda. Classification (NCBI taxonomy): domain Eukaryota; kingdom Metazoa; phylum Chordata; class Chondrichthyes; order Rajiformes; family Arhynchobatidae; genus Rhinoraja; species Rhinoraja longicauda. The sequence goes on along the minus strand of NC_135955.1, from coordinate 47,407,500 downwards.
GGGTAAAAATAAATCAGATCATTTCTTTGGATTTGTTTTCACCCTGCTGGGTTTCTCATAATTTGTATGCATTAATAATCGAATTATTCTGTTGGATAATTCCAACAGAAATTATCTAATTTCTTTAGCAGTGGTTGTTAACTAAGCAACAAGATTATAAATTAATTGTAGAAGGATTAGAAGACATGAGAAAAATAAATCACCCTAAAACTAGTCGTGGTCTGGATCCTTCAACCATATGAGCAGCTGACATGTATGAGCAGCTCAAGAATAGTGTAAGAAAATAACTGCAGATGCTGGTACAAATCTCAAGAATAGTAATCCACAAAGCAAATGGAGAAAGCTAGAAAGTGGTAATAATGTAAATAAAACCATATGTAGTTGACATAGACATAACAGGCATCCTGTACAGTAAATTTATATTATTTCTATTACATCTTTTTTTTCAGCTATTAAGCTGTGTTGTGGTTTGCTGGAATTGTAACTTCTCCATTTATAAATATATGTATTCACCAGTCCTATCCAAAAGAATTTTCGCTTGTATGTAATAAATGCTACAGCTTTCTCTTCCCTAACTTCTGCATGGATGCAGTAAATTTGGACTGGGCATTTATGCTGTCTAAATTTAATCAATGTAATAATTAACTCCTCCTTTCTGTCTTAAATGTCTTCATACCCTTTGATGTCTTTATCTGCTGTCATGCCAACCATATTAATCTCCCCAGTAAATACCGTCAAAGTAAATATGTTTTTATGATTCTGTATCATCATTCCTATCCTCATCTCTCGATTTTATTTTTTATTATTAATCAGTTTTTAAAAAACTGTATTTTCCATATTCCATGCTATTTTAATTTTCTATTTCTTTGCCTTCTTCCCTCGGTGTTCACTGATCGCTATTGCTACCCATTTTGTGATTGTCAATGCATTTTATGATGCCTTTTTTAAAAGATATGGTATAATACTGTACAGTATACTCCATTGGTAAGCTTACAGTGCAAAGCTATGACTGTGTTTAATCATGGTTCCTTTTAGCACTCAGTAGAGTGATTTGTTTTTGACTTCTCACCTAATGTCATGCCATTCACTTTAGTTGTCCCTTTGCATTTGTGATTAAATTAGTTTTACCTTTTCCTCATATACCTTCCCCCCTCCCCCCATTGTTCAATTGTTGGTGGCTCTGGTTGCAATGATGCAGTAAACTGTGACATCACGTCCATACTGCAAACTGTGTACCTGTAATTAATGAGTATTCCTGTGGTAGGCAGAAAATTATATACCTGCCTCCAAATGCAACCTACTTAGAATATTTTAAAATCGTTAGCTTGGTATTGCTATTCTACATCAATGATACAAATGGTAAGAAAAAAGTGGGGAAAAAAAGTTTTAAAAAAGCATGATATTTTGAAACTAAATGAGTTGGCTTTCAGGTCAGCAAGAGAATGGTACAATGGGATTTTTGATATTTCAGACCATTCTTAAACAGTTATACTTTTTGGAGTAAAGTGTATCCATTGCTCCATTTACTAAGCGTGCTGTTGAGTTGTATAACCTTCAGGCCTGAAGCTCTGTCCTTCTGTTGGTTTTGTCTTTGGAAATTGCATCCAGAATTAGTGAGCAGGAACAGTTAAGATTTACAAACAATGATGGATCTTGTCATGCTTCTTTCACAATTTATCATCTAGGCCCAGTGGCAGGGCGGTGAAGTGTTCTTCATAAAACCAGCCCAGTGTGAAATATGCCTCGCTGGAGTGTACACTACTCTAAAACTCTTTGGCAGTCTTTACTGTAAATCCGCATTGCCACCTGACATTACAGTATATCATTAAGGAATGCAGGCTGGAATCTGTGCATGAGTGCAGATGACATAGCACTGAACTGTTCGGAGCTGCGTTAGGGTGAATTCGGTGTCACCTACTCTGTGTTACTGGGAACACGTGTTCTTTTTTACTGGAATAACATTTTTTTAAATGATATGCATGGTTAGATTTCAGTCATTTATTTTCTTTGAATGCAGCTGTTCTTTAAACACATTCTTTGGATGTATGGAATACTGAAATTTGATCGAACTGTCCATGTGTTAAATTTAAGATCTAATTTAAAAAACATATTTACATTGTTTTTTAAAACACTATAGTATCTTTCCTGACTCTAAGCTGAGTATCTGACCTTATATTCTTTTTATTATTCAGTTGGATACCTTAAGATTCATTCACAAAATGCTGGAGTAACTCAGCAGGTCAGGCAGCATCTCAGGAGAGAAGGAATGGGCGGCGTTTCGGGTCGAGACCCTTCTTCAGACTTCAGTCCATTCCCCTTCTCTCCCGAGATGCTGGCTGACCTGCTGAGTTACTCCAGCATTTTGTGAATAAATACCTTTGATTTGTACCAGCATCTGCAGTTATTTTCTTACACTACCATAAGATTCATGATCAGTTGCCACCTCACATTATTTACTTATTCATATCTAATCCACATCCTTGTCTGTTGCATTTCTTTCCTTCAGGATGGCCTCTTTCTTTACTTCCACCGTAAATGCCAACTCATCTAAAACTTTCCTGTTTGTGTTCTGATTTGCATTCTATCCTCCTAGAGTTTACTTAAAATAGTTTCTGCTCTGGTAAAACTTTAATTTTATAATTGGCATTATTTTAAAAACTGAATCCAGCAATTCCAAAGCATTCTGTTATCACATCCAATTCCAGAGCATTCTATTATATTTTCCCTCCACTTCTAGCTTCACATGTATTCCAATTTCCCTTGCTCTTTCATTGCTCTAAATAATATAGTATGCATGTAACTGTACATAACTTCAACTCTACAGGAACAGGAATTATTCAAATTTAGAAACATAAAAAATAGGTGTAGGAGGAGGCCATTTGGCCCTACGAGCCAGCACCGCCATTCATTATGATCATGGCTGATCATCCACAATCATTAACCTGTGCCTGCCTTCTCCCTATATCCCTTGATTCCTCTAGCCCCTAGAGCTCTATGTAACTCTTTTAAATTCATCCAGTGAATCGGCCTCCACTGCCTTCTGTGGCAGAGAATTCCACAAATGCACAACTCTTCGGGTGAAAAAGGTTTTTCTCATCTCAGTTTAAAATGGCCTCCCCTTTATTCTTAGATTGTGACCCCTGGTTCTGGACCACCCCAATTTGGGAACATTTTTCCTGCATCAAGCTTGTCCAGTCCTTTTATAATTTAGTATAACACTGTTAGTTTAGTAGGTGATATGGAAACCAAACTCATTGCCTAACTCTGTTAATCCATGAAATATTTTGCAGCTGCTGGCATTTAGCCTCACTGCTGGGGTATAAGGAGTAAGCTGTCAAAGGGAGACATGAACATTACAAGCAGCAGCAGTCTTCTAGCTACTGGACGGTGTTGATGTTTCAAGAATAGATGCTGCAACCATGGCAGAAAGAAAGATGGGTGCTCTCACAGGGTAAGAGGGACCCAGGCAGATTAGTGGAGAATAGAAACTGCAGGAGGCAGTTCTTTGTGCAATGGGCCCACTGAGACTTCTGGCAGTTGGTTGCCAGGGAGATTAGTGTCACCAATAAGACTATCAGTGCATCTTATGATTCCCTACAAATTTCATTGAGCCACACAGCATGGAAACAGACCCCACAGTCCATGCTGACCAAGATGCCCTATCTAAACTAGTCCCATTTACTCATGTTTGGAACATATTTCTCTAAACCTTTTTTATCCATGTACCTGTCTACCTCACCTTCGCCTGTAGCACAAAGTAGACAAACTCTTCTTCCTTGAGTATGGATCTTGCATGAACTTCCCATTATAGCAGTGAGCAGCCTGCAGTAAGATGTGACAGAACAGTGGCAATAGCCTGGAATAAATTAACATTCAATCCACATTTGTAGGCCTGTATTTGAGATTCTAGCAGGGCACAGATATCATAAGGATAAAAATGCAATGGAATCTTCATCCTTCCAATAAAATCTATTCACTGCAACGGAATTTCTAGAGTGATTTTTCAATGAGTAATTAACAAGCCTGAAGAATGGTGCTGACCCGAAATGTCACCTATCCAGAGATGCTGCTTGACGCACTGAGTTACTCTAGCAATTTGTTTTTCTTTAATTAAGAACTGCTGCTTTTCAGACCTGATGTAGAAACAAAGAACTACAGGTGCTGGTTAATACACAGAAGGATATAAAGTGCTGGAGTAACTCATCGGGTCACGCAACATCCGTGGACAACATGGATAGGTGACGTTTTGGGTCGAGATCCTTCTTCAGGCTGATTGGGGGGGGAGAGAAAGTTGGAAAAGGAAAGGCAGGACAGAGTGTGGCAGGTTATAGATCGACATAGGCGAGTGGGTTTTTTGATGGGCAGATGGTTGGAACAAAGGCCAGAAATAAGAAAGGAAGGAAGGAAGGTGTGAGACAGGTTTGCAGAGCTGCGGATTGTAAAGCCAGACGGAGGAAAGTGGCTGGAGGGGGGAGTGATTGGAGGGGAGAAATAGGTGGGAGTTCAGGTGGGCCACAGGGCTGGGCGGGTGGGGGGGGGGGGGGGGGGGGGTGAAAAGGGAGGGGAGGTGAGAGGTTACCTAAAATTGGAGAATTCAATGTATTTAATACAATTGGTTTGTAAGCCACTCAAGCGGAATATGAGATGCTATTCCTCCAGTTTGCACGTAGCCTCACTCTGGCAAGGGGGAAAAGGACCAGAACAGAAAGTTCAGAATGGGAATGGAAGTTAATGGGGTTAGCAACTGGGAGGTCCAGAAGGAATTGACAGACCGAGCGCAAGTGTTCAATGAAACAGTCGCCGAGTCTATGCTTCGTCTAGTTGATGTACAGGAGGCCACATCAGGAACACCAGATACAGTGGGTGATGTTCGAGGAGGTACATGTGAACCTCTGCCTCACCTGGAAGGACTGCAGGGGTCCCTGCATGCAGGCGAGGGAGGGGGTTTAGGGACAGGTGTTAACTTCTCCTGTAGTTGCTGGGGAAAGTACCTGGGAGACTGGTGGTTTGGGTGGGAAGGGATGAGAACCAAGGAGGGATTGGTCTCTGCAGAAGGTGAAAAGGGGTGGAGATGGGAAGATGTGACTAGCGGTAAGATCATGTTAGAAGTGATGGAAATGTCAATGATGTGTTAGATGCAGTGGAGTGAAAGTTGAGGATCAGGGGAGCTTTATCCTTGTTAAGTCGGGTGGGAGGGGGAATGTGAGAGGAACTACGGGACACAGAGGAGAAGCAGGTGAGGGATCCAACTGTGACAGAAGGGGGAAACTACGTTTACGAATGAAAAGGGATGTTTGAGGACGTCCTAGAATGGAAAGACTCATCTTTGGAGCAGATGCAGCAGAGATGGAGGAATTAAAAGTAGGGAATAGTAACTTTGCAAGAGGCAGGGTAGGAGGAGGTGCAGTCCAGATAACTACTAGTCGGTAGGTTTATAATAGACATCAGCCCATAGTCTGTTCCCTGCGATGGAGACACAGATCAAGAAAGAGGAGCGAGGTGTTAGAGATAGTCCAGGTGCATTTGAGGGCAGGGTAGAAGTTTGTGGTGAAGTTAATGAAATCCTCGAGTTCTGCACAGATGCAGGAGGCAGCCCCGATGCAGACGTCGATGTAGCGGAGAAAGAGGTGGGGAATGGAGCCAGTGTATTCCTGAAACAAGGACAGTTCAACGCAACCGACAAAAAGGCAGGCATAGCTGGGGCCCATGTGACTGCCCTTTGCTGCACCTTTACATGGAACATTAACTTTTCTGACCAATTAAATTTAAATCAAGTAAAAGATGAACTTTGGGTAAAGCACTGTTGTTAACCATATTTGGGGGAGGGGATCATATATCATATATATATATCATCATATATATATACAGCCGGAAACAGGCCTTTTCGGCCCTCCAAGTCCGTGCCGCCCAGCGATCCCCGTACATTAACACTATCCTACACCCACTAGGGACAATTTTTACATTTACCCAGCCAATTAACCTACATACCTGTACGTCTTTGGAGTGTGGGAGGAAACCGAAGATCTCGGAGAAAACCCACGCAGGTCACGGGGAGAACGTACAAACTCCTTACAGTGCAGCACCCTTAGTCAGGATCGAACCTGAGTCTCCGGCGCTGCATTCGCTGTAAAGCAGCAACTCTACCGCTGCGCTACCGGGATGGAGGAGGTATTGATGTAAAAAATGTTACTCATAGTAATAAAAATCCAGCAGGGATGTCAAGGGTCAGATTTCTCACTGGTTATAGACACAAAATGTTGGAGTAACTCAGCAGGGCAGGCAGCATCTCTGGAGAGAAGGAATAGGTGACTTTTGGGGTCGAGTCCCTTCTTCATACTGGTTGTTAGCTGGCCTGTAAATGGGCATTATTGTGTTCTATTCCAGGTTAAGCCTATTTTCGGTTGCCATTTTTGGAATAATGAGATGGAATCGCTCGACCACTATCTATTACTTTCTTGTTACGTAAGCATTTGAAAGTGCAGTTTTAACAATATTTGATTTTGTCAGTGAAGCAAGCAAATTATAATTGCAAGAGGTATATTTCAAGGCTATATGATCTAAACCAGCACTGGGAAGTAAGCTAGCAAGTGAATCAGCATCCCTTTTTCATCCTCACAGAGTTTTGTTTCCTGACTACTAAATTAAAATACATATATTTTTCCTTTTGGTTATCTATTGCTCTGAGTTGAAGAAACAAGGAACTGCAGTTGTTGATACCAAATCTATGGCATCTACCCTGCATCTGAAGTTACAACATACATGTGGAAAAATCCTGTGGTTTACCTAAAATATGTCAGCAAGCCATTTGACTGAAGGGAATCACACAGTGCAGTAGCTGAGTTTTATATTTTCTAACATTTTTATGCAAGTTCTGGAGTACATTTAGCAGGATAAGTTCATTGTTGCAAAATGTAAATGTTACGGTGAGCTGACTTTGTATTAGACAAGGTGAGCTAATTTTTGAAGAAGCGCATGATGTACCAATATCAAATTGGGAGTGTATTATTATGCTTACCTTTCCATTTTGGCTATTCGGACAGCAGTTTCCACTTCACCCATGTGAACATGAAGCTTGCACAAGATGAAATTGTACACCACTACCAATCGTGTTGAAATTTACTCCTTGGGGCTTTGTACCATATAGTGGAGGACTTCAACCAGGCCAGTGAAAATATCTTGCCTGCCCTGTCAGCCATAGCTGCACCTGTACCCACAGTCATCATCACAGACATCAGATTGACTTACCTGAGAGCAAACCCACAGAAAATGACTAGGCGAGATGGAGGTCTGATCGTATCCTCAGACCTGCATAGACCAGCTGGCAGGTGTATTAGTGAACATTTTTAACCTCTCCTACTTTGATCTTGGTTTCCCGCCTGCTTTAAGTAGACATCCATGATCCTCTTCAATGCAGCTATTGCCGCAACACGTCCAGGGCATACTCCATCTCTCTGGCTTAGGAATTCTCTGCAACAGAAAGCAGTGGATCCCAAATCACTGGATATATTCAAGAGAGAGTTAGATATAGCTCTTTGGGCTAACGGAATCAAGGGATATGGGGAGAAAGCAGGAACGGGGTAATGAATCTGGATGATCAGCCATGATCATATTGAATGGTGGTGCTGGCTCGAAGGGCTGAATGCCCTACTCCTGCACCTATTTTTTATGTTTACACTCATCCTCAGAACATTAGATTAAATGAACACCTACAAAAGACTCATATTTATTGACTACAGCTCTGCCTTCAACATTATAATTCTAACCAAATGTCTCCAAATTCCTGGGCCTAGGGTCAGCAATCCCCTCTGCAACTGGATCCCTGCCTCCTGACCCACAGACCACATTCATTAAGGACAGGTGACAACACATGCTTCATAATAATTCTCAACACCAGTGCCCCATAAATCCTCGTAATCAGTTCCTTGCTAAGCACCCTATACACTTATAACTGGGTGGCCAAATTCTGCTCTAACTCCATTTATAGGTTTATAGATGACACTCCTGTCATCAGCCAGATCTCAAATAATGCTGAAATGGGGGACAGGAAGGAGATGGAGAGTTTAGTAGCATTGTATCAGGACAACAGCAACTCCCTCAATGTTTGCAAAACAAAGCAGCGGATCATCAACTTAAGGAAGCGGGGTAGTAGACACATTCCTGTCTGTAATGTGTTGAAGTGATGTTCAAGAACTTCAAATTCCTAGATGCATCACCGACAATTTGTCCTGGTCCAACTACAATATCTACCGCCAAGAAAGCACACCAACACCTCAGAAGGGTAAGGAAATTTAGCATGTCTCAATTTCTGTAAATGCTCCAAGGAAAGCATCCTTTCCGAATGCATAACAGCTTGGTATGGCAATTGCTCTGCCTAGGAGTGCAAGAAATTACAGAGAGTTATTGTTGCAACCCAGTCCATCATGCAAACCAGCCTATACCCCTTTCATCATCTCTCGCGAAAGCAGCCAACGTAATCCAGGGCTCACACCCACAGAGTTCCTTCTCCCCTCATATAACCAGATTCAAGAACAGCTTCTTTCCCAATGTGGTCAGATTCTTCAACGGACATCTTGCATGATAAGAAATGAATTCCTGATCCATAATCTACCTCGATGTGGCCCTTGCACTTTTTTTTGGATCTGCAATTTTTCTGTAGCTGTAATCCAATATTCTGCAATCTTTATTTTTTTCTCTTCTACTAACTTGATTTACTTATGTATAGTATGATGTGTCCAGGTAGCACATATTGGAAATAAAGTTTTTCATAGTTTTTCCCGGTATCTCGTGACAATAATGAACCATTCATAGCAAGAGGATTTGAGTATAGGAGCAGGGAGGTTCTGCTGCAGTTGTACAGGGCCTTGGGAGACCGCACCTGGAGTATTGTGTACAGTTTTGGTCTCCTAATCTGAGGAAAGACATTCTAACCTTAGAGGGTGTACAGAGAAGGTTCACCAGATTGATCCCTGGGATGGCATGACTTTCATATGAAGAAAGACTGGATAGACTAGGCTTATACTCGCTGGAATTTAGAAGACTGAGGGGGGATCTTATTGAAACATATAAAATTCTTAAGGGGTTGGAGAGGCTAGATGCGGGAAGATTGTTCCCGATGTTGGGGAAGTCCAGAACCAGGGGTCACAGCTTAAGGATAAGGGGGAAGTCTTTTAGGACCGAGATGAGAAAACATTTCTTCACACAGAGAGTGGTGAGTCTGTGGAATTCTCTGCCACAGAAGGTAGTTGAGGCTAGTTCATTGGCTATATTTAAGAGGGAGTTAGATGTGGCCCTTGTGGCTAAAGGGATCAGGGGGTATGGAGAGAAGGCAGGTACAGGTTACTGAGCTGGATGATCAACCATGATCATATTGAATGGCGGTGCAGGCTCGAAGGGCCGAATGGCCTTCTCCTGCACCTATTTTCTATGTATCTATGACAGAAATTCTGCAGCGTTGAAATTTGGACATGGGGATGATAAGAAACGACCTCATACATAATTGGCAGCTCGCTTTCCTCCACCCTCCATTTATTTTCAACCAAGGTAATTTAGTTGGTGCCAGTTTGCAGCCTTGTGGTAAAAGATAAGATTATCCTCGTTTCTCCATTTACTCTCTTTTCCTTTGTTGGGAGATCAAGTGGTCTGGGTAACGATCACTACCCAATTTTGTCCAGCTAAAACAAAGAGACTGGAGACAAGATATTGTAGGTGCTCTAATTTTGAGCAAAACACATAGTACTGGAGTAAGTCAGCAAGGCAGATTGCATCTGTGAAGGGAATGGACAGACACATTTTGAGTGGGGACCCTTCTTCAGACTGATTGTAGTAGGGGGGAGAGAAAGCTGAAAAAAGAGGTGGGGGAAAGACAAAGTCTGACTGGTGATGGGTAACACAGCGCGGTGGATGATTGGTAAATGAGGTGGAGAAAGGAACAAAATCCAGAGATGAAAAGAGACAAAGGGGTGTCAGATAATGAGAGAAGAGGAGTGAAATGTAAAGCCAGAGGAAGTGGTATGGGTGGTAGGGGACAGGTGAAAAAAGAGAATGAGAATGAGTGTGGGAAAGAGGAGTAAAGAGCAGGGTGATGGGGATGTGGGAAAACTGGACTATTCTAAACGTCTGCCTGCTTAAGAATTCAAGTAACTTTACACTTTATTTACCGTTTCGCCATGGAAACTAATTCTTAAAGCCTTTTCCACTTCTGTAAACATTTTTTTCACACTAGATATTCAGTAACATTTTAGATAAAATTAATCAATTGTCTAATTGATATTATTCCATGCAATGTCTAGTTCATTTATCACAAAAATAAACAAAATCAATTGAGCAGTATACAATTACTACTTTAGCAAGGCATTAGTGTATTTGAATGTAGATATGCAAGATATGTGAAACAGATTCAAAGTGAATATCAAAAATGAAAGTATGCTATGCCAAGACTGCACGGTTCAAGACAGGCTGAACAGTGTGTTCAGGTTAAGTTGCATTTGCAATGCTGGTGAGATCCTGGTCTCACGTTTACATTGGATGAATTCCAGTGAGCTACCTGCACGGTTGCTGGGAGAAATACATCGCAAAACATCATCAGATGATTGCTGATAATTTCTAATCAGCCATTGCTGATCAGCAGCAATATAGCCTGGCAACAGTGGAGCGGGTGTTCCTGGGTTCATGTGGGCTAGCATGTGGAGACCTTGGCATGTGATATTATCCTCAAAGTTGCCAAGAAATTGGCAATAACTGGTATTTCAGCATGTTGCATTTGCTGGAATATTGAAGGTAGTGTTTTGTTTAAAGTAATCTTTGAGCAAATTTGTTCTGGTAAAGGCTGTGGTGGAATAATTGAATTTAACTCATTTATCATTTTTAAGAGCCTGAATTTGAACAAAGATCATATAATCCACTGTCTCTTTTTATCACGAATACCTGGTTATAAACAAGTCTTTTCCGATTTAAAACTAGCATTGTTGTTAAAGTGCAGAAAATCTATTGGCAATTTTATGTTTTAAATGGGAGATCAACCACAGCTTATCCAAGGGTTCAAACCTAATAACATACAAGAATGTAACCTATTTTCTTGTTGACCTCTCCCCTCTAATATGCAAATTGGCTATCTGTTCCCAGACGACACAGTGGGCTTAGCCTCCTATCATTTGGCACATCAAGTAAGTCGATCTTGTCAATTTTTTTCCATTTATTAAGAATGACAGAAATAAAATTTCCGAACAGTTGGTGCAAGGTCATGCCTCAGTTTAAGTGATGATCTTTTAAGCTTTGATCTCTACACCTGGTTAGGTGATGTTTTTCTCAGAAAGACCATGTCAGCCAGATCTCACAAAAGCATACAGCATTGACTTTGGGCTGCTTCATGATCAGAAGAAAAGATCTACAATTAGTAACCTTCAGTGCTCTAGATGAGAGCATAAAACTTGCTTAATTTACTCCCATGGAGAGCTAGCTCATGTTACATCCATTGTCCGATTCCTCCTTCATGACACACTGTAGTGAACGTTTGAAATTTGTTTCTCCTGTCCACAGAACCTACCCAGATAACACAGTCCCTCCAGCCAAGAGAAAGAGCTGCAGGCCTGTATTTGTGTCTCTGGTTCAAAGAACAGTTAGAATAATGTCTAAAATGTTATTGGGTCTTTAAGCAAGACCCGTTTAAAGCTTGATATGTGCCAGTTACGTTTTTGCAGCAATGTCTGTATAACGTGAAAATTGTGCAAAGTTTTCTTATTTCTTAATCTCACATCATATGCCAGAATTGAGTTTGGTTGGCTGCCATGACATGCTGCTTAACATCTCAGAATAATACACCCCATTCTTTCTCCTTGCAGGAGGTGTTCGCTCTATGTTTTACAGCTCTTGGCAAATCATAGCTGTACTTTGCATTACAAAAATCTGTGGACATTAACTGTGGTCCACCAATTAAAGAGCTTCAATTTCTGATGCACCAATCGATAGACACTAATGTTGGTCTGTTCTGCACCAATTGACTATTCCATTGATATCTCCACTCCATTATTTTGTTATTCCTGTGCTATGATGTTCAGATCTTTCTCCGTATACATATAGTTTATTGACCAGCTTTAATAATATCATGACGGAAGCTCTTGCCAGCAATGCATGGAACTGCCGAGATATAGCCGGGGGATTGCTTATGCGTTAATTTAGCAGATCTTTCTTAGTACAAATTGTGGAATTGACTATCCCTGATTCTGAGAAATAACTTCTTGTCTCATGTTTGGTATATGTACACCAATCATAAAAAGGACTGTCCAGAACTTCAGATTGGGACAAATAGAATACTTAATAACTTGCCAAGCTTAATAGTGTTGAAATCATGCTTCAATATTAAATAAAGTAGGAAAACTACAGGTTGCAGCCCTATTCTATAAGATCTTCACGTGATCACTCCACATTCTCTCCTTGTAATGTTCTCTCAGCCATATTCCAAAACGTCAGTTTCTTTTTTTCCAGTCAGTCATACATCCTTGTGTCTGCTCCATCTTGGTGCCTAAGCAAGTATGTCCTTGTCCTCAGGAACTCTTCCCCTAAATCTCTTTGCTTTGCCATCTCCATCTGTCAAAGACGGGCTTCAGAATTATCATGTTGTTTCTTGTCTTTCCAAACTTACCTTCTAATTTCTACTCAAATTGTTTCTCCTCCAGTAAAGCTAATGTAACTTATAACTCTCATAACTTGCAAAGAGGTGCAGACATGAAAATTAAATTTGATAACAAGGCTAAATAAATAATGGCCAATTAAAACTTTGAATGTCAACACATTCAGAGTTCTGGAAAAAAAGATATGGTTTCATCTTGTCAGGGCAAACATTCCCTGGTCTGCTTATCCCCTCCCACCAATCCCTCCCTGGCATTTCCCCAGCCTCCACAGGAAGTACAACACTTGTTTGTACACATCCTCCCTTTCTACCATCCAGGGACCTAAACAGCTCTCCAGTTGAGGCAGAGATCCTCCAGCCTCGTCCACTGCGTTTGGTGGCCTCCTCTACATCAGCGAGATTAAGGTCAGACTAGGCAATTGGTTTGCAGCGCACCTGTGCTCTGTCTGCAATGGCCATCTTGAGCTTCTGGTTGCATGCCATTTCAACTCTCTGTTCCATTCCCTTGCCGTCCTCAGCCTTCTCACTGCCGGCGTGAGGCCCAACGCAAATTAAAGTGTTAACACCTTATATTCTAGTTGTTTAGTCCAACCCAATGTTCTGAGCATTGAAGTCTCCAATTTCAGCTAGTCCCTTACCTGTTCCTGTCTCTTTTTCTCTCTCTCCTTCCAACTCATCTCCATTCCTCCCACTTTTATTCCCTTTGCCATATTTCCCCTTCAGCTCCTCGTCATCCATTTTTGACTCCTTCCTATTCCGCCGATCTACTACCCCACACGCACCGATCCTTTCCCCTATCTCTTTTCTTCTACCTTCATCTTTCCATTAATACTCATTATTGCCTTCCTTGCTTACCAGATTCTAACACCTGTAAACATTGTATTCCCACTTACTACCCTCCAGCATCTGCCTCTACTTTCACCCTCCCTTACCCCCTACCTGATTCCATCTACCTTTTTTCCCCCTTGTGGGCGGATACATGGCAGATGCAGTTTAATGTAGATAAGTGTGAGGTTATTCACTTTGGAAGTAAGAATAGAAAGGCAGATTATTATCTGAATGGTGTCAAGTTAGGAGGAGGCGGAGTTCAACGAGATCTGGGTGTCCTAGTGCATCAGTCAATGAAAGGAAGCATGCAGGTACAGCAGGCAGTGAAGAAAGCCAATGGAATGTTGGCCTTCGTAACAAGAGGAGTTGAGTATAGGAGCAAAGAGGTCCTTCTACAGTTGTACCGGGCCCTGGTGAGACCTCACCTGGAGTACTGTGTGCAGTTTTGGTCTCCAAATTTGAGGAAGGATATTCTTGCTATGGAGGGCGTGCAGCGTAGGTTCACTAGGTTAATTCCCGGATGTTGAAAGGCTGGAGCGATTGGGCTTGTATACACTGGAATTTAGAAGGATGAGGGGGGATCTTATTGAAACATATAAGATAATTAGAGGATTGGACACATTAGAGGCAGGAAACATGTTCCCAATGTTGGGGGAGTCCAGAACAAGGGGCCACAGTTTAAGAATAAGGGGTAGGCCATTTAGAACGGAGATGAGGAAGAACTTTTTCAGTCAGAGAGTGGTGAAGGTGTGGAATTCTCTGCCTCAGAAGGCAGTGGAGGCCAGTTCGTTGGATGCTTTCAAGAGAGAGCTGGATAGAGCTCTTGAGGATAGCGGAGTGAGGGGGTATGGGGCGAAGGCAGGAACGGGGTACTGATTGAGAGTGATCAGCCATGATCGCATTGAATGGCGGTGCTGGCTCGAAGGGCTGAATGGCCTACTCCTGCACCTATTGTCTATTGTCTTCTTCCACCTATCACCCACCTGCCTCTGTCTTCCCTACGTTCCAGCCTCCATTTGTCCATCACCCTCTTCGCCCCTCCTTTGGTCCATGTATCATCGACTCCCCCTCTCTTTTCACTGGATCTCTCCACTCTCAGTCCTTATGCAGGGTCTTGAGCCAAACATTAACAATTCCTCTCTGGTTCTGGTTGATTACTGCGCAAACACCTCACTGCCTGATCCTCCCAAGTTCCTCCACCTGTTTGTTTTCTGCTTCAGGTCCAACCATTTGTAGTCCCTTGTGTATCGAAAATATAACATTTGTTGTTTATTTTAATGTTCTATGACAATATAGGATGCAGTGGTGGTTTTGATGCTGTTTATATATTTCCCAACCAGGGTAGATGCACATGAGACATCTGATTCACTCTGTTCAACACAATCACCCCAAATCAGGATCACCCTTCCTCCCTGAGCCATTGAATCAATATGAATGAACTATAATGGAAAAAAATTAAAATACAATTTCCATTAGTGGTAAAAGATTAATTTTACTTTTAAATATTATGCTGTGAAATGTGCTAGTGTCAGGTGATAACGGCAGAGTAAGTTTGGCTTAAGTTACTTTTCTAAAATGTGACTGAAATTAAATCACTGCATTCTGAAGCAATTATACTGTAACTCCCACGTGAAGCAGCTGGGACAAGTGTGATGTGGCTTGTTTCCACGTTGCTGTGCCATTTGACTGCTGTACTGATGAGCAGTAAATGTGCTAAATACCAGAGTAATTGTCAGCAACAAGAGTAGGAGCTTGTTTTACCATGTACAGAATCTCTATTAGTTGTACTGCCTAAGGCAATGCTCCAGTCAGGCCAGTCTTTGAGCTTTATTTGAAGTGTAGTGTTTGGTCAATATGTTTTGGAAAGGGCTGTATTTCCAGATGTAATCAGGATTCCTGTAGATAAAACGGAGCAGGGTGGAGGTCACCAACCATTAATTACCCTTTGGCCTCTACATGATTGTTCCTATTAGCATCCAGTTCCCACTAAATGAATCTGAGTTGTTGGCCATTATATGTACTTGGATCAATGTGAGTGACAAGATTGCTGAATGGCAGTTAACAGAGATGAACGAAAATCAGATTAAGCATGTATTTTACAACAGTAAAAAATAAGTAAAATGGTTTAAGATATTACATTTGTGGGGCTGCGTTGGCCTGTGCTTGTGGGAGTGTGCAAAACAAACTGAATAGCCGATTAAATTAAGTAGGGTAGAGAGATGGGTTGGGGGAGGGAAGTTGAAATCAAAATTCTCATCAGCTGCTTGGAGGTGGGCTAGGCATACTGACGTTGATCTTGTGACACAGACTGTTTCCTTGTTTTAATTTTTATTCCAATCTTTTTTCTACTGAAGCTGTCACATCCACCTGATTCATTCCTGCCGTAACATTTCATTATAATGTACAATTCTAGCCTCCCAGTTTTTCTTAGTGGGCGTCAAGGATCTAAGGAATTAGATTTTTCTTTCACTTTGACTGATGCAAAACAGTTTTATGACAACAATCATAAGAGTTACTGGGGCTTTTCAGATGAATGTTTGTATTACCCACCAGTGTGGGATGACACTTCACCATTATTGAATTAATGTGTTTTCCTGCTGCTGCTTAACCGAGTATCAAAGTAACATGTCGCAAGAAGTGGCTCTAATTAGCTGGGAAAACTACAGCAAAGGTCTTAGAGCCATGCACAAGATTCTGAGATGACTTTAAAGATAAAAAATAGTTTGATTAGATGCAAGTAAAAAAAAAATTAATTGACTAACCCATTCGTGGCCAGTCCGCACCAAGATTTTACAATGGCAGGATTTGGGTAGGTAACAAATTTGCTCCTGATAAATTAGTAATTTAAAAATTAAAGGAAGGATCTGTGCTACATATTTATTCTGTCTTCCAGGGTTAAGCCTCTCTGCTGAAAGAATGGGTCGACTGGGCTTGTCTGCGCTAGAATTTAGAAGGATGAGAAGAGATCTTATAGAAACATATAAAATTCTTAAAGGATTTGACAGGCTAGATGCAGGAAAAATGTTCCCGATGTTGGGGGAGTCCAGAACCAGGGGTCACAGTTTAAGAATAAGGGGTAGGCCATTTAGGACTGAGATGAGGAAAAACTTCTTCACCCAGAGAGTTGTGAATCTGGGGAATTCTCTGCCACAGAAGGCAGTGGAGGCCAATTCACTGGATGTTTTCAAAAGAGAGTTAGATTTAGCTCTTAGGGCTAAAGGAATCAAGGGACATTGGGGAGAAGCAGGACCGTGGTACTGATTTTAGATGATCAGCCATGATCATATTGAATGGCGGTATGCTGGGTCTCTTGAGTTGTGGGAAAGTTGACAGTCAATGGGAAGCAAGGACTGGTTCATGCCACTTAAGACTTTTACAATTTTACAGTGAAACATCATGATAAAGTGACTGAAATTGATAATATATCTTTGGTTAGAATGGCATTGTACCTGTAAAAAAAAAGTAGAGATTTTATGAAACATGGAAGAAAATCCTATTAATCATGTTAATGGATTTTTACAGACAAGTCAATAAGAGAGGCTTTTCTGAAACCTTAGAGTCCATCCTCAAAGTTGTCTGTAATCCTTCTTTCATGAGGTTGAAATTCCCCAGAATTTAGTTGTGACATTTGGACTGCCAGACAAGGCCTCTTTGACAGTAGTGTGGGTATTCATTAGTTACATAGCCACAATGCTTAGGGCTGTAAACCTCAAGCCTTGTAATCTGCTGAAGATGCCATGGATTTGGCCTATTCTGAAGACTAGGCAGATCTGCTTCCTAGTTTCACAACTATGGCATGACCCCAGCTTATAGTCATTAAATTACCTTTTACTCTTGTCATTCTTTCCATATTCTTCCTAAATCTGAACCATTCCTTTGTAAAAATTCAATTTTGTGAGCATGATGACCATTTTATGATATCATTACCTTGAGTCTGCTTTTGAATCTTGATAATGCACTACATCTGAGTCAAGAAACATTTAAGCACAAACTCAGAGCTTACATTACACCACAGAAAATATGTTGGAATATTGCACTTAATCTCAAATACCATTACTGATTTTACCACTTCTGGCTGTCTGTCTTCCACAGCCTCCAACCTTATTGTTTCCCAGCCCGCACAGCCTTCTCCCCAAAATCCATTTAAAAAAACCCTGCCCTGGCAGACCTATTGTTCATGCCTGCTCCTGTCCCACGGAAATGATTTCCACGTACCTCGACTCCATCCTGTGCCCTGGTCCAATCTAACCCGACCTATGTCCAAGATACCTTGCATGCTCATCTTCTCTTTAATGACTTTTGCTTTCCGAGCCCCCACTCCCTCATCTTTACTATGGACATTCAGTCACTCTACACCTCCACCCCCCCCCCCCCCCAGGAAGGCCTTAAAGACCTCTGTTTCTTCCTCGACCACAGAACCATCAAATTACCTTCTACTAACACTCTACTCTGCCCAGCGGAGCTGGTCCTCACCCTCAACAACGTCTCCTTTGATTCCTCCCACATCCTCCAAGTCCAAGGCATAGTTATGGGCACCTGCATGGCTCTTTGTAGGGTGCGTTGAACAATCCCTGTTCCAGGCATACACTGGTCCTATCCCAGAACTCGATCTCTGTTACATTGATGATTGCATCGGTGCTACCCCCTGCACCCATGCAGAACTCATGGATTTCATCAACTTCACCAATTTTCATCCTGCACTCAAATTTACTTGGACCATCTCTGACAGCTCCCTCCTGTTTCTTGATCTCACAGTCTCCATCACTATTGACTGACGTCTATTACAAACCCACTGACTCCCACAACTATCTCGACTACACTTCTTCCCATCCTGCTTCCTGCAAAGACTCTATCCCCTACTCCCTATTCATCAGTCTACGTCACATCTGCGCCCAAGATGAAGTGTTCCATACTAGAACATCCGAGATGTCTTCATTCTTTAGGGAACGGGGGTTCCCCTCTCCCATCATAGATGAGGTCCTCACTCGTGTCTCCTCGGTACCCCGCAGCTCCGCTCTTGCTACCCCTTCCCCTAGTCGCAACAGGGACAGAGTCCCCCTAGTCCTTACCTTCCACCCCATCAGTCGTCGCATACAACACATAATCCTCTGTAATTTCCGCCATCTCCACTCCGCACCACAGAGACCGTTCCCTCAGCAACTCCCTGGTTAACTCATCCCTGGTTAACTATACCTCCTCCCTCGACTCTGTCCAGGGACCTCGACAGTCCTTTCAGGTTAGGCAGAGGTTCACTTCATCTACTGTATCCGTTGTTCAAGATGTGGATTGTTATACATCGGCGAGACCAAACGCAGACTGGGCGATTGTTTCGCGGAACACCTTCGCTCAGCCTGCCTGGACCTACCTAATCTCCCGGTTGCTGGATACTTTAATTCTCCTTCCCATTCCTACACAGACCTTTCTGTCCTCGGTCTCCTCCATTGTCAGGTGAGGCTAAATGCAATTTGGAGGAACTGCATCTCATATTTCGCTTGGGCAGTTTGCAGCCCAGTGGTATGAATATTGATTTCTCTCACTTCAGGTAGCCCCTGCATTCCCTCCCTGTCTAT
Source organism: Rhinoraja longicauda (assembly GCF_053455715.1). Taxonomy (NCBI): domain Eukaryota; kingdom Metazoa; phylum Chordata; class Chondrichthyes; order Rajiformes; family Arhynchobatidae; genus Rhinoraja; species Rhinoraja longicauda. Next base: position 47,388,477 of record NC_135955.1, on the reverse strand, counting down.
CCCTCCCCCACCCATGTCACACTCGCTTCTCATTTTCACCCTACAAACAGCTTGTTTCCTTTATCATTGGTACTTTTTTGCATATCTTTCATTCATTGTTCTTTATCTCTCCACATCACCGTCTATATCTCTCGTTTCCCTTATCCCTAACCAGTCTGAAGAAGGGTCTCGACCCGAAACATTACCCATTCCTTCGCTCCAGAGATGCTGCCTGTCCCGCTGAGTTACTCCAATTTTTGTGTCTAGCCGTTAGGATTGCTGCGTACGATGACCCCTCTGATCATTTTACCCCCAATGATGTACGGGTTTGTAGGTTAATTGGCCTCTGTAAATTAAGTAGATGCAAAAGTGTCTAAACAAGTGCAATCGAGTGATCAATGGGCCAAGGGGCTGTATCTCTAAAAGTTAAGACAAAACTATTCTGGGTTTTTTTCCAAAATGGTACAACAAACTCAAGAATTCAGTGAGGAAAAATAAACCTTGTAATATCAGGATACCTTTCAAGTGTAATCTTTAGTCCATCTGTCACTATCACTGTTGTAATTATTTAATTCGTCAACCAAATTGTTTCTCGGAGCAAAATACGACAAACCAAATACTTAGTGTAAACGATGATGATTAAAGCCATGAAAAATTGAGGAATGTGTGCATGTTCTTTGAATAGTGCTGTGAAATCTTTCATTACGTTAAATTGAAAGGCAAACAGGGACTCGGTACAATGCATTATCAAGACGTTACTATCTCCAGCAGTTCTGCTCCTTCAGGACTGCACTGAAGACAAGCATGAGCCTGGATTCAATGCTGTGGAATTGATATTGAGCTCGTAATTTAGTGATCCAAAAGTAAGATTAATTCCAGTGATACTTGGCTGAAATCATACTTTCTTGCACCTTAATGCCTCTTAAAGGTGGTAATTCATGCTAGGCTAAAGCTGAATGGGTCATAACCTTCCAGTTCGTCAACCAAATTGAAATGCTTCAAATCTCGCCCCAGAGAATGAGTTACAGCAAGGTATTTGACCAAGAGAGCCATCGAATAGAAACATATTTGCTTCAGACAATAAATTATACTTGTTTTTAAGTATGTAAATTGTTGCATTTTTATTTGTGCTACCTTGCCAAAATGATGCGTTATCATCATCGTTTACTGAATGAATGTATAATTTTGTGGTAGATTATATCTCTGCTTGTCTTTCTCCGGGCGCATTATTGCTAAACAGAGCCACAAATGTAGTTTTGGCTATATAAGCACAAAAAAAAGCATAGACTCAATGGCCCTTTTATCTATTACAATGGAGCAGGCCTGTGTTCACTCTGTTCGTGAGTCCCTTGACACTAATTTACATTGCATGGTAGAATACAGATAATCAAACACAATAAGCTGACACTTACACCAAAGTGCTGTATTGCCTGAGGTGATTTAGTTCAGTGCAAACCATCCTTCTGCTGGTGTACTTTGCTAATTGCATCATAGATTTCCTCTTGATGAACATAAGCCAAATGAACACCAGGGCTTTAATGTACCTGTGTGCTATTATCATTTGTACAGACAACATGATCAGATCTTTTTGCATTTAGTTACATAAACATTAGTGTTAAATGATTGGCTGCTTGCAATTGTTGACAGACTGCAGCCTGATGGGAGCCTGAGGATGAAACCAATCAGGAAGTTAATGAGGAGAAAAATTACTACTGTGGCTGCACTATAATTACATTCACACCAAGCAGGAAAATGAGGTGTGGGTGGATTTGAACTCAGCTGTTATTTGTAAAGGTCAGGTGGGTCAAGAACCCTTCAATTGGTTCATGTATCTTCCGTGGCCAGTAACCTGATAGGTTATTGTGGTGCACAACTATTGTGGCTTGGCTGGTTTCATTTTTTTTCTTTCTCTTGTGCTATTTTTCCAGTTTTAAGTCAAAGACATGTATCTTGTGGTTCTTGGGGGAAAGAATTAGGTTAACAAGTCAGATTATTGCGGTTTGGTTAAGTTGTTATTTCAATGAATACTGCCGATTTTCAGGAATCAAACTAAAGACATTGAAAGCAAATTATCCATGCTGTAGTAATACATTGTAGAAATGTACCTTCTTTGCTTTAAAGAAGAATGTAATCCACTTTAAAATAATATCAAGGATGCTGACTGGTAGATGATGCATTGGTAATAAATGTTTTATTTTGCCTCTCCTGCCATTATTGGTATGCTGGCTGAGGAATTTGTGTGTCATTTTGTAGGTACTAAATGGAGAGTACTTAATCGATGCTTGTGAGAGGCCAGGACCAATTTTGACATCAGGGCCTAGTTGATTGAAACAAGTACACCACAGATGAGGCTGACATTTGCCCACTCTCAACCCTTCCATCTTCATAGAGAAGAAATGGGATCTTGTTTTTTCATGTGCAGACTACCTGATAGATTTTGCACAAATAAAATTAGTCAACTTCCAATTTGACAACTGGATCAGTTGCAAAGAAATTTGATAAAGAGGTTTGCAAACAAAAATTTATTTCACAATGTTTTTTCACTCACAACAGGCAAAAAGTAATTCCAAAAAAAAGTCAGCACAATGCCAGCATTTGTAGAGATTTGTCGGAGCAGAGTTAACATGTTAGTGCAATCAGCATCATTTCTGTATGTGCAGATTCCTGGCATGCACTCGCACACAAGTATGACTTCCTTCTGGAACTTCACTCAAACATGGATATACAGGGGCATGGCACCAAGTGTTGTATGTCTCACCCAAGGCCTGTGTGCATAAATAGTTAGGAGGGATTCCAAGTTAATAATCAAAAGTAGAAAATGTGCCCTTTCCACTTCCGAAAGCAGAGACTCAACCTAATTGTCAGACATAAGAAAATAACTGCAGATGCTGGTATAAATCGATTTATTCACAAAATGCTGGAGTAACTCAGCAGGTCAGGCAGCATCTCGGGAGAGAAGGAATGGGTGACGTTTCGGGTCGAGACCCTTCTTCAGATTGTCAGACATCTGGTGCCATCTCAGCTGTCCTCGGGAGTCAAAGCTGAGACCCCTTGCACTAAATGACAAGCTACACAGTTTATCCTCTAACATGTGAACAAAATTCTATAAATGTCACTCTTAATTATTTTTTTTTGCCATTACTATCTAATACTTAAAGAGTATTTTGTGTACTTCTGATTCAATTAAAATGAAATGTTTTCAGGCCTGTAATTTTCTGGCTTTGGTCATACTGTATATAAAAGCAAATAGAAAGTTTGTAGGCATTGGTATTTACTGAGCTTTAGTTACAGAATGTATATAATAGGTTATTGCTGAGCGGAGGTACCTATTACAAAGAAAGATCTCATTCTAGACTTAATCCTGCGTACATAGCATTAGGTTTAGAATTTCTTTAGCAAAATCCTTGTTACAGGGCACCAAAATATCACCTATTCATTTTCTCCAGAGATGCTGCCTGACCCGCTGAGTTATTCCAGCTTTTTGTGTCTTATCTATAGAAGCAGTTATAATTACTGCTTTCAAAAATCATTTAGACAGATGTATGGATATGAAGAGTTGTGAGGGATAGGGGACAAATGCAGGCAAATGGCCCAGAATGCTAACTTGGTCATCATCGACAAGTTGGGCCAAATGACCTGTTGCCATTCTGTACAATTTTATCACTGCTAGTGGACATAAAGTTTTGCCGTCTATTTATGCGCGGACAAATAGATCAGCCATGATTGAATGGGCGACACGGTGGCGCAGCGGTAGAGTTGCTGCCTCACAGCGCCAGAGACCCAGGTTCGATCCCGACTACGGGATGCTGTCTGTACGGAGTTTGCACGTTCTCCCCGTGACCTGCGTGGGTTTTCTCCGAGATCTTCGGCTTCCTCCCACTGTACCCGTTAAGAATACAGGAGTATGCCATTTAGGACTGAGATGAGGAAAAACCTTTTCATCCAGAGAGTTGTGAATCTATGGAATTCTCTGCCACAGAAGGCAGTGGAGGCCAATTCACTGGATGTTTTCAAGAGAGAGTTAGATTTAGCTCTTCGGGCTAATGGAATCAAGGGATATGGGGAGAAAACAGGAACGGGGTACTGATTTTGGATGATCAGCAATGATCATATTGAATGGCGGTGCTGGCACGAAGGGCCAAATGGCCTACTCCTGCACCTATTTTCTATGTTTTGGATTCTTTAATGTGAGGGTGCAGTATCCTGTGAGTTGACAGGGAGCTACATTTTTTTGATCTCCCATTCCACTCCAGACTCTCACCGATCTCTGTCGCTCCAGCCTCGTGCTGGTCAATGCTGATCAAGGAACAAAGTAGGTGGTAAAAGAATGATCAAGTAAGTGGACAGGACAAAGGATGGGTGCAGATGTAGAAATGAAATGGGTGTAAAATGTATGAGGGGTGGAAATGAACTGGAATGTTGTCAGAGGAAGTTGGCAGAAGTACTGGTATCTGATATTTAACCAGTTTACCACATTAATGTATAGTTACAGAAATGTAACACCGTGTTTTGAGGAGTAAAGGGAAAAAAATGTTAAAGGCTATCTAAATAGAAGGCTACATGGGAGTATATTTGTTACCTAGGGAGGCATAGTGTAATTTTCATTTTCTTGAAAAAGGCATTGTTTTCAAAAGATTGTTTGATGATCTGTCTTCATTCCACTTTCAAACCTGTTTTTCTTGAACAAAAGAAATTAGTATATATTTTTTTAAATACATCATTTGTTGCTGCAAGCGTTCAAGTACTATGGCAGTGGCTGGAGGGAAATCTGTTCAGCTTCCATGCTAAACTTCACAAGTAAAAAGGCAGTAGGATTGTGTCAACAGGAACAACCTTGATCTTAGCAATAAATAGCCCCAGTTTAAATCTGCTGGCTCTTATTTGGTGACTCTAAAACTTAAACACTTCCTCATCTAAAATTATCTTGCCTTTCCTTCAGTGAATTTTTGGTCTCATAAGATGAGGGATGTTAGTGGTGGAAAATGGAACATTTTGGAAGTTAAGGTATTCGGTATCAAGCAATTCAAGGATGAGCATTATACAATAAGCTCCAAAACAAGTGTATTCCCCCTGAGCAATTTGTTTATTCTTAACCAGTACTATAATTTGTTACCAACAATTTAAGAGAATTCCTTGCAGGCCAGTTTTGCACTCCTGATTATCCTGTTATTTTCAAGTGAGATTGCTCAATTAGTATAAACTTTATGTTGTCAGCCAATGTCCAATCTATGGACCAGCATAATTTCACAAGTGGATCCTTATAGCATATTTTTCTCAGCTAGATTACATTTGAGTTCCCAGCTGTGAAAGGTAGATTGGGCTAGTTCATTGCTCCACCACAAATCACTTGATTTACAGTTTAACAAGTAAACTTGTTGTTTGATGTGTATGTGGGTTATGTGGGATAAAGCTATGTTTTCCCAAAGTATTGGAGGCATGGAAAATATTAAACCAAGTTTTCACTGTTTGTTTCATTGCAGTATTTTCACCTTCCAATAGTCAGGACTCAGGTTTGATCTCTCTGTCCAGCAGTTCCCCTGTCAGCACCGGAAGCATTAAACAAGAGTGTGAGTCTGTCACCGAGTCTGGCACCTTCTCTGTCGATTCCATTATTGAGAGTGCAGAGTGAGTAATGACAGTGATGTTTAAACTGCTGGATCATACAAGGCATGAATCTGAAACCAGGCATCTGCTGCAATGGAAGAAAAGGTTTTTGTTGTATTTCTTAAACTGTTGTTGGATCGTTTCAAAAACTACAGTTCAGTAAATAATGCCAGAGCAATTAATTACTAACCGTTGCCACCCTGACTGAAAGCATTACTTGATAGAATTAAAATAAAATATCCTGTAATGTATTTTTTGCCAGGCTGCATACATTGTGCTATTTTTCTGAATTATCACTTTTAAATTTTTATGCATCATATTCTATTCTCAATAATAGATCATCTAATTAGTAATTTAACAATTGGCTAATCTTCAAAAGTTTGACAATTCTGGGCCTTTGGTAGATAGTCCCTGTTCATTATCCGCATAGAGAATTTCTGGTCTCTTGCATTGCAAGATACACTCTTTTTATCAGGACTGAAAGCATTTCATACATAAGCTTTTCATACATAGTCTCACAAACTCCATTTTTTTGTAATCAAAGGTCATGCAAAATTAGTCTTGACGTTAAAAAAAAAAATCACTGTAAAATTAGTAAGAACATACCACAAAAGTCACTGATGTTTTATCGGGATTTGCCCTGGTACTTTGGGAAATAAGCATAAGGCTACTGAATTGGTCTGAAATTTAAGTGCATGTGCACATGTACAGATCTGTATGTATTACATTACATTCAGGTTTTTTTCTTGATATTTACTAAAATTGAAGTCAGGATATTGAGATTTAAGACTTAATTGAGCCGAAAGGTCTGAGATTCAATTTTTGTAAAATTTCGTATTTTTACATGAAATTCCAATGTTCTGCTATTTTAGCAAAAGTATTAACATATTTGCAATAAAATAGGTGAATGCTGAGGTAGGTGTATAAATTGGCACAAACACATGAATATGTTTACTATATTCAGGCAATTCAAATTGTATGCTGTAATTATTTAACATTTGCCCAAACAGTTATGTAAATCGTATAGTCTTACCCGTGTTACTTTGTAATATTGGGTATTTCTGCTATAATTAATAACAGTTACATTTTTCAAACTAGAGATAAAGGTAACAAATATCTGCCTTTTTAAGTCTTACATTAATTTGTGATTTAATTTATTTAAAAAAATTTAAATGTTCAACCCAACAGAGAGTGCCCCGCCCCCCCCATATAAACCTCAACACTACCACCCCTGTGGTAAATAATAATATTCTTCTCATGAAGCATTCATTTACATTTCAGTTCCATTCAGTGCTGAAGATACATATGTGAATGTTTACAAATGAGAAAATCATAAGCAGAAGCCCCCCCTAACTAACATCATGTACGTTCTGAAAATCAGATCCTGAATTTGTACAACATGGTCTTTTTTCCCTTCTCTTTACCCAGAATAATCATTAAACAGGGCTATAGAGTTCAACATCTCAGAACAGTACTTAAAAACTTTGTATGCAACCTAAAATGTTTGTACAATAAGTTGAATATGTATAGTATTATATTTCATATAATAACTGTGACACAGTCAAAAGCAGATGCTGACGGAATGGAAACTTTGTCCTCATCAGGGTTTTGTCACACACCAGTTTAGGGTGGCAAGTGAGAATTAAGAATATTTCCAGTGTTATCATATAGTGAGTCATTTTAATATTGAACTCAAACTTTAATATGTTGTTTTCACTTAACTAAATGTATGTTAATTTTATATTTATTTTATGCATCTGTTATTTTGCTGAGCGAGAGAAACCATTTTGCACCAGAACATAGAAAGTTGTAAATGATTGGTTGTATTGAAGCAGATTCGGAAGGAGTTGGCGTGGGAAGTCCACTTCATCAGCTCCTTAAATGTAAGACCAGTATTTGCTCTATTAAGAAAAACACAGTTATATGATTGGAACAGCACAACCTCTAAGTGTAACGTATCATAAGCGCTATTAGCACTAAGAATCGCAATGGGCAGTCATTCCTTGGGTGTTTTCCAATTGATCTGTCTTACTTTGGGCACGTAAGTGATGAAATCCTGGATTAATACTGTTTTTCCCCAGAGTTGATAAAGCTATCCTCCATGCTACACCCACTATTGCTGGAATCTCCACGGAGCGAGATCTGTGTATGTCCTGTATGTGACCCGCCACCCTTCCGCTATTCACACCCCCTACTTGTGAACAAATAATTTCTTCTTATTTATTTAATGATTTTGATAATTTGTGGGACAGGAAGAGTAAACACTACATAGCACAATGTTCCCCAACCCCTTGCATTCTTTTAGGCTGTTGAGACAATAGACTCAGTATTTATCTTCTCACGTGCAACTAGCATCCATGGAAATGGTTAGCTTTGAAGGAGATTTGGAAGGGAAAATAAATTACTATTTACAGTGCCTTAGACTCCAAAAATGACAACCCTAACAGAGTGGTAGGTTTTAACTGCTCTTCGTTTTACTCTTAATGTGCATGACTGGTGCTAATTTGGTTTTCTTAATTAATTACAGGCTCACATGGTAGTTATATATCTACACCATTCTTTGAACCTGGTTGCATTTACAGAACAAATGAAACATCACTGCAGAGAGGTATCACACATATAGATTATGCACAGTGACACCAGAGCAAAGGTACTCCTGGAAAAGGGTGGCATTTTTCTATTTTGCTTCTAAAACACTTCAGCATTAATCGGATTGCTGGGGGAACTAAAGTCAAGTCAAGAGTGTTTGATTATCATATGTCCCAAAACAGAACAATGATATTCTTACATGCAGCAGCACAATAGACAAGTAAACATAGTACTCAGGAGACACTATAATCAACTTGGTGGGTGAAGCAACGTCTTCAGACCAAGGAAGGGTTCCAACCCAAAACACCATTTGTCCATTTCCCTCCACAGATGCAGTGTGACTTACCGAATTCCTCCAGCATTTTTTTTTTCTCTGCTCAAGATTCTAACATCTGTGGTATCTCCACTTCGGCATGAGTAACACCACACAAGTTTAGCACTGACATGACATTGGAACCAGGTTTTGCATGTTGATGCTAAACTTGTCATTTGAGTACAGCAAAGGTGTTCCTTTCTCTGGTTCTTATTTTTTAGTTTATTGAGATAACTCACTATATGGAGTATGAATTGGTTTATTTTTTATAAAGGGCGCAAAAAATCTTGTTAAAAGCAAAAAACTTTTTTAAACATTGCATACTTGTGACAGTGTTACTGTTAAGGCATGATTTTTTTTCGGGTTACATTTAATCAAACCAGGCTTTGTTCTTTGAAAATGTTGAAAACATTGCATTTAGATGGCAATGCTTAAATCTATGCATTCAAAATTTTGAATCACTTTTAGCTGTTGAAATCTGGCACAAATTTCTTCTTGTCGTTGTATTTATTAGTGACACTTTACACACTAGAAGGATTTTCCATATTCACTGTTTCACATGAAAGCATTCTGAAGAAGCATAATTCAGATTTTGCTCACAAACTATCGACCAGACTAATTATTTTAATGTCCTTGCAACATCTTTAACCCACTGCACTGTAGAAATGTCTTTCCCATTCCTGAAGTTTTGTCTAATTATAAGCCAACAAAAAAGTAGAAATTTAGATTTTCTTTTTACAAGGCTTCAATGAGAAAAATGTAATTAAAGGAGTCACTTCATCCAAACACTTTCTGCAAAACATTTGCACAATTGATGTGGTACTGTAGAGAGTTACATTGAAACAGTTGCTGTAAATAAACCCTGGCTGTTTTTCCTTTCAATTAACTTCGAAAGATAAATCAGACCAGATTTAAAAGAAACTGCTGATTCAAATTACAAATTATGATCACATTATTTTCAAGCAAAAACTATCCTAATTTCTTTTCATAAAAACCCTTGAAGAAATCATGCCTTGCTTACTGTTACTCGACGGTAATAATTTTTTGCTGATGTTGTTTACATTAATGCATTTTACCAAGTGTTTTTGAACAATTTGGTTCAGTGTTGTATGGTTTTTATCCTTGCATTGAATATCTGTGATGACATGATTGTAAGCATTGGGAATGTATACAGTAGCCACTGACTTAATGTCAGATAAACATTTTCTGAATTGAATTTCTTGGCAGATGTATATTTGATGCTGAATGGAGAAAAAAGAAATTACTTGTATTTTCTTTGCTTTGTGCATTAAAAATGTCTCTTTGATTTCATCACATCCATTGTAATCAATAACTTGGCCATCTTGTTTTTTTATTAAATGCACTTACTCTTAATTTCATCCACCAGTGATTTTAGGGAGAATAATGTTGAGTTACCTATATGGATCTGACATTATAAATCACTTCTTGAAACCAAATTGTATGGTAGTATCGATTGATCCTGATATATCACAGAAATTTACTGTCACTTCTGTTTTCAATTAAAGATACAATCAGTCAGATAATGACTTAATTGGATTTCACAGAAGATTGAGTTTTATTACCCTGTGGTTTACGAGTTTAGTTAAGAAAGACCATTTCATCACACTTGTCAGGCTGCAGCAAGAGTGTGCCCTAGTCCTGTGTAACAAGCATGAGTGGTAGAGAAGCGAAGGTACGAACTGATGTTGGGTGTTCACACTATGCCTGTCTGTTTAAGTATCTTATTAAAATCAATAAAACACGTTCTGAACAGCCGGGGTGACCAGTATTTTTGTGTGCTTTTATTTCATGTTATAAGCACATAGTTAAATAATAATACCTTTTAAGGCAAAAATAAGTCAACAAATCATTGATTAATTCACATAATCAGAAAGTAAAATTAAATCTCATGTAACAAGAATAAGAAATCAAACCTCATTTGAAGTAGTGTTGATTGTTGGGAATAACGTTGTAATGGGATAAGCCTTTTCTGGGAAATGAGATGCTGTTACTAAAATAATGGCCGACTGTGTGAAGATACCTTTTTATTGAGGGGTCAATTTTCTTCACCTACGAAACAAAAATAATTAAATCAAGGAAGAGATAGTGTTTTATTTGTGTTTGAAAGCAGATTATCTGAATAGGATTTTAAAAAACTGCACACATGAATTACCAAAATACAATGCATGAGTCAAAACAACATTTCCACCCTCGAATATTACCGTCATTCGTGAAGGTGGCAAAAACTGCTGAAATAATCTAACAAGTAGGCAATTAATTGAAACAATTACATCAAGATTTTATATAATAATAATCTGATGAATAACCTTAACAATAAACTCAAAAATAATAGCGTTGTCAGTTTGCTGTTAATATCAGAACACTTGCACCGGTTATGAAATGGCTTCTTTGTTCAGTAACGTATGCTTTAAATTTTGTGTTGAACTTTCTTTGCTTTGGAATGGTTTTATGACAGTATGATCAATATTTTTCATATTTGCTAATCTTTCCAAGAAGAGAAATAGTGTAGACATAATGAACTGCCAGCTGTGGGCACACAATAATGATTGACACAGCAGAACTCCAGCTTTTTGTTGTGCCTATCTTTGGTTTAACCAGCATCTGCAGTTCCTTCCTACACAATAGTGATTGACATCTTCACTGCATCTATATTCTGAAAGAAGTTGGAGTTGGTAATTGGGAAAGAGTTCCATGTTCATTAATCTCCACTGATAAAAGAGCCAAGTGGGAGGAATCATTTGAGAAATATCCCTTGAAGAAATTGAAACATTGCAGCAGCAGTGAAAACACAATGCACCGCTATTTATGTGTTTATAAAATCTGCATGTTTATACCAAAGATGTATGAAGACATATAGTTAAAAATCCAAAGTGACAGGAAGAAATAAATAGCAGGACATTTAGCTCATCGTGCCTGCTCCATCATTCGATAGCATTGTGAATAATTTTTTACTTAAGTACCACTTTCCTACATTAACATTATATCTATCAATTCCCTTAATCTCAAAATATGTATTGATTCCTGTCCTCAATATACTAGAGACAGCCTAGTATAGAAAGGAATTCCAAAGACTTTCTTTTCATTTGTACTTTTAATGGCCAGTGGCCTGGTTGCCATATTTTGAGACTGCAATGTGCTGTTTATCTTCCTCCCTGCAGCTGCACTTTAATGTTTAACAATTTGTGAATAGAACACTAACGTCATTCAGAACAACTTAAACATTTGAATGAATTAATGTTTATTGGCCATGTATGCATATACAAGGAATGTGCCTTGGTGTTCCGCTCACAAATGACAACGCAAACATACAGTTAACAATTTAATCTCACAATTAAAGAAAGTAGCACTTTTGTTTTTCTTTACCACAGTTTTCACGCTATATTCCATCTGCTATATATCAAACAAATTCCACCACGTCCTCGCCTGTTTGTTTAATTTGAGCCTATCCTCCTGAAGCTTCATTCCATCCTCATTACTGTCACCCAATTTTGTTAACGTGAGCAAACTGACAATATAACACTTGATCCCTCATTTAATTCTTAATGTGCATTGTGATCAACCGGGACTCCAGCATTGATCCCAGTGGCAGCCCTAGCTACAATCTTCTAGTTTGAGAATAGTCGGCTTATCCCTCACCCATGTCTCCTCTGTATCAAGTAGATCTACTCTCCCTCCCCCGACAGAACAAGGGTGATCCTCTCTTGGTCATTTCACCCCACCAGCGTTTGCATTTAATACATCATCCTCCAACATTTCCATCACCTTCAATGTGATCCCACCACCGATTAGTTACATCTTCTAATCTCCACCCCTTTCTACTTTCTGCAGAGACTGCTCCTTCCACAATTCCTTGGTTCATATATACCTTCCCACCCAACCCACACACTCCCCAGGTACTTCCTCCTGCAACTACACTTTCTCTAACATCAAGTACTGCATCTGATGTTCCCGATGTGGCCTATACATCAGTGTTGGCGATCGTGTCTTCGAACACTTGCACTTAATCTGCCAAGGTCTTCTGGATCTCCTGGTTGCCAACCATTTGAACTCCCATTCCCATAATGACCTTTCTGTCTGGGCCTCCTCCATTGCCAAGGTGAGACACACACAAACTGGAGGAACAGAACCTCATAGTCCTTTTGGGTAGCATACAACCCAACGATATGAATAATGAATTCATCAATTTTATGTAACCTCTAATGACCCCACCTTCTGATCCCCTTTCTTTCCCCCCTCCCTCCCCTGTGCTCCAAGTCCCTGGACATACTCCTATTTCTCCCCCCTCATACGTTCTTCTGGCATCAATTTTCAACTTTCTACTCTCCCAGCACAATCAGCCTGATGAAGGATCCTGACCCAAAACATCACCTACCCATGTTCTCCAGAGATGGGTTGCTCCAGCATTTAGTGTCCTCTTGGTTGAAACCAGCATCTGCGATTCTATGTTTCTTTTTCAGTCAGAGAGTGGTGAAGGTGTGGAATTCTCTGCCTCAGAAGGCAGTGGAGGCCAGTTCGTTGGATGCTTTCAAGAGAGAGCTGGATAGAGCTCTTAAGGATAGCGGAGTGAGGGGGTATGGGGAGAAGGCAGGAACGGGGTACTGATTGAGAGTGATCAGCCACGATCGCATTGAATGGCCTACTCCTGCACCTATTGTCTATTGTTTCTACAGTTTATTCTATCCATTTAATGAATCCTTAATTCACGCCAAACTATTACTTCTTAATGTACCATAGCCAACTCATGCTGCCATTGTTTGCGTTAATTGGACTTGAGAGTGATTTCAAATTGAACTAAATCACTTTGAACCTTTACATAAAACTTCATTGTATTTCATTACTGTTCTCTAAACCCTGTCACTCAGATCATTAATTAACTATTTTAAACTATACAATATTGGACCTATAATGGTCTGTACGCCTCTTGGTTCTTCAACATACAGATCTAGAAAAGCATCTCTTTTACACTCCCTGAAATTATCTACTCAAAACACAACAAAACCATTTCTGCAGCTAATTTGCCGCTTATCTAAACCTGTGTATCTTCTGATTGCTAAGTCTAACAATTAGACATAATCTGAACCCAAACATGAAATTGAAGGCAAATTAAGTGGAAAAGCTGAAATACAGAGAGAAAAATGGTATTATGAAAGAGGGAAAATTAAGACAAAATAAGTGTTTGTAATTTGTATTAAAATCACCGAAATATTTAAAATCAGTTTCCATGCTTTTACAAATACATTTTCTGCGATGAATATTTAATAGTATTTACAACTTAGCATACTTAAAATCTTAAAAATAGAAACAAACAATCATGGAGATCTCAGTAGGTCAGCCAGCAACAGGTGAATGATCTTCCATCAGAGATGGGATAAATGAGAGGTGAAGCAGCCTTGTATCTCATATTTCCAGAGGTTTTGTTTCTATCTCTTCTGTTAATCTCAGGGTCATCTTGTCATCTTCTATTTATAACCCAGACACACTTTCAGTTACTCAGTGATGTTAACCACCCTCCTTCAGCCAACTTCATCACATATTTCATTCAACCATTTCTGGTTTCTACACTTTCACAAAGCATTCCTTTCATTTGCTCCTTATAGAGTGATACAGTGTGGAACATGCCCTTCAGCCCAACTTGGCCACACTGGCCAACATATCCCAGCTACACTTGTCCCACTGGCCTGCGTTTGGTCCATATCCCTCCAAACTTGTCAAATTGATTTACCTGTCTAACTCAAACATTGGGATAGTCCCAGCTTTAACTACCTCCTCTGGCAGCTTGTGCCATACACCCACCACCCTTTGTGTGGAAAAAGGGTGAAAAAGCTATCCGATCAAATCAGACAAAACTGTACATATTACAGTCAAGCCAAATTCGTGCAATAGCTAGAGCAGAAACAAAACAGAGTGCTGAATATAGTTCTGACCTTTGGAGCATTGGAGGTTTACTAGAATCCCACGAATGAGTGGGTTAACATATGATGAATGTTTGATGGCACTGGGCCTGTACTCGTTGGAGTTTAGAAGGATGAGGGGGGACCCTTTACCATGTTAATTCCCCGGATGGCAGGGTTGACGCGTTGAAAGAATGGGTCAACTGGGCTTGTATTCACTGGAATTTAGAAGGATGAGGGGATCTTATAGAAACATAAAATTCTTAAAAGGATTGGACAGGCTAGATGCAGGAAAAATGTTCCCAATGTTGGGGGAGTCCAGAACCAGGGGTCACAGTTTAAAAATAAGGACGAGGAAACATCTTTTCACTCAGAGAGTTGTGAATCTGGAATTCTCTGCCACAGAAGGCAGTGGAGGCCAATTCACTGGATGTTTTCAAGAGAGAGTTAGATTTAGCTCTTAGGGCTAAAGGAATTGGGGATATGGGGAAAAAGCAGGAATGGGGTACTGATTTTAGATGATCAGCCATGATCATATTGAATTGCGGTGCTGGCTCAAAGGGCTGAATGGCCCTGCACCTATTTTTCTATGTTCTATGACCTCATTGAAACTTACCATATAATGAAAGGCTTAGATAGAGTGGACGTGGAGAGGGTGTTTCCACTAGTGGCAAAGTCTAAGACCAGAAGTCATAGCCTCAGAATTAAAGGACATTCCTTTAGGAAGGAGATGAGGAGGAATTTCTTTAGGCAGAGGGTGGTGAATCTGGAATTATTTGCCACAGAAGGCTGTGGAGGCCGTCAATGGATATTTTAAAGGCAGAGATCAATAGATTCTTGATTTGTACGGGCGTCGGGTTATGGAGAGAAGGCAGGAGAATGGGGTTAGGAGGGAGAGATAGATCAGCTATGATTGAATGGTGGAGTAGACTTGATGGGCCAAATGGCCTAATTCTGCTCCTATCGCATATGACCTTATGTGTTCAACAGTTGCAAGTCCAATATCCACAATGAGTGGGCTACTGGTAGAGCAAAGGCTCTGGAGGAGCTGCACACTTCTCTCTGTCATTTTCCTCAATTGCAACCAGCTAAGTATTTCCAGTATTTTCTATTTTTATTTCAGATTTCTAGCATTTGTTGTTCTGTTTTGATTTTTAAAGTAATTTCCTGATTTTAGTATTACCTGATGGACGTGTGGCTCCTGACAGATATGTACCTAAGTAACAATTAGATCCATTCTCAGCTATGAATCAGATACATGCAGTGGGGTCAGGAGATTGTGAATTAATTCCATTCTGAAGATTTGACTATATAATGGGAAATGTCACTACTGCCATACTTATGTAGTAGTCCACTGCACGTTTTGTTTTAACATCAAGCACTACTTAATTCAGATGTAGGTACTTGTATTTAGAAAGTATTTTGGGCATTCCAGAAGTTTAGTTCAGATTACTTTATTATTGTCACGTGTACCAAAGTACAGATAAATTATTTTAAACAAATTAGTTACTCTTGGAGACACAAGGAACAGCAGATGCTAGAATCTTGAAATGTTGACTATGTAACATATTCTGCTTGTGCTAAGTTAACCTTTAAACATGTTTTTGTTCATTAAATTTGATAGAGGAACTCAGCGAACCAGGCAGCATCTGAAGAGGGAATGGGCAGACGACATTTCGTGTCGAGGCCCTTCTTAAGACTCATTCAATTTAATTACTCTCATTATTCATTTCATGAAAATTAAATTCTGATGCCACAGGTGTTTGTTTTTGTCTTTTCTGCTACAGTCAATACAGATCTTTTTCACCCATAAATACAATCAGCTATTTGAAGAGATTTATTTAGGTCATGTGGACAACCAGATGGCACCAGTTTTTGCTGAGCTGTCAACTGGCACAGAGAGACATTCTTGGAGCATCTATCCAATGATGTTTAAAATACATATTTGTTCACCTTTCAACTTTTCCAACCTCTCTAGATACTTGGCCTGAATCGAACAAAAGATGTTACTTGGGAATAGTTATCAAATTCAGTTAACAAACAAATGTTTTTAAGGTTAAGTGCTCATTTTGACTTAACACAAGCAAAAAATGTAACATAGCCAATATGACTTATTGGCAGAAAAATTGTTGAGAGACAATTATTGCATTCTTGGGAGGGATTTTGCTAAAAAATACAGGGAAAATTTCCATGGATGTACTGCTGATGATCCACAAGGAATCAGGAGAAATAGTTGTTTGTCCAAGATTCTGACAGAAGTTACAATGGAATGTCTGGAGAATCTCCTTTCACTCTCCTGCCATCTGTCTTTGGGCTTCATGGGCGAAAATAATCTGCATTGAGTGTTTAAACTGATCTCATCAAAATGGAAATGAATGCTTGTGCGCCACTATTTAAAGAAGAGCAAGATATTTATTTCAGTGTTCCAGCTGACTGTTGATGGAATAGCAGTTTATGACACTTTGTAGAAGTATTGTCTGGTAAATTGCTTGCATACAGTACCCACAGTTCACGAAATTATTTTGGGAGCAGCTAGGAAAACGTGGCCAGGCGCTGGTGAAAAAAACGAGGGTCCTTCTGTTTAAATCCCATTAAATTACGATGGGTTTACTATTAGCGTGGGGGTGGTCTCTGTAGAAGAGTGACGGAAAGGCTTACTTGATTGGTTTGCCCATGACCTTCAGGTAAAGAACTTAACAGCCAACCTGACCTGATAGACACATACCAAGAACAGCACATCACTGAGGCAGTTTATTCCTGAATGCTCGAGGGAGAATTAAAATTACCCGAAGGATGTGACTCCAGTGATACAACTGAGGTCACAACTACTATTTTAACCATGGGTCGACATGGGCAGTGGTTGAGGCTTTCGCATCAGGTCATCTGAAACGAAGAGAAGAAAACCCATTCTAGGTCTGGCCATTATCGCCCACGGTGCAGCGTTTTTATATGCTTTTGATATATTTTATTTGATGTCCAGCAGCATTTATGTGCAAACAGCGCACTTCTGCTGATTTGATTTAGGACCTATGTTAACAGTGTGCACTTACACTGAGGCCGCAGAATGTGCCCAGAGATAATAATTGGTATAATGCACAAGAATGATGACACCCGCATAAAAGTGTTGTTGAAGCACAGTTGACAAATGATACATGGATCTGGAATACTGAGTTGGGTCTTAACCAGGGTTGCTCCGGCATCGGCTGGAATACCCCTCCTTGCTAGACTTTCTTTAGCAAGGTACACTTCTTGATCTTATCTATAGTTACAAATCTCCTGGTGACATTCTCGCCCATGTCTTTTTGGAACTGTACGTCACCCTGCCATCCTGACTATATTCTATCTATAAAATCCATACCTTTACCCATTTTCTCTCTTTGATATTCACAGAAACTAACACAGGGTTGATTAGGGGAGGCCGCTTAACAGTACAAAAGTGCTTGTGCTTAATACTACAAAGTGAAATGTACAGCCCATGTACTTAATTTCCAAGGAAACGTCCTAATTGAAAGAACACTCACAAAATGGAGTGAGTGCATTTGGGAAAGATCGGAATGTCGATGTAAAACTAAAGGAAAGGAAGGGAATTATGAAGTGAAGCAATGGGCGTGTCAGACAGCGAGGAAGAAACGCGCCGCAAGGTATGAAACGTGACAATGGGAGTGCGTTCCGGCTTTACGTTTAAACAAGCTAAACTCTGAATAACGTAAGAACCGACCAGTTTGCCTGTGGCATCCACAATGTCTAAATTAATTGTATCTTACGTAACACCTCAGTGTGCGCTTATTTAGATGATCTGAAGGCATGTTAGTATATTTCTTTCAATCTTAACTTTCTTCTAAAAAAATCCCATTTTAACTTCTCAATTTTACACCAAAAATAAACCAAAAAGGAAAACGAGCTCTTTATTTCTTTGTTACAAATTTGGGAAAGCGGTCTGACTGAATTATTTTCAATTAATTCATGAGCACATTTTACCTTTAGTCACCTCCTATCCTAAGCATTCCTCGGTGCTTCGTTTCCATGTCATTAGACATGATGAATTTGCTTCTAAAATTCTCAGTCAACTGAAGGCTTAATCAGTTTCTAGATTTCTTTCCGAAACTCTTGCGAGGTTCAAAACTCGGCCTCAACATCTTTAAACGTCAGATAATACATTATAAGCAGATTAAACATGTGCAGCAAATACCATCTGAAAGCACTGTGGATTTTTTTAGACTAAGCATTTAGCTTGTCGCTGTCTGTCGTACATTGTACAGCATGTCGTTGAATAAAAATCGCCAGATTTGCGGACTGACACTAATATTTCTGGTGAGTTTGTAAAGTGGCGTCATTGTCTCTGCAACCGCACTGGACTTTATCGTTTAGTCAATGACAAGTTAATTTTATCTTAACTCTTGATAAATTCTGACATCTTCAACGGCAATAGAAGATCAATCACTGACCCGGTCCGAGTAACAAACGATTTTATTTTTCATTTAAAACATTCATTCTAACAGATAACAAAATAGGATCAGATGTCACGACTCTCATTGTAGCGTTCGCCCACTGTTGACGCCGGCTGATTTTGGTCATATGTAATGTGCAATCAATTATGTCTCAAAATATTACAACGAACAGTGACACGCATTTATTGCAACGGCTAACGCTCATGTTGCTTCAAATATTTCAAATTAAGGGTCGTTTTCATGGGCAGCAGTTGTTTATTATAACACTGTTATTTAATGTGTGCAATTTTGTTTTGAGACATGCGGACTGTTTTTCAATGCCTGCCAAAGAAATATAACAGCAGGCTTTCTCCCTGAACAACACCAGTATGATGTTTTGTATTTCTCATCTTCACACAGTTTTGGAAGTTGGCTTTCAGGTTGTTTACATCCACGAGGCTTCGGGGGGAAAAACGAATTCACTCATTTTATGCCTTTTTCGCACAGCCGAGATCGCCTCTCAAAGTGCAACATATTGCTTTACTCTCCCGCCGCATCGCAGCTAAATAACTCCAGCAATATCCTCATTAAACCTTTGCACAGTTCCTCCCCACACCCCTCCGACCACTACCACTCGCGTCACTGCCAATGCATGTATGTGTACAATGAAGATCTGAATTTGCACCTAGCCCATTATAGTCACCTTGAAACTCCCGACCGCTATTTTCCAATTAAAAGCTTAATAGCCCTGGAAACGGAGTTCATGTGGTGAAGTTTAACATCGCCTCCTGCTCTGAAACGTTTTCTGCTGCGATCCCATTATTTGCTTGAATAAACCCTTTTGAAATGCAGAAATAGGAGTCGGGGTGTCAGGTGTTCCCTCATAATACTGGCTCACGCAGGGGACATTTCACTATCCCAATACTACACCCACAGCCAATCCCGTCTGAGATGTACACTGCACATACAAGAACAAAATAAATACATCTCACCACTCATTCATTTAGCTCCCATAAAACCAGTTTTGGGATGTGTGTGTGTGTATTTGTGTGTGTGTGTGTGTGAAGTCGCTGCTGTTTAAATCTCCAACATCTCACTCAGTCAAGTGGAATGGAATCGCTGGCAGCCTTTGCGTTTGGGAAAGCAGGACCTTGTCAAATTACAAATGCGAAAAAAATGGTAAATCGAAACCAACCCCAAACGGTGCGGCGTTTTTAGAAGTCAGACGGTTGGAAAGGCGGCGCCGTTCACTTTATTTTAATGGTCTGTGGGTTTTTACATCGGAGCACCTCACTGCAGTGAGATAGTGATACACAATACTGGCTGTGTAGGAAGGAACTGCAGATGTTGGTTTAAACCAACGATAGACACAAAAAGCTGGAGTAACTCAGCGGTCCAGGCAGCATCTCTGGAGTCACCCATTCCTTCTCTCCAGAGATGCTGCCTGTCCCGCTGAGTTACTCCAGCTTTTTGTGTCTATCTGCAGCTCGCAGCCTGACAACTGGACATTTGCGCCCATTCCCTTCCAATATCTGCAGCTTGAAACACATGTTCGATTCACCCCACATTGAACGTCTGTAGCTTCAATTTTAAAGTAGACTGTAAAAAGCAAACGGACGAGGAATGTGAGGCGATGTGGAGCGACCTTTACACTCGTTCACGTGGCCGAGGCTCAATCTTTAAACGCGGACGCTATCTCCAGAATCAAATCTTCAACGATCCCAGTGCTCATATTTAGTCTCCCGACCAGTCTCTTTCACCAGATTAAAAGTAACTTGATAGCATGTCTTTCTCCCGATTGAAGGTATAAAACAATAAAATGGGATTAGAGAATGAGGTATTATTAAATTATTTTATTCCTCACACATATAAAATCATTCGTAACGATCATACCTGTGAGGTGACTAGATCATAATCATAATAGTACGTTATAATAGTACTTTATTAGCCAAGTATGCTTTGCAACGTACCATGATGTGAGTTTTAATACAATTATGTTTTAAAAAAAAGATATGGAAGGTCTATGCAACCAACATACTTGCCTCGTTCACCGAGGCCGCTTCTAAATGTAGCTGAAGATTACTATAAAATGCATCTGGTTTCATGGTCGGACCTGCAGCAATGATTCTTCTAGCAAAACGAAAACGCTTTTTTCCCCTTTAAGACGACCTGTTAACCGACAACACAGTGGTGCCAAAGGCCTCGACAGTCCCTGGGCTCTAAGGTCCAGCTCAGATCTGCAGGCCTCTTGTAAATGGAGTGATCTGCAACATCAAATGTATTTCTGTTCTCATTCCGTATCAATTTAAACCAAGAGCTGGCGGTAGTACGGTACTGCCGTGCAATTTAGACAACACTTTATAGCTTGGAACCACTCACACGTCTTCCCTTTTAAACGTTCGTACGTTGGAAAATGAACTATTCTTGTGAATATCGCTTCAACATAACATAAGCCACATCTTACATTGGTTTGGTGCCACTTTATGAATTAAACAACCTTTGGATTACCATTTGCACATATTGCAACATTCCAGAGTTCTGCCCATCTCACTCATACTGGCTGTAGTACTGAAAACTGTGCTCCATATCGCTATCTATGCTGCATTTTCTAAGCCGTTGCAGTCCAGATTAATCGGCACCGACAATAGAGAAATGCTTCTTTGCACAATGCAAGTTATTTGTTTCTAGGTTCAATTAACTAGCTGTCCTACACTAACATGGAATGTGAATGAGAGAATGGTACTGAAATAATAATATGAACATCTCAAGTGACAAAAAACATTTTCAACTATATGGCACTGTTAATCAGCCAAAAGCGCAGTTTTTATATATGTGTTTTGGGATCGTATGATGTAAGTAATGGCCAGCATTTAAAAGCAAAGAATTGCAGGTGCTGGTTTACAGAAAAAAAGACGCAAACTGCTGGAGTATCTTCGCTCAGGGTACATCCCTGAAGAACACGGATTGATGATGTTTCGGCCTGGGATCCTTCTTCGGACTGATTTGTAATTGTTTTACAAAGGCCAGCATTTGTTCCCCATCGGAAATTGCCCTTGAGAAGGCGAAGGCGAGCTGCCTTCTTAAACCACTGTACTTTGGTGAAGGAACTCCCACAGCCTACAGAGTTTCAGGATTTATACTCAGCGAAGATGAAGAACCAGCAGCATATTTCAATGTCAGGATGGTGGATGACTTGGATGCGAAGCTTCAGGTAATCATGCTCTCATGTACTTGAAGCCCATTTCGTCCTTGACAGTGGAGGTCGTATGTTTGGAGATGTTATTAGAGAAGCTCAGGCAAATAGATACAGTGCATATTGTAATGGTTTAATGGTACTTTATTGTCACGTGTACCTAAGTACAGTGAATTTTTTTTTTTTTACAAACAGTTCAGTGCCAATCCTACTATGCATTAGGCACAATAGTTCTAAGTACTAAAGTGTAAGACAGTAGACCATACTGAGTCAGGACGCAAGAGTCACCATGTTTTAGCGCCATCTTGTACTCTTCTAGTCCAAAGTATTTTATAGATGTTCGAGCCTGAACTTGGCCATAAAGGGTCATTGTCCTGGGAGGCGACACTGGGTTGGAGGCAAATGCTCTGCAGCCATTTTGCTCCAGTGGTGGAGGGAATGAATGTTTACTGTGGTGGATGGTACATGAAGCAAGTGATCTGGTCTGACCGGAGAACCGTGGTTGTATATCACTGAGTAGGTTGTTTGTGCAAGTCATCCAGGCAAGGTGGAGAGCATTCCAACACATTTCTGGCATGATTTGTTATGGGTAGAAGGGCTTTGGGGTGAAGGAAGTAAGTCACCTATTACATGGTACACAGCCTTTGAGCTGCTCTTTTCACCATAGTCTTTATGTGGGTGGTCACATTGATTTCTGATCAATGGTGAGCCTAAGGATGTTGATTAGGTGGAACTCAGTAATGGTAACATGTTGAATGTCAAGTGTAGGTGGCTCAAATCTTCCTTGTTGTAGATACACATTGCCTGGCATTTATGTGGGATGTTACTTGGTTCATATTAACCTATGTCCAAGTCTTGTTCTATGCAGACATGGAGTAGGGGAGGGCGCAGCAATATTTGCTGAGAAGTTGCAAATAGAATTCAACAGGTTTGCAAACATTGCTGAACTTTGCCACCTCTGGTCCTGAGATGGAATGATGAACAACTGAAGATAGTTGGGCCTGGGACACTGCCCTGAGGAACTCCTGCAGTGAAGTCCAAGAGACTGATATGATTGATGTCCAACTACAATAACCATACCTCTAGTTTCCCTCTCCCCTGAGGGGAAGTAGGGGCTTAACCCAAAACATCACCTATTCCTTTTCTCCAGTGATGCTGCCTGACTCGCTTAGTTACGCCAGCATTTTGTGTTCATCTTTGGTGTAAACTAGCAGCTGCATTTCTTCCTATACAACAACCATCCTCCTTTTGTTTTGAAGGTAGGACTCCAACCATTCTAATATTTTTCCCTTAACGTCTATTGACTTTAGTTTTACCAGCAAGACTTAATGCCACACTCAGTCAAACGCTGCCTTTATGTTGAAAACAATAACACTCAGCTCTTTTAGTGAACAGGACATAACTGGGCAATTGTCCACCTCGTTGGACAGAGGCTGGTGTTTTAACAGCTCGGTGCAGCTAGTTCTGGTGTACTGGTTACAGTGCTATCGCTGGGATTTTGTTTGGTCCCATAGCTTTTGCTGGATCAGGTCCTCTCAAATGTTAATTAATGTTACCTGGAGTGAATCAAATTGGTTAAAACTTGAATGGTAGTGCGGATCTCAGGAGGAAGCTGAGAGGGATCAGCTGGCTGAACTTGGTTGCAAATGCCTCAGCCTCGTCCTTAGTATTCGTCTGCTGGGACCTTCGCGTTGCCTTTAACTGTCCACCTTTGCAACTGGGTGGTGCAGGACTCCAGACTATTACATGCTGCTTTTGTTCTTTAACACACCTAAAATGCAACATTGGAACAGCTAGTCTTAGTGAGTACGTTCAACCTCACACCCCTTAAACGTAACACTGCATATAGTATTAACAAGAGAAGCATGAATGCATGTTTAATGATGGGTATTGTGTTTTTCTTTAACGTTTAGATATTGCTCCAGTTTCCAAATAGCTTCTAAATCAGTTGAATTTCACAGCTGGAGAAAGAGCTGCAGGTCTCCACCTCACAAAAAAATTGCACAGACCTGCTGTTTTGATCTACAGATATCAGCACCAACATAGGACGTCTGAAATGTCAACTGCAAAGATTTTTTAAACTGCAGTAATCAATCTTAGATCAACAGTATGAGATTATCGCAGTCGTTCAACATATATTTACCCAGGCCCTGTTGTTTAGCTTCTCATGGAACCTATTTGGGACTTTAAAAATGTTGATTGGTACAATTTATAATTTTGAACAAGTTCTGGAAATTCCCATCTACTCCTTTTGTAAGCTAAGGAAATTGAATTCTACAAATGCAACAAACTGGTGCTTTCTGTGATTGTTACCTACATGCGGTGAATGTGCAGTCAACTGTTCTGCTGCAACTGAGCACCAGGAACGTCTAAGGCAGATACTTTTAGAACATCAGCAGAATAAATTGGTCACCTTCTACACTAAACTGCAAGACAAAGAGGCAGAAAAAGAACAATTCCCCTTTCCATCCTCCACTTTCTTATAATATGAGAGATGCACAGAATAATTTGGGAACAATACCATAATTCTCCTGTTCTTTATAAAATATTGCCTAGATACAAACCATCAAACCTCAACTATTGATGTTCATTGATCTTCCGATGAAGATTTGAAAGGAATCATCAAAGATTACATCAAACAATAGCTACTCACTCATTACCTCCTCACAATTTTGATTTTGACAGGGCTATTTGCATCCACATCATCTCCCATTCTGGAGTAACTCAACGGGACAGACAGCATCTCTGGAGAGAAGGAATGGGTGACGTTTCGGGTCGAGACCCTTCTTCAGACTTCCTTCTTCTGATGAAGGGTCTCGACCCAAAACGAGTCTGAAGAAGGGTGGTATTCAAAAGCTCTAAAGGCTAGAGTATTACCAAACAAAAAGAAAACACACAGTGGTTGTTGGGTCTCTCACCCAAATCTTGGATTTTTGCACAAACTCCTGTTTGTTGCTTCATTAGTGACTTCATTTTCATCAAATTGCGAGGAAAGGGATTGTTCCCAATATATTCCGTGCCGATCTCATGTTAAAATGAAGGAGAGAATGAAAGTAATTATTTTTAAATTTATTTATTCATAGGTGAGATATGGATGTATTGCCCATTCCTAATGACCTCTGAATGGAGGAATTAATAGAATCAACCTCATTGGTGGTTCTAGAGTCACACATCGTCCAGACAAAGTAAGGAATGTAGATTTCCTTCCCTGGATAGGAGGATATTCGTGAATTGAATGGGTTTTCCTGGTAGTTTGTGGTTGACAGTGCATCACAATAGGGTTCCATCCTTGAGAGCTATTCATAGCCCAAACTTGCTCACACCTCGGAAATAAACAAAAATATCGTGTGAGAGAGTATCGTAGAGACAGTTCTGACTGGAGAGGGAACAGACACTGGAAGAGTGGCCGCCACCAGGCTCCCTGACTCAATGGGTGAGTTAGTTCGTCTGCTCAATGCTCCCAGCTCTTCTTGGCTTGACCCAACTACCGAGTATTGCAGCTCGGCAGGGAAGGGTGTGTGGCTGTGGGAGGGATGCTGTAAAGATGTACGGGGAGGATAATTAGATACTTTAAATTACTTCTTAGCATTGATAAATGGCAAAAGAACCAAAAGGGGAGTGGAAAGGCATATGAGCAAATAGGTCTACAGGGGATGCCATCGACACTGCTCTTCACACTGCACTGACCCACCTTGAACACCAGGGGAGCTATGTGAGGATGCTCTTCCTCGACTTCAGCTCTGCCTTTAACACGGTCATCCCGAGCAGACTGGTCACCAAACTTTCTGACCTTGGATTTTCCCAAACCATCTGCCAATGGATCAAGGACATCCTGACCAACCGCCCCCAGACCGTCAAAATAGGCCCTCACCTCTCCTCCACCATTACACTGAGCACCGGCTCACCACAGGGCTGTGTGTTGAGCCCCATCCTTTACTCCCTCTACACTCACGACTGCGCCCCCACCCATCCCACCAACACCATCATCAAGTTCGCGGATGACACGACTGTGGTTGGACTCATCTCAGGAGGAGATGAGACAGCCTATAGGGATGAAATCCAAAGGCTGGCAGCATGGTGTTCAGTGAACAATCTTGTCCTGAACTCCTCCAAAACAAAGGAACTTATAATTGACTTCAGGAAAACCAGTGTAGAATACGACCCACTCTACATCAATGGGGTCTGTGTGGAAAGGGTACCCGCTTTCACGTTCCTGGGTACGCACATCGCAGAGGATCTTACCTGGTCTACCAACACCATCACCACAGTAAAGAAGGCACAGCAGAGACTCCACTTCCTGAGGATCCTCAGGAAAACCAACCTGCAGCTCATGATGTCCTTCTATCGCTGCTCCATCGAGAGTGTGCTGGCATACTGTATAACCACATGGTATGCCAGCTGCTCAGAAAAGGACAGGAAGGCCCTTCAGAGGGTCATCACGACGGCCCAGAAGATCATCGGCTGCTCACTACCCTCCCTGGAGCACCTGTTCAGCCTACGCTGCCTCAGTAGAGCAGGCAAAATAATAAAAGATCCATCCCACCCCGGCCACCGTCTGTTTGTTCATCTGCCCTCTGGTCGACGTTTCAGGTCGATCAAATCCCGAACAAACAGACTTAAGAACAGTTTTTACCCCAGGGCCATACGAGAACTGAACACTACCTTCTGCACTAGGCAACACTGGTAAAAAATCTTTTGTACTTAATATAATTGTATTTATTTGTTTTTGCATTTATTGCATATATGTTTGTACGCACCGTCAGGATTGGCTATTTTTTTTATTTCGTTGTACTCGTTGCAATGACAATAAATGAATATTATTATTATTATTATTATATGAGAAAGAGTTAGATGGAAGTGAGGAAGAGGGGATGGGAGTGAGTGTGTTGTTCTGTAGGGAGCTGTCTTGGACAAAATCACTCCAGTCTGAAAAAGGGTCTCAACCCATAACATCACGGATGCATGTTCTCCGGTGATGCTGTCTGATTTGCTGAGTTGCACCAGCACTTTGCAACACTTTGTGTTCTATGCAAGATTCAGCAACTGCAGTTTATTGTCTTAACCCCCTTCTGTATCGTAATAGATAAGTAACAACCATCACAATCCTGTGCCCCAATTAACATTTACGCTGTGTCTTTCTTTCACAAAGAACATGGTAAAATTGCGTTGCATTCCACAATCTTCAATAAATACTTTGGAAGTGTAATCATTTTGTAAATTAGGCAACCAGGTTCTACACAGCAAGATTCCATAAGCTACAATGATCAGATAATTTGGAGATAGGTTAAGAAGTATATTTTGAGTGGTTAGAATTCCATCAAAGGTTAGGCATTCCATCAAATACTTGGCCTAAACTTCTTCCAAGTTTGAAGGCTAAACAATGGAAGAGATATGTGAGAACTCTAAATCTCTTTGCTGGAACTTTGGGGCTTCTTACGTCACCTGTGGGGAAAGGGGCATGAGTATTGCATTTCCACTGAAACCCAGCACCACTGTTCATGCACAGCTCACTCACTACGTACAAAATAGTCCACGTCAGCCCAGTGCAGGACTCAAGGAAAATCAAGGCTTGGGATGACAACTAACAGGTAACATTAATGTCACATCAAGCAATGACCATAACTATTATTTTAAAAAACCTTTGCCCATTCCCAATTTAAATGGCACCACCTTTGCAAAGATTTCTAATGTCAACAATCTGAAGTACTTTTGCCAGAAGCTTTACTGAATCCAACATAGCACCAACTTGGCAAAGCAAAAGCCTAAGACTCTTAATAATCTGAATCCAAATTGCTAGCTACTCTTGTGAAAAATGAGTTCACATTTAAAGCCAAACGTCTCGCTACCATTTTCACAAACTTTAAAACTGCACTATATATTTTTTTAAATCATAATGTTGCCATTTCAATCTCAGGTACTCTTCACGTTGTGATTGTGGGAATTGTAGTGCAATTTGTGGACATTTAATTCTCACAAACAAAAATGTAAAAATATCCAGGCTATTTATGTTAGTGTTGTTAACTGAGAAATAAATGTTGGACCTAAACACTGAATGCTTGTGATCGTTGTAATAGGGATCTCAACCTAAAGACATTACTACAGTTCCTTAGTCGTGTCCATGGGTCAATCAATTTTAATTGCTTCATTAATGATCTACTATCCATAGTAGGGTCAGAAGTGAGAACGTTTGCAAAATGTTCAATTTATTTTGCAACTTTTAGATAATGAAGCATTCTTTGCCAGAATGCAACAAGACTTGATCAGGATTCATGTTCCTTACAAATGTGGCACCATTTAAAAGGGAAATAAACAGGCTTTCCAACGGTATAAGATTTATTGCCAAGCATTGATACAACAAAGAAATAATCTACCAAACACAAATGTCCTTACTTTTTGTGCTATGTTTATAAGATTCCTTCCCCGAAAGTGGTGTCACTGGTAAATAAAATGGGGAGGCAGGTTTTTGGCATGCTGGCCTTCATCAGTCAGAGAGTTGTATACAGATGGTGTGATTTTTGTTGCAGTAAAAGAGTCAAAAAATCATATAACACAAAAATAGGCTCCTTGGCCCAACTCGTCCATTCTGACCAAAATGCCCCATCTAAGATGGTCCCATTTGCCTGCTTTTCGCCAATATCCCTCTAAATCTTTCCTATCCATGTACTTGTCCAAATGTCCTTTAAATGCTCTTATAGTATTTGCTTCAACTACCTCATCTGGCAACTCGTTTCACATGAAAAAGTTGCTCCTCAGGTTCCTAATAAATTAACCTATGTCCATTGGTTCTTGATTCCCCCTCAACTTATACCTTTGTCCTCTGGTTCTTCATTCTCCACACTTGGGTATAAAACTCTGTGCATTCACTGTATCTATTTTGCCCTCATGAATTTATATACCTCTATAAGATTACCCCTCACCAACGTCCTGTACAAGATGTCGGTGAGGCCACACTTGGCGTATTGTATTCAGTCTTGGTCACTGTGTTATATGAAAGATGCCATTAAGATGGAAAGAACACCGAGAAGATTCATAAGGATGTTACCAGGAATTGAGCTCTCGGGAGAGGTTGGGCGGGCTAGGCCTTTATTCTTTAGAGAGCCTTTATTCCTGAATGGTCCAAATGGTGAAGGATGGAATTTGAGTAGAAATTCATGTGGAATAAGTTGAAATCGGAAATCTTTAAGGAAAGATTTGTGGCTGTGGAAGTAAGTTTTGGTCAATCGAAGGCTAGATTGGAAAGATAAACCATTTAGGGTAAACAAGGCAAAAGGGATAGATTGAAGTCCGCCAGGGAACAGAGGAGAACTTCTTCAAATTCACATTCCTGGATCTAATGAACAGATCTGAAACGTTTCTCTTTCCACAAATGCTACTTGACCTGCTGAGCATTTCCAGCATTTTCTATTTTTATTACCAAATAGTACTGTGGTCTGTTGACATTTTATTTGAAGAGGTTCAAGAAGGCAGTTCACTGACTTCTCAAAAGCAATCAAAAATAAGCAATAGGTGACAATCTTCTTAGAGAACTCCAAATCCTACAAAATATTATTTTTTAAGTTATAAACCTAACCCACATATACTCTGAGGGTTATTCTTCCAATTGATTCTGCATTTGCAGCCTCAGTGTTTACAATAAACTAAAAATGGAAAATGCAAATAGGCAGATCGATGGAAACATCAGACGAAGATAAAGCACTCAGATATAATTCATTGCTGGAGCAATGCCTATTATTTGTCCTCGATACTTCTTTAAGGCTGATGAATTATTGAGGCACAATTTTTATTTATTTGACATTATATTATACATTGGCGTTTATGTATTATTTCCCCCTGCTACTTTTCAAACCACATTGCACTGCAAGACTGAAGGTATGTCATTTGTTTGCGTAAAATCATGAGAATGCTGCATGTGGATTATCGTGTCACAATTCCACAGATTAACTGTAACATAGTGAATGTTTATTTTATATTGTTTCTCTAAAATCCCTCCTGATCAATGATGACTATGATCAAAACGGCAATATCGTGTGTTGATTTCCAAGATACAACAGACCAGTTGAATTTATAAGCAACTAGACCAAGTGGACCCATTGGGCTCATTCCTCGTAGAGGAGGGACAGGGAAGGGGAGAGGGTACCACTCATCTCGGCCCCGTGGCACCAGCGCTGCAGCCAGAGTGAGCCGTGGACCCAGAGCCTCTCCTGTATTGGTCTAGCACCCTCACCGCCCCCCCCCCCCACTCACGCACTCCATCCCTCTTATCCCCCCTCCTCCCCCCCACTCACCCACCCCATCCCCCGCTACCCCACCCCACTCTCCTCCCCCCTTCCTCCTCCCTCCATCCTCCTCCCCCTCCCTCTCCCCTTCCCCTCCCCCCACCCCATCCCCCTCAACCCCCCTTATCCTCCCTCCTCCCCCACCCTCCCCCCTCCCTCCATCCCCCTCCATCCATCTCTCCCCCTCCCTAGGAGATAGATTTAAACTTTAAAATGTGAATAACTTAAAAAATATAACACCGATTCCAATGAAACTTCTTTCATTAGCACCAAAGGGACAACAGTGAGTAAGGTGGGCCTAAAATTGTTGCGCTATCATGTACCATTTTGGCTGTTGTTCAGGAACAAACAAACAAACAAACGAGAGTTTTAGTTGCTGAGGTTGAAAGGATAGATGCTGAGGTTGAACGGGCCAGCAGCTTTAAGTTCCTCGGTGTGCACATCACTGAGGACCTTTCCTGGACACTGCACACGGACACAATAACAAAGAAGGCCCACCAGCGGCTCTTTTTCCTGAGAAGACTGAGGAAGTTTGGCATGAACGCCAGCATCCTCACAAACTTCTACAGATGCACCATCGAGAGCCTGCTGACGGGCTGCATTACAGTCTGGTACGGGAACTGTTCTGCCCACAGCCACATATCACTACAGAGAGTGGTGAAGACGGCACAGCACATCACTGGCAACTGTCTCCCAGCCATTCAGGACATTTTCTACTAACGGTGCCTGCGGAAGGCACGCAGCATCATCAAGGACCACAGCCACCCAGCACGCAGGCTGTTCTCCTTGTTACCATCGGGCGGACGATACAGGAGTATGGCTGCGCGTACCACCAGACTTAAGAACAGTTTTTACCATCAGGCCATCAGGCTTCTGAACTCATAAACACATTTCAAATCATATATGGGAGGAGTTGGCTGCGCCTAACGGCTGCGGCTCTCTGGCAGTCTGTTGTCTTTTTTTCTTTTTTTTGTTTGTGTCGGTGTTGGGATGGTTTTTGTTTCTGTTTTTGGCTGTGTATGTGTGGTGGGGGTGTGGGGTGTGGGGGGGTGGGGTGGGGTGGGGCGGGGGGAAACCTTTCTTTTATTAGGTCTCTTCCCCGGGGCGCAGCTCGCCCGTGGGGCCTTCCATCGCCCGGCGCGGCTCGGCTGCGGGACTTAACATCGCCGGCGCGGCTCGGCCACGGGACGTTTCAGTGCCCCGTGCGGCTCGGCCGCTGGACTTAACATCGCCCGGTGCGGCCGCGGGACGTTTCAGTGCCCGGCACGGCTTGGCCGCTGGACTTAACATCGCCAGCGCGGCTCGGCCGTGGGACGTTTCAGTGCCCGGTGCGGCTCGGCCGCGGGACGTTTCGGTGCCCGGCGCGGCTTGGCCGCTGGACTTAACATCGCCAGCGCGGCTCGGCCGCGGGACGTTTCAGTGCCCGGTGCGGCTCAGCCGCGGGACGTTTCGGTGCCCGGCGCGGCTTGGCCGCTGGACTTAACATCGCCAGCGCGGCTCAGCCGCGGAACGTTTCAGTGCCCGGTGCGGCTCGGCCGCTGGACTTAACATCGCCCGGTGCGGCCGCGGGACGTTTCGGTGCCCGGGGCGGCTCGGCCGCTGGACTTAACATCGCCAGCGCGGCTCGGCCGCGGGACGTTTCAGTGCCCGGCGCGGCTTGGCCGCTGGACTTAACATCGCCAGCGCGGCTCGGCCGTGGGACGTTTCAGTGCCCGGTGCGGCTCAGCCGCGGGACGTTTCGGTGCCCGGCGCGGCTTGGCCGCTGGACTTAACATCGCCAGCGCGGCTCAGCCGCGGAACGTTTCAGTGCCCGGTGCGGCTCGGCCGCTGGACTTAACATCGCCCGGTGCGGCCGCGGGACGTTTCGGTGCCCGGGGCGGCTCGGCCGCGGGGCCTTCCATCCTCTTGCGGGGGCTGTGCGTGTCGGTTGCCTCGGTAGGGGTCGAGCTGCCTGTCCGTGGGTGCGGAGGGAAGAGACTGGAGTGGCTGGGCTTGTACACACTGGAATTTAGAAGGATAAGAGGGGATCTTATTTAAACATATAAGATTATTAAGGGATTGGACACACTAGAGGCAGGAAACATGTTCCCAATGTTGGGTAGTCCAGAACCAGGGGCCACAGTTTAAGAATAAGGGGTAGGCCATTTAGAACGGAGATGAGGAAAAACATTTTCACTCATAGAGTTGTAAATCTGTGGAAAGGTCGGGAGAGCAGGAGCAAGGACGACCGTTGGCTGAAAGAAAGTAAGTGTTAATTGAAGGTAAAAGTCCGTTTAAAAAGAGCGCCAAAGGGACGCTAGCAGTCAGTCAGTAAAGGTCGGGAGAGCAGGAGCAAGGACGACCGTTGGCTGAAAGAAAGTAAGTGTTAATTGAAGGTAAAAAGTCTGTTTAAAAAGAGCGCCAAAGGGACGCTAACAGGCAATCAGTGAAGCACATACTTCCAAGCTCATCAGGAAGGCAGGATAGAAGTGAGTACGTGGTTGGCTGATCAATTAAATTAGAAGTTTGGTAAATTAGCCAATTAGACAATTTAGTGACTGGTATAAACAAGGCTTGCTCAAGGGGTGCGGCCCTGTCGAGGGAATTCCCCTGTGAGAAAAGTGTGAGTCTTTGGCTGCGAGTCTGAGAAAAGTGCGAGTCTGAGAAAAGTGCGAGTCTTCAGCGAGGAGGCTGAGGTGAGGAGGTTACACTTGTTTTTGAGCCTGATTTGTTTTTAGGCTATAAAGTAATGGCAGATAAGTTGGTGCTGTGTGTTTCCTGCAGGATGTGGGAAGGTAGGGACTCAGCTGGAGCTTCTGGGAGCTACACCTGCAAAAACTGTGTCCAGGTGCAGTTCCTGAATGGGCGTGTGGTGGAGTTGGAAAAGCAGCTGGATGACCTCGGGACCATCCAGGAATGTGAGAGTTTCCTGGACAGGACCTACTGTGAGGCTGTCACGCCAAGGGTCCAGGTCAAGCGAAGGTGGGAGACCGTTTCAAGGGGGAGTGAACGTGGACTACAGGAGACCCCGGTGGCTGTGCCTATTGCAAACAGGTACACCCTCTTGGGAACTGTCGGGGCAGAAGACGCTTCCAGTCTGAGCGGCGGACAGGTTGGTGGCTCTAATCCAGGCAAGGAGACTCGACCGGGGAGACCGAAGTCAGGAAGAGCCATAGTAGTGGGTGACTCCATTGTCCGAGGTACAGACAGTAGATTCTGTGGCAGCAGGCCTGACTTAAGGGTCTGTTGCCTCCCTGGTGCCAGGGTTCAAGACATCACGGACCGGCTTCAGAATATCCTAGCGAGGGAAGGCGATCAACCGGAAGTAGTTGTGCATGTGGGCACGAAGGTCATCGGGAGGAAGCGGAAGGAGATACCTCAACGTGAGTTTAGAGAGTCAGGAAGAAGACTGAGAAGTAGGATGTCGAGGGTGGTTATCTCTGGACTGCTACCTGTACTTCGTGCTGGTGAGGGCATGAACAGAGAGATCGGGATATGAATGTATGGCTGAGGGGCTGGTGCAGGGAGCAGGGATTTAGATTTCTAGACCACTGGGATCTCTTCTGGGGTAGGGGTGACCTGTACAAAAGGGATGGGTTACACCTTAACAGCAGGGGGACCAACATTCTGGCAGGCAGGTTTACTAGTGCTACACCTGTGGCTTTAAACTAAGTAATGGGGGGGAGGGGTTGACAAATTGGGAATATGAAGATGGAGTTAAAGGGGAAGCGAATACAGGAGAAATTGCAAAGGACTCTCCAAAAAATGGGAAGGGAAGTTCTAGATGGGATAAGAGAGTAAGATCAGGGCCAATTGTGAGAGGGGAGGTGAATACCGAAGTTAAAGTGTTGTATTTAAATGCGCGAAGTATAATAAATAAAGTGGATGAGCTTGAGGCTCAGTTAGACATTGGCAAGTATGATGTTGTGGGAATTACAGAGACATGGCTACACGAGGACCAGGGCTGGGAACTGAATATTCAGGGGTACACAACATATAGAAAAGACAGACAGGTGGGCAGAGGGGGTGGGGTCGCTCTGTTGGTAAGGAATGATATTCACTCCCTTGTAAGGGGTGACATAAAATCAGGAGATGTAGAATCAGTATGGATAGAAATGAGGAATTGTAGGGGAAAAAAACCCTAATGGGAGTTATGTACAGGCCCCCAAACAGTATCCTCGACATAGTGCATTGAATCAAGAGCTAATATTGGCATGTTGCAAATGTAATGCTATGGTGGTTATGGGAGATTTCAACATGCAGGTAGACTGGGAAAATCAGGTTGGTAATGGACCCCAGGAAAGAGAGTTTGTGGAGAGCCCCCGAGATGGATTCTTAGAACAGCTTGTACTGGAGCTTGTACCCAGGGAGAAGGCAATTCAGGATTTAGTGTTGTGAAATGAACCTGATCTGATAAGGGGACTCGAGGTAAAAGAGCCATTAGGAGGCAGTGATCACAATATGATAAGTTTTACTCTACAAATTGAGAGGGAGAAGGGAAAATCGGAAGTGTCAGTATTACAGTATAGCAAAGGGGATTACAGAGGCATGAGGCAGGAGCTGGCCAGATTTGACTGGAAGGAGGCCCTAGCAGGGAAGACGGTGGAACAGCAATGGCAGGTATTCCTGGAAATAATGCAGAAGTTGCAGGATCAATTTATCCCAAAGAGGATGAAAGATTCTAAGGCACCCGTGGCTGACAAGGGAAGTCAAGGACAGCATAAAAATAAAAGAGAAGTATAACATAGCAGAGAAGAGTGGGAAGCCAGAGGATTGGGACTCTTTTAAAGATAACTAAAAAGGCAATACGGGGAGAAAATACGAGGTACGAGGGTAAACTAGCCAATAATATAAAGGAGGATAGTAAAAGCTTTTTTGGTATGTGAAGAGGAAAAAAATAGTCAAGGCAAATGTGGGTCCCTTGAAGACGGAAGCAGGGGAATTTATTATGGGGAACAAAGAAATGGCAGACGAGTTGAACCGATACTTTGGATCTGTCTTCACTAAGGAAGATACAAACAATCTCCCAGATGTTCTAGTGGCCGGAGATCCTAGGGTGACGGAGGAACTGAATGAAATCCACATTAGGCAGGAAATGGTGTTGGGTAGACTGATGGGACTGAAGGCTAATAAATCCCCAGCACCTGATGGTCTGCTTCCCAGGGTACTTAAGGAGGTGGCTCTAGAAATTGTGGATGCATTAGTGATAATTTGTCAATGTTCTATAGGTTCAGGATCAGTTCCTGTGGATTTGAGGGTAGCTAATGTTATCCCACTTTTTAAGAAAGGAGGGAGAGATTAAACAGGAAATTATAGACCAGTTAGTCTGACATCAATGATGGGGAAGATGCTGGAGTCAATTATAAAAGACGAAATTGCGGAGCATTTGGATAGCAGTAACAGGATCGTTCCGAGTCAGCATGGATTTACGAAGGGGAAATCATGCTTGACTAATCTTCTGGAATTTTTTGAGAATGTAACTAGGAAAATTGACAGGGGAGAGCCGGTGGATGTGGTGTACCTCGACTTCAGAAAGCCTTCGACAAGGTCCCACATAGGAGATTAATGGGCAAAATTAGAGCACATGGTATTGGGGGTAGGGTACTGACATGGATAGAAAATTGGTTGACAGACAGAAAGCAAAGAGTAGGGATAAATGGGTCCCTTTCAGAATGGCAGGAAGTGACCAGTGGGGTACCGCAAGGCTCGATGCTGGGACTGCAGCTATTTACAATATACATTAATGACTAGGATGAAGGGATTAAAAGTACCATTAGCAAATTTGCAGATGATACAAAGCTGGGTGGTAGTGTGAACTGTGAGGAAGATGCTATGAGGTTGCAGGGTGACTTGTTCAGGTTGTGTGAGTGGGCGGATGCATGGCAGATGCAGTTTAATGTGGATAAGTGTGAGGTTATCCACTTTGGTGGTAAGAATAGGAAGGCAGATTATTATCTGAATGGTGTCAAGTTAGGAAAAGGGGACGTACAACGAGATCTAGGTGTCCTAGTGCATCAGTCACTGAAAGGAAGCATGCAGGTACAGCAGGCAGTGAAGAAAGCCAATGGGATGTGGGCCTTCATAACAAGAGGAGTTGAGTATAGGAGCAAAGAAGTCCTTCTGCAGTTGTACAGGGCCCTAGTGAGACCACACCTGGAGTACTGTGTGCAGCTTTGGTCTCCAAATTTGAGGAAGGATATTCTTGCTATTGAGGGCGTGCAGCGTAGGTTTACCAGGTTAATTCCCGGAATG
Organism: Rhinoraja longicauda; assembly: GCF_053455715.1. Taxonomy (NCBI): domain Eukaryota; kingdom Metazoa; phylum Chordata; class Chondrichthyes; order Rajiformes; family Arhynchobatidae; genus Rhinoraja; species Rhinoraja longicauda. Next base: position 47,351,953 of record NC_135955.1, on the reverse strand, counting down.
GCGGGACTGTCATATGTTGAAAGACTGGAGCGACTAGGCTTGTATACACTGGAATTTAGAAGGATGAGAGGGGATCTTATCGAAACATATAAGATTATTAAGGGGTTGGACACGTTAGTGGAAGGAAACATGTTCCCAATGTTGGCTGAGTCCAGAATCAGGGGCCACAGTTTAAGAATAAGGGGTAGGCCATTTAGAACGGAGGTGAGGAAACACTTTTTCAGTCAGAGAGTTGTAATTCTATGGAATTCTCTGCCTCAGAAGGAAGTGGAGTCCAATTCTCTGAATGCATTCAAGAGAGAGCTAGATAGAGCTCTTAAGGATAGCGGAATCAGGGGGTATGGGGAGAAGGCAGGAACGGGGTACCAATTGAGAATGATCAGCCATGATCACATTGAATGGTGGTGCTGGCTCGAAGGGCCGAATGGCCTACTCCTGCACCTATTGTCTATTGTCCATTGAAATGTCTCCATCAACATGCACTGTCAATACTTCAATATCATTCTCAGCAAATATAGATGTAGAACAGACTGGGATGCCCAATTTGACAAAAATTGCACTTTCATACTGTTCATGTGGCCTTTCAACTGCCAATCTTATGCCAAGAATATGGGGCCGGATGTCATCTGGGCCGCGATGTGTCTCTTGCAATCACAGAGCTTGACACTGATTTCTGACACAGATGTCACCTAGTAGGTCCTGTTTAGCTGCTGAAATTCCTTCAAAATTGAAAGGCAGAACTGTGAATGCTGGTCTTGTTCTTGAGGTAACATTGCCTCTGGATCAAGGAATAGTAGTTGGTAGCGATGGATACAGTGTGTGGTATGGTAGCAGGATTCGCAGATTAAGCGCGGCACGGTAGCGCAGCGGTAGAGTTGCTGCTTTACAGCGAATGCAGCGCCGGAGACTCAGGTTCGATCCTGACTACGGGTGCTGCACTGTAAGGAGTTTGTACGTTCTCCCCGTGACCTGCGTGGGTTTTCTCCGAGATCTTCGGTTTCCTCCCACACTCCAAAGCGTACAGGTATGTAGGTTAATTGGCTGGGCAAATGTAAAAATTGTCCCTAGTGGGTGTAGGATAGTGTTCATGTGCGGGGATCGCTGGGCGGCACGGACTTGGAGGGCCGAAAAGGCCTGTTTCCGGCTGTATATATATGATATGATGATATGATATGATACTTGGAGAATCTGACAGGGACCGCAACGAGAACGCTCCTGCTATGGCTCCCAATGTACTATATAAGTGACCTTTTTACAAGCTAAAATCAGTTCTAAGATGTGGATCTGCGACACAGAGAAGGCTACTTGTGCGAGAAAAGATTATAATGGGTTGGGATATTTGTTAGGTTAAACCAGAGTTTCATATTGGGAAACCCTGTCCTTTCATGAAGGAGCAACTTAAGATCAAAAACCCTAGGTAATTGCCATCTACAATTTCTGAAGGAGTCTTGCACCAAACAGGAATTGCCTCTGCAACTACAAATGTTATCCTTGCTCTTTCATTCCACCCAGAACTTAGCACAGTTTCTAATTGGAATGACCCTGCCATTTGTTAATGGCATCACTTAATTGGCTGCTTGGTTGGTCATATTATTAGGTCTTTCCTTAAGCACACAAAAGATCTTAGGAAACACACCAAATAAAACAGTCAATTTATCACAGTGCATTAAACAAAGACAAAGAGTGTAAATATCCTTTACCTAATTCTCTCTACGTTAGAATAGATTTCACCGATGTCCTCAAATAAAGGTGTCATCAATTCACATAAATGTATTCAATTATTCAAACATTTTGAGGTTATCTAAAAGGCAAGAATAGAGAAGGATATAATAGTGAAAAAGCAGACTGATGAAAGGCTAGTTTTATTACTAATTTCAGGTCAATAGCTTCAGAGTGAGTTACCTTCCAGATGTGAATTGCATGTGTAGTCAAGAGTCAAGAATGTTTTATTATCATACTAGAACAGGGTGGACCCGTTGGGCCCAAAGCTCTCCTGCATTGGTGTAGCACCCTCCCCTCCCTGACTCGCCCCCCCCACCCACTCACCCACTCCATCCCTCCACAACCCCACTTTTCCTCCCCTCTTCCCCTCCTCCTCCCCTTCACCCCCCCCCCCCCCCTCCACTGTTAGGGGCTCTCTGGCACTCCCCCCCCCCCCCTTCCCCTCCCCCGCCCACTCACCCACTCCACCCCCCCATCAATCCCTCTTTCCACCCTCCTCCCCTCACCCACTCCATCCCCTCTCAATAGACAATAGACAATAGGTGCAGGAGTAGGCCATTCAGCCCTTCGAGCCAGCACCGCCATTCAATGCGATCATGGCTGATCACTCTCAATCAGTACCCCGTTCCTGCCTTCTCCCCATACCCCCTCACTCCGCTATCCTTAAGAGCTCTATCCAGCTCTCTCTTGAAAGCATCCAACGAACTGGCCTCCACTGCCTTCTGAGGCAGAGAATTCCACACCTTCACCACCCTCTGACTGAAAAAGTTCTTCCTCATCTCCGTTCTAAATGGCCTACCCTTTATTCTTAAACTGTGGCCCCTTGTTCTGGACTCCCCCAACATTGGGAACATGTTATCTGCCTCTAATGTGTCCAATCCCCTAATTATCTTATATGTTTCAATAAGATCCCCCCTCATCCTTCTAAATTCCAGTGTATACAAGCCCAATCGCTCCAGCCTTTCAACATACGACAGTCCCGCCATTCCGGGAATTAACCTAGTGAACCTACGCTGCACGCCCTCCATAGCAAGAATATCCTTCCTCAAATTTGGAGACCAAAACTGCACACAGTACTCCAGGTGCGGTCTCACCAGGGCCCGGTACAACTGTAGAAGGACCTCTTTGCTCCTATACTCAACTCCTCTTGTTACGAAGGCCAACATTCCATTGGCTTTCTTCACTGCCTGCTGTACCTGCATGCTTCCTTTCATTGACTGATGCACTAGGACACCCAGATCTCGTTGAACTCCCCCTCCTCCTAACTTGACACCATTCAGATAATAATCTGCCTTTCTATTCTTACTTCCAAAGTGAATAACCTCACACTTATCTACATTAAACTGCATCTGCCATGTATCCGCCCACTCACACAACCTGTCCAAGTCACCCTGCAGCCTTATTGCATCTTCCTCACAATTCACACTACCCCCCAACTTAGTATCATCTGCAAATTTGCTAATGGTACTTTTAATCCCTTCGTCTAAGTCATTAATGTATATCGTAAATAGCTGGGGTCCCAGCACCGAACCTTGCGGTACCCCACTGGTCACTGCCTGCCATTCCGAAAGGGACCCATTTATCCCCACTCTTTGCTTTCTGTCTGTCAACCAATTTTCTATCCATGTCAGTACCCTACCCCCAATACCATGTGCCCTAATTTTGCCCACTAATCTCCTATGTGGGACCTTGTCGAAGGCTCTCAACCCGGGCACACAGGATCTTGGAGATCCTCGAGACTCTCCCCTCATTCAGCAGTAGCGGCAGCTGGACGGTTCAGCAGCAGAGGCAGCTGGACGGCTAGGGGCGTTCCTTTGAGCGGGAAGAAGTCCTGGCGGACAACCAGCGCGCTTTGAATGGGAAGAGCCGGCGACCAAACAGAGCAGCAGCAACGCTCCCCGCATGTGGGACACGGACCAATCGGGCGTCGAGCGGGAGGTTGGAGTCAATCAATCGACCCCACGTGGAGGTCGGAGCCAATCAATCGACCCCACATGGAGGTCGGAGCCAATCAATCGACCCCACATGGGGGGAGCGGCAGGAGCCAATCAGGATGGCCGCCACTCCCATCACTCAGGCGGGTCCCGCCCCTAGTGGCCATCTTGGGCACCCCCCCTCATTGGCCTCCACTCCCATCACTGGGGCGGGTGCCGCCCACAGCGGCTATCTTGGGCAACGCCCCCCCCTCATTGGCCGCCACTCCCGTCACTCGGGCGGGTCACATTGTGGCGTCGAATGTGGCTGACGGGCAGGGAAGTGGAAAAATGATTCTTTAAAGTTTAAAACGTCAACACCTTCAAAAATATAAAACCAATTTGAACGAGACTTGCTATTTGCACACCCCAGGACAATGGTGAGTAAGGTGGGCTTAAAATTGTCACGCTATCGTGTACTGTTTTGGCTGTATTTCCGGAACAAACAAATATATATGCAAACAAACAAACAAGATGAGAGTTTCAGTAATATATATAAGATGTCCCGAAAGAGAACAATGAAATTCTTATTTGTAGCAGCAAAACAGATTATGTAAACACAGTACACAGTAAACACCACATTAAACAACAAATAATAATGGTGCAAAGACAAAAACAATGCCTCTAAGGTTCTGATCTTGTTTGGAGGTTGTAGTGTTTAACAGCCTGATCGTTGTCGGGAAGAAGCTGCTTCTGGACGTTACAGTTTTGCAGGCTCTTATATCTTCAGCTTCCACCTCTAAGTTACTGGAAGTAGCCACAAAATTAAACTAAAAAAGTGCAAAAGAATTTAAACTTACAGGAAGGAGCTTTGTCTGCCCAGTACTCACAGAAAGGGAAACCTGATCTAGCCTCCTCGTACTGTTAGAGATTATTCAGGGGTTATAAAATTATATGGAAGTAGGAGCCATTAATTCAAAACAAGAACCGGTCTTTTGGTCTGATGTGCATTAGGTTGTCTATTCTTGTACGTATCTGCCGAATGTAAAAAAAATGGGTTGTTAACTGGCCTAAATCAAATAAAAAATCTTCACCTTAAGTTATTTCACACCATTGTGATAGCGATGAATGAAGTTTCCAGACCAGAATTATTTTGGCACTTGGCACAAGAAGCATGGTCATTGCCATTTTCTTCTGTCTACCAATAGTTGTTTATTTGTGTACTCAAGGTTCTCTGTTCTGAAGGTTTTAGATCATCCAAATGAATTACTTTGTCTCAGCAAAGGTATTTTACTTTTAGGAGGTGTCTTAGCAGCTACAATATGCTCCCATTATAACTCTGCAGTTCTGCAAATCACTTGTCTACACTCAAAATGTCGACGTTTATAGCCATCAAAACTGTAGTTACAGGTTTATTATAGAGACAAAGAACTGCAGATGCTGATGATGTTAAATGGTTTTAAAACATATATATTACCTCAATGTACTTTGAGTTTGGAGATTCTACTGAGAGGGAGTCCAGTGTCTGTTTCTCTTCATGAATAAAGACATTTATATCTACCTGCTTCTGCCTCCGTTCAAAAAGTTAGAATAAACACAAGAATTTAGCAAGGTATACATAAAAGGACAGTTGGTCACATGGTACAATTCACAAAGGGGAACACAACAAATATTTACACAACTTCCTTCCCTATCTTGATAAAACCTACTTTAAAAATAATTTACCAGTATTTATGTTTTTCTTTGATGCAAACTCTTCAACGTAATAGTATTGATGAACTGCTATCAATAGTTCATAGCAGTTTGCTATGAACAATACTGTTCATATATCCATATATGACCCTCAAGATTATAGATAATAGACAATAGGTGCAGGAGTAGGCCATTCGGCCCTTCTAACCAGCACCGCCATTCAATGTAATCATGGCTGATCATCCACAATCAGTACCCCGTTCCTCCCCTTTCCCCATACCCCCTGACTCCGCTATCATTAAGAGCTCTATCTAACTCTCTCATGAAAGCATCCAGAGAATTGGCCTCCACTGCCTTCTGGGGCAGAGAATTCCACAGATTTACAACTCTGAGTGAAAACGTTTTTCCTCATCTCCGTTCTAAATGGCCTACCCCTTATTCTGAAACTGTGGCCCCTGGTTTTGGACTCCCCCAACATTGGGAACATGTTTCCTGCCTGTTTTAATAAGATCCCCTCTCATCCTTCTATATTCCAGAGTATACAAGCCCAGTCACTCCAGTCTTTCAACATACGACAGTCCCGCCATTCCGGGAATTAACCTAGTGAACCTACGCTGCACTCCCTCAATAGCAAGAATGTCCTTCCTCAAATTTGGAGACCAAAACTGCAAACAGTACTCCAGGTGTGGTCTCACTAGGGCCCTGTACAACCACAGAAGGACCTCTTTGCTTCTATACTCAACTCCTCTTGTCATGAAGGCGAAGATGCCATTAGCTTTCTTCACTGCCTGCTGTACCTGCATGCTTACTTTCAGTGACTGATGAACAAGGATACCCAGATCTCTTTGTACTTCCCCTTTTCCTAACTTGACACCATTCAGATAATAATCTGCCTTCCTGTTCTTACCACCAAAGTGGATAACCTCACACTTATCCACATTAAACTGCATCTGCCATGCATCCGCCCACTCACACAACCTGTCCAAGTCACCCTGCAACCTCATTGCATCCTCCTCACAGTTCACACTGCCACCCAGCTTTGTGTCATCCACAAATTTGCTAATGTTACTTTTAATCCCTTTTTCTAAGTCATTAATGTATATTGTAAATAGCTGCGGTCCCAGCACCGAGCCTTGCGGTACCCCACTAGTTACTGCCTGCCATTCTGAAAGGGACCCGTTAATCCCTACTCTTTGTTTCCTGTCTGCCAACTAATTTTCTATCCATGTCAGTACCCTATGCTCTAATACCATGTGCTCTAATTTTGCCCATCACTCTCCTATGTGGGACCTTATCAAAGGCTTTCTGAAAGTCCAGGTACACTACATCCACTGCCTCTCCCTTGTCCATTTTCCTAGTTACATCCTCAGATTGTAGTTCTCACAACCTTTGTTTGGCTGAATAACTCTGCCAGCCCTGGGAGTTCTCATTGATAAGAGGCTTAGTCGGGGCAGTTGAAAACGTCCTCATGGTCCCAACACTTAAACAAGAGTGGGAAGGAATGGGATCGCCTTTCCTTCTTCCAGGTTTGTTCTAGAACTTTCCCTTTTCCACCCAGTATATATCTTACCAAAGCCATTGAGAGAGTTCATTAGTGTAGCAGGGTTGATGTGCATATTGAATTTCTTTTAAGTCTTTCACCAACTTGTACTTAATTAAGATAATTTTTAGAAAGCTTAAACTGGGATTAAAGAAATAGCAGGGTGGATATAAGGTTGAGGAATATTAAGCATAAAAGAAAGGGGAATGGCACCACACAGGAGAACAATATATGATGGTGACACACAGGTTGTTATTAGAACTACTGCTCTTTAAACAATAATTTTGTCTTGGCTGCACTACACAAGACATAAATTCAAAGTTTGTATATGATATACTATTCAGAAATATCAGTCACAAATGAAGTCTGACAGAGGTTTCATAGACTTCAAACAGTCTGGTGGAGCAGACAGAATTGTGGCCAATTTAACACAGAGATGTAAAATGATACATTCTTGCAACTAAAATGAAGCAAGGAAATTATTATTTTGTACAGGCAGTGTAGAGGAGGATGGGGGTTTAAGAGTTAATGTGTACAGATTGCACACTGCGCACGGTGAGCTTGCTTTACTTACTTAGAATTGCTAGCTAAAGTATAACAGGTTGTTTTGCAGAGGTTGTTGTGACTAAAGGTTAAAGACCAGATACCAAGTAGTACTGCAGAGAACAATTAGTTCTAAACAATAAGAACTGGTGCAGAAATGTGCTGATTGTGTGATTAGCTGAACCCGTGACTAATGTATAAATATATTGCCGGTGCACAAAATAATTGAGTGGGACTGCGAGGACCTGGAAAGTATGTGACCATACTTTCAGTGACCCTCACACTCCCGCTAGCGTAATAAAGTTGTGTCTTTACTATCAGTGTCTGACGGTGTTTGTTATTTCAGAGCGTGGACGGGTTTAATAATGGGCTTTAACATTGGCGTAGTTGGCAGGATCTCGCTGGGACCATCTCCGATGACTGAGTAAGTGGCTGTGGTCTGACCGGGACCTCAGAGGGAGTAAAAGTACACTATCGGTTCCATGGAGTGTGAACTCCTGAGCAATTTCCCGGGAACACCGTGGTCCCTCGTCTGAGGCAGATCTGGTTTCCTGCCAAGATCCACACAGAAGACAACACCGGGTAAGAAGGTTTTATGAATTGGAGAGTTCAAATTGTGTAACCAGTCTCAGGGAGGCTGGGGTCTGAGTTTAAGTACAGTCTCAGGGAGGCTGCAGTCTGAGTCTATTAGAGAAATAAAAGTTTTATGAATTGGTCAGCGCAGGGTCTGTGGTAAATAAGCAGTAATAAAGAGGGCTGAAAATGAGACAAGCCCTGGATAAGAATGACGGTGGAGCTCCAGTACAGCACATGTGTTACATAGACCAAAGTATAACGTAAAGATTTTTTAAAAGGTAAAAATGCAGTTGGCCAACAGAATTGTAAACAATTGGTACTGCAAAAACGGAAACCTAAGCAAAATAACCCTGGGGACCCCTTGTCTGGCATGGCGACCCTGTTTATAGAAGAGGGGCAAAATCGGGAATGGTGTGGGACATCTCCCATATGCCCCCATACCCCAAGCCAGGGCAGCCAAGCAGCAGGAGGCATGGCTAGCATCCTCAATGCTGCAGGTCCTCACCCTTCCTGCCCACGATAATTAAATGTAGCACCCATACTGGCACCTCCGATCCGGTCTCCCAGGGCAATGCTTGTGCCGACACCACATCACAGACAGGCGCACAGACTCCCCCCTTAGGGTCCCTGTAGGCCCACAGATCCTTGTGAATAGAACAGCCGAAACCACGGTGAGAATCATTCAAAGGGAAATTATTCCCTGGTTCGGATTGCCTACAACTATCAGCTCCGACAATGGTCCCCATTTTATTGCAAAAATAAATGAAGAGGTCTGCCAACATTTTCGCACAAGACAACATTTCCATTGTGTCCACCCTCCATTGTGTCCCAAACCTCTCCTGCATTGGTGCAGCACCCTCTCCTCCCCCATCTCCCCCTCTCCCCCTCCCTCCTCTCCCCCCTCCCCTCCCCCTCCCTTCCACCCCCTCTCTCCCTCCCTATGAGATAGATTTAATGTTTATTATCGTCACGTGTACCGAGGTACAGTGAATAGCTTTATTTTGCATGCCATCACATCAAATCAGACAATACTCTAAGTAAATACAATCAAGTCAAACTCAAGTCAAACACTCGGCGCCCCCCCCCCCCCCTACAGGGTCCCCCTGTTGTTCTCGGTGGCCCCAGCCAGGTTCCCCCATCATTCTCGACGGCTCCCTGACAGTCTCCCTCCTTTCATTCTCGACGGCCCTTCGCCAGGACCCTCCTCCATGGCGACCCCGCCCGCTAGGTCCTCCTATCGTTCCCGATGGCCTCCCGCCGTGTACCATCCATTCTCGGTGTGGCTCCCCGCTGGGACCCCCCTCTTTGTTCTCAACAGTCCCCCACCAGGTAGCTTTGGTCCCCTTACGCTCTGTATGGTCCACCTCGCTCTCGACGGCCCACCTCGCTCGCAGATCCCTCCTCGCTCGACCGCGGCGCGGGTCCTCTCGACAAGTGCCGGTGCCTTGGGGCCCAGTCCGGAGACCGCAGTGGGCGTGCCAGACCTACCAGTGGGCTCTCCGTGTCGTCGGACCTCCGGGCGACACAGACATTGTGGGCCAAAGGGCCTGCTCCATTCATCTACTATTGTATGTTCCAATCCCATTAACTCCAATTTTTACCAAGAAACCTTAATACTGCGCTCAGCCAAATGTTGCCTTGATATCAAGAGCGGTTACTCTCATTTCACTTTGGACAACGTGGGTGTGTTTCTCCTTCTGAGTACAGACTGACACCAAAGTCTAGTGGGATGCCAGTGCAGAAGAAAACAAAGAGCTGGCCAGGAGAGGCGAAAAATGGCACGGGTTTGTTTCGGATCGGTCGACTGGGCCCTGCTGGAGGATTCATCAGCGGATCTGAATAAATGTGCAGTGGGCAGGTACTCCGACTTTGGTCCGCGGCCAGTCGGGCCTGCTTCAGGAACACTCCCGGCATGTTGCTTCAGGAACACTCCCGGCATGTTGCTTCCGGAACACTCCTGGCATGTTGCTTGGACACTCCTGGCACTCAGGCGGCAGAAACAGAAATTGTAGATGTGTTTTAATACTCAATTCGATCGCACAGGTCTTTATCATTCAGCCAGATACACTGTCTAGGCCCGATGATTTGCATGGGTTCACCCTCTTGAAGAATGCTCAGACTCGGGTAAAGAGACTGAGATCAAAGGGCCATTGGTGGGGACTTGTGTAAGTGTATCATTGTCCTTCCTTTCAAAGCATCCATAAAAGGCATTGAGCTCATCTGAGTTGACGCATGATTGCCACAAACACTACATGGTTTTGCCTTGAAGGAAGTGGTAGCATGCAAGTCCTGCCATAGCTATTGGACGTCTGTCCCTGACTCCAGCTTAGTTTGGAATTGTCTCTTTGGCTGGACTTCTTGTGTGACTCTGGATATGCCCCAGATATAGGCTTCAGCCGAGTGCAAATCTCCAGGGACATGGCGGGCGAGTAAGGGCGTGGAAACCACCCGGGGCCCACGGGTGGTCCGGTATCGGGAAACCCAGCTCACTCGGGTGGATTCAGATTAACGCAGAGGGTCAATGGATCTTTAGATTTGGAAAACACTCAAGAGTTGACACCACTCTTCTCTTTCACAGGAGACATTACTAAGTGCGGAAACACATCTCAATTTAATTTCATGTTAAAAATGGGATATTAATTACTTATTTATTTTAGCTGATCCTGTTGTGATGTGCGAATGAGGTATATCAAAGTTCAACGACCTGAAATGATAACTCCAAAGCTCTGTCCTGGACTGCTGAGTGTTTCCAATATGTGCTGGTTTTATCTCAGATGTCAAGCATTTGCAGCACTCTGTGGCCGATCAGAATGCCTGTTCGTGGGTTGATTGATCGGTGGAGCTCAGTGGAAATTGAAAATTATTCAAAATGTGTAGGAAGGAACTGCATATTCACAAAATGCTGGAGTAACTCGGCAGACTGGGTCTGAGGAAGTGTTCCGACCCGAACCGTCGCCTGTTCCTTTTCTCCAGAGATGCTGTTACTCCAGCATGTTGTGTTTATCTTCACGTTATTTGAAGTGTACGTGGGCCCCGACTCGAAACGTCACCTATCCACGTTCTCCAGAGATGCTGCCTGGCCCGCTGGGTTATCCCTGCACTTTGTGTCTTTTTTTTTGTAAACAAGCTTCTGCAGTTCCTTGTTTCTACCCGTTCAAAGTATCCACCAGCCCAATCGCGACCGGTGGCTTTGCAAACAACAGCTGTGCCCAGGGTGACCGGTGGAACCAGAAGTACGTGCTCAAACGGTGCAGAGCATCTGACTTTCGGAAAGGTCAGTTCAGGTGGAGAAACGTCTGCGTGAGCTGCCGGGATATGAATGCTGCAAGAGGGTGAGCATGCATGAGTGAATAGATTCCAGTTTCAGGTGGGGGGAGAGGCAGGGCTCCGCTCAAAGCGCGCCTCGGTGATGGATGCTCCTCTTGTGCTCTATTTTGAGCGTCCATTTGAGAGGGAGTAAAGGGGCATTGAGCATCAGGCTCCTCTCTCCCCACCCCCACCCACTCTCTTCCCCCCCCCCCCCTCTTCCCCCCCCCCCTCCTCCGCTTGTTACTGCCGACTCTCCGCTCACAGCCGAGAGAAGGGCGATGGCAGAAGCGTGCCACGAAACGAGCTGATCACAGGAGGAGGGTGGCCGACCGACTAAACTTCGGCCCGCCCGGTGTCCTGCTGCAGTTTGACGGTGGGAATGATGAGTGTGGCTGACTGCTGCCTTTCCTCTCCGCCCTGTTCCAGAATCCTTGCAGTGGTGCGGGATCCTCTCGGCTGATCTGAACGCTCGGGGGTCGGGTATCGCTGGAACTGCATCGATCCACACCTGATCGCAGTCTCTCCTTCCTCCAAGTTATCTGAAAAGGAAGGCTCAGTCGATGCACTCCTGATGCTGGCTGGCACAAGGCTGATCTATCTCTCCCGCCTGCCCAGCCTGGGACTTACACTGAAGCAAGCATCCGGCTGTAAGACAAGCACCTTCCTTCTTCAAGACCCCCCGGATTCGAGCATCGCTTGGCTCCAGCCCATGTGAGAGATGAATACCTACGGATCTCCCTACATGTACATGGCCGGCCCGGTGTCCCAGCCCCGGCCCCCTCTCCAGAGGACCCCCAAGTGCGCCCGCTGCCGGAACCACGGCGTCCTATCCTGGCTGAAGGGACACAAGCGCTACTGCCGCTTCAAGGACTGCACCTGCGAGAAATGCATCTTGATCATTGAGAGACAGCGGGTGATGGCGGCACAGGTGGCCCTCCGGCGGCAGCAGGCCAACGAGTGCATCGGCAGTCTCATCCCGGACAGTATCCGAGCGGTGCAGGGCATGGCTGGGACTCCTGGCACGGCTGAGCCCCGGCAAGCAGCGACCAAAAGCACCGAGAGCGCACTGCGCTGGGACCCCGAGCAGTCTCACAGTCTCCCGGAGCCCAGGGCCGGTAAGGCAGCTGACCACAATAATTATCGCGGGCATCAATCGAAAACAGCAGCGCTTTAACATCCATTTCCTCCCCCCTTTCTCTTACAAATATGATTTTTTTCCGTCTTTGTCAACTTTTAACCTCGACTCAATTCTACTGTAGAACTAGGCGTAGAATTAGAGTGATTTGCGGAGGCGGTTGTGATATACAGTGAATAATGTGGGATTGGATATGTGACTAGTAATGGACTTGACTTTACGAATTTACACAAAGATGAAGCGCGGCAGAGCTTATCTGTCTAACGGTGAAACTTGATTTCATGATCTCTGTTGACGAGCATGTGTGGTAATAAAATCAAAATTTAAAATGACGAGAGACGTTGCCCTCTCAAAACTAAATTCGTTATTTTAAACAATCAGGGGACATAGATGGAAATTTGACTGCGTTGAACCCAAAACGTTCTTCTCGTGGCTTTGCGATATCTATTTTATCATGAGACCATGAAACTTGAAGTAAGCGTTTTCTGTGTATAATCACATTTATCCAGCCACTTACTTTAGCAGTAATCGTTTGCCAAGCGAATTGGTCTTATGGTCAAAACTTGTACACGATGCAAGCATTTGTTCTCTAACAACCATAGGGTTATCGTCATCTGGAAGAGTTAAAAATGTTCAGCGCTTTGCTTCTTTGATTGCAAACCAAAAAAGCAGTAATTGTTCATCAGTTTTTGCAGAGTATTAACGCGGATTCCGTCCGATGTTTTACAAATACAGATCCGAAACCCCCGAAACGAGAAAGGAAGTTGTCAGTTCAATTCGCCGAAGATCAAAATAATAATAATTTTTTTCAGATTCGCCACCCGTTTCGTTAATTTTACAAATAATAGAAGAGGGATTGTGGCGCTGCTATTCCAATATTTAGATTTACACCATCCATAATACAAAATGCCGAAAACATGCAGCATGCCAGAGAGCCTTTGTTGAAACAGAAACAACGTTAACGTTTTACACCGTCAGTGGTTTTGACTGAAAAATAACTGATTATTTATCTTCCCACGGCCTGACATGCTGAGTGCTTCCAGCATTTTCTGTTTTATTTCAGATTTCCAGCAGCTGCAGTTGTTTCTCATAAATGTTTTATTTTCACTGTTCGCAATATGCGACCAAGCCACTTCATTATTTTAATTAAAAATAATATTTCCTATATGTAGGTAGTCACCGTTACACGCACAGAAGGTTTATCAAATAACATTAATATGTTCGACAGGGAAAATAAAACTGGGGTAGAAATATAAACTGCCCGTGTTCTAGGAAACTCTCCTGTGCATTTCAACCGCACTTTATTACGATTGTTTATACTTCTAAAAAAATCATTCCATCTACTGAATCAATCTTTGCCAACAATGTCTCGATAATTTTGGTGTTGTGTGGATTCTCATTTCTGCTCGATATTTGTATGGGCTGTTAATGTCATCGGGATGTTTCGAGGTCCCGGGGCCCTTGCACAAGAAGGATTCGCAAATTTCGACTGGGAAAAGCCTTGTTATCCTTTGAGTGTTGGAGACGAACCATTTGTACAAATGAGTTTATTGTGGGAAATATTTTACATACACTAAGCAAACTCTACCAACCGTAGCGTGTACTAGCGGCGTAAAAGTTAGGGTTGAATTAGTTAATTCGATGATGTTGACTATTTCGTGAGGGGTAACGACGTTATTCATAATACAATTGTCTCTAGGCGACGGGATTTGGCTGCAGACTCTGCAGCTCTTTATATTTTGCACATGTCTGATAGTAACCGTCCTAGCAAAGGTTAGACTTCGTCTGTAATAAAGAGAAACTGCAGATGCTGGTTTATACCAAAGGACATGGGCACAAAGTGCTGGAGTAACCCAGCGGGTCAGGCAGCATCTCTGGAGAAAATGGATAAGTGACGTTTCGGGTCGGGACCTTTCTTCAGACTTTCCTGACTATTTACACAGACCAATCGACGAGCACTGGAGGTGGAAATAAGGAAACGTGATAATTTCACCGGAAACCGCTTTTTTTAATGCAAGAGAGAGAAAAATCTGAAAAACGACCGGTAATTAATGTTGATAGTTTTCCTTTGACGAATGGCCTTTTAAAATGCTCTTGTGGTATTGGTTTCTTATTCAATAAGATAATATGCTTAACGGTTGAATAATTTGGCAATTTAACAAAATACAGATATTTCCATAAATAACCACGTTTAGAGGAAAATGACCACAAGCTCTGTTTCCAAACGGAAGAGGCCTGTGTAAGATGTAAACACTCGAGCTTGGCATGGGGCCGGGCGGAATCATGCCCCGCTCTCGGTACAAGTTGCACTTGCTTTCCATGACCGCATTCCCTTAGAGGACACTGGGTTTTAGTATGCATTGTCGAAACGTCCAACCATCCCAAACATCTTGCTCGAAACTAAAACTAAAAAAAGTACGTTTAGTATCATTTGAAATTCGTCTACGGTTACATGTTTGAATGTCAGAGCAGGTCATGGAACTACTCGGAACCGATTGGAGCTGATGCAGACCGTGAACTGGTAACTTTCTTTAAAAATAGGAATCGGGGTGGAGTACGCGGGGATTGCAGTGCCAGTTGCTACATATTTGCACTGGGTATGATCATGACATTAATACGAGGATTAACCTTTACGCAAAGTGTTCAGAAGTATGGAGAGACTTTGGAACCAGCTTTTCTCCGCATGCAAATCATTCACATGGATATTAACTCTAACCGGGGCGGGGAGGTTGGACAGGGGTTGTACTGAACAATACTTCGCCGTTCAGAGTTCAGATTATTGCTTTTGTACTGCATTTTTCCTTTAAAAAAATCCAAATGTAAGAGATTCGCTTCTGAATTTTCGTTTAAAAGTAATCAGCAGGAAGAGTTCTCATTAAAACTATTTTTTTACTCCTGTCGTCTGACGATGGTTCAGGAGGACATTGTGCAGGAATGGGCAGGGGAATGTGAACTAAAGTAGAGAGATAAATGTGGGATGTTTGCGTGTTCACATCCCTTTCTGGAACGTTAAACTAAAATTTCAGGGCGAGTCTTCAGAGCAGGACAGAGAGAGGAATACACTGTTAGCGACATTGCCTTTAAATGGCAGTTCCGCTGGAAGAAATTGTAAGAGGCGGGCTTTTCCTCAAGCAATAAAAACAGAAAATGTTTGGAAACACGCAGCACTTGTTTCTTTTACTTCAAATTTTGAAAGCGGCGGTAAATATTTACAATACACGAAAACAGAATATCGGGGTCATTATCATTGTTGTTTATACGGAGACTGACTACATACCGCATGTTCCTTCATTACAACAATGACTGCACATCAAAAGTATTTCATTTGCTATAAAATACTTGCTTCAATCAGTTATTCCTTTCAACTGAGCGCGTTATTTCGGCCTGATCCCCACAATCCCTTCGACATTTAGCAACGCGCTCAGTTCAACACATCGAAGGAAAGACTAAACATACAATAATGTAACAATAAATTATAATTCCTTTAAACAATCGTTTGATGATAATTCACAGATAAACTTTACATTAAAAAATCTATTAATTCAACCAGGCAGAACTCTGCTTGACCCTCCCCCTTGACTTGTAAACAGCTCGGCTTCTTGTTTCCAGCAACTATCCCATTTATCGAGATTGCGATTTCACGCTTGTCCCAGTTAGTTACCTTTTCACCGTTCAGTTTCAGTGTTCATTATTGGAAACATTTCTTATGTACATTTTCAAGTATATTCACCTTGCAACGAATAAATTAAAAAAAAAATCATATTATTTGACCACTCAATGGTAATTTGTTCGATTATTGCATTTAATTTTATTGTAAATTATTTCGATATTATGGTTCCGGATATTTTATTGGTACATATCATTCACCCAAGAAAAAATAAAGATACTTTAAAATTATAATAGTTCTTTTTATGAGTTGTTTATTTGCCGGCGTAATTGAGAGATGCATAGATCTTACTTTCCCAGGTCGGGCCTGTAACTAATTTAAGTGCTTTATTAAATTGTCGTTGCTGCAGTATTTTGACGATTTTGTGAAATATTTCAGATATTATTTTATATAATGTCTTTACCTCTGCTCTTTGGATCTACATTGAACCGGCCGAGAGCCAGACGGATAAGATCTGAAGTCTGAACACAAAACCACCACTTAGTTAACGCGAATACACTGTACTGGAAAAGTTCATTGGTAAGAGTTCTTTCCCTTGCATAGCGGAGATCGTTGCCTATGTTACTGATGAAACTGGACATGATATCTTTCTAAATATTTAAATATGCGGTAATATAAAGTAAACGGTTGTTCCTCAGCAAATTGGGATTGAATAGAAATATAGTGGAAATGTTAATTGAGATCTGTGGGCTAATAAATGGGACCGCCTCGTTTCGCCAACCAATAACATAATAAATGTGTCCACTCAGTCAGGTGTTTTGTTGTGTTTCAAGAAATATAAACCAGGTGAGGTGGTGGGATTACAGCGGCGCGTTTTTTTTTTCCTTTCTCGGCAGCACAGGATTGCGATCGGCAGATTGCAGGGTCTAGAAAATAAAATTAGTTAAGGTCTCAAAATTTTATGACATTATTGAACGATGATTGAAAAGCAAAGTACACCATGGTAAATCATGGTAAATCCGACCAACGCCGCGTGTATTGGTTTTATTTCAGATATACAATATTTATATCACAATTATTCTATGGCAGGTCAGAACATATGGGCCTTGATTTAAATTCCGCCGTTTCAGTCATATGTGGTATTTTAATAATCGTTGAGTTCAGAGCTTTTTGTTTAAAAAATACATTTAAATTTTCATCGTGATTGAAGATTTTCCGACTCATACATTTTTTATCTTATGTTTATCTGGCACAACTGTGAGACACAAAATATACACAAGATGGTGGAGTAACTCAGCGGGCCAGGCAGCATCTCTGGAGAAAATTGATAGGTGACGATAGGGGACCCTTTTTCGGACCAGCTGAGTTACTCCAGCATTTTTTTGGTATAAACCAGTATCATATCATATCATATCATATATATACAGCCGGAAACAGGCCTTTTCGGCCCTCCAAGTCCGTGCCGCCCAGTGATCCCCGCACATTAACACTATCCTACACCCACTAGGGACAATTTTCACATTTACCCAGCCAATTAACCTACATACCTGTACGTCTTTGGACGTATATGCAGTTCCTTGTTATTACATTACAACCGTGAGATTGATTCCATTTATGGTCAACGAAAAATAATTCTATTTAGATAACTTTGACCAATATTAAGTTGTTAAACTTTATCCTCCAATCTTATTTGTAGAACACAATTGCTAAAAATAAACATGTAAATAGGGCTTCTTTATCAAACTTTGGCTCAGATAGCTGGCGGGGAGCGAGATTTGTGTTAGCACAATTTAAGTCTGAGAAACTCCTCCAATCTTCAGCGGAATGTTGCAGCGAGATTATAATTGTTAAATAAATGTAAGATGTTGATCATGTAGACGCACAAATAAAGATGTCAAATGCATAAGCTTTGTGGAGGTGAAACAATTATTGATTGCTGCAAAAAGCACTTAATTTAAAAATGAAACACTGGCCCGATTACAAGCAGCACACTTCAGCACCTTAGTGGGAGAACAAATAAGACGCATGGCACAGTATTGGATTTGAGCAAATGATTAATAATCGCGCTTTATTTATTTCAAGACTCTTAACAAATTACCGCAATCAAACGAGAGCAGATTCAATCGAAATAGGATAACAATAACTTCTTCAAAAAAGGTCAACAACACTGAAATGTTACCAAGCACGAGGAGAGCTGTGCTGAAATACAATTATTTCTGCATTGATGTAGTGCCACTTGCCTTGTAGTCAGCATTTCTCTTAATGGTTTTACAAAGAGAGGCAGAGGGCCGAATCCTTATCAATCACAAGAACCTTGGCGTTTCCACACTGGTTCATAAATGTTGCCTTCTCTGTGAAAATTCAAGGTCACTGGGAATGATCCGGTGCACCTTTATCCAGATTTAATGGGGTGTTCGTTTTTAATACATAAGATTGCCCAATTAACCCACACATCCTTACAACTCCCCCCCCCCCTCCCCCCCCTCCTCCTCCCTCACATACAACTTTATCAGCCAGGCCCCTTCGCCCATATCCACTCGTTTCATTTCTATCTTATTTTAAGAAATAAGATTACAGATGATGTAAATTTGGTTTGGGAATCAAACAAGATCACCAAATAGATCTCAATTGGGGAATTTTCGGCTTGAGTGTATTTCAAAAAAATGTTGTTTCGTTCAAACTGTATCAAACGTTTTGCCGATTGCTTTACGAATCTAACTTAAAACACCCAAACACTACTCAAAATTATTCTTTCCGACCCGAAACATCCGCTACCCACGATCTCCAGAGACGCTGCCTGACCCGCTGAGTTATTCCAGCATTTTGTGTCTTTTTTTGTAAACCAGCATGTTTCGTTAGATCTTCACTTGTGCACTTGTCAAATGGAAATGGTTGGAGAGCAAAGTGAATCAAACACGTCTTCATGGGAAACGCGAGCAATTCGTGTGCATTGGTTCTATTTCAGATATCCACAGCGGCACCTTTAATTTGTGGACCGGCGGTAAACCTCAAATTTATCCTGAAATGGCTAAAGATTTTTTTTCTTGAAAAGTTTATTTCGTTTTGAAATGGAAATAATTGAATCCGAATAACAAACATTCGCATTGAAAGTGATAAACTCAATAGTTTTAATATCGCAGATAAAATTAAAATAAGCAGCAGATTATTATCAGCATGGATTATTATTAACATAATTATCAACATGAATGTCTTTAAGATTTTAAACAGCCAATTTAAAGCATATTAAATACCCTGCGGAAAAAAAATGACTCGTGTATGTAAACAATTCAAACAATTATATTGTATAGAGAAAAAAGTTGTCAAAGATCTCACTTTCAGTTCTGCTAGAGGCAACCACGATATTCTTCCAAGGTATAAAATCAAAGGGAGAAATAAAAATGAAATGAATACGTGAGCTCCTGAACCCCAATGCTTTTATGGGACTTTTTCCAAAACCATTTTAGTCAGTACATAGAATATACAAATAAACAAACAATTTAAACTTCAAAAAAGAGATCTGTGTTATTTTGTAAAGTCCCACCATCTGTTTGAAAACAGGTTCTCTCTGATTTCAGCCAATGACATTCTCAAGAATTTCATCTCACACTTTAAAAGGATTTCAGAAAAGCAATGTTGAAATCCTATGTTGAAATGCATAAAACTGGTTGTTATAATTTCTCAGGAGTATCCATTAACTAAAAGCAGAGGACTCCTTTTCAGGCAGCTAAGAAATGACTGGATCATTTGATCTGATCTAGAGTATTGCATTCCCATTGTGACTGTGACTGGTTAAGATAAATATAATGGTTTCACACTTTAATATGATGCCTGGGACACTTATCATTCTGAACAAAAGTGTCATCACTGTTTCCATCTTTTGCAATGTGACTACTCAGTTAACAGATTGTTGTTCTAGATTATAAGTTGAAACATCCAGAATGATATACAGTTGTATATCTCCACGAGCCAACATTTAATAAGGCAACTTATTAAAATCTGGGGATTTAATTAATTGGCTGACAAATACTAACCCTGTAAAATTTCTTTTTGAATATTAGTCACTAAATGTAAATTTTATGTTTGGTAAATTTACTTGATTCCAATCACTATATTTTTTGCCAATTTTCTTTTATATGGTTGTAAATCAATTAACTACTCATGACTTTGTGTTAAGGGCAATCAAATTTTATGTCACATTTTTATGATCAGAATTCTTAGTTTTTAAATTTTAGAATAAAAAGTATTTGTGCAATGTTATCCCTAAAACGCTCAAAGTCCCATGTAACATAAATGGTTTAATTTATGATGTACAAAGTAAAAGTCTGGATGCAATATACTAATGTACTTCCCATCCCACTGCTCAAAACCAAAAGATTTGTTGCTTCTGATAAAACTATTTCAAGGTGGTATGCAACTTTCTGTGTCTAACCCAACAGGGAAGGTTATAAACTCCCACTTACTGATAAGGCTAACTTTTTTCACATCCAAAGTACCCTTTTCACTCTTTATTGTTACTTTAGTAAGTTAATTCTCTTCATTTATTTTGCTATAAATCCTCTCTTTTGTTCTGCTTATTCAAACAAGATCTAGCTTTCTTTTTCTCTTAATCCAACAGGAAGCATACCTAGCTCTGATTCTTCTGAATGTCAGGTACAAGATCTCTCTCTCTCTCTCTCTTTCTCTTTCTCTTTCTCTTTCTCTTTCTCTTTCTCTTTCTCTTTCTCTTTCTCTTTCTCTCTCTCGCTTTCTCTTTCTCTTTCTCTTTCTCTTTCTCTCTCTTTCTCTTTCTCTTTCTCTCTCTCTCTCTCTCTCTCTCTCTCTCTCTCTCTCTCTCTCTCTCTCTCTCTCTCTCTCTCTCTCTCTCTCTCTCTCTCTCTCTCTCTCTCTCTCTCTCTCTCTCTCCCCTCTCTCTCCCCCTCCCCCTCTCTCTCCCTCTCTCTCCCCCTCCCTCTCTCCCCCCATCCCCCCTCTCCCCTCCCTCTCTCCCCCCATCCCCTCCCTCTCTCCCCCCATCCCCCCTCCTCTCCTTTCCATCGCACTCCCCATCGATCCTAATAGCATGTCTTTTCCCCCTTTCTCTTGTGTCTGAACTGTTGGTGAAACCAATGTTGCCAGGCTTCCTGGTAAGACAAAGCGCTACAAAATTAATTCTAAGTCATCTGGTGTATTTCATTTTAGCTGGCCTGTAAATTATCAGAGTTGGTTGAAGATTGTTGCACTGATTCAGAAAAATGAAATCAGAAATGGGAGATTCAGTGGAAAGATCAGCACTGGAGGAATAGAGGAAATTAATGACATTTATAGCTCCGAATGAGGATATTAAAACCATAACCCAGTTGCACATATAAAACAGTCTATTGGAATTTATTGAAGTGATATTAGGAGCAGAAATAGGTCATTCGGCCCATTGTGTCTATGCCTACTAAACGATGGAATTGATTTTTTCACAAGATACGAAGATAATGGGTGATAGAGGGGAAATGTAGGTTGGTTGAATGGTCAGCAAGCTCTCTTGGTGAAAGATAAAAAATAGGGTTTAGAATTCAATTAAGAGATGTTAGGATGTTAAGATTGCTAATGCATGAATTCAACCCCAAACAGTGTCTAGCGAGGGAGATGGAATGAATGATCCTGGAGTTGTAGTGGGAGAGAAGACTTCTGCATGTTAACTAGGATAAAACTGTGACTTGCCTAAGGCTTAATCTCAGAACACCAAAGATAGACACAAAATGATGGAGTAACTCAGCGGGACAGACAGCATCTCTGGACAGAAGGAATGGGTGACGTTTTGGGTTGAGACGCTTCTTCAGACTCAAGTCTGTAAAAAGGCTTCAACCCGAAATGTCACACATTCCTTCTCTCCAGAGATGCTGCCTGTCCAGCTGAGTTACTCCTGCTTTTTGTGTCTATCTAAAGTGAACTTTACACTGAGACCACATGAGCAATTTCTGAAATGCATAGAATGCATGTAGGTAAGTAAGAATGCAATCAAAAGAACAATAATCCCAAAGAATACATGCCACAGAGTGCTGGAGTAAATCAGCGAGTCAGGCAGCATATCTGGAGGACATGGATAGGTGACCCCGTTTCAGATCGGGACCCTTCCTCAGATTAATCAGTTACTCCAGCACACTGGGCATTTTTGTGTAAACCAGCATCTGCAATTTTTTGTGTCTGGGATAAATGCTGCGATGCCGCTAATGACAATTCAGTGATTTGCATTAGAGGCTGAGACCTGTGCATGTAGATATACGTGTTTACATGATAAACTATATTATATTTCTGAAAATTAAGAATCAGATGACTCATTAAAAAAAGAGAAATCTGCAAGGATTGTGCAACTAGAAACCAGGATATTTAGAGGCCTTACCAGTGTTTCATGCAAATTAAAGAAAGGGGAACTTATGAAGATAAGTTAATAGTTTTTTTTAAACTTTCTTCAATTATGTAATGTGGGAAGTTACCTGTTCAGAATGCAGAATGACAATAGATATTTTTTATTGGAATGTGATATGTGGTCATTCAAATGGTAGGAAAAAATGTAAAATTGAGCCACATTTCTATAGTTAAGAGGGAAACACAAAGGCATAAAATGTAAACAAAATGGAGGCAGAAAATTTCTCCAGGACAGGATATTGGTAACATAAATAATTGAGCTGATTAGAAACCAGACTCAAGGTACTTGACGTATGCAAGTGATTTTATGAAGATCCAAGGAATATCTGCATGGGAAAAGACTAATAGCAGTACTACTACTATTACTACTACTACTACTACTAATAATAATAATAATAAAAAATAATTAATGATAGTATTTTTGTTTCTATTCTAGAGAATATAGTGCATTACAAGAACAGTCCCTTCAGCCCACAATGTCTGTGCCAAACATAATGCCAAGGTCAACTTTTATCTGCCTGCACATAATCCATATCCCTCCATTCCCTCCATATACGTGTGCCCATCCGAAAATCTATTAAATGCCATGATCGTATCTGTCTCAACCACCAACCCTGGCAACGCGTTCTCGGCACTCACCACCCTCTGTGTAAAAAACTTGCCTCGCACATCTCATTTAAACTTCGCCCCTCTCACCTATGCTCTCGAGTGTTTGATTTTTGCATCCTGGGAACAAGTTCTGACTGTCTATCTTATCTCTGCTTCTCATAATTTTATATACTTCTGTGTATACAACCTTGGGTGCCCAGAAAAAACAATCCAAATGTATCCAACCTCTCCCTGTATTAACCTCGTAACCTAGGCATCATTCTGGTAAACCTCCACTGCACCCTTTCTAAAACCTCCACATCATTCCAATAATGGGGCAATCAGGACAGATGCAATATTCCAAATGCGGCCTAACAAAAGTCCAATAAAGCTGCACCATGACTTCCTGACTCTTATACTCAATGCCCCGACCTTTGAAAGCAAGCAGACCATATACCTTCTTCTCAACACTATTAAGAAGGTTAGGATTTATTTTAAGATTAGTGTTCTTTTGCTCCTCTGCAAGAATACTTCTGAATGCACCTGTTGCACTCTGTTACTGCAACAGATGTACAGTCTTTATATCCATTTTTAAATAATGGCTGAATTTAAAGATTATAGCAAATAGTGTTTACTAGACCAAGTGGACCCGTTGGGCCCAAACTTCTCCTGCATTGGTGCAGCACCCTCTCCTCGCCCCTCCCCCTCCCCTCTTCCCCCCCTCCCCTCCTCCCCTCCCCCTACCTCTTCCCCTCCCCCTCCCTCCCCCCTCCCTCCACCCTTCCCTCCCCCTCCCCCTTCCCTTCCCCTTCCTCTCCCCCACTCCATCCCCCTCAACCCCATAATCCTCCTTCCTCCCTCCCTCCCTCCCCACTCCTTCCGTCCCTCCCTCCTTCCCTCCTTCCCTCCCTCCCTCCCTCCCTCCCTCCCTCCCTCCCTCCCTCCCTCCCTCCCTCCCTCTCCCACCCTCCCAAGGAGATAGATTTGAACTTTAAAATGTGAATAATTAAAAATATATAACATCGATTTCAATGAAACTTCTTCCATTAACACCAAAAGGACGACGGTGAGTAAGGTGGGCCTAAAATTGTCGCACTATCGTGTACCGTTTTGGCTGTAGTTCAGGAACAACCAAACAAACAAACGAGAGTTTTAGTATATAGATTATAATTATACATTTACAAATGATTATAGATTTACAAAATATATACAAATATCAAAAGTCCTTGGCTGTTTAAAAGTACATTACAAAGAAACAGATGGTATTGCCTGTGATATAGTTCATGAGGACTTTAAGACAGCATTTCTGAATGATTATTCAACTCTGAAAAGCAAACCTAACACACAGAGATCAAGGGTAGGTTGAAGATGGAATCAAATCAAAAACTGGTTTAATATTGTATTTGTGAAGTTTCTGATAAGCTGGAAACAGGTGTTCCCTGGAGTCCCTGGTATATTTCTGTACCGTATTAATAACCAGGATATTGACAATAAAATAATCTTTTTTTCCCCATTATTAATGGCAGCAAAATAGCGATTGCAGCATTCACGAGATGCAAATGTTAGCTATTTTCACTTAATATTTTTCTATCACTTCTCAACTCCTGCGATAATTTGGTGGGAAACACAGAAAAAAAGAAAACATGATCTTTGCTCCAAGGACCCTGTTGATCTGATGATGAATGTTTGCTGGAAAACAAGAAGAATCTGTCAGAAATTAAACTCAATAAATTAAACTAGACTTTAGTCAAAAACATCTTTTATAAATTCACAATAAATTGGATGGCTAGGATATGGACTTGCACATTATCGGACTTTAATCAATTTAAAAAAAGCAAAACACTATTGATATTTGCAATTTGCATCATACCACCACTCTCCCGATGGTAAGGTAGAGATCACATTTTACAATGTAGCATTCAATTCTTATCACCATTGTGGATTAGGAAAAAAACATAGAAGAATTTGGAGTAACAAATTTAATTCCAAATGTAAAGGAATAATTTATAAGATTGCTATTATAACCTAAACTCTTTGAAGTCCAGATGGAAGATGGTTAAGAAGGGACTAACTAGAATATGATAATTTAATTGAATAGTGTCACTTGTTGCTTGCTGGCTACTTTATGGTTACTAACAGATATAATGCACTCCATTCCTTTGTTTCTTTGCTGTCCATGTCAAACTGTCAAATCCTCTACAGCGCAGACATTGTTGTACACTTGCCCGTGCAAGAGGTTGGTTTTTGTGTGCATTGATGGTAATTTTGCTCTAAACAATTTACATTTGTTTAGAAAGCTGAAGAAGAAATGAATCTAGGGTTTTCAGATTTTGTGTTTAGAGACTGAAGAAGGATCCTGATCCATTTTCTCCAGATATGCTGCCTGACCGACTGAGTTACTCCAGCATTTTATTTCATCTCAGGGTTTTAGGATGTATACATATATTTTTTATTGCATTAAAATATTTTCCTGTGCGCAAATATTTTCTTGAGTGAAACTGACCCATCCAATGAATTAAAATAAACTTAAAAATGTATTCTAAAAAGCTGATTAAAATAACTATGAAGGGATTGGAATGAAAATTACCTGTTCCATTTTAGTTATGTTTCTGTTTGTTGATGTGAGAAACTCTGCCCTTCAGTGTTATAAACAGCTCACAGTTCTCATTTCTCAGATAGGGATGTCCTTACTGTCTTCCTATGGTACTTCCAACTGTTCAGAATGAGCTTTAAATGTTCTTTTCCTGTGATATGTGAGATAATAGTGTGGTATAAATTTCAAAAGTAAATCACACCAAGACCGTCCCATCAAGTGAATGCACTGACCAAGGATTTCAGGTCCCATACTTGGTATTGAGATTGAAGTAGAAATAAAACATAATTTTTTTAAATCGGATGGATGAAAATGAAAGTTTACATTTTGACAACTGAGAGGGTAAATGTTCTATTCTGTGATCCAAAATCCCAGATTGACCAGAGGCTTCTCCACTTCCAGTACCCCAACAAGCATTTCTCATTCTGTATTTGGAACGATTAACTAGTTAAATGCAGGCATAAATATTAGGAATGTGAAAATAAAATGGGACGTTCTGTTCGGAATATCGGAAAGTTCGGAATATCCATAATTTTCAAATGTAAAATAAGTTACATTTATTTGATATTGGTAAATAATCTACACAATATATTGTAGATTGGATGGTGCAGAGTTTGATGCTACTTATGGTGAACTGATAACGCTAATGTGGACATATGGAGAACTACCACAAGGGTCTGTGTGGTCCCATGGTTAGAAACGGAGTTTTCAATCACAGAGATATTGAGTTTATATTTCATTATGGTCAAAATGTTTATGGATCAGTTATCTTAAACAAAGGGCTACAGTCTACCTCGCTGCTGCATGAATGCATCAGGCTGGGTATTCCTGAGTGTAACCTGCAACCCATATTACATGTTGTCCTGAGCCCACTATTCCTGCATCTGCACACTGATGCGACATGTCCAGTTGAGTATTTCCAGCAGTTTCAGTTTTTATTTCATATATGTGAAGGACGGTGTGTGTTTATCTAAGAACCTGAGTTCCTACATAGCAATAATAACACAATTCAAAAAATGTATCACAAGTCATTCATTCTAGTTTGATAATACCAACTTTAACATACTGTTCTTAGAAACATCTAATGTGATGTCCATTATAGTCTATTTGCTATCTTTTTGTCCAATTACATAACCTTTCAACATCTCACTGTAAGCTGTTTGCATCCCCCTTACAGTTTCTCTCTACCATCTGCAGATCCGATAAGATTTCAAGAGAGAGTTAGATTTAGCTCTTAGAGCTAATGGAATCAAGGGATATGGGGAAAAAGCAGGAACGGGGTACTGATTTTGGATGATCAGCCATGATCATATTTAATGGCCTAAACCTGCACCTATTTTCTATTTTTCTATAACAGTACATTTAGATTCTTTCCTGTTAATCCATAATGTAGAACACGTGTTTAAACAACTGTGATCCCAACATGACGATCCCATTGATCACGTGTTGTCAATCTGAAAATGATCCTCTTCCCTCCTCACTGTTTCCTGACAGCTAGCCCATTATCTGTCTCCAATATATAATCTATTATGTTAACATCTCACCTCCAACTCTTATTTTGTGATGTAGCCCTTAGTATGGCATCTTGCTGACTAATCCTCAAATAAATATAACATGTGGTTGTGGTTAGATAGGTGTTCATCTCATATTTCTTTAGGACATACGAAGAAGTCATTCAACTCATCAAAGCTATGCTGGTTTTCAGATCAATCCCTCTCCCCCATTTATTCCCTTGTAAATTATTCCTCTCTTATATGCCCACCTACGGAAAGAGGGAAAATTTGCAGAAGCTATTTAATCTTCCAGCCAGCATATCTTTGTAAAGTGGGGTGACACTGGAGCAACCAGGGGAACCCTGTGATCAGAGAGAAAAAACACGCACTCCACACTGAAAGTTGTGGATGTCAGGGTCAAACTGGGGTAGCTGGAGCTGAGGCATCAGCACTACACGTTGTACTAATGCGCTAACTAAAAGTGGAACTCTGCTGTGAACATTGTGGTCCTACTTTGCAACAGTGAGCATATTTTATGAATATTTCATTCATTTTTTTTGATTAGGCTTGGCCTAAAGGGGATTGGAAAGGCACTATATAAATGCGTCTTTTTATTACTTATTATAACCTAACTTCCAGGATTTAGTGAAGAAGGATCTCGACCCAAAACATCACCCATTTCTTCTCTCCAGATATGCTGCCTATCCCGCTGAGTTACTCCAGCTTTTTGGGTCTATCTTTAGTTTAGTTTAGTTTAGTTTAGAGATAGCACATATACAGGCCCTTCGGCCCACTGAGTCTGCACCTACCAGCAATCCCCACACACTAACACCATCCTACATACAATGAACAATTTATGATTTTACCAAGCCAATTAACCTACAAACCTGTACGCCTT
Organism: Rhinoraja longicauda; assembly: GCF_053455715.1. Taxonomy (NCBI): domain Eukaryota; kingdom Metazoa; phylum Chordata; class Chondrichthyes; order Rajiformes; family Arhynchobatidae; genus Rhinoraja; species Rhinoraja longicauda. Next base: position 47,323,948 of record NC_135955.1, on the reverse strand, counting down.
GGGAGAAAAACGAAGATCTCGGAGAAAACGACATGGTCACGGGGAGAACATACAAACTCCATACAGACAGCATCCGTAGTCAGGATCGAACCCGGGTCTCTGGCGCTGTAAGCGCTGTAAGGCAACAACTTTACCGCTGCACCACCATGCTGACATAAATAAGATTTAACATTCTTTCCCATATCCTTTCAAGGGAAGTGATTCCCTTCTCAGATTGTCATTAGTATTAATTGTAGTACCGCAGATAGGGTAGATACTTCTATGCAAGCACATTTGTGCAGCAGGTGGAGCTGCTACTTCATATCTCCAGCTTCGTGAATTCAATCCTCACGTCTGGTGCTGTCTGTCCTGAGTTTGTACTTCTTTCTGTGATCAGGTGGGCTCCTCCCAGGTGCACCAGTTTCCTCCAACATCCCAAACCTCATCCACTGCACCTGGTGTTCCGGATGTGGGTTCCTGTACATTGGCGAGACAAAGCAGAGACTCGGCGACCATTTTGCTGAACATTTACGCTCGGTCCGCCAAGGTCCATTGGATCTCCCACTTTAATTTCCTATCAACATCATTTATTGCAATATTGTGAAGGTATGGACACTGTATTGAGTGTTTTTTATATTTTACTACTTATGGACAAAATCAATTTATGGATGCCTGTAAAATCAGAACCTGTTTGGAGCCTGGGGACAGTTTGCAAACTAACTTAAAGTGGAAAAGCAAATCATCTCATTGGGCACAAGGGAAGAATTATATTGCCATTTTTCTCCTTTACCAGCCACATGAAGTTTCCCCTCGGTATTTGAGGTTCAAATGAAACTAACAACAAAGCCCTAGGAATAAAGACCTCCTTCCTTACCTTCAAGTCACCAGCTCTTTTCAATAATCGCATAGTTTTAATAATGTTTTTTTTATAGATACAGTGTAGAAACAGGTCCTTTGGCCTACAGTGCCCGCTCTGACCAGCAATCACCCTGGATACTAATCTGCACACACTACGGACAATTTACAATATACAAATCCAATTAACCTAAAAACCTGCATGTCTATGGAGTGTCAGAGGAAACTGGAGCGCCCAGAGAATGCACAAGTGGTCACAGGGAGAATGTACAAACTCCATACAGACAGCACCTATAGTCAGGATCGAACTTGGGTCTCTGGCACTGTAAGGCAGCAACTCTACTGCTGCATCACTGTGCTGCCCCAAATTATTATTGAAATGGAGCATAAATTACTTCAATGCCTTAAAATCAAACAGGCTATGCAACACCAATAAATAAATTCAAAAAACCAAAAATAATTATTTAATCTTTGTCGCAATGTTAGTCTATTCTTGAATATCAGAATATTTCTGCACACCATGACTACTTCCTATTTTGAATTACCTGACAGTCTAAACCTTAAGAGTTGGGCGTAACACAGCGTTAATTATTATACGATACGATAGAACTTCATTCATCCCTGAAGGGAAATTGGTCTGCCAACAGTCACAACACACAACAAAGTACACGAAAACTTGAAATTAAAATTAAATTAAAAGGGAGAAAAAAGAAAAGAATAAGACCAGCGACTGTTGGCTGGCTGCCGTGTGCACAGTGCCTTAACCAGAACAAACGAACAAACAAACACACAAACACAGACTTATCCCCTGGGCAGATTATTCTAAACTAGAGTGCCACCCTCCCCCACACTGGGTCCCCCTTTGTTCTCTCACCGTCCCTCACGTTCCCCATCCCCCGTACCCCCACGTTCGGGTCCCCATTGTCTTCCCCTCCCCCCCTCACGCTCTTCGACTGCTGATCACGGGTTGGCGAGGCTGCCGCTGCCGCTGAGGTTCATGCTGCTGCCGTGGCTCACGCCGATATTTATAATACGATGTTTATAGTACTGATATGGTCTTAAAGATGTTTATCACCAGCTCAATCTTTCTCTCTTTTTCATTTTAGACACGAGTGACGAACGATTAGACGAGCAGATTAGAGACAACTCCTCGGAAGCATACAATGACAAAGAGTCAGGACAGACAAACTCACCAGATATGGTCAAAGACAAGATCTGCTACACGGCTGACAGCCCCGAAATGCCAGTGGCCGATGACGAACGGTTACCCGTGGGGAAGAGTAGCAGCATCCAGGAAACAGCACCTGAAAGCTCCAAATTTAATCTGGATCAGAATCAAATATTGATGGAGGGACTATCTGGAGCCATGTCAGTTCCCTTATCTCTAAAAGGTAACAGACCTCCTGTAGAGGTGCTGAAGAAGATCTTCCCAAATCACAAACCTACAGTCCTGGAGCTGATTTTGAAAGGGTGTGGAGGTGACCTTGTTGCTGCCATTGAAATTCTTCTGTCCAGTCGCTCTGATCGATCTTCAGAAACCCCTGATGTCCTGAGTGTATCATCCAATGGACAGACATTTTTTGAACATGGTTTTGGGTCCTATCCTGTTGCCTCCTCCAAATGGTCCGTTGGGTCAGCCTTCAGGGTCCCTGACTCCTTGAGGTTCTCTAATGATCCTGGCAACGTCATGTCAAACCCACTCGCCATGCCACTACAGCACCAATTTCCTCAACCTCCTCGTTACCCACTGGTTCTGCGGAACACCCTGAGTAGAAACCAGGCAAGCCCATTTATTTCAAACGACATTGCCCTGTGGAACACCATGACTCTTCAGCAGCAATACCAGCTCAGATCCCAATATCTCACCCCTTTCCCAAATGCTTCGGCTGGCATGTTTCGCAGCTCACCAGTCCTTCCGTCTCATCCTGCCAATGATCCCAGGCTTTCACTTGCCGACGAAGGCTGTGCAATGGTGACCAAGCAACCCATTTACACAGAGGAGGACTATGATGAGAGATCAGATTCTGCAGACTCTAGAATATTGAACTCATCCTCTTAAATGATATGTATCTGATGCTCACCAAATAGAATATAAAAAGGAAAATACTTGAAAATAGGTATTGAAGACTGAGTAGATTCTCAATCCATGACTTAATATCCTGATCAGGAATAGCCAAAGGATTATAAAACATAGTTATTCAGTTAATATGTCATACTTAGATGTGTTAGTTGAAGAATATGTATAACTGGTAGCTATACTTTCTAATGCATGTTCTATGCTGTGACCATGACTGCAAACAATTAAAAAAAGTAGGCACTTGAACAAGTACCTGTAGCACGCCCAGAATTTCAAGTGCAAATAAATGAAAATGATGTAGACATACGTTGTACAAAATGTCATTCACACAAACTGATGGGTTTATTTGTTACATTTAACACAATTCAGGTACATATTTTAAGGGGTGTAATTGCTCTCATTTAACTCTCAATTAAATTAAGAATAAAGAAAAATTCAAGATAGCTGTGATTATGAGGAAGTGCATTTGCCTTGATCATGCTAACACATTCAATGGAATATATACATTGTTTATGGACATAGATTGAAAGGCACTTTGGCCATTTGCAAATGCCTAAGTTGCTCTCCAATATTTTCTGAACTCCCTGAAGGAAAAAAAAAGTTTTGGGATTCAAATCAAAATGTGTTTGACAATTTCAGTTTTATAGATACTCATTATATTCTGGAGGCATTAAACAATGGGAAACTAATAGTTCCAAAAAAAAGTAGAATTGATTCAGATATGCCAGATTATGATGACAGAATTAAACTCTAAATCAGTAACAGTTAATGCTTTCCTCAGCTGAAAGGCCAACACAGACGACAAGGTTTTAATATGGGGAGTTGGTCCAAAAACATGATCATCCTTTTGCCTCCAGAGGCGCTGCTCAGGAATCTCCCAAATTCTTCCAGTGGTTTCTATCTTGCTCCTGATACCAACATCTGCAGTTGCTTGTGTGTACAGATTGCAATGAATAGGGAGGAAGTCATATAAACGTTTTCTAGCTTGCCATTTGCATGGCTATTTTCTTTTTTAAATTCACATACTTTTTAATTAGGATGGGACATGGCAGTGGAGGCCAGTTCGTTGGATGCTTTCAAGAGAGAGCTGGATAGAGCTCTTAAGGATAGCGGAGTGAGGGGGTATGGGGAGAAGGCAGGAACGGGGTACTGATTGAGAGTGATCAGCCATGATCGCATTGAATGGAGGTGCTGGCTCGAAGGGCTGAATGGCCTACTCCTGCACCTATTGTCTATTGTCTATAGTACAAAAAACTAAATAGAAAATATAAACATTCATCAACCATGCATGCGGACAGAGGAACACTACAACATTTAGTTTGGCACAACAGAGAATACGGCAGCTTGGAAGATGAAGTAAGGTGGCTACCACAGATAAATGTCAGATTCATGAAGAGATCAGAGAGCACTGAAAACACTGGCAGGTCAGGCTGCATCTTCGGAGAGAAAGAAAAACAGAGTTAATGTGGGTAATTTTAACCTCCAGCATGGACGTTTGCTGCAGAAGAATGTTAACATGAAAAAAAATGTTAAACCCATTCAGCTGCCTTGAAGCCATCAGTGGGCAAGTCTAGAGGGTAGACACAAAAAGCTGGAGTAACTCAGCAGGACAGGCTCTGAAGAATGTAGATAAGGGAGGTGTGGCAGGTGGAACAAAAAGTGAATTTTGGAGGCTGGAGAAATGTATCCTCAGACAGCTAAGTGGTGTATCGTGGCTTCCTTCACTCTGGTGAAAATAACCTCAGTTTCTTAATTTCTACTCATAACTGGTTAATCTTAATAAAGCCCATTTTCTCACTGTAGTAAAAATTCTGCTTTACTCAGAATAAGGTTTTAATGAAAGAAGTTAGCATTGACAGTGTTACAGTGTAAATGAATGTTTTGACTCATCACTTCTGTACCTGCTTCCAAAAATGAAGTTATTACTTTATCTGTCATTCTCATACAGCATATGCTTTTTTTTTTATTTTTAAATCACTCATCCATTACCTATTGAAACAATATTATGAATTTTACTTCTGTCACAATTCCTGGTGAGACAATTCATGGCACATCAACATACTGCATTAAAAAATATACTGATCTTTGTCTTTTATTGATATTAATTTTAAACATATTCTTTAGTTTTTCAGTTACCATTGGTAAAAGGTATGTTGCTGTTGAGTGTCATAGAGTCATGGACCCACACTGTATGTCAGAGTCCAACTCAGCTATGCTGACCAAGAAATCCCATCTAAACTCGTCCCATTTGCCCATGATGGGCCCATATCTCCACAAACCTTCCTATTTATTTACCTGACTAAATGTTTTTAAAATTGTGTTATTGCACCTGCCTCAAATGCCTCCACTGGCAGCTCATTCCATGTACTCACCACCCTCTGTGTGAAAAAGTTGCCTATCAGGTTCCTAATAAATCTTTCCTTTCTCCCCTTAACCTATGTCTTTTAATTCTTGATTTTTCAACTCGAGGGAAAAGACAATACACATACACCCTATCTATGCCCCTCATAGATACAACTTTATCAACCTGCCCATCAATTTTTAAAGATTTGTAAACCTATTATTTTATTTATTGAAAATGTAAATATTTACTTTATTAATCAACCTCCCAAAATAATGTCACATTGTATTTTTCCAAATTGCATTTTAATTTACACCTACCATCTGTCTTTCCAATATTCTAAGCTATTTTGTTTGGAAATCATTTATTCATCTCAAAACAGTTACATTCCACACAGAACGATGCATCACTGGCAAGGTCAGCATTTATTGCCCATCCTGATGCCTTTGAATTGAATGGCTTTCTAGATCGTTACAGGGTCAACCACTTAGGTAAGGTCATATATAGACCAGAATGGCAGAGTGTAGGCCACACATTGCTGCTGCTAATAGAACTGCTGACACGCAGCTTCAGCCAGCAGTGTTTAATCCTGACCTCTGTGCTGTTTGTCATAGAGTCATGGGGTCACATTGATAAAGTGTGGAAACGGGCCCTTCGGCCCAACTTGCCCACACCAGCCAACATGTCCCAGCTACACTAGTCCCAACTGCCTGCACTTGGTTCATATCCCTCCAAACCTGTCCTATCCATGTACTTGTCTAAGTGTTTCTTAAACGTTGGGATAGTCCCAGCCTCAACTACCTCCTCTGGCAGCATGTTCCACACACCCACCATCCTGTGAGTGAAAAAGTTACCCCTCAGATTCCTATTAAATCTTTTCCTCTTCACCTTGAACCTATGTCCTCTGGTCCTCGATTCCCCTACTCTGGGCAAGAGATTCTGTGCATCTACCCGATCTATTGCTCTCATGATTTCATACACCTCTATAAGATTACCCCATTTCTTCCTGTGCTCCAAGGAATAGAAACCCAGCCTACTCAACCTCTCCCTGTAGCTCAGACCCTCTAGTCCTGGCAACATTCTCGTAAATCTTCTCTGAACCCTTTCAAGCTTGACAATATCTTTCCTATAACAACAATTTCTTTCCTATAATTTGTGTGGAGTTTTCAGGTCCTCCCAGTGACATGTATGGAACAATGGCGGATGAAATTTATTCCGCAGGAGCGTGAAAGGATGCACTTTGGGAGGTCAAATGAGGGTAAAATGAATGTCCATCATGAATGGCAGGGGCCTACAGAATATTGGGGCTTGGGATGTATTGAGGAGCAGAGGACATTGGTGTACACGTGCACAGATTCCTAAAGGTGGTAAAGAAGGCATATGGAATATGCCTTCAGTCTGAAGAAGGGTCTCGACCCGAAACGTCACCCATTCCTTCTGTCCAGAGATGCAGCCTGACCCGCTGAGTTACTCCAGCATTTTGTGATACCTTTGATTTGCACCAGCATCTGCAGTCATTTTCTTACACATATGGAATACTGGCTTATATTAGACAGCGCACGGAATATAAGAGCACGGAGGTCATGATGAAACTTTATAAAACTCTAGTTGGGCCACGCCTGGAGCATTATATGTGGATCTAATCGCGACATTGTTGAAAGGATGTGAGAGCGTGCAGAGGGGATTTACCAGAAAGTTGCTCGGGATGGAATGTTGCAGCTGTGCGGAAAGATTGGATTGTTGGAGCGGGGAAGGCTGAGGGGAGCTGAGGGGTGAACTGTGCACCAAAATTGTCGTCTTTTATGTCATTTGGAAAGATGGAAAAATAACTCTTCCGCTGAAGGGGCTTCACAGGCTAGTCGAGTGTTTACAACAATACAGTATTTTCTGCAGTCTTCTTTACTAGACCAGTTCATGTTTCAAAATGATTCACTGAATTTAATTCCTACAACAACCATGGTGGGATTTGAACTCAAATCTCTAGATCTTAGTCCATGGTTTGGATTATTAGTGCAGTAGTGTAACTGCTGTGCCACCAGTGTCCCGTTGAGAGTGGCACAATGTCACAGCAGATAGTGATGCTGCCACACAGCCCATGTGCTCTTTTGACCTTGTTGGGCTGGAATGGCTGGACTTGATGGTTTGCTGTAGGAGGAAGAAACAGATGCTCATGCCAAGCACAGGGCCACATTTGACATTTCTGCATCATTCTTTTTCTAGCTTTCCTCAGTTCTTGGTTCTCAGCTGGGAGAGCCCTCCAGTGTTCGGCCTATAGATGGTCTGTGACGATGCTGAAGAATCCATGTGCGTCATGGTTGTCAGTGAGATGTCATATCCAGTGTCCATCCATCCAGCGTCTGGTCTTTAAGTTAGGGCTCTCTGTTGAACTTCAGCTTTCAGGTGCACACTATCTCGTTGTGCAGTTGACTTCTCAATCCGTCTGTAAATGGCTCGATTGTAAACATGTATTGTCTTTCCACTGACTGGATAGCACGCAACAAAAGCTTTTCACATGGCAATAAACTAAACTGAAACGTGTTGCTGCAATCCTACACATAGAAACATAGAAAATCGGTGCAGGAGGAGGCCATTCGGCCCTTCGAGCCCGCACCGCCATTCATTGTGATACAATACTATACAATATATCTTTATTGTCATTGTACAGGGGTACAACGAGATTGGGAATGCGCCTCCCATACGATGCAATAAATCAATTAGCTAATCAGTATTAATTTAAACAACCCAATGAAACAAATTGGAACAGTTTTTAAACAGAATAAAGTGCAAGTAGATCTGTGCCGGTTCACTGTGCGATGTGACCATCCGGCTCAGCAAGACCGGTTCATAGCAGCTATGGCCCTGGGGATGAAGCTGTTCCTGAGTCTGGAGGTGCGGGTGTAAAAGGCCTTGTATCGTCTGCCCGATGGTAGAAGTTCGAACAGACTGTTGCAGGGGTGTGAAGAGTCTTTGTGGATGCTGGTGGTTTTTCTGAGGCATTGTGTGTTGTAGATGCCCTCCAAGGCTGGTAGCTGTGTTCCGATAGTCTTCTGAGCTCTATGGACTACCCGCTGAAGAGCTTTCCTCTCTGCCTCCGTGCAGCTGAGATACCACACAGGGATGCCATGTGTTAGGATGCTCTCTATGGTGCAGCGGTAGAAGGTCGTCAGCAGCTGTTGGAATAGACCAGACTTTTTCAGTGTTCTTAGGTAAAACAGTCGTTGCTGCGCCTTCTTGACCAGCGCAGCGGTGTTAGTGGACTATGTTAGGTTCTCCGAAATGTGAGTGCCCAGAAACATGAAGCTGGACACTCTCTCCACACTGACCCCATTGATAAGGATCGGGGCGTATTCCCCGTTGTGTGACCTAAGGAAGTTGATGATCAGCTCCTTGATCTTGGTGATATTTAGGGGCAGGTTGTTATCCACAATCAATAACCCATGCCTGCCTTCTCCCCATATCCCCTGATTCCACTAGCCCCTAGAGCTCTATCTAACTCTCTCTTAAATCCATCCAGTGATTTGGCCTCCACTGCCCTCTGTGGCAGAGAATTCCACAAATTCACAACTCTCTGGGTGAAAAAATTCCTTCTCGCCTCAGTTTTAAATGGCCTCCCCTTTATTCTAAGACTGTGGCCCCTGGTTCTGGACTCACCCAACGTTGGGAATATTTTTCCTGCATCTGGCTTGTCCTGTCCTTTTATAATTTTATATGTCTCTATAAGATCCCCTCTCATCCTTCTAAACTCCAGTGAATACAAGCCTAGTCTTTTCAATCTTTCCTCATATGACAGTCCCGCCATCCCAGGGATCAATCTCGTGAACCTACGCTACACTGCCTCAATAATACAATACAATACAATATATCTTTATTGTCATTGTACCCAGGGGTACAACGAGATTGGGAATGCGCCTCCCATACGATGCACTAATTTAGGTAATTTAGACAGCAGCAACATGGATGTCCTTCCTCAAATGAGACCAAAACTGTACACAATACTCCAGATGTGGTCTTACCCGGGCCTTATACAATTGCAGAAGACCCTCTTTACTCCTATACTGAAATCCTCTCATTATGAAGGCCAACATGCCATTAGCTTTCTTAACTGCCTGCTATACCTGCACGCCAACTTTCAGTGACTGCTGTACAAGGACACCCAGGTCTCGCTGCACTCCCCTTACCTAACCTGACACCATTGAGATAATAATCTGCCTCCTTGTTTTTGCCGCCAAAGTGGATAACCTTACATTTATCTATATTATACCGCATCTGCCCACTCACTCAACCTGTCCAGGTCACCCTGCAACCTCCTAACATCCTCTTCGGAGTTCACACTGCCACCCAGCTTTGTGTCATTCGCAAACTTGCTAGTGTTACTTCTAATTCCTTCATCCAAATCATTAATATATATGGTAAGCAGTTGCGGCCCCAACACCGAGCCTTGCGGCACTCCACTCTCCACTGCCTGCCATTCTGAAAAGGACCCATTTACTCCTACTCTTTGCTTCCTGTTTGCCAACCAATTCTCTATCCATGTCAACACCCTACCCCAAATACCATGTGCTCTAATTTTGCTCACCAATCTCCCGTGTGGGACCTTATCAAAGGCTTTCTGAAAGTCTAGATACACTACATCCACTGGCTCTCCTTCATCCATTTTACTTGTCACATCCTCAAAAAATTCCCGAAAAATCTCCTGCAACAAGCTTTGCCTGGAGTATGTCAATTGGAAACTGTTCAACTTACATTGCCTTCACTCCAAAGCAAAAGTTACCGCAAACTCATTCACAGTGCTGCGCATGCTCATGTTTAGATGCTAAACTCCAAGATGTCTTTGACCATTGAAAGGGGTCTTACAAACGACCAAATTGTCATTGTTAAACACTACAGCCTTTGGACAATCAAGTTCCTTGATCAGACCTAGAAAACATGGAGTTTTTCCCCAAATAAAGTCATAGAATCATAGAAAGATGCTGCATGGAAACAAATCCCTCAACCCACTGAGTCTGTGGTAACCATCAACCACCCATTTATACTATTCCTACATTAATCCCAGCAATTTCTCTTCAAATTCTACCATAGGCCTATACACTAGGGGCAAGTTACAGTGCCAATTAATCTACCAGCATGCATGTCTTTAGAATCTGGGTGGAAAATGGAACATTCAGAAATCCATATTGTCACAGGGAGAACATGCAAACTCTACACAAACAGCACCCAAGGCCGGGATTGAACTCGGGACGCTGGTGCTCTACTAGCTGAGCCATTCGGTTGCCTCTCAGGAGCCAATGCTCAATAACCCAGAAACCTAAATTCACCATCTCCTTCAGTGCACAAGCAACACTATCGGCCAGCTGAGGCAAATGTGTTGAAGGTCAAGACTTCAAATTCCACATAACGTTTATGTTGTGCCAGGCTGTCATGATCCTAAGATCCTGAGTCAAGGACCACCTAAGTAAACACTGGAGGGATACTGCAGTCCCTGCAAAACTCTTCAGTTCCACTGGCTGGCTTAGCAAACTCACATGAGTATCCTCTCCCTGGACAACAGTCCCAACATCAAGAGAGTCAAGAATGTTTTATAGTCCTATGTCCCAGATAGGACAATGAAATTCTTACTTGCTGCAGCACAACAGAATATGTAAACATAGTACACTATAAATAATATAATAAATGAGAGAAAAAAAGTCCACTGTGTATATATACACATACTCACAAATACACACACACACACACACGCACATACGCACACACATATATTATATACACACACACACACACACACACATATGTATATATATATATTTTTACACACACATACATGCACACTCACACATACGTACACACAAAAGACAAACAATAGTAGTGCAATTATAACGATAACAGTCTATTGTGGTTCAGAGCTTTGTAGTGTTTAATAGCCTGATGGCTGTAGAGAAAAGGCTATTCCTGAACCTGGTTGTTACAGTTTTAAGGCTCCTGCACCTTCTTCCTGATGACAGGAGTGAAATGAATGTGGCCAGGGTGGTGTGGGTCTCCGATGATCCTGGCTGCCTTTTTCAGGCAACGACTCCAGTAAATCCCTTCGATGGTGGGGAGGTTAGAGCCGGTGATGGTCTGGGCAGTGTTCACAACTTTTTGCAGTCTTTTTCGCTCCTGGGAATTCAAGTTGCCGAACCAGGTTGTGATGCAACCAGTCGATATTTTCGGAAATATGACCGCCCAGGGATTTGAAGTTTTTGACTCTGTCCAGGGTCGTCCCATTGATATAAACAGGGTTGTGGGTCCCCATCCTTCCTCTTCCTAAGTCCACAATCAGTTCATTGGGTTTACTGATATTGAGAGCCAGGTTGTTGTGCTGGCACCATTTGGTCAATCAGTCGATCTCACCACTATACTCTGACTCATCACCATCTGTAATTCGTCCATCAAAGGTGGTGTTGTTGGCGAACTTGAAGGTAGAGTTCGCACTGTGTCCGGATACAGAGTCATGAGTATAGAGAGAGTAGAGCAGGGGGTTGAGCACGTAGCCTTGAGGTGCTCCCATACTGATTGTTAATGAGGAAGACGTTTTTCTGCCAATTCGAACAGACTGTGGTCTGTGGATGAGGAAGTCGAGGATCCAATTACAGAGGGATGCGCAGAGACCCAGTTCCATGAGCTTGGTAACCAGCTTGGAGGGGATGATGATATTGAATGCCGAGCTGTAGTCTATAAACAACAGCCTGACGTAATTGTCCAAGTGGTCCAGTGTAGTTGAGAGCCAGTGAGATTGCATCCTCCATTGACGTTGGGGAACATCAAGGCCTTAAAGTCACTCAGCTGGCTGTGCAGGGCAAGCCATGTTACTCACATAGCCAATATCCCTAAACAGCAAATCCAGTCCATGCCCTATGACAGCAAGAGATGACATGGGTGTCATGGGGGTATTGTGAGAAGACAGGAAAATGAGGTTGAGAGGGAACGATTGATCAGCCATGATTGAATGGTGGAGTAGTCTTGATGGGCCGAATGGCCTAATTCTGCTCCTATCACATGAACTTTTGTACATGACCAAGCAGGCGGAGGAAAAACCTGTTCTCAAAACCTCCTTGAAAAAACGTATTGCACTTTACTGATGATGGAATCCCTGAACAGTACCCACTCATAAGAGGGAAAGAGAATTCAGGGTTACATTGATAATCTTGTGTCTCTTCTTTGGAGCATGCAACATCTCTATACAAATGGCAGAAAGAAATCACTATCCCCATGCTAACCACTATCCCCATGCTAACCACTATCCCCATGTAAACCACTATCCCCATGTAAACCACTATCCCCATGTAAACCACTATCCCCATGCTAACCACTATCCCCATGCTAACCACTATCCCCATGCTAACCAATATCCCCATGCTAACCACTATCCCCATGCTAACCACTATCCCCATGCTAACCACTATCCCCATGTAAACCACTATCCCCATGTAAACCACTATCCCCATGCGAACCACTATCCCCATGCTAACCACTATCCCCATGTAAACCACTATCCCCATGTAAACCACTACCCCATGCTAACCACTATCCCCATGCTAACCACTACCCCATGCTGTCCACCTTCCTCCCCTGTCAAGCAATTTCTGTTGCAGCTGTGGCAACTTTTATTCCACATTCACCTTGTCAGTAACCTCAGAATTCATAAATCTGGATAGTAAACAAATAATGCCTGGGGACTCGTATTTAAGAAGGCTCAAGGAGCATTGATCAAACTGCCGAACACTTATAACTGAAAAGCAGGGTTAACGGTGTTGACCCATAAATGACCAGAATTATGGAATTTGATTTCACAACTTCGCATGTTGAGATTTGAATGCTCTTCTTAATCCAGTGCCAGAACCATTGTATGCTTAATAGCATGCTGTTAAGTGACGATTTCAACAAAGGGGAACAATACCATAGGTGCTAGTATTGTTCCTGACAATGGAGTGTTTCAGATTTTTGGCACATTTTAATAATACAAGTAATTGCGAGTAGTTGCAATAGGAGGGGGTTCCTGGAACTGGCTTTCAAATATAGATTCAACTCGACACAAACTGTACATTTTACATCATCATTTCTAAGCTTAAAGTTGGCTTCATGGTAGGTAGTACCATTGTGATATTTCCATCCTCTTGTATGCCTCTGAGTTTCCTCAGAAGCAAGCATCTCTGATTTTGGTGTGTTACAGCCCTTTTATAATCTTACTATTCTTTGTAATAATTTTAATTTGATATATTCTCAACTACTCATACATATTTGCAGCCACACAAAATATTTGCTGTTTAAATTGTCATTTTATGTATCTGTTTGCTTTATACTCCAATATAGGTTGAACATTAGTGCTTCTCAGTGCAAATGAATTACAGCAACCTTAAAGGTAATCCAGTCACATACAACCCTAACTACATCATTGTTCCAGCTATTCTCACTTTCAGCAGGATCATTAGACAGGCAGCCTTCTCACTTTCCTCCTTGCAAGAGCCTGCAAAAGATTATGTGGGGTGCACAGCACAGAATCAAGCTGTTCAGCCCAACCATGCTAGTGCTAGTGTTGGTATCCCAGGCGGATTTCCCCCTGCCTTGATCATTAAAGTCCATCAGTGCAGCTCACTATTCCTTTCTGCCCCATACATTTGCCCAGCCTCACCTTAAGTATACCCACTCAATGAAGTCCTGCATGCATATCCTACCCGGAGGATCAGCAGACAATCTTCGCCACTAAGCTGTCACTTTGCACCTATTATGAATGGTTGGAAGGGCAACAGGCACCCCTTCTAGAGAAGCTTCCAACCCACCCTTCCCCGCCACTGGGTTTCTGATAAGTGGTCGCAATCCACACTTTAATGTTCTTTTATCAATCAACGTTGATGGTCTCCTTGCCAAGTGTAAAACAATACAGCTAAAGGATTCAGATGGCATCATAAACTACAAGAGTAAAATCTGAGTGGTTTTGTACTAATGATCTGAATAGTAAAATTAGATACTGCTGTGTAATCACACACTATTAATCTTATGAATGGTTTAACATGTACTGGTAATCCACAGGCTAGTTTTTGTCGTGTTTTAGACTGGATTTGTGTTGTTGGCAGCCGCAGCCAGCGTACTTTTAGCCTGTCATGTGTCTCACTAAAGGATTAGAAACTGTGAGATCATTACTGCAATCTTACAAAGAACTGGCAGTTCATTGTAAAGAGATTCCATGATTAAGTTGTTTATTCTGGAATTGAGCCATTGCCATTTCCCTGGTGTAGCAGGAGATGCAGCTTTGTATAAAGCACGGAGGGGCCTAACATGGGCGCACCAATGGCCATTTTAGCAGCGAAATGGCACAAACCCAATCTATAGATACATAAGGACTCTTCATCCCTCCCCATTCTAGTTCTCCGAATAGTTTCATTGTCCTCCTGATTAAATATTACTGATTGCATGCCTTGTTGTCATCTTTCCCTCAGCTAACAATGTACCATTCTGCATTACATTTTGAGCATTGTCCCCTTTGGTCTGTATTTTCACATCTTACTCTTCCCTATCTCTATGTCTCCCTCTTCCCTGACTCTCAGTCTGAAGAAGGGTCTCGACCCGAAACATCACCCATCCCTTCTCTCCAGAGATACTGCCTGTCCCGCTGAGTTACTCCAGCATTTTGTGTCTATCTTCGGTGGAAACCAGCATCTGCAGTTCCTTCCTACACACGATAAGCAGAGCAGGAGCAGTCACTGTTTCATTGGAGACCCCAGAGACTGCAGATTCAGGAATCTTGAGCAAAAATCAAACTGCAGGTCAAGCAGCATCTGGTGATGAACTGAGCAGGTAACAGGCTCACGACTCAAATCACTGTACTATTTAAGATTATTTAACAACTCCAATGGCTGATAATGATTGCCGCATCTTTGAAAGATGTTAGCAATTGTTTATTTGAAGCTTATTTGAGGCCTCCCTGAAACATGATAACGTGCATCATGGAAACTTCACGCAGTCCTCTCTTTGTAGTATCCACTCATGCTTCTCCCCAAATTACTTCCAGGCATTCAGCAGCAGAGGTTGAGGTTGGCCATTGCAGCAATCATTTCTCACTAACCTCCACACTCTGCCCAATGACGAACAGCAGAAGAGATCTGTGATGTACCAATGAGCATTCCCATCAAGTCATGCGTGTTTGCATAGAGATTGGAGGTACTGCCACAAAGCGCATAAATGCAGGCATTTGCATTGATGTCTCCTTCATTGAGTGGAACGAACAATAGCATGGAGCATCGTCAGAGCCGTCAAACACATGGCAGTAGTCTTCAGATGGTGACATGCAGACCCTGGATGTCACTCTAAATAGGAAGGTGGTTACATTAACCTTGGCCATTTCTCCAGCATATTCCTTACATTGAGTTGATGGTCTGAAGAAAGGTCTCGACCCAATGCGTCACCCATTCGTTCATTCGAGGGTTGCTGCCTGTTCCACTGAGTTAGTCAAGCATTTTGCATCTATCTTCAGAGATGATGGGCTGTAACTGAACACAATTTCGGGCCCTGCCTCTCAGCTGTTGACTTCTCATCTCATTCAAGACATCTCATAATGCTTTATGTCCCGATGGCCAAATGTACCTCGGGGAAAGTGCGGGGGTAACAGTCTAAAACAAGGGTCATATTCCAATCCAGAAGACGTCAGGCATGAGCTCACCCAGCCTCCATAGCAGCCATCTGAGCAGTCTGCTTCTACCCCTGCTGGAGTCACAGGGAATGCACCTCAGAGAATTGCAAGGAATAGAGAGATTTATACGTACATGGATAAGTTACATATTGTTATACTGTTAATTCCTTTTGTTTATTTGAAGGGTAGAAATATTATTCTTTTGCATCACTTCCTGTCATAACTATTCTTGTTTGCAAGATTGCATGCAAACATTAATTGTTTCAGATTGTATCATGTGTTATTGACGTAAAAGGGCCTTGATTTGTACAAAAGTATGTGAGTTCTTTCTGCACGAGTTGAAAAATGCTAGCCACACGGGATAGAACGTTGCTGAGAGTGCCCCACTCCTTTTTTCTAACAGATGGTTTGATTTGGACAGTTTATTGCTCATTTCGCAGTCATACTCACTACCCGGTTGTTCACTGAAGTAGATAGACACAGAATGCTGGAGTAACTCAATGGGTCAGGCAGCATCTCTAGAGAAAAAGAATAGGTGTTTGTGTAGTTTGTGTATTAAATGCAAAAACAGAAGAAAAAATAATTTCATTGCACCTAGGTACATGTGACAATAAAGTCACTAAACACAAAGATGCTGCACGGTGGCGCAGCGGTAGAGTTGCTGCCTAACAGCATTTTCAGCGGCAGAGGTCTGGGTTCAATCCTGATTATGGATGCTGTCGGTACGGAGTTTGTACGTTCTCCCCGTGACTGCATGGGTTTTCTCTGAGATCGTTGGTTTTCTCCCACACTCCAATGGTTAATTGGCTTGGTATAAATGTAAATTGTTCCTAGTGTGTGTGGGATAGTGTTAATGTGCGGCAATCGCTGGTCGGCGTGGACTCGGTGGGCCTGTTTCCGCGCAGTCTCTCTAAAAAAAATCACAAAACCTCCTGTTGACTACTGAAAATGTTAACATCTAACCTGCTAGAGTGTTTAACAATCCTTTTTAATAGCTCAGTTGGGAGGGTAGTGGGTAGGGACCTTTCTGCTTTAATTGGGAAGTTAAAAAAAGTTTTCCTTGATTTTCCTATCAGTGGGATTAACAAGATTGTGGCATTTCAGATAATACGACAAGAAATATCGGATGTAGGAAGGAACTGCAGATGCTGGTTTAAACCGAAGATAGACACAAAATGCTGGAGTAACTCAGCGGGACAGGCAGCTTCTCTGGATAGAAGGAATGGGTGATGTTTTGGGTTGAGACCTTTCTTCAGACTAGCCAGGGGAGTCCGACTAGTCTGAAGAAGCACCTCAACCCGAAACATTACCCATTCCTTCTCTCCCGAGATGCCGTCTAAGAAATATCAGGTGTCAGAACATCTCCTGCAGTTTGTACAATGTATATTGTACATCTGTACACTGTGGGTGGTGTGATTGTAATCACGTATGTTCTTTCCGCTGCCTAGTTAGCATGCAACAAAAGCTTTTCACCGTACCTCGGTACACGTGACAATAAACTAAACTAAACTAAACTAAACTAAACTAGTATATACAAAACTAGTTTCCTCCACAGTCATTGCTGCTTCAATAACTATGCTGCTGTCTCATTTACTGAAGAGGTACCAAGTTTATGGCGGAATCTGAAGAACAGATTCTGACACCTGAGAAACCTTGTCCTATTATCGGAGATGCCACAATCTGATGAAGGTTCTGGACCTGAAACTGTGACTTATTTCTGCAGATGCTCCCTGGCTTGCTCAATGTTTCCATTATTTTCTGTTTTTACATTAGAGTTTCAGCGTTTCCAGTTTTTTAAAATTTTCATTTAAATTATATCTGTCTGATTTAGTCACGTTAATTAATCAACGTTATTGTTACATGAGACACCTCAATAAAGGCCAGTTCAAACATGGTCCTGAGATCATACTGGTCACATAAAGAAAGAAAAGGAGGAAATTCCGAGAGAAAGTGTTTTGTTTATGTGTATGTGTGTTTATGTGGTGGGGTGAATGTACAGTGGGAATTCGATCACATGCAAATCATACACACGATGCAATATGTAGTTTTAGCTTTAGAGATAAAGCTAAATAGGGAAACAGAACCTTTGGCCCACCGAGTCCATACTGACGATTGATTACCTGTTCACACTAGTTCTATGTTATCCCACTTATGCATCCACTCCCTAATATGAAGGATAATTTCACAGAGGCCAATTTTACTTACAGATCTACTCATTTTTGGGAGGTGGGAGGAAACTGGAGCACCCGGAAGAAACCCTTGGGGTCACAGGGAGAACATGTAAACTCCACAGACAGCAGCGGAGATCAGGATCAATCCCGGATCTCTGGCACTGTGAGCCAGCAGCTCCACCAGCTGCACCACTGTGCCGTCCTATTTTTCATCATGTCTCATCATGTTATCGAGGGACTCCCCAAATTTTCTTAAAATTTACAATATCAAATTCTAGATAGATTATTTTTAGTTCATTGGCCCATGTTGGATGTTGCATGGAGCAAAAATGCATTCTGCTGTTTGAATGTTATGAAAGCATCAGCATTGGATGTGCACAATTTTGGAAGTGTACCAGACACTATCGTTGTAAGAGGGGTAGTGCACTTAACAACTCAGTTGATTTCATGGCAGAGCAACATTACAAGTAGAATCAATAGAATTAAGCGGACCTGCCTTGTCCTGAGTCCATTTGTCTAATCTGCCGTCATTATAGAATTTGCTACAGTACAGTACCAAACTAATCACTACTGAAGAAGGAAAATTAGGAGATCTCACTAGAAACTCGGGCAAACACTCCAAATGATCCAATGTGTACACATTTATTGACCATAATTTCCTTCATTGTCCTCAATACTAAGTGCTCTAATTTTGTTTCATAATTCCTTTAATCAAAGATCTTCCAAAGGTCCAAATATCCATATCCAACGTGCTAGTTACAATCCCCAAAAATTCTAATAGCTTTGTATAATGTAAGGAAGGGTTAAATCAAGCTTTTCAACTAAAATAGAGATGTCTGCTCACAATCCCTGTCACACAAACAGAATCGGTTAGAAAAACAATTAGGTGCTTAAGATAATAATTGGGCTCACTTGGAAAAACTAGTAAAGTACGAAGCCTCGGATCATGCAGCCTCAAGGACAAATAGGAGTAAGACAAGACAAACTTTTCTTCCCAGAGATATCTGTGATGAGCTAAATTCTGATATAATAAATAACCCTCCTCAGTGATGATCCCATTACTAAGGAAAATATCTAGTTTAAAAAAACACAGTTGACTGTTGTTTGTAGATTAAGTAAGAAGAGTGGGCTTATTGAGCATATAAGGGCATGCTACAAGTGAGCTCACGGGACATCAGCTCTGGCCGAGTCCTATAATGGGGCCAGGATTCACCAGTGTCCGAGACTAGCTATCGCAAGCCGGAGTCCCTGATGAGTACAAAGCCCGTGAGACTCCTTGTTACCATCCACTGTTTGTATCAGTGAAGACTCGACGAGCAGAAGAGCGTGAGATTTGTTGTTTTATTAATAATTTTTCCTGTATTTCACTATCATAAACATAGTTGTTTGTACCTTTGAGAAGTTGTTGCTCCCATCATTGATCCAAATCCTCGATAACCTACTTGGATCATTACATTTTTGGCGCAGTTAGCAGGATTTGGTGAGGGAAGATTGGAGAGCCAAAACCTAGACCTTTCAGGTCCCGGGAAGGACGGACAATTCTGAAGGGTATGGTAACTTGGCTAATTAGTGTGTATCGCTTGTCTAAAGCAATACTGAAAAGAAATTGGAGAAACTAGTCGGGCTTCTGCAGGCTGGGACCATCTGAGCAGCCTTTTCCATCTATAATAGCCCAATCTGTAACCACCGGGTGGCGCCGCGATGGCAGCCTCACCTACAGTCTGTCTGTCTTTTTGGCCTTTTTTTGTTATTTTTAGAAAGTATGTGTTAATCTTCTCTGGTTTGTTTTATGTGGGAGGGAAATTTTTTTTTCAATCTCTTACCTTGCCAGAGATGCGATTGTTTTCTGGATCGTATCTCCGGTCACTTTGCGGCCTAACATCGTGGAGCTGGAGGCCTTGCTCGGGACTGACTTTGAGCCCCACTGCGGGGTGTGGACTTACCATCGGAGCCGATTCCTTGCCTGGGATCGACGCTCCAGCCGCGGCCTGCGGATTTTAACATCAAGGAGCTCGCAGTCTCGGGTTGAGACCGACCCGGGGTAGATCGCCTCAGCGTGGGGTTGCTGAGACCCCCCCCCCCCGATGCAGGAGCTGGATCACCCCGACAAGGAAGGCCCGCCACCGGCTACGGGAGTCAAGATCGTCCTGTCAACGGAAGGTTAGAGCCCCCCAACCACTGGCGGACAAAGAAGGGAGAGATTGGACTTTTTTTGGCCTTCCATCACAGTGAGGAATGCAGAGGACTCACTGTGGTGGATGTTCATGTTAAAATGTATTTTATGTGTTCTGTTGCTTTTTTATTGGTATGACTGTATGGCAAATGAAATTCCTCGTATGTTGCAAAACATACTTGGCTAATAAAGTATGATTATGATTATGATTATTATTATGATTATGATTATGATCTGTCCAGATAAGAAAGATGACTGCAGCTGGCAAATGACAATCGACTGTCACCAGTTAAATAAACATGTGCCCCTCATGACAGTTGTGATGCCTGATGTTATTATCTTATTCAGGAACTTTCTGATCTGATCCTGGCCCGTGGAATGTCATAATGACCTGGCCGATGCCTTCTTCTCTACTCCTATTGCTCAACAATCCCAAGACTCAGTTCACCTTTACATGGGAAGGGAGGCAGTACACCTTTTGCCATTTACCACAGGGGTACTTGGATAGACCCACACTGGGTCATGGCACAGTGGCCAGAGACCTAGACAAATCTCTAACATGAATGTAGCTCACTATATTGACGCTTGCCACTATAGTAGATCTCTGTTATCCTGAAGGCAGGAGATGAATCCTGTCAAGGTACATGGTTCCAGCCAAACTGTCCAATTCCTAGGTGTTCAGTGGATTAAGGAGACTGCACAATACCAGGCAAAGCTAGGGAAAAAAAACTGCAGATGCTGGTTTAAATCGAAGGTAGACACAAAATGCTGGAGTAACTCAACGGGTCAGGAATACCATTCCTTCTCTCCCAAGATGCTGCCTGACCCGCTGAGTTACTCCAGCATTTTGTGTCTCCCAGGCAAAGCTATCCAGCAGCTACTGGAAGTAGAAGACAAGGAGGCTAATATCTATATGACACTTGCGCTGTTGCCAATGGCATGGATGTTTGGCTACCCAGTTGGAAGTAGAATAACTGGAATATTGCAGGAAGGCCTCTTTGAGACTAAACCATCTGGCAAGACTTTGGGGTAAAAGTCTTGAGAGAGGGGGGAGAACAAAGGTGGACCTGGCGTGGGATAGTTTGTAACTTTGTCGGTGCCCTTTATGTGGCGACTCTTTGCACACCTTGGGTATGCAAAACAAAGAACTTCACCATGATTTGCCACATGTGACAATAATGTATTAATTAATTAATTCATTCATTCATTCATTCAACGCATAGCCATCGCTGTTTATCATGTGAGCGCGCACATGAAGATGACTGACCTGACGCTACACAATAACACAGTCAATTAAAGACAGAGGCCCCTGAGTGTATGGGAAACAAACATGAGACTTCAGTACATTTGGGAATTCAATGTACTGCAGAATGAACTAAACAGGCAGGTCGTTCCCTCTCCTTGGACAAAGTTAGAGAGTGCTTGTTTTAGTACTAAGTCTGCCAACGAGTGAAGAACTGGCCATTATTTAAATGGCCTGTGGCACACATTAAGCATCGGAGTGGCCCTGCACAAGTTTGGCAGGTCGACCACATTGGATCACTTCCCCTCAATGAAGATACCATTGCCTTTTACCCATGGTCGACATCTACTCTGGCCTTTTGATGGCCATCCCTCTGTAAAAGCGGACCAGCAGAACATCTTCATAGCTATATCCTACCACAAAGACCCTCTTGAAATATAGTCCGACAATGGACCCTACTTTTCGGGGCAGAGATCTAGGAATCGGCATCTAGAAATGGCGTGCATTGGCTGCTACACATTCCCTACTACCCTCAAGTGCCAAGCCTGTTTGAAAGAGTGAACGGACTGCTTAAACAACAGAATAAGCTCATCACATTGATTCATTCTCTGAAACGATGCTTTTGCCTCAGGCACTGTACAACTTGAACAATCACCCTCTGCTGGGCAGACCACCCATGCAGAAGATAATCAACCCTAACAACATCAAACCTATTCCCATTTGTACTCCGTCTTCCACAATGTGCAAGGGTGAGAAGATATGGATTCACTACCTAAACAACACTCCTCAAATGGCAACAATTCTTGCAGATCGGCAAGGTAATACATTTGAGGTTTAGTACAGGGACCGCCAAAATTGGTTTAGACACAAAAAGCTGGAGTAACACAGCGGGTCAGGGAGCATTACTGGAGAAAAGGAATCGGTGAAATTTAGGGTCGAGATCCTTGTTCGTATCCTTCTTCAATATCAGCTTGTTTAGATTTGGGAAAATTTACGCAGTGCTAATAAGATATTTCCCTGAAAATAACAGCAGATGTTATTAATTTTTGCAGATAAATCCTGGTTGGTAGACAGTGGCATGAGTCAGTAATTGGCATGTTCGTGATTGATTAGTTCTGGCAAGAGCACTGAATGATTGCACCATTTTGTGCCCACTGACTTTCTTTCTATTTCCTCTTTTAATTGCTGATTGGGAACGAATCATCAAAAAAAGTCCAAACAAGTTTTTCACAAGTGAATTGACCACAAAAAAAAGAGGTTACATTACACAAAGACAGAATGATAGAGGAACTACACAAACCAAGTTGGTGGAATCAGATCTTGAATTGAGGAACGAATATTGAAGTTCACCAATAGATTTGCATCATATCACATATGATTGTTGTACTTGCTTGTATCATGCATATATTACAGTGTATTGTTCTTTATATTTTTAGATGACAACTTAAGAACAAATGTCTGTTATTTTATTGGCAAGAAAGGATTAGGAGGATTGAGGAGGCATACGTATTGTGTAGCCAGGTTTCTCAGTCACCCGTAGAATGTTGAGTGATGTATGCTGACAAATCTGAAATATATAATGCATAATGTATATAATGTGAGGATTAAAACAGGCTTCTCTGCTAAAATGGAGTTGTCTGCTACCAGCCCCTGCGTCAAGCAAGCAGGCTCGCTTAGAAATATAGTTAGATGCTTAGAAAACTAAATGAGCTCACTTGCAAGAAGTAATAAATCACAAGGCCTCAGATCATGCAGCCTCAAGGACATAAGTCAAGGACATAAGTCAACAAACTTTTCTTCCCTGGACATCTGAGGTGAGTTCAATCCCGACATAATAAATAATCCGTTTCCATCACTAAGGAGCATATATAATTTTAGATTTTACAATTTTGTAAAACAAAATTGACTGTAGATTAAGGAAGAAGCTCAGGCTTAATGAGGATACAAGTGCATGCTATTAGTGAGCCACAGGACTTCACCATGGACTGAGACTGGAACGGGGCCAGGACCCCGTCCAGACCAGTCAACAAAAGTTGACAAAAGTCCTTTGCTGAAACATGAAACTGAAATGGGTGCCTGATAGTCAACATGGATTTAATGAGCCAAAGGACCCGTGATGTATAGCTCTACTGTGATGAGCTGTGGTGTATAGCTCTACTTTGGTTAATGTTATCATTCTGTGGTGTATAGCTCTACTTTGGTTAATTTTAACCAGGTGTTACAAGCAGACAGAGTGATCCCAAATAGAATGCAAGACGTCTCTGGCAGCCAAAGTTTCCAGGATGCGTATTGGCATGAAATATTAGTTTTGCTGCTCTGTGTCCTCGGAGAATCAACAATGCTCCTTTGAAGCAGGCACAGAGAACTTTATTCTCTCTGCCCAATCCCTTATCCCCCTTCCTGATGTGAAAAGCGAAGAACCATTCACTCAACCTGAATCCCAAAATTAACCACCCTCGGATTGCGCCCTCTTCTGTTCACCTGTTCACCTGTGATTTCTACACAGAGAGGGACAACGGAATATGCTGCTTTTTCTTTGCATCTGAAACCTGGACCACCTGCAGCAATTTATTTATAATTCATGTATAATTTGCTTTATGAATAAATACACATTTATGTATTTTTGTTGTTACATAACACGTAAATTAGATACGTATTATGTAAATATAATATATATATGTACATATATATATATATATATATATATATATATATATATATATATATATATATATATATATATATATATATATATATATATATATGTGTGTGTGTGGAGAGAGGGAGAGAGAGAGAGAGAAAGAGAGAGAGAATATATATGAATAAATAAAATCTTGTTTGCAGACTCACAGGCATATAGACTCAAACACACAAAACATAAATTATACATAAATGACACCACAATTCTAGAAGACAGTGAAATGAAAAAAACTGCAAAACAAAAAAAGACATGAATGCAAAAAGATAGAATTAGAAACAAGTCCATGGTTGTGCAAGATGTCGTCCATGATAGGATTAGGGTTGTGCAGGTCAGTCCTAGAAACAATAGCTACAGCAAAGTAGTTGCTCCTGCACCTGGTCATGTTGGACTTCAGGTTTATGTACCTTCTGCCTGTCAGTAACAGTCAGAAAAGGGCATAGTCATGGATGGTGGGGGTCCTTGATTCACATTCACATTATAAGAGTAGAATTAGGCCATTCGGCCCATCGAGTCTACTGCGCCATTCAATCATGGCTGATCTCTGCTTCTGAATCCCATTTTCCTGCCTTCCCCCATAACCCTTGACACCCTTACTAATCAAGAATTTGCCTATCTCTGCCTTACAAATATCCACTGACAGTTTCTTCAGCCGCTATCAGGCAACTGAACCATCCCACTGCAACCACAGAGCAGTCCTGAACTAGGACAGTCCTTGATGATAGATGCAATTTTTTGATGATGATGCTTTCAATGAAGGGGAGGACTGTGCCCGTGATGGACCATTCTCTGCAGGCTCTTGCATTCCTGTGTGTTGGAATTGCCATAGCAGGCCATGATGCAACCAGTCAGGATACTTTCCACAGTGCATCTACAAAAGTGTTGAACAAATGGCAGATTATCTGGAATCTCACAATTAGTTGTCATGTACTTAGACTAGCCACGATAAAAACTTCAGGTTTGCAATTTAACATCAGGTGTACGAACTTGGTCTTGTGAAATAATTAATATGAAAAGTGTTGAATACTTCCAAAATGTCCTCTAATTTGGGCCATCGAATTGATACATTTTCTTTGGAAATTGCTGATAATTTAAAAAAACTTTTACAATTAAACTTTTCAGTCATCGATCCTTAATTTGTTGGTCATACATTCAGGCCATTTTACAAACCATATCCATGCTGGCTATTTAGCAACCATACATACCAATCCTATTTTATTGTTTCCCCCATTTCTATTAATTTCCCCTCCCTCTTACTAACACACTATAGGCAATTTATAGAGGCCAAAGACCTGCCAAACACAATCATAAAGAAAGCCCATGAACACCTTTTGTGTCTTCGAAGATTGAGCAGATTTGTTATGTTGCTGAATACTCTCTTGAATTTCTACAGGTATTCAGTAGAGAGCATATTGACAGGTTTTATCACGGCCTGGTTTGGCAACTCAAACACCCAGGAACGAAGGAAATTACAAAAAGTGGTTATCTCTGCCCCGGTCCATCATGGGTACTGACCTCCCCACCATCAAAGGGATCTAAAAGATCTTAAAAAGGCAGCCAGCATTATCAAGGACCCACACCACCCTGGCAACGTACTCATATAACTCCTGCCACAGGGAACAAGGTGTAGGAGCCTGATAACTGTAGCATCTGGGTTCAGGAACAGCTTCTTCCCAACATCCATCAAGCTATTGAACACTACAAACTCTAACTAAACTACAAACTACAAACTGCCTGGGTTGCTCAAGGAACTTCTGGCTATTTTTAATTTATTGTTTTTTTTGGTGTTTATTATGGTATCTATTGAGTACAGTGTTTACAAACCTGTTGTACTGCTACTGTTGTGAATAAGAATTTCATTGTTTAGTTTTGGGACATGCGACATTAAAACACTTTTAATTCTTCACTCTCTTGACTCTCACCCAGATGAAACCAACTGGTCACAGGGAGAATGTGCAAACTCTACACAGGTGACATTAAAAGTCAAGATTAAACCAAGAACTGGTGCCATGAAGCTGCACCACGGTGCCACATGTTTCTTTTAGTAGTTCTTGAAATAATCTTTGTAGTAAAAGTGACTGTGTATGATTGGAAAAATGTTCCAGGGAGAAAAAAAAGATATCGGAGAAATTAAAGCTGTGTTTTTGTCTGTCCGATGCAGGCAGATACTCACTTGTGTATTTAATTTACTCTGAAATTAATAGAATTGAGAGTTGGCCAGTAGTCCAGATACCAGCATTGATGCAGATGGTGAATTTACCTAGGAAAATGGAAACTCTTCCTTAATAACATCTTCCAGAAGAGGGCTAGGCTAATCAGCACATTTTTATAAGAACAGATTTGGATCAATTCCAGAAGCATTGCTGATAGCAAGCATTTACATTTAAGTTTACTCAAAGGACTGGATATCTAATACTGTTATCAGTTATCTAAAGAGATCAATTTTTAAATATCAATCAGACACTAATCCCAGTTTCCAATTTATAGCACTTACTGCTCGTTGTAATAATGAATAATTAGTTGAAGTAACCAATAATAGTTATTATATAATATCTTTGCAATAACATTTTAGTTTAGAGATACAATGCGGAAACAGGCCCTTCGTCTCACCGAATCCACACCGACCAGCTTTATGGGCCCCCGGGCAAAGCAGTGTACTGGGGCCCCTACCGTTACTCTCCCCCACCCCCCTTTCCCTACCAGCCCCTCCCCTGTCATGCCGGCGGAAAGCACTTACCGAAAAGCACTTAGCGATGGATTAGGGTGCTACATTGTTGCGAAAAGCACTTACAGATCGCTGTGAGAAGCACTTAGTGACCGAAAATGTTGCGAAAAAAGCACTTATTGAACCTACATTTTTAAAGTAGTATTTATTTATTGCAAGTCACTTAACATACACAGATCAGCATGGGGCCCCTATGCTCATGGCCCCCCGGGCAAGTGCCCATCAGCCCCATGCATTAAGATGGCCCTGAGCATAATAACATTGTAATTTATATTTAGTTTAGCTTAGAGATACAGTGCGATACAGCATAGAATCAGGCCCTTCGGCCCACCGAGTCCGCACCGACCAGCGATCCCCACACATTAACACTATCCTACACGCACTAGGGACAATTTGCACATACACCAAGCCAATTAACCTACATACCTGTACGTTTATAGAGTGTGGGAGGAAACCGAAGATCTCAGAGAAAACCCACGTGGTCATGTAGAGAACGTACAAACTCCGTACAGGCAGCACCCATAGTCGGGAACGAACCTGGGTCTCTGGCGCTGCAAATGCTGTAAGGCAGCAACTCTACTGCTGCGCCACCGCGGCCCCCCTCAAATATATTGTATATTGTAAGAGACCAATTCTAAATATCAATTAGGCACTAATCCCTGTTTCAAATTTATAATAAGCACTTGCTGCTGGTTGTAATAATTAATAAATAGTTGAAATAACCAATAATAGTTAGGGTGGCAGTGGTAGAGTTGCTGCCTTACAGCGCCAGAGACCCGGGTTCGATACTGACTACGGGTGCTGTCAGTACTGTTATATAATAACTATTACTTATAATGACCTGATCATTCAGGTTAACTGATTCATTTATCATTTCATCTGAATAACTAATTATTTGCATTTTCAATTTTTGTCAGAGGTGAACTTTGATTCTAAAGTTGAAAGCAATTGGTAATTAATTGCTCATTTTCTCACTTTTGACCTCAGTTCAATGCCTTATGTGGATCCTGACAGGTCACTGGCATTGTGGCATTGTAAATCCCAATGGAATCCATATTCTGGTCTGAGTATAACTGAAAAGCTAATTTTTCTCAGAAGATTGAGAGTCTTTGAAATTCTCTTCCCCAAAGGATGGCTGAAGTAGAATCTTTGAATATTTTTTAGGCAGAGTCTGATACTTGAAAAAGAAGGGAGTTAAAGGCGAGAACCAACAGGGAGGTGAGGTTACTATCCTCACTCTCCTCACTACTCTAGCTTCACATTTAGCAAATCTCTAATCTTTTTTTCTCACATCTTGTGTGTTCATCTCATGCCTTAGTCCAACCATCTGCCGATCAATCCCCCTCCTTACCTGTGTTCACCTATAACCTGCCATGCTTTGTCCTGCCCCTCCACTCTTCTAGGTTTCCTTCTCCCCACCCCTGCGATTAGTCTGAAGAAGGGTCTTGACCCAAAACGTCACCTATCCATGTTCTCCAGGGATGCTGCCTGACCCGTGGAGTTACTCCAGCACTTTGTGTCTTCTGAGGTTACTATCAGATCATTTGTGAGCTCATAAAGGGGTGAAGAGGGCTTGAGAGGCCAAATGGCCTACTCCCGCCCTCATTATTTGTAATGTGGAGGTGTTTACATAAATATACTGCAGATTGTTCTTTGGGTTATGACAAGAGAAGAAACTGCCCCATCTAGTGGCTTAATCGTGAGGGCTTTTTTGTACTCAGATGAAGAGGGAAATATGGTGAATCCAATTGAAAACCAGAATTCATGTGTAAGTTATTCATTACCTCAGCCTGGAATTCCATCATTACAAACTTTGGCTCATTCTGCGGAAAGATATTTATTTTATGAGTCAGAATTAAACTGTTCAACATAAGGCTGAAATACAAAACAGACACATCCAAGAATTTGTCCCAATTTGTCCTGCAACAGATCGATTAAAAGGATTTTATACTTTAAACATGCTTAAGACACTTTGACTGAAAGATAATCTGCAATTGGTTTTCACTATAAAACATCAGGCAACTGTTAAGAGCATAAAAGTAAGCAAATAAACTCTGCTACTGAAGCATGTTAATCAAATCAGGAATTAAGATCTAGTTCTGAAATGTTACTCTATCTTTTGTATAGAAATTAAAAATAAGTATTTCTATTTAAAAACATACCAACCCAGCAACATCTCTTTTAATGACTTGATTGTTGCATGTTGTTCATATTAATATACATCCAGAAATGATTGACTAATTATGGTTCTCCAATTTTCCAGACCAAAATTGACTGAAGATGTGAAATGGGAGTTGTATATTGAATAACTAGGCAGTGATTCTGAATTACAGGATTTAGATTTAAGAGTGACAAATATAGTCAATATCAAGTTAATCAGAAGTTTAGAAATTCTTACATTTTTATAGAATCTTACATTTATATGTTGAAGCCCTTTATATTGAATTGACACCACTATTGCTGTGAAGTTATAAAACAATTAAAACAAAGTAGCCACGCTTTGAATTTTGAGTTGAAGAATATTGTGCAGGAAATGTATTTGTTGTCTTTCAGATTGCGTGACTGGATCTTTTGAATAAACATATGAGCTGCTGGCTAATGCTTTGCGTGAAAGGGAATGCCTTCAACAATGCTGCAGAATTCAGTACTCGAGTGGAGTGTCAGCCCACATTATAGACTGATATATTGGAATCGCAATGTATTCACAATCTCTGCTTTTAAGTCCAAAATATCAAGCTGACATTCCTAATGGAAAATAGAACCAAAAAATATATATTGGTAATCCTGAGCTGCATATAATACCCATTGAAAATGAGGTAATCAGCCCCATTTTGAACCATTCTTTAGTTCTTAAAAGTGTAGCATTAAAAACTTCTACATTCCCATTAACTTGAATTAGAGGAAGGCTTGAACAAGTTTAATTTTATTTGTTCTTATTGCATAAACCAGATATTTAGATACATGCCCAAAGATCAAGAGCAACAGGTGGTCAGTGCATTATAAAACTGAAACCAAAATGAAAGAAAAAAGTTCAAAAAAAGTGCTGAAAACAATACCCCATTTAATTCAAGGAAATATGGTAAATTATTTTTTAAAATCTTCTCAGATTTCTCCCATAATAATTTTAATGATTTCTAAATTTCCTTACTGCTGACTTTTCAGCTGTTAATGTAATATGAATTCTGAATGTCTACTTCGTACATCTATGAGCGTGTTGTATATTTTGATTACAGTTAGATAAAGAAATTGAGTTTTTATGCAATTATTTTATTTGAAACAATGAAAGGAATAAAAAGCAAAAGGTGTTGCATATTATTAAACACATTGACATTTACAGGATAATTTAGATGACTGGTTCTTTTGGATATTAAATGTTGAAATAAATATAATACTGTATCTCATCCCAGGCGACCCCATTTTGTTTCATTTATTTTGCCTTTGTAGTAAGACCTGGAGTTCTCGGAAGTTCAAGTAAAGACTACTGCAGGTGAATTGTTAGCTTCATGGCAGGTAAGTAGCAATCTTAGTCCTGCAATGAAGATATGAATGGCAGCAAAGTATTACACACTTTAATGTTCTGCATTATTTATAAACACTTTGTAGGACATTACTGAAATGTCAGTAATGCTTGATGCTCTACTATGCTCCAATATTCCAAAAGATTTCAGGCAATTGCAGGTGATTTGGAAAAACAGGGAAGTTGAAGGGTATCTGGAAATATTTATTTACACAACCAAATTGGAAAGTTCAGAGGGTGGAGTTTCTGAAGACTGATTGATAATTGACTGATGTTCGGTGTTTAGTTATCTTATTAATTTCTTAAGTATTTTCTCCCACTGATCATTGGTAATCAAAATGCTGGAACCAGTAACATTGGAGAAACTGATGTAAATTTCTCAAGGAGCTATCGAGCACAGAAACAGGCATTTATCTCCACAACATTCATATTGTCGATCAAAAACCTGTCTATATCAATCCCATGTTTCCTCTAGATCTATCAGATCTCTCCACCCCATTCCTGATTCTACACTAGACTAGTCAACTAAAAGATCTTTGGCAGGTGGGAGGAAACCAAAGTACTTGGGAGAAACCCACACAGTCACAGGGAGAATGGGAAAATTTCATACAGACAGCACCCAAGGTCAGCATCAAACCCTAACAGGAGCTGTGAGGTAGCAGCATCAATCGTTGCACCATTGTGCTACCCTTGTAGATGCAACAATTTTGTATGATCATCCTGCCAAAAGATACAGGACTGAGGATCAGCGTTATCAAATCCATCTCAGCTTATGAAGCAATGGTTCCTTTTGATTCCCACAATTTTTATTTCCTATATTGTTTTGCAGTTATCCACATCTCGGACACAGGCCCTCGTGAAGTATATTGAAATAGCAGAACTTGCAATGAACTCCCAAACAAAGTTTATAATTACAGACCAAAATTATGCCTTTTCAATAAGAGTATTGGTGTAGGCACCAGGAAAGAATTTTGCAATCATAATTGAACCAGATAAATATCAAGTGAAGACAAGATAGAAAGGTGAGCTATCTAAGTAACTTAACAATCATTGGGATACTTGATGAATGCACTCTTTGCTATTAATCAATTGTGGACTATTTCTGTTCCAGCTTTTAATACCTGTAAAGTTGGTTCCTAATGGCTAATTGTGCTGAAATTGTATGCTCTTCATGCATAATTGTGAATAAAAGAGTTAGCACCATGTCGTTCAAGGTTGGTTTGCAGTAGATCGCAAGGTATGGTTCTTGGTTCTTGGTTCTTGGTCCTACAAAATATTCCAAATGGAATTTAAACTGGAGGTGGCGGAGTATGGACTTAAGCAAGAAGGGCTTCTTGGAGAAGAAGAGGTGCCTTAAATTTAGTCATGGCCAAAGATACAGCCACTTGTCTCTAATTGGGTTGGCTCTCTTTCCAGCAAAGTTTCAGGTGTGATGAACGGTGCTGGCAAGTTGTAACTTTTCCGCAGTGACACACAATCGCAGGATCAGATGGTAAATACAATTATCCGTGCTAAATTCATCAATGGTATACAGTGACCACTATGAGGGGACACTCCTTCAGTCCAGCTAAAATTGAACAGAATTTGCACTGTCTTTTCTCTGCATGCCTCTAATGTATATTGGCCTATCAGAAATTCCTAAGCCAAGAGAAACAGAAGTTCCAACATATGCTGTCCCAACCCTTGATTCTTGATTAGTAAAGGTGTCAAGGGTTATGGGGAGAAGGCTGGAGAATGGGGTTGAGAGGGAAAGATAGATTAGCCATGATTGCACGATGGGTTGAATGACCTGATTCTGTTCCAAAGACTTATGAACTCAAGAACTTTGCAGTGTTTCCCTCTTGTCCACAGCTCTCCTTTCTATCATGTCTTCACTTAATATTTATCTGGTTCAGTTGAGAGTGCAAGAATCTTTCCTGGTGCCTGCACCAATAATCCTACTGAACCAGCCACTATAAAATTCAGAAGAACAGGTCCAATGGCAGTATCAAATATGCTTTAAATGTACCAGACCAACTTTAAGGACATGCAGAACCATTGTGGGAAATGAGCAAAAGGTAGACTGGTATTCGAAGGTTATTGTGGAAAATAAAAGCTTATTATGTAGGAGGTAACATGTTTGCATGGATGGAAGACCAGCTGGCTAACAGAAATAGGAAGTAGCAAGATCAGATCCAGTGAGTGGTGTGCCATGGGATCAGTGCTGGATCCTCAACTTCTCAAGATTCATATAAATGTCTTGGATGAATGATGATTTCTAAATTTACTGGTGACACAAAAATAGGTAGGAAAGTAAGTTGTGAAGAGCACCTAAGGGGCATGGATAGGTTAAAGAACAGGGCAAGAATCTGGCAAATGGAGTATAATGTGAGGAAATGTGAAATTGCGTATTTTGAAAGGCAATATATAAAAGGAGTATATTATCTAAATAGTGAGACATTGTAGAGCATTGAGACACAGTGGGATCTCGTGTCTCAGTGCATAATTCACAAAAGGCTCAGATGCAAGTGCAGCAAGCTGACAGAATGTCGTTGTTCATAGTTAGTGAATTGAATACCAAATTAAGGAGTTTATGCTTCAGTTATAGAGGTCAGTCAACATCTAGAATACTGTAATCAGTATTTGCCTCCTTATTTAAGGTGGAGTGTAAATGAACTGAAAGCAATTCAGAGCAGGCTGACTAGATTAATTTCCAGAATAAATGAGTTGTCTTACTCATTTATTCTTGGACAGGCCAAGGTTGGAATTTAGAAGAGTGAAAGTTACCTTGATTGCAGGGTCTTAACAGGATGGATGTGAAGATGGTGTTTCCTCTTTTGGGAAATCTAGGGCTAGTGGCCACTGATTAAATATAAGGAATTGCTTTATTTCTATGAGATGATGTAATTAATATTTTCTCTCGAAATGTCATGAGTTTTTGAAACTATCTTGCAATGGAAGTACTATAGAATCTTTGATTTTTTTAAAGTCATTGTTAAACAGATTCTAGAGATGGAGGGGGTTGAGAGGTTATATGGCAGTTAAGTTCAGGGTGCGATCAGTTCCATGATCTTGTGGAATACCAGAGTTGGTTTGAGGGGCCGAGTGGCCTACACAGCTCCTAATCTGAATGTTTGAATCTTCTCATATAAACCTTATTCATCATTTTCAATCCTGACACTCTGTATAATTAACAAATGAAATGTTAAGGTGTCTACAAGACTATCACCAAGAGTAGCATTTTAAATTTGTTGCGTCATATTGTAAACAAGATCCTTAGAAACTCCAGATAGAATCATAAGGTCATAGAGACATACAGCATGGAAACGGGCCCCTCGGCCCAACTCATTAATGCTGACCAAGATGCCTCATCTAATGTAGTCCCATTTGCCCGTGTTCGCCATTGTTCCTCTAGATCTTTCCTATCTATGTAATTGTCCGGGTGTCTTTTAAATGCTATTATTGTACCTGCCTCAACTACCTCCTTTGGCAGCTCATTCCGTACACCTTCTGAGTGAATAGCTCATGTTCCTATTAAATCTTTCCCCTCTCCCTTTAGACTTTAGACTTTAGAGATACAGTGTGGAAACAGGCTCTTCGGCCCACTGAATCCATGCTGACAAGCAGTCCTCCTGTGCACTAGCACTATCCTACACACTAGGGATAATTTACAATTTACAGAAGCCAATTAACTTGCAAACCTGTATGTCTTTGGAGTGTGGAAGGAGACCAGAGCACCCAGAGAAAACCCATGTGGTCTTTGGGAGAACATATAAACTCTGTACAGACCACACTCATCAAACCCGGGTCCCTGACACTGTAAGGCAGCAACTCTACCACTGCGCCACACTGATGCCCCTCTCACTTTAAACCTATACCTCTGGTTCTTGTTTCATTCTGGTTTATGTTTCATATCCTATCTCCAACTTGCATTGGGTAGCTGATTTTACAATGTGGCCACCAAAATAAGTTAACCATTTACAATGAATGACACATCTGCATTTTCATCGGAAAACAAACAGCACAATCAGCTAAAATGTGCCTTGACATATTAAACCAAGTTATTATGGGAATATTTTAAGCATAATGTTATTCATCAGTGCAGCACAAAATCTATATGCCACTTAAAGATACAAGACAAGCAATAAATGGAATAATGTGAAATTAAACCAAATCCAAACCAATAATACAAATGTACACAATGAGGGTGACTTACACTGGTGCTTCTCCAAATCTTCCAGTAGCAGAAACAAGATCATTCATTTCAGCAATTTGTAGCTATGTGCTGGATTTCAAAATATTTGTCTACAAAGCACAACATAGTCTGACCTGATGAAGCTTCCTCAAATTACAGTTTGTAGTCTATCCATTGGCTTAAAAAATGATCATTAGAAGCGGTTTCCAGCCAGTTACAGATTAAAGATAGTTATATAACAGGTGCCAGTTGAAATCCTTCAAGAATGATGTGGAGTTACCAAATCTAATTTGTACTACTGGTTTTGTATTACCTCCTGGTCAAAGGGAGAAAAACACACTGTGCATGCAAGCAAGAAAGCGTTTACATAGCACTACTAAATGCTGGTTATGATTTAGCATTAGTAAGGGTCAATGGGACAGCAAAGTTTCTGATTGAGTTTCTGAGACATTTAAAACTGAGAGCTTGTAGCCTTCTCTCATTACTGCTAGGGATGCTCCTTAATTTCTGCCTGCATTTCCCTCCCACGCTCCTGATAGTTGGCCATCTCCTGCAACGAGGGGTGAAGAGAGAGTTAGATTTAGCTCTTAGGGTTAAATGAATCAAGGGATATGGAAAAAAGCAGGAACGGGGTACTGATTTTAGATGATCAGCCATGATCATATTGAATGGCGGTGCTGGCTCAAAGGGCCGAATGGCCTACTCATGCACTTACTTTTCTATGTTTCTATGTTTCTGCAACACAGAGGTTCTCTGTGCCACTGCATACCCCGTTCTTGCCTATCTAGTTAACAGCAGGTCAGAGAGTCATACTGCATGCAAACAGGCCTTTCGGTTCAACTTGCCCACACCGACCAACATGTCCCATCTACACTAGTCCCATTTACCTGCGTTTGGCCAATATCCCTCTAAACCTATCCATGTACCTGAGTTTCATGAATAGAATAGTCACTCTGGAAGTCAAACTCTCTTTCCCAATCCTGACTGTACCTAATTGGCTTGAAGAAAGATTTTTCCTTGCCCAGTGATCATTAATGTTTCCAATAACTGGAACACATTGGAGTGCTGAGAATACAGGATATTTTGATTTAGCTCTACGTACAAATTGAAATTATTTTAAAGAAGTTTTCTTTCCTGTTTTGGTGCACTGAATTATGACTAATGACATGATATCAGCAGATGACCTAAAGTCAATGGCACTGCCCAGCTCTTGCGACTATTAAATCACCAAAAAAGGCTGCAAGTGGTGAGGTATTTCTAAAAGGCACAATTCTTCCAGTGTATCATTCTTCTCTTGTCAGTGCATTAAAGGCGTAGCAACAATGTAGGAGATTTTCTGAGTCATTAACATTGTGTGCAAGTAATCTCCTTCCCCTTTTGTACCTTTAGTCATTCAACCAACCTTCGCTTTTGTCCGTCTTCCTCTGATCGACCTGTTGGTCTTGTTTGTGTATGTTGGAGAGGGAGAGAGATTCCACTATGCAGCAGCTGGGAATTCCCTGCGTTTACACTGCTAATCCACCCTTAGTAACTTAGACTGAGATGTGAGGTGTAACATTTGCCAGGGTCACCTGTTCCTGGTGATAGAGAGGAGTTAAGGATCCCAATGAGTCTACAGGGTTTAAAGACAGATTTCAGCAACTTTGAAAGGACTTTAACTAAAGGTAAATAATTGTTCTCATTTCTAGTTGCTTTTGCAGAGTCCAAACATAGGAGAATTATTAGACACTGCCCCTCCCATCCCACCTGCTCACCTGTAACTGTCCAAAGGGAATCTCTGAAGCAGGTATGGCTTTCCCAGGGATATATCACTTTAAGTATGCATATGGGGGAGGAATAACAGCAGCACAGTATGGTGTGAAGAATCATTTAATATTTTATTGTGGGGTGGAGAAGAGAGGGGACTGGAATCTATACTGAGCTCCATTTTGTCCTTGAATGCCTGCGGCGCTTGTGTGTCAGCCTGTAGAGATGGGAATACCAGAGGTGCCTTAGGTTAGGATCTGCTGCAGGTTATAATGAAGTTACTATTCATTACAATAGCTGCTTGCAAGAGAGGGAAAGCCTCCTGAGTGTTCCCCCACTGGTGAGCCGTGGTCCCAAGAATCATGCCTGCCATTGCTGCACACTTGGAGACTGACCTGGGATATTTTTCAAAAATCCTTCTTTTCAGGCTCTGGAACCTGTCACCCAAAAAATATATGCAGCGCTCACTGGCTAGCAGATACGTTTCACTAATTTCTCACGTTTTCAGTAATTCACACCAATGCCATCTAAATCACCCTCTCCCCTGAAAGTCATGAACGTGTTGCCTACCAATGAGTAAGTAAGTGGTGTGGGTATTTGATTGCTGTGGATTGGGGAAGAGGATCATGGTTCCAGGATGCAGAGAACGTACTGCACAGGAGGCCATTTTGCCCATACAGTACATCTGGTAGAGGTGCTGTTTCACTAGAGCCAGAGACCCAGGTTCATCTTGACCTCGGGTGCAGTCTGTGTGGAACATTCTCTGGATGCTCTGGTGTCCTCCCACATCCCAAAGACGTGTAGGCCTGCAGGTTAATTGGCCTCTACAAAATTGCCCCAAGTGCACAGGGAGAGGTGTCAAGAGTGTGTAATTCTCATATGTTCCGACAATTGAAACATTGACATTCGTATTTGCAGCGTGTCCATTCACTACACCGATGCTGCTGCCTGAACCATCGGCTTCCTCCAGCACGTTGTGTGTTACACAATTCAAAAGAGTGCTGCGCCATCTGAAGAACTCCTCCTCAAATGAAATGTTAAACTGATGCCCTGTCTGGCTGATGAAATTTTGCGAAAAGCGCTATGCTTATATTAAGACCATGAGAAAGGTTTTATCCATGTCCTCCACAGATGCTACTGCCAGACCCACTGAGTTGCTCCAGTACTTTGTGCTTTGTTCTTCTAAACCAGCATCTGAAGTTCCTTGTTTCTCTGGAGTTCTTCCTGGTATCTTGGCCAATATTGACCTCTTTATCAATAATAATAACATAAATTATGTGGTGATTGCCCCACATTGCTTTTGTGGATCTTGCTGTGCTCAAACAGACTATAACGGTCATGGTGGTGCAGCGGTAGAGTTGCTGCCTTACAGCAAATGCAGCGCTGGAGACCCGGGTTCGATCCCGACTACAGGTGCAGTCTGTACGGAGATTGTACGTTCTCCCTGTGACCGCGTGGGTTTTCTCCGCGATCTTTATTTTCCTCCCACACTCCAAAGACGTACAGGTATGTAGGTAAATTGGCTTGGTAAATGTAAAAATTGGGGGTGTAGGATAGTGTTAATGTGTGGGGATCGCTGGTCGGCGCGGACCTGGTGGGTCGAAGGGCCAGTATCTCTAAACTAAACTAAACTAAACTAATATTGTCCAACTATGTTCGATTTCAATGAGTAAATCATCATTCCAGAAACAAAATGGTGCATCTTGGTTGTGAAAAGAGTTTCATTAATTGACTCTCTTCAAATGCTGGCACCTTACAGACTGGATCAGACGCCATGTGGTCTGTGTCTAATTTAGCATAAGTAAACTCCTGAAGTGAATGCCATGTTACATGGCTTCAGTGCACTGGAGACAGGTCTGGATCTGACAAAGAACTGATGCTGGCCCACTGCCAGAGCCATTTCAAATTTACCATAAAATGGCAAAAAAGCTGTAAGTTTAGATGATCACTCAACTAACTGTAATGTAACCCCTTGTAAATTCATCAAATTGCTGGTACTTTGCCTTTTAGTAAATGACGTGAGATTGACTTCAGGAGTTATGGCTTTTTTGATTCATAGCTTGTAATATTCCGAGTGCACGTTTGATCCAATAAGTGGGACGTGGATCAGGCATTTACGGAGCACAGGATAAACCTCAAAACTTTCGGTAAATTTTAATCATTCTCCAGTGTTTGTGAAAATGTGTTCCTGTTATTGAACCTCCACACTGTTCCAATTTCAAGTATCTCCTGCATTTCCTCCCCTCCCTTCTCACCCCTCCCCACCCTAGTTGTCCTATCAATTTCATTGGTCGCATCCCTCTTGTTATCACACCTTCCCCAGTCAACAATGGGCCATTATGGGATCTACCCTTCTTGAGGTAATCTGTTGCCGGCTTTGATTTGTTGTGGCCTTTTATTTCCAGTTTATTCCCCCCCTCCCTCCCCCTCTACTTTCAGTCTGAAGAAGGGTTCTGACCCAAAACATCATCTATTCTTTTTCTCCAGAGATGCTGCCTGAGCCACTGAGTTACTCCAGCATTTTATGTCTCTCTTCGGTATAAACCAGCATCTGCAGTATTTTCCAATGCAATACTGGTGAACCATGTGTCCTCCCCTTTTCACTGCATGATTTGCATGGTG
Source organism: Rhinoraja longicauda (assembly GCF_053455715.1). NCBI lineage: Eukaryota > Metazoa > Chordata > Chondrichthyes > Rajiformes > Arhynchobatidae > Rhinoraja > Rhinoraja longicauda. The sequence continues at coordinate 47,284,967 of NC_135955.1, read as the reverse complement.
TGATTTCCAAAAACTGTGAACTGATTTCAGCAAACCTACAATTAATCACCAAACTCTAATTAGCACCGATTCATCAATGTCACTGATAATACTTCCTCAAATTTGGTCTCATTTACAAGACATCAGATCCAGGCTGACATTTTCTTTTCAGATCCATTTAAGATCCTCGTCATTTTGCAAGCTGTTGCTTGCAGTGTAATAACTGTAAACTTTGAAGAAATTAGTTCCTTCTCCTCTGGTCCAATTGCATGCTGGTGAAATCCAGGAGTCTGAACAGTGGCAACTTTACTTTAGTATGTACAACACAATATGCTCGAGTAACTCAGCAGGCCAGGCAGCATTTGTGGAGGGAATGGATAGGCACTAATATTGAGTATTTAAAAAATATTGAACTTTTTAAATTTATTATGTTATCTATCAGTACTGTGTTTACAGACCCCTTATGTGCTGCAAATAAGAATTTCATTGTTCCATTTCGAGTAAATATGACCATTAAACACCTTTGAACCATGACATTTGGAAAGCAGTGACAGGATCGGTCAAAGTCAGCATGGATTTATGAAGGGGAAATTATGCTTGACTAATCTTCTTGAATTTTTTGAGGATGTAACAAGTAGATTGGCTAAGGGAAAGCTAATGGATGTGGTGTATCTGGACTTTCAAAAACCCTTTGACAAGGTCCCACGCAAGAGATTAGTGTGTAAAATTAGAGCACATACTATTGGGGATAGGGTATTGACATGGATAGAGAACTGGTTGGCAGATAGGAAGCAAAGAGTAGGGTCCAAAGGGAAGGGTTCTTTTCAGAATGGCAGGCAGTCACTATTGGGGTGCATTTACAACATATATTAACGATTTAAACGAGGGAATTAAATGTGACATCTCCAAGTTTGCAGATGACACAAAGCTGGGTGGCAATGTGAGCTGCGATGAGGATGCTATGAGCCTGCAGGTTGACTTGGATAGGTTGGATGAGTGGGCAGATGCATGGCAGATACAGTATAATGTGTATAAATGTGAGGTTATCCACTTTGGTGGAAGGAAGGCAGATTATTATCTGAATGGTGTCAGATTAGGAAAAGGGGAGGTGAAACAAGACCTGGGTGTGCTTGTACATCAGTCAATGAAAGTAAGCATGCAGGTACAGAAGGCAAGGAAGAAAGATAATGGCATGTTGGCCTTCATTGCAAGAGGATTTGAGTTTAGGAGCAAAGAGGTCCTACTGCAGTTGTACAGGGCCTGGTGAGACTGCACCTGGAATATCGTGTGCAATTTTGGTCTCCTAATTTGAGGAAGGACATTATTGCTATTGAGGGAGTAGGCTCACCAGGTTAATTCCCAGGATGGCGGGACTGACATAAGAATGGGTCGACTGGGCTTGTATTCACTGGAATTTAGAAGAATGAGAGGGGATCTTATAAAAACATAAAATTCTTAAAGGATTGAACAGGCTAGATGTAGGAAACATTTTCCCGATGTTAGGGGTGTCTGGAACCAGGGGTCACAGTTTAAGAATAAGGGGTAGACCACTTGGCTGAGATGAGGAAAAACTTCTTCACCCAGAGAGTTGTGAATCTGTGGAATTCTCTGCCACAGAAGGCAGTGGAGGCGAATTCACTGGATGTTTTCAAGAGATAGTTAGATTTTGCTCTTTGGACTAAAGGAATTAAGGGATATGGGGGAAAAGCAAGAACGGGGTACTGATTTTAGATGATCAGCCATGATCATATTGAATGGCAGTGTTGGCTGGAAAGGCCACATGGCCTACTCCTGCACCTATTTTTCTATGTTTCTATTTCAGGTCGGGTCTGAAGAAGGGACCCAACCCGAAACGTCACATATCCATTCCCTCCACAGATGCTGCCTGACCCGCTGAGTTCCTCTTCACTTTGTGGTTTACTCAAGATTCAAGAATCTGCTGTTCACCGTGTCTCGTTTTATTTAATAAGTTTTTCTTTTTAAAGTAAGATTGGCAGCAGAACCATGGGGAGAGGGGAGAGGGGAGAAATTGATTTTATACAGGGAACAGTACTGATCTGGAAAGCACAGATCTGGAAAGGATGGTGGAACAAGATTCAATAATAATGTTAAGAAGAAAATTGGGCCAATAATTCAAGAGGAAAGATTTGAGAGAAGGGATGTGGAATTTAGTACATTGCGGAGAAACTTCCACGAGTATCGTGTAATCGAGAACCAGAGGGCGTAGATTTAAGGTGAAGGGGAATCTGAGGGGTAGCTTTTTCACGCGAAGGGTGGTGGGTGCATGGAACGAGCTGCCGGAGGAGATAGTTGGGGTTGGGACTATCACAACATTTAAGAAGCAATTAGACAGGTACGTGGACAGGACAGGTTTAGAGGGATCTGTGCCAAACGCGGGCAAGTGGGACGAGTGTAGATGGGACATGTTGGTCAGTGTGGGAAAGTTGGGCCGAAGGGCCTGTTTCCACACCGTATGACTCTTTGATTCCAGTACGACGCCGAATGGATTCGATGCGCTCTGCAGTGCGGGCAACATTAGTGGCGACAAGTTAACATCAGCAGGCAGCGGTCTTTTTATATCAGCTGCTGGTAATTCGAGTTGCCTCCATGTATTAAAATCTCCAGGTCTGCACATAGGCTCTCTCGTCACATCAAGTTGTAGAACATAAAACCGTGTGCGCCGGAGCACGGCACTCCTCGCGTTGTGGATATCAGCCACGGTTGAGGAGGATGGCAGGTTTCAGCCCGGGTGGAATTGATTGCATGTGACTTCAGACTTTAGGCCAGCAACAAACATTGACTTGTTCACTGCACACGCATTCGCTGACTCACTCAGTCTGAAGGGTCGCCTATCATATATTCCAGAGATGCTGCCTGACCCGCTGGGTTACTGCGGCACTTTGTGTCCCACACACTATTCCCGCGTCTGCGGTTCCTTGTGTCAACTGCGACTGCAGCTCCACGTTTAAGAGAATGCAAATCAATCTTCGTTAATGATATTCCTTGATTTCCCTCAGCTGCTAACTCATAAAAAGGTGGAGTTCTTTACAGTCCCGATAATCGTCCATAACTGATTTGCTTTTCCCCAATAAAATTCAATTCCCCTCCCGTATCCCATCATTTATCCCGCTCAGAGCAAGTCTTCATTTTTATTAATCGTCCTATTCAATTTCAACAAGTCTATTGATCAGTTACTTAGAATAAACATGGTTTAACAACATGCGGTGCTGGAATGGTGGCCTTGGCATCACGGAGCGCTCCGCAACGCACGTGTTCTCCATCCATCATCCGACTAATGTTAGTCAAGATAACAGCGAGCCAGAGATAACTGCAGATCTTAAACCAGCTCGGGTTACCTCCCATCACACACAGAGGCGAGCCGCTACCGGCCATTAAAAGGCGAATGACCCTGTAGTTAATGGTCATTTGAAAAATTGCAGTTTTCGTGAAGCTTGGATCCCGATTTTAAACACTGCCCTTGTTATTATTCACAGCTCTCCCCCGGTATCTCTCAAGAGTCAAGACAAGAGAGTCAAACGTATTTCATCTCGACCTGAAACGTCACCCATTCGTTCTCTCCAGAGATGCTGCCTGTCCGGCTGAGTTACTCCAGCATTTTGTGTCTACCTTCGATTTAAAACAGCATCTGCAGTTCTTTCCAATACACTATGTAATTCGGAGCTTATTTAGAGTTTGCAGTGTTTAATTGCCATGGTTGCTGGGAAGAAGCTGCTCCTGAACCTGGACGTTGCCGTTTTTCGAGTGATGACAGGAGTGAAATGAAAGCATGGCTAGGGTGGTGGGAGTCTCGATTAATGGACGTCATTTTGCCACATTTATTTCTTTAATCTGAACCCTTTTGATTCAGGATCGGGACCTAGGTTCAGAATTATTCTGCAGACTGTTAGAGTCATTTTTATTAAGACCCCATTTTGAGATGTTATTGTCAGATTTCCCTTTAGTTACCAAAACCAGGCATGAAAATACTTGGGATCCGTTTGAGCTCCCATAAAAAAAAATAATGTTTAAAATTAGTCACATATATTTTGTTTACATTTTGGACATAACGTGAAGAAAGTAATTAAACACGAGAACCACTGAGCCGTTTGCCTGACGCTCACGTTTACCCAGGCTTTAGTGGACCTTAGCTGTGCTTCTAAACTTTGTGCCCATTGCGATCATCATAAGATGCTGCCCGTATCTTTTAGGATCAAAAGACGCTTTAAGTATGAATGAGTTGGCGGTGCATTGCAAAGTGTTGACTACCCTAACTAATATTTAAAGTAAAATACCGACACAGCCGTATCGTGTGGCAGAGTTACTTCAAACGTATGTCTAAAATACTAACAGGTTAATGCCAAACTCAGATTTTTCATGACCGTGGACATACCACACCGTTGTGCTGAGCGCGCCTATTATTCTTCATTCGTTTCAGGTCACGGCAAGACTGTTCTAACGTCGGAATCCAATCTCCCGATTTGATATTTGCCTTGTTTTTGTGATAAAAGCATACATCAAATCGGGGTCAAATGGTTCTTGTGGAGGAAGGAACTGCAGATGTTGGTTTTTACTTAAGATAGGCGCAGAATACTGGAGTAACTCAGCGGGTCAGGCGGCATCTCTGGCGAAAAGGAATAGGCGACGTTTTGGATCGGAACCCTCTCTGAAGAGTCTTTTCCAGTGACGTCGCCTGACCTGCTGAGTTACTCCAGCATTGCGTGTCTATCTTCGTCGATTGGGTCATCGATTTATCGGCAGAAATTATAAAGAATTAATTTTCATTCGAATGAAATCCCCGATCCAAACTACCTGTTGCTCTTGCGCGGGGTTTGCGCCCTTAAAGTTACCAGAGGCTTCGGTGCCTCTGGTTTTCCTATCATTTGCAGTAATCTTACGCAAAATGTTTCCAAATGTGGCCACTCAAAAACAAAACAAAGCCACTCAAAATAAAACGACAATCCACATAGTTCACGCACAGTTTAATCTCGGTTCTCTGTAAATCACAAACAAGCCAGTTTCGAGCGATATGGGCCAAACGAGGGCAGGTGGGACTAGTGGGCATCTTGGCCTGTTTCCATGTTGTATGACTATGACTTTGAGAAACACGACCATAAATATACGAGGGTATATTACAAGACACGGTACTGCATATTAGAATTTTAATGTGAATAACTAAAACAAATATTTAATGAATAGGAAGGATAGGCAGATGCGGGTTTAAACCGAAGATAGACACAAAATGCTGGAGTAACTCAACGGGACAGGCAGCATCTCTGGAGAGAAGGAATGGGTGATGTTTCGGGTCCAGACGTCTGAAGAAGGGTCTGGACCCGAAACGTCACCCATTCCTTCTCTCCAGATATGCTGCCTGTCCCGCTGAGTTACTCCAGCATTTTGTGTCTACCAAATATTAATGACACTGACAATTGTACATTGTGACTTATTTTCCCCAAATTTAATGCATATATGCAAAGCGCTAACATTGGTAGGAAATAACACCAACCTAAGTTCTTAAAGTGTCAATCACACATTGGCCTCGCCATTACTTTGAGTGGAGCGGCCTCTAACGGCGCAATCCTGCCACTGAAGGCCCACTCTTGTGGTTCGCTAAAAATCGTGGACATGAAATCTTCCGAAATCTTCCGATAGGGAAATGTTTGCGGGGCGGTTCGACTGATTGGATCTGGTCCGAAACAGTTAAGGTGGAAACTGATGACTTCACCCTGTATACTTGATACAGACAAGAATACTTAAATGAAAACATTACCATCTGTAAAGAAAGATATAGCATTTACATTTGTATGCAAAAGGCCTGTGCTCATTTAATAGGTTTTATATCCTATTTTCTCTGGATATTGTTAATGATCTTTCAATTTTACTTTATGTAACTAACTGAAAAAATTACTCAAGTTGATCAGAAATCAAGAAACGATAGAATAGAATAATCTCTGCCTTTACAGAAAATAAAGTAACTTGCAATTTTCCTTTATAGAAAATTAAACAAAAGGCTTAGTTTTTTTATATTAGTAGATTTATTCATTTGGTCGCAATGCTAAGTATTTTGTTTCCAGTTTTGTTTTGTTATTTCCCCTTTATCTCAAGGGGCCATGTTTCAGAGGAATATTTGCGGGTTTCGGGAATCTAATTTTTTAAAGGGAAACTAACCGTTTACATTCATGAAATAATATATTAATTAAGCTTAGTAAATGGTGTGTTTAGCAAATTAGTTGACAACACAAAACCAGTTACTCACAATCTAAATCGCAGAAATATCTCAAATTATACATTAGATTTTATTAGGGAAATAGATAGTTACTATTCACTGTTTTTCCTTCGGCGATTGGCGGAAACAACCCCTTTGCTGGAATTCAGTGTTTCATTGTATGAGCTTATCACCATATTGTTGATCAATTAGTGTCCAGAAAAAAAGTCTATCGTCGAATAGGCAATAACATTTCTGTGAAATCTAGATTTCACATACAGTAGATGAACGTCAGTCTGGGCCGGTTAAATTAAGTAGAGCAGCAGAGTTAAAAAGAATCACATTCAAAATGTTTGAAATGATTGTAAGGTATTTACATGATTTATTTTAAGAAATATAAATGCCACGAAAGAACGGAAATGGGCCAACGATTTGCAGATTTTGCTTGGAATGTATCTGTTCCTCGTAGTAACTTAAATAATAAAACTCTTCCCGTTTACCTGCAGAACTCTTGTGGGACAATTTGTTTCAAATTAGCTCGTAAACTCCAGCTCGAAAGGCTGCAGGCTGTCCGAAGTTTAGCAATGTAATCTGCACTGAAAATGTCAGTGGGGAAAGATCAAAGCATTCTTCATTTGCAAATTGCACCCAGGGTAGCAGTTTTTCAAGCAGCACTAATAAATCGGAGCTCAAGTGAGAGGGTCAGTCCTTACACCTGCAAATCGACTTCAACGTCCATTCGAGCACTTGTGGTAACTTCACGTCCATTCGAATCAGAGGGTAACTTCACGCCCATTCTCGTCAGAGGGGTATCTTTATCATAACCCATTACAAGGCACCTCCACAATCCTTTCAATTCCTTGCCGCATCTACCCACACTCCTGGCTAACAAATGCCACTTAATTAGTTTCACTAAAGCAGTTTAACTGGATCTCATCTCTTGATTGTTTGATGGAGCTTGTTGTGCATCGACATAGCATCACATTTAACTTGCTCTGTGGAGGTATGCCGTTGGATTTCTGCATTAAAACGGCGAGCACAAAGATTTTCGGTTCAAATCTTCCCCCTCTTCGCCCCACGCTCAACTTTAGTCAATGTGGCTTTTCCACTATCCGATGCGGCCTGGAGATATCTGAATGCTTCAATCTATCGTGGCGTGGGTGCAAATGAAACTAACGGAAATGGCCTCAGTAATACCTCTGTCCAAACAGAAGAAACGTCGATTAATGAAACCTCGAGAAATAGAGGAAACACATGCTTATCAGTTTAATCCCGATTTTATTTCTGGGGAAGTATTTTATTGAAAGTAAACGCGCTGACCTTGCTCTTTTGCCTCCGCACTCTTTAGATGTGCTTTGCGTTTACTTTCTGGGACAAAAGTTTGGGTTCGTTATTTGGGATCGGTTTACAAAAAAGGAGTTCTTCAACGTATCAAGTCCTCGGTCATGCTTCCAGCTTTTAAGTCAAATCCCGGGGGTAAAAAAGCGAATTCCTTCGGTATTTACTGTTTAGTCATGGTCCTGAGTTAAACAGTAGCAAACCGAAGGGCACCAGGTCTTTCATGTTCCCAAGTGTTGTTCGGTCATTATTGGTTGAAAATCATCCAGGTCAGAGCTTTTGTTTTAAAGCGGACAACGTTTCCCATGAGCCGCGAGATTTCTGAAAGTTTTTTAAAAAAGATGCATTCCCTCCGCATCTTTACACCGTTGTTTGGTGTGCAACCCGCATCAAACTCAAATCGTGTGAAATGCAGGTAGAATGAGTCAACATAACCCAGCCGGCCATGCAGCTTGGCAACAAGTTTTATCTGTTCCCCTACAACTGAGAAAACGAGTATTATTGATAAGATCGTGGTCCTTCCCCATTCTGTGTTAAACGAAGCGCACTCAACGCAGTAACAGAAATTTCTGACACACTGTGGGGCCAGGCTAATAATTTTATTGGAAAAAGTAATTTCGATATGAAATTACGAAAAGTTTATATAAATTCCACGAATGTGTTTTCTCTCCCCGCCCCCCAAATTTAAAAATGACCCACATTTGAATCGGGAGGAGGCACAAAAATGCTGGAGTAACTCAGCGGGTCAGGCAGCATCTCTGGAGAGAAGGAATGGGTGAAGTTTCGGGTCGAGACCATTCTTCACACTGATTTAAATCGGGACTGTTTGATTATCAACTATTGAAAAATAGTAACTATTTTTCACTTCTTGGTTATTTGATTCCGACGACTTTGCTGTGTTGGAGTATGTTCTTGCAATGTTATTGTTAAATTGAGAAAGTGTAAACAATTATGGTGCAGGTAAGGTGCATTTCCGCCCTCAATAAAATGGTCCTGTTCGTAGAAATCACATTTCCCATAATTTAAAAGCATAACGTTGTACAGAATTGTCAAAATGCAGCCACACATACAGGCTTGGTCTAGAAATAGAAGCTAATGCATGAACGGTATTATTTATTTTCTATTATTTCATAGAATTTATCAGTAAATTAATTATTGATATTCACATTTTAATCAGTACCAAAATGCAAGGTTTTTTTTGGTACAATAAGCCAGAGGAAGTAGATGTTTAGAAAAATCCCAAATCATGATCTCAAAAATGGCCATTTTTTTTCCCTTCGAAGTTTTCTGGAGTTTAGTCCAAATAATTATAACAACCGAAGTATTCAGAAGTACCATTTATTTTATTACACCAGACATCTTTATTTTGTTAAAAGTTAATTATTTTTAGAATCTTCAAATTGTTCCAGTATTTTTCTTTTCGGGGTTACTCTGTGCAGCTGTGCCCCTATCTATTACAACGTTTATTCAACGTCGAAAACGATCCTGGAGGTTTTTATTTGAATTTTGTTGGCCGAGGCAGTCGTTACTGTAAACTATCCGCAATTCATGACTAGTTTTTTTAAAGAAAAAATGGCATCGTTAAACAAGTTTCATCACATGTTATTTTTAAATTTAAAATGCAGGCTAACTCAAATGAAACATCTGCTGCACGTTTTCCGATTGACGAGTGCGCCACATTGTTCGTTCATGATGCCGCTTTATAATGGCTCAGGGAGGGGAACGTGGATTTATTTTCCGTGAAACGATTGTTCGCCACCCTATTCATTCTAGCCAATTAACAAAATCGGTTGCCATCTGATATTTGCTGATATGAGGTTTTCATTTAAGATTTGAATTTGAGATATTTAAAACCACGACTTCAAATGAGCCACATTTCCAAACTTCTAGAAGTCTTGTCGTATTTGTGATGTGAAAAATTGATCGGTATATATCTAAATAAAACGCAACCATCGCATTCGTCATCAACCGATCCCCCCGATTTGCACTTGTCTTTCTCTTTATATTTGAATACGATTACATTTACTTTTTTTCAGTTCGAATCTGTTCCCTTCTCTTCTCGCGTTCAGTTTGAGCCTGCCTTCAGGAATTAGGATTTGGCTTCGAAAATTAAGATACATTGTGGCATGGATTTAATCCCTGGTGTAACAGGCATTATATATGTTTCTGATTTTTTTAATGAACATATTGACTGTTTTGGGTTCCCTTGCACCTTTACATGGATTTCGTCCATTGTAAAGCACTGCATTTATACATTATTCACCCCAAAGGAAATGAATTGATTGTTGCTTGTTTTAATATCTTCTTAATTTATCGTCAATAATGTGATGGAAAATAGACCAAAGGTTGATCATTTCCAAAATCCATTTTAATTTCAGAGATCTGAGTTTCAAAGAATATTGCTAAAACACACGGACGCCCATCCAGCATGTCCGAGCTGAGAAGATCCCCAAACCGACTGACTTTTCCAATACGTACTGTCCTTCCGGGAATATGTGCGGAACCGACAAGAGATCCTTTCCCGTACGACATACTGGGAATCTTATCCCAATGAAAATATTTTTTTCCCCGAGACTGAAATGTTATGTTTAGTTGTTTGTATATCAGACACAGAACTCGAGCACGATCATTTTCTTCAAGTTTTCCATATTCCAAGTTTCAAACCTCAGCGTGAAATCTTCGGAGTATCACCGCCTTGATCTAAAATAAAAGTATGAAGTTCAACCTTAAATGCTTCAGTATCAGTGATTGAAAAATTCACTTGTGACTGATGAGCTGGGGCAGCTCATGTAAACAAGACTTAAACAGTGACCGAGTTAACCATTTAGGAAAAGAAAACTTACGGATATTTATATTTCTGAAACTAATGTGTACATTATGACGATAAATTAGAATCCTATTTTGTTTCTCATTCGTTTTTACTGAACTCCATGAATCTGCTTTTTACTCTTCATAATACTGCTGATAGCTCTTGTGAACACAATTCCTAACAAACCTTGCTGCTGGTTTCCATTTAAAACCGCGGCACTAAGTAGTGGTCTCACGTTGATCTCTACAGTATATATTTCCCCTCTGTATTTGAATAGATATTCAGTAGAAACCAGGGCGATGTAATTGACTCTCTCCCAGCCCGTCGGAAGCAGCCTGCATCCAATCAGCGTCCGGCCTGCCGATGGGCCATCCAATCGGCTAGCACGTCCCCTTTGACCCCGTGCTGATATTAACAAGCAGGTAATTGACGATCCGCCCGGGTTTCCCTTAAAGCACCAGCGACCAGAGACAGAGTCGCAACCACCCAACCCGCCCTCTCTGAACAGGCTAGCTATCTCCCGCGCTGCACTCACCACGCAAAGTGCAGCACAAGCAACTTTCAGGTAAACGTTTTCTTTGATTTGGACGCTGTAAGTGAGACGATTTTCTCCCATACGGCTGTGAACATTATCTGCAATAGTTGCTCAAGTTTGCTTAAAGATTTTCAAGATAGTGAAACCCCGCTGAAACGACGTTTAGAATCGCTGTAAGATGATCGCAAGCATCGATGGAACCTGTGAAATAGCGTGATTTTTGACACTTGGTAGTTTATATTAAACCAGTAATATAATTTGGCGACTCTGGTTTTCTGTACTTCAACACAGCGTGAAGTCGCTCTAAGTGTGTAACTAGTGCTCACACTTTACTCGCCAGGTTAGAATTATGTGAAAAAGTAAAGATAGGCGAATATTGTCCTTTAAAAAAAAAAAGAAAAGTTGCATAGAAATCGAGAAATATCTTGATTGCTTTGAGTTTATCTTGATGGGCACTCGAATGACGACTAATAATTGAACAGTCTATGTGCTATTGTTACCTGGGTGGAATCTGCCAAGCGGATCTTGCTCCATTGATAATGTATCTTAATTATGTTTCCCAACAGCGAAGCCATCTCAGGTTGCGAATCTCGCCAGTTCCGCATTGATCTGTAAAAGACAGGGAGTAGGGGGGAAAAAAGGACAATTTCAACCCTGCTTTTAACGTCCAAGTTAATCAAAGATCGAGATGCAAAGTACTGGTCAGCAGGGGTTGGAGCAGGAAATAGACGTGGAGAGTTTGGAAGTGGAAGATGAAGATTTGCCCGATTCGCTCGATTCGCCCGAAGTCGTGTCAGGCCAGAGGGAAGATGGATCGGTCGAGACCAGCAAGAAACACATGGCGGCCAACGGAGAGCCGAGGAAACTGAGCCGTACCCCGAAATGTGCCCGTTGTAGAAATCATGGGGTGGTGTCCTGCCTGAAGGGCCACAAGCGGTTCTGTCGATGGAGGGACTGTCAGTGCGCCAACTGCCTTCTGGTCGTGGAGAGGCAGAGGGTGATGGCAGCTCAGGTGGCGCTCCGGAGGCAGCAGGCTACTGAGGTGAGCTGGTGACCTGCGAGGTGTTTGTGTAGCGAGGCCGATCGTACCCGGAGAGTGCTTGCGTGATTGAAACTCAACTGATCTAACACGTTTCCAGTCGGTCAATTTCCATTTTATTTCCACGTTTATTTAATACTTGTGATATAACTAGACTGCTCATGTTTATGTTTCGTGGAAGATTTGATTTGAATTTAGATGTAGTCCAGTTGACAACGATCTATAGGAACGAACTATATAGGAGACAGATCGCAGTGGAGTGAAGGCGGTTGGTTTCCTGGTGTTTGATTTGAACCAGTACATTATATGAAAATGATCACTCAGTGCACCTTTACATTGTTAAATCCATGCGGGTAATTGATTAATGATTATGGTTTAAAAAGAAAAAAATCGAGCCACAGAGTTGATCGGCGTAAACATTGGCCCTGTCACAGTTCAGTCGCTAAGTTTCTGCAACCCAACAAAATATTTAGAAGCCGAGTTAAGTTAAGCTGCCAACAATCCCTCAAACATTTTTGATAACTTCAAGCATTCCGCCAGTGCAGCCCAATCGGTTGCAATGTTTCGATTGCAATTTGTGTTCACAACACAGAGAAATCCCACTAACATGGGATCCCACTAACCAACTTCTCTCAATCCACCTGTACATTTACATTGCCAAGTCTATTCTTTTCACGACCTCTTTTTATTTGAAGGATAAGAAAGGATTGTTGAGCAAACACAACCTGGCAGAACGCAGAGCCGTGTACCAGAGGCACCTGAGAACGCCAAGCCTGCTGGCTAAGAGCATTTTAGAAGGTGAGCACAACAGTTCGGTGAATAGCCTTAAAAATGAAAGTGTTTTTATCCAGGAAGTGTAGATCGCAGGTGAGCGAAAGAGGTGGGTAAATGGATTGAAAAGGTTGTTTAATAGAATTGTTCGGACAAGAGTGGGACTTATTCAAAAAACTACACAAGCATGTTTGTACTTTATATTCGATCGAAGGTAATATAGGCTGCTGCATTCCTGTGCGTTGCTTTAGATATTGTTTAAATGGTGAATGAATGTGACAAAAGTAGAAAGCTGATTTGTATTAATGTGTTCCGCGTTTGTGTGACGTTTGTCGTTTCACGCCAATTGGTGGAAATATAGAGTCAGATTGGGTAACTTCAACAATCATTCGAACACGGAAAGATAAGCAATCTTTAAATAGCCTTAAGGCAATTGCAGCAATAACCTCAAAACTGAATGTACGTACAATATTAATCTAGGAAAGTTGTGGACATATTTTAATGGGACAGCAAAATTGTATGCTATCCTGTAAACTGAATGGACAAAACGCAATATAAAATGTACCATTATTGGTGTAGTTGCCTACGAAAACGAGCAAATCTTTGTTCATTCGGAACCTGCCATCATTTGAATGTTTCCAAATGTCATATGCCTTTTATCAAAGCTTGACAGTTATACGAAGTAACATCTGGAGAGCGAGGCTAGGGTCCCCACTCAGTATTAACATTGACAAAGCCAGCAAGTGACACCAATTCGATCAAACTGAGATGGGTACACAAGGAACTGCATATGCTGGCTTACAAAATAGATACAAAGTGCTGGAGTAACTTGGCGGGCCAGTCAGCATCTCTGGAGAACATGGAGAGGTGACATTTCGCTTCGGGACCCGGGTAATGGTTTAAGCAAGAAGGGAAACAGACGACCTAAACTCGAGTATAAACCAGCAATTTTCAATTACTACATGTGATAATATCCAATGTCTTTATGAAAGCAGAGAACAGCGTGGCTTCCTTCCTTTGCAGCCTCATGTCCAATGTGCTTGTTAAAACTAGCCAATAATTGCATCTGATATTACTTTTTTTTTGTTGCTGGATCATCTAATTGTAGTGTTGCGGAATTGCAGTGTTGCGGAAAGCGGCTAAATTCTTGCTACGGACGGCTGCATTTTTTTCCACATTTATCACATCCTCACAAAATATTAACAGAACATTAAGCTAGAGTGCAGTATCTTTAGCTGACGTGACCAGAAGAACCGTCGCGTTGCCGTGTTCCCATGATTGTCATTTGGCAGGAATGGAAGGGTGGAAAGGAAGCGCGATTTAAACTTTCCAGTTCGAACTGTTGGAGACTGCATTTAACACCTAGACAATAAATAAGGAACGATTTGTCATGTATGATATCACCTGTCACTCGGTCAACATTCGGCAAAGCAGAATCTATCTTCTCGTTTCTAAATAGGACCATCTGTGCCTAACTTGGCGGAGGAACGAATGGACACATTTATCCTGAAAGTTAGGCTTCATTTTGCATCCACTGTTTAGTTTGTTACATGAGAAAATGAAAACTTCATTTTGTGTGGGGAAAGGATAAGCTAACGGTCGGGATAGAATCGATGTATTATTTTCGCGAGCATTTCTAAACGTATTTTCCTGCGGCCGATCTGTAAAGTTGAGTCACATGAGTTCATCGGGAAACCCATGTATATTCCATGTGCTATGTTCATGAGCGAGGTTACACAATACAATACAATACAATATATCTTTATTGTCATTGTACCCAGGGGTACAACGAGATTGGGAATGCGCCTCCCATACGTGGCTATTCCACTCATTTAAAAAAAACCCTCATGAAATCATCACTTATCACGGCGAAACTGAATTATTGCCCAAATCTAACACGACGTCAGTTGGACGAAGTAACTAGCAGAGCTGGTAATACACAACGCACTACGTCTGAGGCAGGGTGTCCAACAGCGGAGGAAATGTTCACCGAAAACATTAATTATAAACGTGGAAACAATATACAAGGAAGGGTCCCATGGTCACTAGGCCGAATAACGCTAGGCTATAGATAGACACAAAAAGCTGGAGTAACTCAGCGGGGCAGGCACCATCCGTGGAGAGAATGAATGGACAACGCTAGGCTACGGCAGCTTTCGGCCTCGTGAGAGTTATTAATATTGACCTCGGTCAAAAAAGCTGAAGCAGAGCAGGTGACATATTTTTAACTAACTTTAAAATCTCCAGTATTGCACTGCACCTCATACACGGTCATGGTTCCGTGTATCACAGGGAGACAAGACCACTGGCGATTTGCTTTTTTATTATTGGGTCTTGTGTTAATATTTATAATAAAATAACAAATACAAGAAATGTATGCCAAGGCAAGCCCGTTACCGCAGCCCGTTGTTCGAACTGATTGGGCCAGCTGTCAAATGCACCACTCTTCTTCCACCAGCACCGTGCCGAAACGCTTCCACAGTGTGGAAGCGGTTTAATTGTTAGTTTACAGATACAGCATGAAAACAGGGCCTTCGGCCCACGGTCCACGCCTTCTATCGGCCACCCCGTTCACATTAGTTCTGTTATCTCACTTTCGCATCCACCCCTTACACATTAAGGATATTTT
Source organism: Rhinoraja longicauda (assembly GCF_053455715.1). Lineage (NCBI taxonomy): Eukaryota > Metazoa > Chordata > Chondrichthyes > Rajiformes > Arhynchobatidae > Rhinoraja > Rhinoraja longicauda. Next base: position 47,269,665 of record NC_135955.1, on the reverse strand, counting down.
TTACAGGTGTCAATTAGCCTATAAACCTCCACTTGTTGGGAATTGGGAGGAAATCGGAGCACCCGGAGGAACCCAACAAACTCCACACAGACAGCACCCGAAGTCAGGATCGAACCGGGTCTCTTGCGCTGTGAGGTAGTAGCTCGACCAGCACAAATGATTTCACTAAGAGCAATTGGAAGCACAAATGATTTCACTAAGAGCAATTGGGCATAGGGAATGGAAAGAAAAAGTCTATAATTTTAGTTCGGTTAGTTTTGACGTAAATAACGTGTGCTGGTCCTAATTCGGGGTACACGCTGAAGTGCTTGGCCAGTGAGTTAGGTTATCCCCATCATTTAGGAGAGTGATCTCTTAGTTCAGTCAGCATCTGGCTACCATGTAGAAGCTTTAGAGTTGGGACGCGCATTAACGCACAACAAATGCGATCTGGGATTTTCAAATGCGGGTCTTTCCTTTCGATTGCACCGAACACAATTATTGATCTCCGGACCCAATACATCACCCATCCTTTTTCTACGGAGTTGCTGCCTGACCCCGCTGAGTTACTCAATCACTGTGTCTATCTTTGGTATCAACTAGCATCCGCAGTCCCTTGTTCATTTATTGATCTACTTTCTACAAAATGATGTTCGCCCTTTCTCCCATATCAATTATCTCCAACTACTCACTTTTTTTCTGATTACTCCTGTGTTCTAGGCTACCGGCCAGCCCCGCATGACCCATACATGAGAGGGAGCCCGCCCTTACCCCCTCCCATTAGTGACCGGATGCGAAAGAGGCGCGCTTTTGCTGACAAGGAGTTGGAGAGCATCATGATGGAAAGAGAATACAAGGAGAGGGAGATGATTGAGGCTGCCCAAGCCGCCGCCGCTTTTTTCCTTCCCAACGGCATGGTCCACGCAGCCGAGTACAATTCCTGCAAATCCAACTACACCGCCCCGCAGATTGATCGACCTGCCAAAGAAATCCCCCAGCACTGCAATTTTATCCCCTCCTGCCTCGATCTAACGATGCAGTACTCGGGGTCGGACAGAGCAGTGGAACTCATATCTTCCAACGTAAGCGTGGCCACCACCTATCGCCAGTACCCACTGACCCCGAGGCTGATGGTCTGGCCAAAGTGTGGAGGCATCAACGACGCCCTCTTATACCAACAGTATCTCCTCAATGCTAGTGGTACCCTCCAGAGTCTCAAACCCGCAGCTGTTTGGGATCCCAAAGGAAGTTCGGTGCCGGAAAGTCATATGGCCAATGATGGCCAAGATTCGCCAAAAAGACAAACGCAGGAGATGCAACATGCGCCGAGCGAACTGCGAGAGGTGACCTCGATCCACCAGCCGGCGCTGGAGATGCCCTACTCCGCCTTCTCTCCGCCAAAGAAAGCCCCCTCGCACCTTTCCGAAGGCAGTATGTCACCCCCGCTGCAGCCACCGGGCAACCAGGCCATCATAGAAAACTCCCAGCCACTATTTCCAGTGAAGCTGAACTCTGGCCAAGCCTTCCTGACACAGCACCCAAGCGGTCAACAGGTGCACTGTGACAAACCTGCCTCCGAGCTGAAAGCTTTCATCAGTAAAGACATACTCGAAGAGGCGGCCAGGAAGTACAGAGAAAACGAGACCTATAAAAATTCCACCGAGAGGTATATGAACAGTTTGATGGTTTCTAAGCAAGCGGGGACAAAAATATCACCTCCTGAGTCGCTCTCGTTTTCTGTTGAATCGATCCTTAAACGGCCCTCGCCTTCTCTAACTCGTACTTATCAGTGAACATCCTATTCCAAACTGTACTGCTTAGAATTAAAATAGCTTTCAGTTACATTTTAAGACCAAAACTGCCTTCTATGTAAATGTGCTTGTGATGTATTTGTTTTGATCATTGTTCTGTAGTACAGAATTCAGCATGGTCCGTGTATCTTTCTTGTTGCGAGAGTATATTTAAAGATATCTTGAGGTTTTTTTTGAGAATTACAAAATATCAAACGTTTTCTGCACTGAAAAGCAAATGTAAATTAAAAAAAAGATATTTTGGAACTAGAGACTTTAAATTTTATTCTCACTGAATACAGTAAAATAATGCTTTAGAAAATAGACGGTAATAAAAAATGCTGCTGGAAATATAAAACAAAAACAGAAAATGCAGAAATACTCAGCAGGTCAGGCGGCATCTGTGGGAAGAGAAACAGAAAATGTAGGAAATACTCAGCAGGTCAGGTGGCATCTGTGGGAAGAAAACCGTGTTAACTTTTCAGGTCGAAGATCCTTCATCAGAACTGAGAGGGAGACAAAGGAAGTCCCCATAAGCGGCGGGGAGGTGTAGAAGGGGGCGTTTGGTCGAGTAAAACCGGGTGACCATAGGGACATGATGTAGTATAAGAAAATAACTGCAGATGCTGGTACAAATCGATTTATTCACTAAATGCTGGAGTAACTCTGAAGAAGGGTCTCGACCCGAAACGTCACCCATTCCTTCTCTCCCGGGACATGATGTAGATAATGATCTGATCAATGAGTAAATGAGAGCAGTTAGAGAGTGATAACAGAGGTAAAGGAATGTAAGAGTTGCAGGAGGAGCAAGACCTTCGCCAGGCTGGGCATGTCCTCTGTGTACAGCAAGAAAAAACCCCCAAGTTAAGCCAAAATCACAGGGAATTCCTGATTCAGACTGAGACTTCGTATTACCTGAATTTGTAGAGTTCGACATTGAGCCCAGAAACAAACAGCAAGGTGTTTACCTAGAAGGTGAGGTGTTGTTCATCAAGCTTGCATTGGGCCTTATTCTAAGAGTACAATAGGCCACCTACTAATAGGTCAGAGTGGAAGTGACTGAAGGAGTTAAAGTGTAAGGCTTCTGCAGATTGAACACAGGTATTTTGCCAAGTGGTTACACAATTTGTGTTTGAATTCTCCAATAGAGAGGAGAGCATATGTTTTACACAGAATGTAATAGAATAGGTTGGAAGAAGTGCAAGTTTGCTGTTTCACCTGGAAAGACTTTTTGGGTCCCTGGTTGGGGGGAAGAGTAGAGGTGAGAGGATGTGTTGCATTGCTTATAGTTTCAAGGGAAGGTGCTGTAAGAAGGGAATGGTTGGTGGGAGTGGAGGAATGGATTAAAGAGTCACAAAGGGAATGGGAAACATGAAATGCTCAGGAGGAGGAGATGAGAAGGTCCATCTGATGGCAAAATCTTATTGAAGGTGGCTAAAATTGTGGTGTATACAGAAAGTGGTGAGATAGAAGGAGGTTCAGGGGGGCTCTGTACTTGTTCTGCCCTAGAGGAGAGGGGCTGAGAGCAAAGGTGTGTGCAATCAATGAGATCCGGATAGGGAGTTTGGGAATAATAGTGGGGGGAAAGTCACGATTTAAGAAGGAAGACATTTCAGGAGGCATCTGAATTTAAAATCTCATCGTGGGATAAAGTAAGATGAAGATGGAGGAACTGTGGAAATGGAATAAAGTTGCAAGATGAAAGGTGGGACAAAAGGTAGAAGGTGGAGAGAGCTGTGGGAATCAATAAGCTTATAATGTATATTGGCAACTAACGGTAGCGGCACGGTAGCGCAGCGGTAGAGTTGCTGCTTTACAGCGAATGCAGCGCCGGAGACTCAGGTTCGATCCTGACTACGGGTGCTGCACTGTAAGGAGTTTGTACGTTCTCCCCGTGACCTGCGTGGGTTTTCTCCGAGATCTTCGGTTTCCTCCCACACTCCAAAGACGTACAGGTATGTAGGTTAATTGGCTGGGTAAATGTAAAAATTGTCCCTAGTGGGTGTAGGATAGTGTTAATGTTTCCGGCTGTATATATATGATATGATATGATATGATATCTCCTGAGACAGAGACAGAGGGGTCCAGAAAGGGAAGAAAAGAGTCAGAGATTGATGAGGTGAAGATGAGAGCAGGATGGAAATTGGCAGCAAAGGTAATTAAATTGTCTTGTTCTATGTGAGTACAGCAGTTAGCACCAATGTTGTCATTGCAGAAAAAGGGTTGAGGAAGTGGGCCCAGGTGGGACTCAAAGAAAGACTGCTCCACATATTCCACAAAAGGCAGACTTAGCTTAGGCCCTCATAACTGCCCTTAGTTACACTTTAGATGATAAGAAAGTAAGTGCAGTTGAAGGAAAAGTTGTTCAGTGTGAGAACACGATCAGTCAGGCAACTGATTGGGCCTCTTCTCACTGAACAAGCTGAGCTTCAGCCAAACTTGCTGAGGGATGGAGGTGAAAGAGATTGCACGTCCATAGTAAAGACGAGCCTGTTGTAAAATCAAGGAAATGGAAATATGCCATAGGGCATCAGAGGTGTCATGAATATGTGTGAATGGATTGGACTAGAGGAGAAAGGATATAATTAAGGTAGGGAGAAATACTTTTGGTGGGGCAAGAACAGGGAGTCTGGAAGGGCAGTCCTATTTGCAGATTTCAGACAGATCAAAGTGGGCTTTATGGGGCTGGGACACTATGAGGTCAGAGGCTGCAGAGAGAAGATCCATCAAGGAATTGTGGTGCATGACTCTCCAGTCGACCATGGCCTAAAGTTTAATAGTAGGATCATAATCCAAAGGGAGATATGAGGAGATATCTAAGAGTTTACATCTGGCCTCTGCGAGGTAGAAGTCAGCTTCCAACACCTAAGCACCATTTTAGATAGTATGATTAAAATATCAGGGTTGGGTCTTTGTGCACAGATGCTTTCAGGTGGCTAGAAAGAGAGAAGGTGTCCTTCCATGAAAAGTCAAGATGTCAACGTCATGTAAGCAGTTAGCAACAGACCAAGGGTAGACAGTCAGTGCAAGGGGGGCAGGTGGATCAGGTGTACTGAAGATGGATGAAAGTGTGTACAGTTTAGGGTAAAAGCCTTTTATTAATGAAATGGGCATGAAGGTAGTGAAATAATGTTGTGTACATCCTCGAATTTGGAATTCGTTGATATGGTAGGGGCAAAGCTAAGGCTTCTGCTGAGGGATCAAGGGGAAGATCAGAAGGGATAATGAGATATGAGAAGGGGATGGGATTGGAGAGGGAGGCTGTGTCTTAGGAAAGTGAAGGGGGCAAAGGAAGGGGGATATTGGGAAGCAGGACATGTTGGAGATTTACTTGCATTTACGACCTCAGTGTCTTCCAAAGTACTTTACAGCCAATTAAATGTTTTTGTATTGAAATCATCGTGGTAAAGCAGTAACTAACATGAAGTTCCTATGAACAATAGCATGAACATAGCCTGACAATCTGCTTCAGTGTTGTTGAATTCATCATGTGAATGCTCCATCCCGAACTCTTGTTATGGGACATTATTTTACAACTGTCGCCGAGATTTTTGAGCACGTCCGATAAACGAAGTTTGAAGTTGCGATTTCCTGACACGGATTTACAAGTATCCAACTTTTATATCTCTTCATAGCCATGAAGAGAATAGCCCTCAGGTAAAGAGATACTCAGATAAAGAGATAAAGAGATCCCTCTGGAGATACCTCCAATGGGATCCCAATACTGGCAAATTATCCTCCAACATTTCCGTCACCTCCAAAGGGATCCCACTACTAGCCACAACTTCCCATCTCCTCCCCTTTCTGCGATCCGCAGAGACCATTCCCTCCGTAACTCCCTGGTCCACTTGTTCCTTCCTACCCAAACCACCCCCTCCCCAGGCACTTTCCCCTGCAACCGCAGGAGATGCAACACCTGTCCCTTTACCTCCCCCCTCAACTCCATCCAAGGACCCAAACAGTCTTTCCAGGTGAGACAGAGGTTCACCTGCACCTCCTCCAACCTCATCTATTGTATCCGCTGTTTCAGATGTCAACTTCTCTACTTCAGCGAGACCAAACGCAGGCTCGGTGATCGTTTCGCTCAACACGTTTGCTCAGTCCGTCTTAACCTGATCTCCCGGTGGCTGAGCACTTCAACTCCCCCTCCCACTCCCAGTCTGATCTTTCTGTCATGGGCCTCCTCCAGTGTCATTGTGAGGCCCACCGGAAGTTGGAGGAACAGCACCTCATATCTCGCTTGGGCAGCTTACAGCCCAGTGGTATGAACATTGACTTCTCCAACTTTAGATAGTTTCTCTGTCCCTCTCTTCCCCGCCCCTTCCCAGTTCTCCCACTGTCTTCCTGTCTCCACCTATATCCTTTCTTTGTCCCCCCCCCACATCAGTCTGAAGAAGGGTCTCGACCCGAAACGTCACCCATTCCTTCTCTCCAAGATGCTGCCTGACCTACTGAGTTACTCCAGCATTTTGTGATACCTCAGATAAAGACATATTATTTGTCAATCGTTGCAGGAGATGGGCAACTAATATTGTTTATTTCACGTTCTAATTGCAAGATCAAAAACATTCCGCCTGTGGCAGATCCCTAAAGTTTAAAAGCGGTGCACGCAATGCTGGACGTTGTCTTTCTGTCCCCCTTCTCTGTCCCCTGCACGATACGAGTGCTCCCCAAAACCGACAGGACACCCAATTCATTCTCATTGTAAGGATCGGGCATAGCGAGGTGAATTGCAAACGGCACAATTTCAATGCAAATATTTCGTTCTGTGTTTCATCTTGCGTTTAGTTAGTTTAGAGAACAGCATGGAAGCAGATACTTCGGCCCACCGAGACCACGCTGACTATTGGTTACTCCTTCACACAAGTTCTATGTTATCACTTTCTCATCCACTTCCTGCACATTAGATACAATTGTATAGAGACCAATTTGCCCACAAACCCACAAAGTGAGAAACGAAATCCCGCTTTCCAATTTCCTTCGTGGTTTAGTTCAGAAGAGCAACGGATGGAGGGGATTGCTATGTTGCTCCGACCCTTCCTCACCACAGCACTGAGGGCACAATGTCAAAGACCTGATTCCATGACGCATCTCCTTTAATAACACGTGTCAGCGATTTTGCAAAAAAATCCTTTACACAAAATCAAAATGCTCGGGACGGTAACAAAAACAACCAGTTTTTGTTCAATGACAACTTCATGTCGTTTTAGCCTGCAGTTGGGGAGATTTCATAGCAGGTTTTGGAGAGTTCATATCCCGTTACCTCGCGGCCCTTGATCGCGCAGTTCCAAGAGTAATGAAAAGAACATAGAAATCAAGTAAGCAATGCAACGAAAACTGGCCATCCAACACTTGGAACGGTTCATGCTTGGTACGCAACTCTAAATTGGAAAATCTAGCGCGAGTTCAGACCTGATGTGCTAACCTTTATTTAGTACACTGATTTGAGCATTTTCTGCTTTTGGCTTGGATAGCTGCAATTTGTTTTAATAATAATTGTCACAAGCTGCAATTATTATGTTCTTGTACGTTCTGACCATTCGAGGGCAATGAAATTTCGATCAAATATTTTTACACAAACGACAAAGAACATGGAAAAGTACAACTCAGGAGCAGGCCCACAATATCAAACGTAATGCCTAGATAAACTAATCACATCTGCCTGCACATGATCCACATCCCTCCAATCCTTGCATATCCATGCCCCCCATCTGTAAGAATTGTGTATGTCACTACTCTGTCTGCCTCCACCACCACCGTGACAACGCGTTCCAGCCACCCACCACCCTCCGTTTAAAGAAATCTGCCCGCACATCGCCTTAAAGCAATGCCCCGAATAAAACGGAAACAATTATGCATAAAGAGGCGGTGTTTTCCAACGAAGTGTGAATTAAATACTTGATTGGTGTGTTTCCGATGGTAATGCACAGAAAAGATTCATTTGCCATCAGACTTCGGCCAAACAGCTTTGGGGAAGAGGCTGTCTCTCCGCTTTATACAGCAATTTCTTCCCGATGGAGTTGTGTCCATTTTCACAGTGAAAGGTTTAACATCGCTGCTAAAAGAGGCAACGGAAGAATTGAATTCGGACGTGATTCTATTTCCCTCACTTATAGTATAATTTAATAGCCCTAAAAGCATTGCTTATATTTAGTGGTTTGTCAAGATTTTTAAAAAAGGCCCAGTTTCAAATGAATTAATTCGCTCGAGTGTAAAGCAGCTTTTAATGATTTGAAAGGTACCGATTGCTTAAGACTTGTTGCCATCTGATATCAGTTTAAAAAGCGCCAGTGCACGGATTTTTTATTGCTGCACGTCATTTCTCTCTTGATACTACAATTCAACAACACTTGGATGCGGATTATCAAAGTTTCATTGTCCTTAGACATGCCACTCAGTGGAAACCAGACCCGCCAGCTCTGCCGATATAATTCCCAACCTGTACTGAGAGCGTGTTCTGCCTTCACACCACTTGAGATCATCCTTGAAATAGAACAGGCAACTTCATTATCACTACATCCTTGCAAGGGACTTTCGGAATGCACGTAGATCTGCCTAAAATGAGCATCGCACAAATTATAATTACGCGTTCACCACTGAGATGTTTCTCAGAGTGATAATTTTGAACGTGACAACTCAGTTCAAAGAAAAACCATAATGCTTTCCATCACCGTTTCATATTGTAAAAGTCCACAGGAAATGGTCTGACAGGTGCTGAAGGTTTTTTTTACTGACTTGAAGATTTCTGCATAAATCAGCGGCCTCTAGACATTTGTGGATTTGTAGACGTTATCCTTGGAAGATAACACGTTGGGAGAATGCACACAGGGCAGGAAGAGCAAGATAAGTTGCCGGGGGAGGGGGGATTAGTAGAAAGAAGGTGGGGACATTTCTCAACGGGAGGCCATGTCTGCTCAAGGCACGCGGGGAGAAATTTTGCTCCCTTTAACGACAGCCAGGAACATCTTCCGGGATGTTTGCACTTCAGTAAGGATAGCATGATAACGCGACAACTTAGAGCAGAACAAGGATTGCATCATCTATCAATATATGTTAACATGACCATGGTTATATAACCCTAGCTCTTTCCAAACTTGATTTGGAGACATTTGCAACGTTTTGCCATCCAGTTTTGTTTAGCGATACTGGACGAAACAGATCCTTCGGCCCAACGAGTCCATGCCAACCAGCGATCACCCGTACTCTAGTTTTATTCTGCACACTAGGGAAGGAACAATTTACAGAAGCCAATTAACCTACAAACCCACCCGTGTTTGGAATGTGGGAGGGAACCGGAGCACCCGGAGAAAACCCACGCGGTCACGGGGAGAACATGCAAACTCCTTACAGACAGCACCCGCAGTCGGGATCGAACTCTGGTCTCTGGCGCTGTAAGACAGTTATGCCAATGTTTCTTTATTTAAAGAGAACTCAAGGGAAAACAAATATTCCAAATCAGATTTTGAAATATATATATTTTTTAGAAAAATCAGTAATCAACTTTCTGATGAGGAACTATTTTCAATGTGCCCTGATGTGGCTACAATGGAGTGCCAACACTTTAGCTGCAGCACGGCAAATGGAAGAATGACATCCTTCACTTGAGGAGATTGCTTTGAAGGATGACCTCAGAAAGTCTATCCTTGGATCATGCTATCTCAGAAGGGGCAGTAGCAGTCTGTACTAGCTGGCAGATATAAAACAGTAGGGAGACACAAGGAACTTTAGGGGCGGCATAGTGGTGCAGCGGTAGTGCTGCTGCTTTACAACGCCAGAGACCCGGGTTTGATCCTGACTATGGGTGCTGTCTGTACGGAGTTTGTGTGTTCTCCCTATGACCGCATGGGTTTTCTCCGGGTTCTCCAGTTTAGGCTACCCTAAATGAATATGCCATGACTGTCACAGATTTTATCACTGTGTAGAGGACTGTGTACCAAATAAGTCAAAATGTGTATTCCCCAACCAGAAACCATGGATGAACAACGAGGTCCACTCCCAGGTGAATTCCAGGTCTGCAGCATTCAAGTCAAACAATCCCAAGTGATCTACTCACATCCTTCGCACAGCCATTAAGATTCTGGACTAAGCATGCGTCTCGAAGCAATGACATGGACACACATAGATTGTATCTTATAACGAGTTACAAAATAAAGATAGGCGGTATTGTTGGCAAGAAATGGTCCCTCCCCAATGAACTTAATGCATTCTACATCCATTTTGAACAGTGGGTTGGTGGTGGAATGACACCCACCCCACCAGTCGCGGGTGCACCTGTACAAAGATTACTGAGGCCAATGTAAGATCGGATTTCCTGAGAGTGAATCCGCAGAAGGCAACTGGTCTGGATGGAGCATCTGGTCATGTCCTCAGGATCAATTGGCAGAGGTATTCACAGACATCTTTGACTCTCACTACTCCATTCTGAGGTCCACACCTACTTCAAAAATACCACTATCATCTCAGTAGTGAAGAATAGTAAGGTAGCATGCCTTACCACCATCCAGTGGCTCTGACATCCACCATCATAGAGAGATGGTGCTTAGAGAGACTGGTGATTGTGCACATTAATTCCAACCTCCCAGCCAAGCTTGATCCACTGCAGTTGTGCTGATGTTGCAACAGGTCCACAGCAGACATCATCTCACTAGCCCTAAATTAACCCCTAGACAATAGGGACTCCCACGTTAGACTCTGATTATTGACTATATGCAGTATTATTCCGCCTTCAACACCATAATTCCATCCAAACTCATCTGCAAACTCCGGGACCTAGGAATCAGCTTTCCCCTCTGCCACTGGATCCTCGACTTTCTGACTCACAGTCCTCAGTGAGGATAAGTGACAACTCCACAATAATTCTCAACACCAGTGCCCCAAAAGAATGCATTCTCAGTCCCCTATTATACTTCCTTTACACTCATGACTGTATGGCCAAATTCAGCTCTCAATATATTTACAAATTTGCAGATGAATCATGAAGGATGACAAGACAGAGTAAGGGAAGAACTTAGTGATGTGGCATCAGGACAATAACCTCACCCACAATGTCAGCAAGACTTTGGAGCTAGGTATGGATTTCAGGAAGCATGGTGGAGTACATGCCCAATCAGCATCAACCGTGCTTGCAGATGTGGAGCAGTTGAGAGGTTCAAGTTCCTTGTTGTTAATATTACCAAGAACCTGTCGTAAACTAACCGCATTGATGTGACAGCCAAGAATGTACAACAATGCCTCTTTTTCCTGAGGAGATGGACAAAATTTGGCATGTCTCCAATTACTTTTACCAACTTCTACAGTTGCACCATAGAAAGTGGACTGTCGGGTTGCATCACGGCTTGATTTGAGAATAGCTCTGCCCTAGACCATAACAAATTGAAGAGTTGCAGATGTACCCCAGTCCATCATGCAGACCATATTACCCACCATTGACTCCATTCACATTTCACGTTGCCTCGGAAGAGCAGTCAACATTATCAAAGAGAGAAGGCACTAGGTACTGGAGTAATTCGACCAGTCAGGCAACGTCTCTGAAGACCTTTAGGTCAGGATCCTTCTTAAGACTTGTTTGACCCTGTTCATTCATACTTCTCCCTGCTCCCGAATGGCAGAAGTTTGAACGCGCACACCACCAGCTTCTTGTTCTCCATTATCATACTTCTAATAATCCTGCCATAAGCTAGGGTACTGTTTAATTCACCCCTACCCCATTGAGAACATTAGACTTTGTTTAAGGAACTGATGCGCTACTATGTGCTGCAAAGCTGATAACTACATTCTGCACTCTAAATGTTCCACTTTGCTCTATCCATTATTCTTGAGTTTGATCTGATTGTATTTATGTATGGTATGTCCGATATGTTTGGATAGCATGCAAAACAAAACTTTTCACTGTACTTCTACATGTGGCAATAATAAACTTAAACCGAAATCTAACTCTCAATGTTTGCATAGAATTGTTACTGCACAGAAGGAAAACGTTGAACTCGTCTTTGTGGAGGTATCCAGCCAGTCCCCCTACCCTTCTCTTTCCCTCTTGTTGCTTAATTGAAGTACTTCCACTGCCCAGTTAACCTGTAAGTACCAGGACTTTAAACCAGCAGCAAAGAAATGTTCATATATTTTTAGAATGGTGTGTGACTTTCAGATGGTATTAACCACACTTTGAGCCCAAGTCTGAATCATTCAAGTCAGACAGAAGAAACACAAACTTAAAAGCGCATATCACCGGATTCAAGGACATCTTATCATTATCTTATCATTGTTATCAGATTCTCGAATGGACCGCATATGCCAAGGATGAATTCCTGATCTCACAATGTACCTCGTTGTGGCTCTTGCACTTTTTAAAATCTGCATTTTCTCTGTAGCTGTAACTCTATTGTGTATTCTGTTTCTTTTTCTCTCGTGTACTACCTTGATGCATTCATGTATGGTATGGTTTGCCTGTATAGCACGCAAACAAAACTTTTCACTGTATCTTGGAACATGTGATAATAATAAACCAATAACCTAATCCAATTCATGTGCATACTCATAATTAAAAATAAATCATGGTTTGAGAAAAAGCTTTGAAATGAGATGAAGGTTGAGGTATGAGGATTCCATCATTATGATAGTTTTGGCCCTTCTGTTGATCGTGTCTTCAACCATTGCCTTCCCTAAATTGGCCAGGAGTTTGGAAATGTTGGTGTGCCTGGCCCCTCCAATTGTCCTCCACTGCTCAGCTTGTGCTGCCTCTCCTTGTCAGAGGTGTAGTAAAATACATCAGTGATGCATGCAGAAATTAGCTTGAATGACTTGAAGCTGTGGTGTGTGGATCTGAAACTTACAGTGGTAGTTTAGTGTATGTGTGTACAGTCAAGCATATGACTGTCAGCATTGAGTCCTATTAATTGTTGTGGATGATTGATGCAAGTTTAGTGAGCAGTGCATGAGGTTTGTAGTGCAAATAAGTTATGACATGATGTGAAATTTGAAGATGAGCTTTTCTGCTCATGCAAGCTCACTGAATTTCTGAAGACATTGTATGGAGGTCTTTGAGAACTTGGCTCTTGGCATTAAATACCAGCAAATGCCTTTCGCTATATTCTGAATGCTTGTCTTCATTATCATTTCGTTTTTGATATTTCTCTGCTATTTGACTGGGTTGCATTTTCCGAGGCTCTGGAAGTGGAAGACCATAATCATGCAGTGTGCCCTGCAGTTTGGCCCTGCAGTTTGCATATAGGGCTAATAGATTGGTGGAAGACGCAGTCAATCTAGGCCTGCACTTCATCCTCCAGCACCTAGACAAGGGGACCTACGCCAGGATTCTGTTTGTGGATTTTAGCTCTGCTTTTAACACCATTGTGCCAGAGCTACTACACTACAAACTCTCCCAGCTGACTGTGCCTGAACCCCTCTGTCAGTGGATCATCAACTTCCTGACGGACAGGAAGCAGCATGTGAGGTTGGGAAAGCACATCTCGGACCCACATACCCTCAGCATAGGAGCTCCGCAAGGCTGCGTACTCTCCCCTCTCCTTTACTCTCTCTACACCAACGACTGCATCTCCACAGACTCCTCTGTCAAGCTCCTCAAGTTTGCGGATGACACTACCCTGATTGGACTGATCCAGGATGGGGAGGAATCTGCCTACAGAGGGGAAGTGACACAGCTGGCGTCCTGGTGCCATCGCAACAATCTAGAGCTCAATGCTCTCAAGACAGTGGAACTAATTGCAGACTTTCGAAGAGATCCCCCTTCCCTCCCCTCCACTCACCATCAACAACACCATAGTCACATCTGTGGAGTCATTTAAGTTCCTTGGAACCATCATCTCCAGGGACCTTAAATGGGGGGCCACCATCGACTCCACAGTCAAAAAGGCCCAACAGAGGATGTACTTCCTGTGGCAACTGAAGAAACACAATCTGCCACAGATCCAATTCTATATCGCTGTCATTGAGTCCATCCTCACCTTCTCCATCATGGTCTGGTTTGGCTCAGCCACCAATCACGACATCCAGAGGCTGCAACGGATCGTTCGCCCAGCTGAGAAGGTTGTTGGCTGCAACCTTTCCCCCCATTGACGAACTGTACACTGCAAGGGCCAGGAAGCGAGCGGGCAAGATCATCTCTGACCCCTCTCACCCTGGCCACAAACTCTTCGAAGCACTTCCCTCTGGAAGGTGACTCCGGACTGTCAAAGCAGCCACAGCCAGACATAAAAACAGCTTTTTTTCCACGAGTGATAGTTCTACTCAATAACCAAAGTCTGTAGTCTCTTTTTTGCTCTGGTTTATTTCCACCCACATGTTTAGACCGTAATGTTGTATCCTTATTGGTTTGATGTGGTTATGCTTTATTCTAACCAAAAGAAGTGAGCAAACTGGATTCAGAGAGGGATGATTTGAAGATTTATTTGTGATTGCAAGTCTGTGACCAAAGAAGTACCATATGGATTAGTGCGGTCTCACTAGGGCCCTGCACAACTGCAGAAGAACCTCTTTGCTCCTATACTCAACTCCTCTTGTTATGAAGGCCAACATTCCATTGGCTTTCTTCACTGCCTGCTGTACCTGCATGCTTCCTTTGATGTTGTCTGAGTTTGATCCTTGTGAGGCACACCTGCGCGAAAATTTGCGGGCATTTGAGCAGCCCTTTTTCGCTGAGGGCAGGAGTTGAACTTGTACAGAAAGTGACCTTACTCCTTCCGGAGCGCGGTGTGCCCATTCTCTTCTCGGCCTGTTACATCGAGGACCCGGCCACATGACTTATCTTGGGCAAGGACAGATCAGGACTAATATCATACATCCGACAACACAAGTAATACAGTAGAATAGATCTTTGAACTCTGAAATATACATGGACATTGCCAAAACTACTCAATACATAACATGCGTAAGCAGATAAAATACGTTTAACGTTTTGATTCTATGGTATCGCCTCCAGCACTTCACCTCCCCTTTCCTGCATAAACCCTAATTCCCTAATTAAATGAATGTCCACAAATCTAACCAGGAGCGCCTTGAATACAAAAGTAGTCACAGCATTTTGGGGTAACTCAGCTGGACCGGTAGCATCTCTGGAGAACATGGATAGGTGATGTTTCGGGTCATTACCCTTCTGCGGACTGATTGTGCTGGGGTGGGGGGAGGAGGGAGAGTTGAAAGTGAGGAGGGGGTCAGGATAAAGCCTGGGGGATGATAGGTGGGTACTGATGAGGGGGATTTTGATAGGCAGATGGTTGGACAAAGGCCAGAGATGAAAAGACAAAAGGTGTGAAATACATTCAGCTTCCACAACTCTGCTGGATAGAGATTTCTGATGATTCATTATTCTTTGGGTGAATACATATTCTTCATCAGCATCCTGAACAGCTCTTATTTTGAGAAGGGAAGGGTAAAATATTTTCCCTGCATTTATCCTATCAGCCTCATTAAGAATCTCATCTCATTCTTCTAATCTCTGAAGAGTATAGGCTCAGCCTGCCTAGCCTCTCCTATTAGGACAAAGCCACCATCCCAGGAATCAGTTTGGTGAAGTTTTGCTGCACTCCCCTTGTTGCAAGTATATCCTTCCTCAGGTGGGAAGGACATACCTCTTCACAATATTTCAGGTGTGGCATCCTCGGCACCCCATATCATTGCAGTAATAAAGTCTTTACTATTGTACTCAAATGTTCTTGTGACAAAGGCCAACATACCATTTGCCTTAGATAAGCGCAAAATGATGGGTCAGTAAGAATTGCTGGAGAAAAGCAATGGGTGATGTTTTGGGTCGAGACCGTTCTTCAGACTTGGTTGGGGTCTGAAGAAGGGTTTCGACCCAAAATGTCACCTATTCCTTTTTTCCAAAGATGCTGCCTGACCTGCTGAGTTACTCCAGTATTTTGTGTCTATCTTCAGTGTAAACTAACATCTACATTTCCTTTCTATCCATACCATTTACCTTATTGATTCCTTGTGGTTCATGTATGTAGCTTTAAATGATTCATGCACAAGATCATCCAGATCCCATCTGAATACCAACATCCTTTAATCTATCATTTAAAAATACTCTGCTTTTCTACATTTTTGCACATTATATTCAATTAACAATGTCCTCACCCTTTCACTTAGCCTACCTATATTCCCCTGAAATTGCACTGCATCCTTATGCTTACCTGTATGGCAATTCACCTTTGCATCATTGATATGTTTCCTTATACTTGTTCTCCTCATTCCAATCATTGATATGAAGTTAGCATGTTCTTCTTATGACCACATGGGTCTCCACAGGGTTCTCAGGTTTCCTCCAACATCCCAAAGGCCCATTTTAATTGCTCTTGATAAGGTGGCGGTAAACTGCCTTCTGGTTCTACAGGCAGCAGTTCTTCTGGTGAATGCACTTCCAATGGTGTAAGGTTTGGAAGTCATAAGGTCATAAGGTCATGTGATAGGAGCAGAATTAGGCCATTTGGTCCATCAAGTCTGCTCTGCCATTCAATCATGGTTGATCGATCTCATCTTCCTAGCCCCATTCTCCTGCCTTCTCCCCATAACCCATGACACTGTTCTAAAGTTGCAGGATTTCAGGATTCAGTGTTCAGAATTTCAACTGCTGTCTAAGGTTGGGGGGGCTGTTTGGCCATTGCAAATTGCCCCTAGTATGCAGATGAAGGGGAAGTTGATGGGAACATGGGGATAATAGGTTACAGGGAATTAAATGGGGTAATGAGATTCCTCTTAGAGTTGGCATAGATCCAATGAGCCAAAATCACCTTCTTTTATGCTATAAGACAATATGAAACATGATAATATGAAGCAGGATTGAGGTTATTTGACATTAATTAGTAACTTGCTTTAAGAAAGGATTTTTTTACAACTCAGAACTAAGCAGAAATTCTCCACAGCTAATTAAATAGTTTTAAAGTTTAATCACATATGCAGACATATGCAGAAAACCTGGCAGCCACTTTTTTGCATGCAAATATATTTTAATACAAATTCAGAAAGGGTTGCTATTTTTATTGTTTTAGTGCTTGATATATTGTTTTTTTAAATTCATATTAAGGCTCATGGGCAGCAATGGGTAATGGCAAATCCCTTACTGCCCCATCCCCGATTGCTCTTGAGAAGGTGGTAGTGAATTGCTTTCTTGTTCTCCAGTAGTTCTCCTGGTGAATGCACTTCCAAAGATTCAAGGTTGGGATATCCAGGATTTCAACCTGCTGACTAAGAAGCAACAGTGACATACAATACTTCGAAGAGGATAAGGTTCATAAGTTACTGGAGCAGAATTAGGCCATTCAGCCCATCATGTTTACTTCACCATTTGATCCTGGCAATTCAACTGTTCCCTCCCAACCTCATTCTTCTACTTTCTCCCCATATCCTCTGACATCCTTACTGATCAAGAATCTGTCAATCTACACTTTAAAATCACCCATTGATTTGGCCTCCACACCCGTCTGTGGCAATGAATCCCACAGATTGTCTAAAGAAATTCCTCCTCATCTCCGTTCTAAAGATATTTCTAAAGGACAGTCTGTCTGTCCTTTCCTTCTTTGTGTTTAAATAGTATGTGTTAAATATATGTTTTTAGTGTTCTTTTGCTTGTTTTATGTGGGAGGTGGTGGGGGTTGGGGGAAACTTTTTCTAATCTCGTACCTCGACGGAGATGCGCTTTTTCTCCGTATCGTATCTCCGTCCGCACTGCGGCCTAACATCAAGGAGTTTTGAGAGCTCCACCGCGGGTGCCTGTGGGACTTTTACATCGCGAAGCTCACGATCCTTTTGTCAGGGATCGACCTCGGAGCTCCAACCGTGGGTGCTTGTGGAGTTACATCACAGAGCCCGTGGTTGGTCTCTGGTCAGAGACCGACATCAGGAACTCCAAGCCGTGGGAGTTTTGATCGCCCCGGTGCGGGAGTTTCGATCGCCCCAACGCAGGGGCTTTGACCGCCGGCTGTGGGTTCGACTGCCCCAACTGCGGGAGAAATAAAGAGGAAGTAGATTGGACTTTTTTGCCTTCCATCACAGTGAGGGATGTGGGGAATCCGCTGTGGTGGATGTTTATGGTAACCTTTATGTATTTGTGTGTCTTGTTGCTTTTTTTTTCGTATGGCTGTATGGCAATTCGCATATCACTGGACCTTAAATGGTACATGTGATGATAAAAGACCTTTGAAACCTTTATTCAGAGGCTATGACCTCTGTTCCGAGACTCTCCCATTAGTGGAAACATCCTCTCCACATCCACTCAATCTAGGCCTTTCACTATTCGGTAAGTTTCAATGAGGTCCCCCCTTATTCTTCTATACTCTAGCGAGTACAGGCCCAGTGCCGTCAAATGCTCATCAAATGTTAACCCACTCATTCCTGGAATCATTCTTGTAAACCTCCACTGGACCCTCCCCAACACCAGTACCCACCTCAGATATGGGGCCCAAAACTGCTCACAATACTCCAAATGCAGCTGCCTTATAAAGTCCCAACATTACATCCCAGTTTTTATATTCTAGTCCCCTCGAAATACATGCGAGCATTGCGTTTCCTTCCTTAGTACCGATTAACATTTTAGGAATCCTGTACCAGCACTCCCAAGTCCATTTGCACCTCTGATTTCTGAATTCTCTCCCCATTTAAAATATAAAGATTAAACTTTAAAACTATTCCTACTACCAAAATGCATGACTCCTACTTTGCTACGCTGTATTCCATCTGCCACTTCTCTGCCCACTCTCCCAACCTGTACAAGTCCTTCTGCAGAGTCCCTGCTTTCTCTACTCTACCTGCCCCTTCACATATTCTCATATCATCTGCAAACCTCGCCACACAGCCTTCAATTCCCTCATCCAAATTATTGATATACAATGTGAAGAGTAGCGGCCCCAGTACCGAGCCCCTGTGGAACACCATTAGTCACTGGCAGCCAACCAGAAAAAGCCCCCTTTATTGCCACACATTGCCTCCTGCCCTCCAGCCACCCTGCTATCCATGCTAGTGTAAGGGGTTTCTGCGCTGAGCTTTCGCCCGACCTAAGGTCCCCGTGCCTTGCTCTGGTCCCTTGACCAGGCCGCGCACACTGGTTCCCCGTGAGTGGTTCGACCCACTCACCCCCTACGGTTCTAGACACTGGACTTAGATGCAGGAGCGTTTATAGTGCAGAAAAATTCAACCAGACCAGATTTGAAGACCAGGGTTTAAATGGAAAAGGCTTTTATTGAGCGCTTGGGACTATTGTCCATGAATACTTATACAGTTCTATAAGACATATCTATAAGACACATACCGAATTCCATGACTCCTTTTGACTATGAATCATAAAACGCACAGTTCTACAAGACATATACATGAATACCTTTTACTCTGAATTCTAAAACGCAGTTCTACAAGACATATACACGACTGTAAGATGGGGAACGTACGACACATCGCAAAATTGACCAACACATATTTCTTTACACACCCAACGTTTATTCAAACCACCCTCCCCTCTACACTAAACTATGTCCAGGATATGCAAGATCGGGGTACATGTTCACCATGGGGCTATTACTGGGGTTACTGGCTGTTCGTTTTGCAGTACTTCTTCTCGAGTTGCGTGCCTGTTCCTCTCTCTTGCATCCGTTCTTCTTGCCTGTCTTTTCTTCCTCCTGCATTCGTTTGACTTCCTTCTTGCGGTATTTCTTCTTGCATAGCCTTAAAACCCAAAGGTCGTGGCCAGTTATACTATTCTGACCCGTCCTATCTCCCGCCAGATCTTGGGATCTCTTTGTTCAAAAAGATATGTATGAGTTCTCTCTCTGATCTGCGCTTATGTCCGGGGGTATCGGGGATGGCCAGACGGTGTTAATTGGTATTTCGTTGCGAGGTGATGGGTTTAACTGGTTTCCCATCACCTACCAGGTAGTTTTCTATGGGCTATTGTGCCCCCTTAACGAGATTAACTGTGTAGGTCGGCTTGGGGCATTGTGAGTATGCTGATGTCAGCGCCCCAGTGTCTGGACTTCGACCTGGTTTCGCAGGTTTCTGCATGGCCAATACCCATCCATTGTTCTGGCCGTGGCTTTGCAGAAACCTAGAGACTGGGCTGTAAGGTTTTTACTTTTGTGGCTGGTCACGAGGTCCTGCGGCCATCTTAGGACCCACGGATTGTGACATCCCTTGGTAAACTGACCGCAGCCTTTCTCCGCTATCAGCCCCAGTCTCCCGTTTAAAATGTCCAAACTGCAGCTCTTTGGTTTGGTGTTGATTGCAGAATGAGGGAAAACTTCTCAAATGTTACACTAGTATCTTCCCTCTGATACCAGGGGCTCTCAGTTTCTTTAGCAGCCTCACGTGCGACACCTTATTAAAGGACTTCTGAAAATCATACTTGTGTTCTGCACGTGATGGTGTTTCCATTAACCTTGATGTCCTTGTGCTTCTAGGTAGAAGAGATCACAAGTTAAGGACATTCTGAAGAAGTAGCATTGATAAGATATGATGTGTAGACTTTCTACATGGTACTTATTGCAATGATATGCTACTGGTGGGAACAGTGAACAGTTGTGTAAGTGGATGTGGTGGTAATCACAAAGGCTGCTTTGTCTTGGATGATGCCAACGTTTTACAGTGTTGTTGGAACTGCAGTTCCAATGCATGCATTATAGTTTGTTCAGACACTATGGAGAGTTACAAATGAATGGTTTCATAGAATATCCTGCTCCTGATCAGCTCTTGCTCTCCCAGTATTTATTTACTGTAAATGAAAAGCCAACTAGTTGTTTAATTAGATTTACTGTGATGCATTTCATTTATGGGTAAAGAGCAGTGCAAAGAGAATGTCATTTAATTTGTAGGATGTTTAGTGGTGCAGTGAAGTGTTTGGTTTAAAACCTGTCAAGCTGCTCAGATAAGAAAAATATAAAAAAATTAACAATAGTATTTTGTGGGTTGAATAATTGTGCTCAATTCACAACCATTTAACAGGGATTCTGGCAATTAACACTAATGTGCAGGAACATGTGCTCAAGAACTGATGAATAATTCAGTGCAGTGTAAACCATATCAGAGTGATTGCACAATGCACGAGTTGCCAATATTTTTTGGCCATTGAGTCAACAGTGTGCGGGAATGTGTTTCAAACTCAGAAGTTTTGATTACCAGGAGAAACTTTAGGATCTATGGCCCGTCAATTCTGTGCTGACCGTAAACTACCCATTACACCAATCTTACATTAATTCCCACATTCCCATCAGCTCCCACCAGAATTAACCATTAACATCCACACTTGGGTGAAATTTGCAATGACGATTTAACCTACCTATGCAAAGAAGGAGAGAATTACTTAGGGGAAGAAGGTTTAGCGTAACCATCAGCAAGTCAGCAACAGTAATCTTTTTCTACTTGTCTCCAAAATGCAACAGTAATCTTTTTCTACATTTCTCTCAGGATTTTTGCACTTCCATCTCAGGCTCAAAAGGTTGTATGCTCAAGTCCCACTTTATAAATATAAATACAACGTTCAAGATTGACAATCCTGTTCATAGCTAAGCAAATGTTGCATTCTTATACTTTGGATAATGCAAACTGTTGCTTAACCTCTCCTGAATTACACTGTTTCAGAGAAGACCTCAGGAGTCATTCCTGATATTCTGCTGGAGACATTCCATTAAAAAAAAAGTATCTGCTCATTATCCCAATTATCCTCCCTATTTGAGGGAGTTTAGTGCGCGCATGTTGGCTGCTTGGTATCGTACAATGCCACAATGATTGCGCTTCAATGGGGTTTCATAAGCTGTAAAGAACTGTGGAGCAACCTGAATGGAACATGAAAGGTGTTCTGCAGCCAAAAGTCCTTCTCTCCCTTTTATGCTTGAGGCAGGCAATGACTGGCCCTGGTGAACTATTGTGCCATTTAATCTTTCACTAGGATGAATACATTGTACGCAAGAGCAGGAACCTCGTTTACATTATCCCTTGCAGGCCCACTATGGCTTAGAGCAAACTATCATTGTGCTGAGATAAATTGCAAATGAAATGAAATAGTAATGGCCATTAGCTTTATTAAATTGATCGAATATAGGGTTTTATTTCAATCTCTCCCTTCCTTTCAATTTGCCTAATTTATCTTCAGAATATTCTTTATTGAACCTAAATAAAAAATTAAAGTTAAAGGAAGGCAGTGTATAGAAAGCCATTAGAAATACAGGAAATGATTCCTGGCACGATATTGAGTTTGCTACACACCTATTGTGATTTGCCATATAGTTAATCAAATAATTATCCAAATGTGTGCTTCATTTTCGAGGATGTAACTAGTAGAGTGGATAAGGGAGAACCAGTGGATGTGTTATATCTGGACTTCCAGAAGGCTTTCGACAAGGTCCCACATAAGAGATTAGTACGCAAACTTAAAGCACACGGTATTGTGGGTTGAGTATTGATGTGGATAGAGAACTGGCTGGCAGACAGGAAGCAAAGAGTAGGAATAAACGGGTCCTTTTCAGAATGGCAGGCAGTGACTAGTGGGGTACCGCAAGGCTCAGTGCTGGGACCCCAGCTATTTACAATATATATTAATGATTTGGACGAGGGAATTGAATGCAACATCTCCAAGTTTGCGGATGACACGAAGCTGGGGGCAGTGTTAGCTGTGAGGAGGATGCTAGGAGGCTGCAACGTGACTTGGATAGGTTAGGTGAGTGGGCAAATGCATGGCAGATGCAGTATAATGTGGATAAATGTGAGGTTATCCACTTTGGTGGCAAGAACAGGAAAGCAGACTATTATCTGAATGGTGGCCGATTAGGAAAAGGGGAGATGCAATGAGACCTGGGTGTCGTGGTACACCAGTCATTGAAAGTAGGCATGCAGGTGCAGCAGGCAGTGAAGAAAGCGAATGGTATGTTGGCATTCATAGCGAGGGGATTTGAGTATAGGAGCAGGGAGGTTCTGCTGCAGTTGTACAGGGCATTGGTGAGACCACACCTGCAGTATTGCGTACAGTTTTGGTCTCCTAATCTGAGGAAAGACATTCTTGCCATAGAGGGAATACAGAGAAGGTTCACCAGATTGATTCCTGGGATGGCAGGACTTTCATATGAAGAAAGACTGCATAGACTCGGCTTGTACTCGCTGGAATTTAGAAGATTGAGGGGGGATCTTATACAAACTTACAAAATTCTTAAGGGGTTGGACAGGCTAGATGCAGGAAGATTGTTCCCGATGATGGGGAAGTTCAGAACAAGGGATCACAGTTTAAGG
Source organism: Rhinoraja longicauda (assembly GCF_053455715.1). NCBI lineage: Eukaryota > Metazoa > Chordata > Chondrichthyes > Rajiformes > Arhynchobatidae > Rhinoraja > Rhinoraja longicauda. Next base: position 47,246,680 of record NC_135955.1, on the reverse strand, counting down.
ATAAGGGGGAAGTCTTTTAGGACCGAGATGAGAAAGTTTTTTTTCACACAGAGAGTGGTGAATCTGTGGAATTCTCTGCCACAGAAGGTAGTTGAGACCAGTTCATTGGCTATATTTAAGAGGGGGTTAGATGTGGCCCTTGTGGCTTAAGGGATCAGGGGGTATGGAGAGAAGGCAGGTACAGGATACTGAGTTGGATGATCAGCCATGATCATATTGAATGGCGGTGCAGGCTCAAAGGGCCGAATGGCCTACTCCTGCACCTATTTTCTATGTTTCTATGTTTCACGTCGAAACCAAGACAATAGCTAGTATTTCTGATAGTCATTAAAAAAGAACTCAGATTTGGATGGAGTATGTTGTTAGAGTTTTGCACAGTTGAGATATAATAGGAAAAGTACCATTTCCCTTAGTCAGGGCAGTGTAGCTTATACATCCATGAAAGACAGCTGTTACAAATGTTTCTTCTTCACAGCTGTTCTGCTTTTGAAGTGGAAAAAAAGTATTGCATTTCTATTGGAAGTACAGTGCTTAATGCATGGCTGGGAGGCTATTTATCTGCTTTGACACCAGGAAAGGTGTGAAGATGACTTAGTGGCTTTAATAACTTTTAATTTCTGCAATCCAACATCTCTTCACTAAAGGACCTTCACCATCCTTGCTAATATTTCAGCTGAGGTTTATAGATTACCTAAAATATTTTTTCACAAAATGCTGGAGTAACTCAGCAGGTCAGGCAGCATCTCGGGAGAGAAGGAATGGGTGACGTTTCGGGTCGAGACCCTTCTTCAGACCACTTCTTATACCTAAAATATTTTGTTGCTTATCTTCATTCTACATTCTTATTAACAAAAACAACACTGCCATAACCTCATGAAGTTTGAATGGCCCAGAGCCCACTCCAAAAAATAAATTGGAATGCATTTTTGAGATGAGCAAAGAATTTGCATTTCATAGTTGGTGATGTAGAACCATAAAGGCACTTGAAGTCTTGTTTAAATCTTGTTGCTACTACATTCTGAATGGGTTTCTCGGAGGAGAATTAGAATAAACCAGCAATGAGTCCTTAATTTGTTTAGTTTTCCTATTTTGTGTTATTTTCTAATGCTGGGGAAACCAGAAGAACCATTAGCTTTTCTAAAGATCTCCATTTCGTGAGATAGAAAACATGCTTTCAATAGTGTTTCCGTTCACTCTGTGGCTTCAGGAGAACTTTGGAAAGGACGTATCGCTGCAGCTACATGAAATTCAAAGAATTACAGATAAACAGAGATTAAATGTTGAATTGGAGCTACCTTTGAGTGACAATGGGCGAAATGATTTGGAATACTGACTCCTGATTAGTTTCTACTTTTTTTGTTTTGGTAAGTGAAATGCATGGATGTTGAAGTAGACTGGGATCATAGTCACAATGGATTAAACTGTTGCCAACAAAATCCTAGATTTTTCTTTGATCTAACATTCAGTGAATGATGCGAGCAAATGGTTTGGGAGGCCAGTCAAATATTTCTGTTCCGAAAGCCATGGTACATTTCACTCTCCTCTGTTTAGTTTAGTTTAGTTTAGAGATACAGCATGGAAACAGGCCCTTCGGCCCACTGAGTCCACACGATCGGCAAACACCCATACTCCAGTTCTGCCCTACACACTAGGGACCACTTAGAGAAGCCCATTAACCTACAAACCTGCATGGCTTTAGAATGTGGGGGGAAACCAGAGAACCTGGTGAAACCCACGCAGTCACAGCGAGAACATGCAAACTCCATACAGACAGCACCCATAGCCAGGATAAAACCCGGGTCCCTTGTGCTGTAAGGCAGCGTCTCTACTGCTGTGCCACTGTGCCGCCCTCTGACAATGGTAAGTTGGCCATCCATCACCTCATTGACTTACTTCATATAATGGAGACTAAGATACTATAAACTGATAACAATATCTCTCCAAAGACGTACAGGTATGTAGGTTAATTGGCTGGGTAAATGTAAAAATTGTCCCTAGTGGGTGTAGGATAGTGTTAATGTGCAGGGATCGCTGGGCGGCACGGACTTGGTGGGCCGAAAAGGCCTGTTTCCGGCTGTATATATATGATATGATATGATATGATATGATATGATAGACACAAAAAGCTGGAGAACTCAGCGGGTCAGGCAGCATCTCTGGATAGAAGGTTGTCGGGCAGGCAGCGCAGTCCAGTGGTGGAGCTCCAGGCCTGCAGGCAGTCGAGACGAGGAATGTCAGTGGAGGGACTCCTCGTCTCCACTCGACTTCCCTCCTTGTCTCGACTGCCTGCAGGCTTGGGGCTCCTCCGTTGGACTGCGCCGCCTGCCCGACAACCTTCACTCCACAGATGCTGCCTGTCCTGCTGAGTTACTCCAGCTTTTTGTGTCTTTCTTCGGTGTAAAGCAGCATCTGCAGTTCATTCCTAACTATATCTCTACCAAGGAGTGTCAGAGAGTTGGGATGGAGGGTAGTATGTCTTAGGACTCAGTCGGTCAGAAGAATAATGGCAGCAAAGGACTGGTAAAAAGCCCACCATTCTGAGTCTTGTGTTTTATTGAAAATGTTGCTAAAATAGTTTTCACCAATGAAAATTTTTAACCATCAGTTCAAATTAAACTGAACGCAGCCCAACTCTTCCTGTCCCAGCCCAATTGCCAACAGGCAGATTGAAAAACCTGCCTCTTCCCATTTTCTGGCTGTGGCAGAGTCCAATCCAATAAAGAACTTTCTTCTTCTGAAGGTTGCTATCCTGAAAAAGAACTGGTTCATTCTTGGAGATAGAGTTTCACCAGATGCCGACACATCCCACACCATGGGCAGTAGTTGGGATAAGAGTGGGCCTATGAATGCTGGGTCTTCTTGGTCTTCCTCTGTCTGGTGGCAAGGTAACTCTGGAAGAAAATTCAAGCCTTCTACTTCCATGCAGTGTAACCACTCTGATGTGATGCTGGGGAAGCGGGAGAACACATTCAGTAACTTCAGAAGAAGTGCGACGTCTGAAATCTCTTTTGTTCTTAGTTAACTTAAAACAAAGCAGAAGTTCTTAAACTTAATTTGTTCAGTTCTTTTGTAAAGTACAGGAACCTCAAAAATGCTATTCTTGTGCCATTGTCAGCTTTCTTGTAAGAAATGATAACCTTAACAAATGGTCTTATTACGAAACTGTACTAGAACAGTTAACCTCCTATTTTTTGATGAAGAGACAGCTTTTAAAAATTCCCATGGGAAGGAAAAATCACTTTTATTTCTCTTATAATCTGCATGAGAGCTATGACTTTTCTGTAAACACATTTACTAAATTGAAATAACTGAGAAATATGCCAAAGGGATTAATTGTACTCTCCATCACTACGCATGTAACTTAGTCAGGGTTGAAGCTCAATGTTGCAGTCAAGCCAAATTACTGATAGATGCTCTTATGGAGATAGAATTTGTTCATCTGATACTGCCAACTTCAGACTTCTAAATTCTCATATTTCCAATGAAAATTAGTGCTACTTTTTAATGTGGAGAAACATAAGCTCTGTGTGTACATGCCACAGTTCATTTAAATGGGTTTGCAATCCATTTAATTGTTTTCATGAAAACATCAAAGATCTGTCTTTGCCATTTTCTTAAAGTGGGATTGCCTAAGTGTCAGGACAGGTCGTACTTTGTAGCAACCTCACTTGAAAAAGTTCTTGTGATATAGGTTTAGGTTTATTGTTGTCACGTGTACCGAGATACAGTGTAGCAGCTTATATCACCGGCTGCCCGCATCACTCCCAGCTTGAGCCGCTTGTAGGCCGGACCTTCTGCTGCCACTGACGGCTCACATAGCTTCCTCGGCCACTTCCAGGCTGTGTCTGTTGCCGACATTGCCACCTCCGACCCTCACCTGCACTCCGTCCGCCTGCAGCCCATGACTCCGTCGATTCTTGTCTTTCTCCCGGCTGCCAGCAGGCCGGGTCCATCGACTCACCTGGATTGCAGGCCCAGTTCCAGGCTGAGAGTCTAAAGAAGGGTCTCGATCTGAAATGTCACTATTATGGCGAGTCCGAAACTTGTTAGTTGTAGACGAAGTTTATTGCAGCCGCAATACACGAATACAAAGTCAAAACAACAAGTTACAGGACAACCAATATAAACTTACTGTCTTCCTTGAAGACTTCGCCGAACTGGCTAAATCGGGCGCCAAACGCGCACCTGACATCGCTGGCCAATCAGCGATGTCGTTCCCTGGACCAATCCCCATGGTCGCGTTCCCACGTGACCTCGCTGGCCAATCCGAGGGTTCGACGACCTGGACCATTCTCTATGGTCGCTACATGACCCCCCCCAGAACCCGAGGTGCGGAACCTAGCAGGGAGCCGGATTTCGCGACCATAACGAGTACGGAGAGGGACAGCCTGAACCACAGGAGCCGGAGGTTCCGGACTTGGTGGAACAGCCGGAACGGGAGGTTCTGGAGAAACTACCGGAACGGGGGGTCCTGGAGGAACTGCCGAAACGGGGGGTCCTAGGGGAACTGCCGAAACTGGGGGTCCCGGAGGAACTGTCGGAAAGGGGGTTTGTGGACTGGGCGGAACCAACGGAGGTCGGCCCCTTCTAGGGGTTTGACCGACCAGGACTGGTTGATCCGGGTCCAAATGGGCAGGTTTGAGCCGGGACACCGAGACGAGTTCACTCTTGCCGCCCATGTCTAAGGTGAAAGTAGCCGTTCCCTTACGTAAAACCCGGAACGGCCCTTGATAGACCCTCTGCAACGGGGCGCGATGGGCATCTTTACGCAAAAAAACAAACTCACAGTCCTTCAGGGAAGACGGTTCATGTACCATGGGACACCCATGACGTGAAGTCGGCACTGGAGCCAGGGAGCCTACCCGTTCCCGGAGAGATGCTAACGCTGATGGGACTGTAGGGAGCAGGGCTGAAGGGTCCGAAAACAGATCTCCGGGTACTCGAAGGGTCGAGCCATATACCAGCTCTGCGGACGACGCACCGAGATCTGGCTTAGGAGCCGTCCGGATGCCCAAAAGAACCCAAGGGAGTTGGTCTACCCAGTCCGGGCCTTCAAGCCTTGCACTGAGGGACGCCTTAAGTTGGCGGTGGAACCTTTCTACGAGTCCATTTGCCTGGGGGTGATATGCAGTTGTGGGTTGTAATTTGGACCCGTACAGTTCCGCCAGCGTGGCCCAGAGGGACGAAGTAAACTGTGGCCCTCTGTCAGTTGTAATAACTGCCGGGACCCCGAAACGAGCTACCCAATGAAGGGCCAAAGTCCTAGCACAAGACGCTGACGAGATATCAAACAATGGGAAAGCCTCTGGCCACCGGGTGAACCGATCCACCACCGTGAGGAGGTGGGTGTAGCCCCGGGAGGAAGGCAAAGGCCCGACCAAATCCACATGGATGTGGAAAAAACGAAAAGCCGGGACTTCGAAATCCTGTACGGGGGGCTGGACGTGGCGCTGGACTTTAGCGGTCTGACAGGGCACGCAGGAACGTGCCCACCCCGCTACCTGTTTCCGCAGGCCATGCCAGACAAACCTCGCTGCCACCAAGGCAGAGGTGGAGCGGATGGACGGGTGCGCCAGCCCATGAATGGCATCGAAAACCCGGCGCTGAAGGGAGGGCAGTACTACCGGCCTGGGACGAGGAAGAGAAACATCGCACCAGACTTTCGTGCCCTCCGACCCACAAGCTACCTGGGCCAACTTCAATCCCGAAGTGGTGGACTGGTACGTCGAAACGCTATCCGCCAGGAGCTGTGCCTCCGCGAGCTCCTGGGGATCCACCTCGCAGTCCACCGCCGAAATAGGGGGAAAAGCAGGTCTAGACAGGGCGTCAGCAACGGCATTCAGCTTACCCGCGATATGACGGACATCTGTGGTAAATTCGGAGATAGCAGTCAGGTGCCGCTGCTGGCGGGCCGACCATGGGTCAGACAATTTCAAAAAAGCAAATGTTAATGGCTTGTGGTCCGTAAATGCCACAAATGGGCGGCCCTCGAGGAAATACCTGAAATGACGGACAGCTAAATGGAGAGCTAGAAGCTCTCGGTCAAATGCGCTATATTTCAGCTCGGCCGAATTTAGTTGCCGGCTGAAAAACGCTAAAGGCTGCCAACGGCCACCAACCTGCTGCTCCAGAACCCCGCCCACCGCCACGTCAGAGGCGTCAACCGTCAGGGCCGTGGGGGCGGAGGGGCTCGGATGGACCAACATGGTGGCGTCTGCCAAGGCTGCCTTAGCTGCCGTAAAAGCCGACTCTGCGGCCGGGGACCACAACAACTCTACAGGATTCCCTGCAAGGCATTGGAAAAGCGGGCGCAGGACTCGCGCCGCTGCCGGAACGAATCTATGGTAGAAATTAACCATGCCTACGAACTCCTGCAGCCCTTTTACTGTGGTGGGCCTGGGGAAAACCCGGATAGCCTCCACCTTCTCGGGCAAAGGGGCAGCGCTGGCAGGGGTAATTCTGTGCCCTAGAAAATCGAGAGCAGGCAGGCCGAATTGACATTTGGAGGGTTGAATAATGAGCCCGTGGTCTTGGAGCCGCTGGAACACGGTCCGCAAATGGGCCTGGTGTTCCTGCACTGAGGGGCTGGCTACCAGGATGTCGTCTAAATAAATAAACACAAAAGGTAAACCCCGGCCCACGCGGTCCATCAGTCGCTGGAAAGCCTGTGCCGCGTTCTTTAAACCGAAAGGCATACGCAACCATTCAAACAACCCGAACGGAGTAATAGTTGCAGTTTTTTGTATGTCCTCCGGTCGCACCGGAATCTGATGGTATCCTCGCACCAAATCGATTTTGGAAAACACCACCGCTCCTTCCAGTCCAGATGAAAAGTCCTGTAGGTGCGGTACGGGGTAGCGATCAGCCGTGGTGACAGCATTGAGACGCCGATAATCGCCACATGGCCTCCACCCCCCAGATGCCTTGGAGACCATGTGTAACGGCGAGGCCCACGGGCTGTCAGACTGACGGACAATTCCCATTTCCTCCATCTTCCTGAACTCCGCCCTTGCCACAACCAGTTTGTCTGGCGGTAGTCTCCTGGCCCGAGCGAAAACGGGAGGGCCTTCGGTGCGGATGTGATGGACCACACCGTGCTTAGCCGAAGGTGCGTCAAAACGTTGGACGAGCAGCTCTGGGAACTCTGCCAGAATCGCAGCATACGAGTCGGGGGCCGCGACGACGGCCTGGACAGTAGGGCTGGGCGAGGAGGCGATTGCCGGAGCGACGTGCTCGTCTTCAGCAGCGGGTCGGAGGTCGTTACCGCGGACATCAGGAACCAGTGAAAAAGCCCAGAGAAAATCTGCGCCCAGGATCGCTTGTTTGACGTCGGCTATGATGAATGGCCATTCGTACGTGCGGAGGCCTAACACAAGGGACATCTTCCGTGTACCGAAAGTGCGAATTGGGCTGCCATTAACCGCGATGAGGGTGGGACCTGTCTTACCCGATCTGGTTTCGAGGTCGGTCGGCGGCACTATGCTGACGATGGCTCCGGTGTCTACCAAAAATTCTGTGTCCGTGAATCGATCATGGACATAGAGGCGCCGGTTCTGGCCAATCGTAACTGCCCCTATGAACGATCGGCCGAGGCATTTCCCGCGAAGGTACAAGGCAAACGACAGTTGCGGGATTCGTTACCCCATCGTAGGTGATAATAGCACCAGCCGCGCTTGTGCGGATCTTTTTGGCGGGCTTTCGGAGAATTGGCGGGAGACGTGGCGCCATCTTGCCGTCGCTGTGGCGTGGTCACCGATGTCGAGACTTTGTTGATTGAACTACTTGCCTTGTTTTTTCCCGCTATGAGCGCGTCCGCTTTCGCTGCATATGCTTCGGGGTCCTTAAAAGAACAATCCGTAAGCAGCAGTCGGACATCCTCGGGAAGTTTCTCGCGGAATGCCTGTTCAAACATCGGGCAATCCGTATGCTCACCGGCTAGCACCATCATTTCGGCCATGAGGACGGAAGGCAGTTGGTCTCCAAGCTCCGGTAGGTGCAGAAGTTTTGCCGCACCACCATGCTTATTTAACCCGAAGGTTCGCAGTAATACCTTCTTCATGGTTTCATACTTGTCTTCCGCAGGTGAATTTACGATAAACCGCATCACGCGCTTGGTTGTGTCCGGCGATAAAGCGCTGACGAGGTAGAAGTACTTCGTGGAATCGTCCGACACCTTCTTTATATGGAATTGGGCCTCGGCGTGGATAAACCAAGCTTGCGGTGCGTACGTCCAAAATAACGGAAGATGAACGCCTGCCGCGCTTGACTCCGGTGTGCCCTGCTCGGTCATCGTCAACGAGGCGTCGGGTTCCTCTCAGTCGGTGATCGTCCAGATCACGTTCGGGGTCACCAATATGGCGAGTCCGAAACTTGTTAGTTGTAGACGAAGTTTATTGCAGCCGCAATACACGAATACAAAGTCAAAACAACAAGTTACAGGACAACCAATATAAACTTACTGTCTTCCTTGAAGACTTCGCCGAACTGGCTAAATCGGGCGCCAAACGCGCACCTGACATCGCTGGCCAATCAGCGATGTCGTTCCCTGGACCAATCCCCATGGTCGCGTTCCCACGTGACCTCGCTGGCCAATCCGAGGGTTCGACGACCTGGACCATTCTCTATGGTCGCTACACTATCCATGTTTTCCAGAGATGCTGCCTGACCTGCTGAGTTACTCCAGCACTTTCTGTCCTTTCGTGTATCAACCACCACGGCAGTCGCTTGTTTCTACTACAATCATTTGTACTAAGGTATGATAATACCTCACTGGGTTATAGGGGTCAATTGGCAATAATGGACAGCATTCCCTGCCCTATGGTCCGTTATGATGAGGGTTTACTCTACAGCAGGTAGAGCAAAGGGATTTAAAAAATCCGACGGCAGAATATAGTTTCTCTGCATATGAATGTCACATGCTGATATTTCATTGCCCATCACAGGATAACAATATTTGTTTTCATTTATATATTGCCTTTAATGTAATAAAATGCACCAAGGTTTTTAATAATGGTGACAACTGTCAAAGTTTGATACCGAGGTATCAAGTCAGACGTAAGTTTAAACGGTTGCAGTGCATGTGGTGAAAATGCACCAACAAAATGCTATTGACTCACAAGAATAGTGAAGTTGTGAGGGTAGGCGGGGACGTTGGAGATGATAGCACTCGGTCCACCTCCGACCCTCACCTGCACTCCGGCTGCCTGCAGCCCATGACTCCGGTTGTGGTCTCTGCAGTGTGCTGGAGGCATTGCTACTCTGGTGGAAGAGATTATGACTGAGCTCGTCCCCGGACTGTACTTTGCTGTTGTTCCTCCCTGTGTTAATCCCAAGGCTGCACCACAGATTGTGGCAGTGATCTGTCTGCGTGGAGCGATGGTTACTGAGCAGCAAGTTGGCAGATTGTGCAATCGGAAGGCCTAACAAAAGTTGGGAAAATAATCACTTTTTCTTAAAGTAAATAGAAGAATGATAAATGAGTTTAATTTAGTTTAGAGTTACACCGTGGAAACAGGCCCTTTGGTCCACGCCGACCAGCCATCACACTATACACTCACACTAACCTACACACTCGGGACAATTTATAATTTTTACCAAAGCCAATGAACCAACAATCCTGTACATCTTTGGAGTGTGGCAGGAAACTGGAGCACCCAGAGAAAATCCACACAGTCTCAGTCGAACGTACAAACTCAGTACAGACTCTGGATCGAACCTTGGTTTCTGGTGCTATAAGGGAGCAACTCTATCAATGTGCCACTATGCCGCCCCTGTATGTATTAAAAATAAATTGAAGTTGCTGCTAATTAATTAAAAATATAAATGCATGCCAAAATAAAGAAAAGTAACCAAAGTTTACCTAAACCTGCCTTTTAAATGAAGGTTGCTCAAGACATTCAAATGAATGAGGCTACATCAGTTGTCCAAACCAATTTGAGGAAATAAATCCGGAGTTTGGCTCAACATCTATACAGCTGCCCTGGAACTTCGCCGATTCCTCAACCAGCACTCACAGGGTTGTGGCCCAATATTTAAAAATTTAGATCAAAAATTAAGTCTCAGGTGTATTTTTCAAATTTCATGTGTGGAAGAAAGGAATAAAAGATTAGAGAAGTTTGATGCCTGTCTGTTTAGCAACTTATTAGTGAACCCTTACATATTTTCTTCGTAACCAAATCAGCCTTCAGTTGACTTAATTTTACGAGCGTACAAGAACTTGCTTTCACTCTGTTAGAGAAGTATGCCAGATCAAAACCAGGGTGCTAGGAGTCGATAGGAATTAGACCCTGTACCCTTTGTTGGGGGGGTATGTTAAATAAGCTGCCAAGATGTATATCTTCGCCTATTCGATCCTTGTCGAAGTCTTTGCAACTCCAGGGTACTCAATAGATGCTTCTCCCTAAAATCACATAATCTGCAATAGTTTGCTGAGGTACCACCAGCCTTGTGCCCTGACGCTGCTTCACACACTTAACTGGGTCCTAGTTGCTGTGCCCAGCTAATACAAGAGTTCCCTTCCCTGTTGCGTGGAAATTCTCACATTTAGGCCACAGGCAGAAAGCAACGTGTGTCAGAAGTAGCCAATAAACGTACCTTCCAAACAATCCCAAGCATTTTGTTCAGAAGCATACATAAGGCTGCAGATGGCAGAGGGAACACGATCATTGGTGAATCAATGGTGAATGTGGATATGTGTAATGTATGTACTATATATTTATGTGTCTCTTCAAAGTTATCAAATTTACGTTTCTCCATTCAAATATGTGCTTCATCCACCTTGAATGCCCTCTATAAGCGCAGGTAATTATTTGTGAATGAGGAGCGGTAGTCCTGAAAGATCTTTTTCACTCCAATGTGGGGGTTAGAAGCCTCTGCATGGACATGGAAAGGATATTTCCAGTAATGGGAGAGTCTAGAACCAAAGGGCACAGCCTCAGAATAAAAGGACATGTCTTCAGAATAAAAATGAGGATTGATTACTTTAGCCAGAGGGTGGTGAATCTGTAGAATTCATTGCCACAGATGGTTGTGACGGCTAAGTCATTCGGTATTCTTAAAGCAGAGATTGATTTGTTCTTGATTAGTAAAGGTGTTAAAGGTTAGGGGGAGAAGGCAGGAGAATGGGGTTGAGAGTGGAAAGTAGACCAGTCATGATTGAGTGACAAAGTAAACTTGATGGGCTGAATGGCCTAATTGTGCTCCTGTGTCTTATGGTCATATGTAAACTCCAACAGCTTCCTCCTGCAGTTACCGTGGAGGGATTAGTTGGATCACCAGCCGGTACTTCAATCTTAATGGCACTGAAGTGACTGAACTTTAAGGTGTTGTGCACAGTTGTCATGCTCCTGTTCAGGTAAAAGGGGTTAGGCTAATGTGTAACAGGAAATTAGCCTAACAGTTCATGTTTGCATGAACTCGCAGAACCATTGACGCCAATCCTCGTGTAATGTTGGCGATTGACTATTATGTTGGTGTGTAGGTCTCTGTTGGTTATGTGGTTTTACTTAAGACGAACAATTCTCTTTCAATGCAGAGCGGGATAATGACAATGCACTTTATGGAGATAAAAGGCAAGGAACTGTATAAGCATTCAATTACAGAACGACAATGGATACTTCTCATTCCCCATCTGTGGAGAGCAGCAATTAAAACGAATTTGTATTAAACAAACACTAATGACATTTTGCCCTGAACCATGGAGGGAATAAGGGTGTGTTCAAACTTTAGCTACAACTCTTGAGAGCAGCAATTACTGAATCAATACTTGATTACTGGTGCTTGGCACTGAATCAAACTCTTATGATCTAAAGAAAGCTCTTAAGAGCTACTCATATCATGGATTTTAGGTATGATGGCAGGCATATCAAATGCTCCGTTGCCCTTTGGAGTAAGTGGAAAGATAAAGGTTGGATTTCATTCTTCTGTAGAATGTGTGGGAGTTGTAGCTTTGTTCAAGATTACAGTGCTTTATAAAGTTCAGGGGAAGCTAACTAATATTGTTATAATTCATTTTTGGAATGCTTTTAAATGAGCCCCTTACATGGTATTGGGAAAAAGTTTGGAAGTTATAGATACAGGTGCCTAATTCTTGGATTTTATATTACAATTGCACGGCAGTTCTAGATGCTACATCCTACAGATTTTACAAAAATGAATTGAAGTTGTGCCTGCAATCACATATTTACTGTTGCCGTCTATTATGTATTGGCTGGCATCATAAAGGATTGCTTTCAAGTCTCTTTAAAACACACAACTCGGAACAGTACCGTGCAGATACAGGCCCTTCGGCCCACAATGTCTGTGCTGAACATGATGCCAAGATAAACTAATCTTTGCCTGCACATGATCCACATCCCTCTATTCCCTGCTCTTCCATGTGCCTGTCTCAGAGATACTTTTCTGAAGATATTACAGTGATCCTTTACACTGATAATATGTTATTGTTGGGTTATTTGCTTGGAAATCTGGTGAATACTGCAGAACATTTTGTGAAATGGAGTAGTGAGGGGGTGGATTGAACGGTGCTTTATATGGCTCAAAGGACACTTTGAGGAGGTATTGCTTGATGCAAAGGGTAAATCCTGTCATCGTCAATTCATATTGTTACTTGAAAATTCCTAGTAGGTCGCAATTTGAGTCAAGATATGATCCTCAGAGACCGGGCTCAGAAGGAGCGAATTAAGCTTCCGTTCTTTCTTCAGTAACAAGTTAAACTTGTGCTGTATAAATGATATGCCACTCCAGTTCTTTTCATATTGAAAATTCACAGGAATGTTTTGAGATGAAGAAGCATGATCGAGGATCAAAGTGTGAAGTGGCTCTGCGGTGTAAAGAAATAGGTACAGGCAGTGCTTTGTTTGTGGTGGTACATGCTGGTAAAGCGTGGTGGCACTAGTAAAATGTTACAAACTAGATTTGAAAACTTTTAGCGTTTTGATGATTTAAATTTTTTTAGTTATTAGTTTATTAAATTGGAAATTGATTAGTCACAAAATCAAAACAGAAGAGTGCAATATATTGGAAAAAATTGTTGATAGATGTTGCTTAATTTTTAATTGATATGCAGACAGGCACCTTTTAGTCTGTACAAGAGCACTGGGTACAGGGCAGTATTTACTCCACTGCATTCATAGCTCTGCCCTCATATGTCTTCCAGACACAACTGTCAAGAAACATTGCAATCCAGACTGGTTTGCTTCATTTCTCCTTGCCAGTTTATGTAACATATTTGATCTGGAACCAGTGAAAACATGCCTGAAGGAAGCATACTAACTTTGGCTGTAATTCACAGTATGCAGATACAAGCCATGGTTGCGGAACAAGCTTCATGGCTCAAAGCTTTGAAATGAATAGCTTGGTAAATTTAAACAAATTACTTGCTAAAGCCTGTATTATCTGTGCAATTCTAGAAATATTCATTGTGCATATTCCTTTGATGAATTAAATGTGTTGTGAGGTGGCGGATTCTAAAAGCTGCCTACTTTTTCTAAATACTCAGTTTCTTCCATTAGCTGATTTATGTTTTAAATTCACCTTAGAAGATGTGACCATCACTGACAAGGCCAGCAGTTATTGCCCATCCCTAATTTCCTTTGGTGGTGGTGAATTTTCTCCTTCTGATAAAGCTACTCGCAAAATGCTGTTAAGTTGGGAGTCCAAAAATGTCGACTTGGTAACGATGAAGGTTAGAATCGAGGTGTACGGTGGTGCAGCGGTAGAGTTGTTGCCTCACAGCGCCAGAGTCCCGGGTTCGATCTGATTATGGGTGCTGTCTGTACAGAGTTTGTATCTTCCCTCTGTGACCACGTGGGCTTCCCCCAAGTGCTCCGGTTTCCTCCCACACTCCAAAGACGTACAGGTTTGTAGGTTAATTGGCTTTGGTAAAATTGTAAATTTTCCCTAGCGTGTAGGATAGTGCTAGCGTATGGGGATCGCTGGTTGGCATGGACGCTTGGCCGAAGGGCCTGTTTCTGCACTGTATCTCTAAACTAAACTGAACTAAACTTCAAGAGGAACCTGCAGATAGTGGCTTCTTCATACAGCTTCCTGGTGACAAAGGTCACAGGTTTCAGAGATGCCGAGGTAGCAGAGTGATGGAGCAGAAACAAGAGTTTGATGGATCAAAACCATCCTCTGCAATTTGCCTTATCTTCAATGACAGCACTCCAATGGCACATTTTGTTGTTCCGGTGCTTCACTGCTCTATGTTCTTTCACAACATTTTGTGAAGCATTTAGAAAGACACATGAACAAACAGGGAATAGAGGGATATGAACCTTGTGGATGTAAATGGGATTAGTTTAGTTTGGCATCGTAGTTGGCACAGACATCAAGGGTCAAAGGGCCAGTTCCTATGATGCTCTATTTCTCACAGAGGTCCCTTTACCCTAGGATAAAGGTCGTACATTGATGAGTGAGGTAGAAAGATCTTTTGCACAGAGGTCCAGTGGTCTGTAGGTTTTCCATCAGTCATTGAGTATATTTAAGGTGTCAAGTTGCAGGATGTGTAGTGGTGTTGCATACCATCATTTACTGAGATTAGATTGCCAAAACGGAAACAGGCAAATGTAAAAGCCAAAGTGCTGGAGGAACTGGGTGGGTCAGGCAGCATCTGTGGAAGGAATGGACAGAGGAGGTTTTATGTTGGGAGTGTGGTTTTCCAGCTAGTGGAAGTCATAGTTGTTCCCCGGCAACCATCCTTTGGCTCCTGTTGGCTGTGCACAGCATCCCCATCCCCCTTTTCCCTCATACAGCACCAGGAACACGAGGCAGCAGCAGGTTCTAATGTTGGGGCATGGCGGAGAATGACTGACCCATCTCTCTCTCTCTCAACCCCATTCTTCTGCCTTCTCCCCATAACCCCTGACACCCATACTAATCAAGAATCTGTCAATCTCCACTTTAAAAACATCATTTGATTTGGACTCCCCAGCCTTCTGTGGCAATAAATTCAACAGATTCACCACCCTCTGACTAAATAAATTCCTCCTTAGTCAGTACTAATGGGTAAAATCACGAATGTAGGCAATGTGTCTGTTACTTAATGAATTACATTTGCTCCTGGTGGAGGAGTAAGGAGCATAAGGGCAAGGATTTCTGTGCCTGAACCCACTGGGGGGGGGGTCAGTGTGTGAGAGTGAGTGCCTAGATTGCCTTGTACCTATGCATGTGCCCACCAATGTGAACAGCGGAGTCCAGTGTCCTGTCATCATGATCTACCTTGCCACCATGATCAAGGCTTTGCCTTGTTAAGTCTGTGTGGTGGCTGATGTGCAGGGCACCAGGCACAGCCAACTTTCACTCTACAACATGGACTTCAGGACCTGGAATGTCAGAAGCTCATAGATAGTGCCACCAAATTCAGACATGAACTTGGTTCTGCTATCATGGATCAGGAGCTTAGACACTTTGAAAACAACATTGCCACCATGAGTGAGGCACGAGGTTAACTATTAAAGCATGGACCGGTAACACATGTCAAGAAAAAAACAAAGTTAATGATTTAGGTTGAATAGAATCCAGTCTGCAGAAGGCTTCCAACCTGAAACATCGCCTATTCCTTTTCTCCAGAGATGCTGCCTGACCCGCTGAGTTACTCCAGCATTTTGTGTCTATCTTCGGCATCTGAAGTTCCTTCCTACACACAGGTTGAATAGAACGGCTGTTTGATGGATGGCAAAAATAAATGATATGGTTGAGAGAAAGGTTGATCATGTGGCATTGCAGGGCACCCTCTAGGTAGACAGGAAGTGATGGCTAATAATTGCATATACTGTAGAGGAAAACTCTGATTATCAGGCACCTTCCCGGCTTCATTTTAAATGGAGCAAGAGGGGCAAGGCCATGGCGAGTTTAAAGAGAGTGCAGGAAACACAACCTAATGAACTAGTGTCATTCTTCAGGATTTCAAACAACTAGATATGGAATATTGGATCTTTACAGTACATGAGAATCACCTATATATTCTCATATATTTAGTTAAACCCTCAGAAAACAAATTTACACTTTGTCATAGAGAAAATGATGTGTGTCTTGTTCCTTGCAAGACTCACATCTCCAAAGCTTATGTCACTGGATGGATGCATCCAGGAATGCAGCTCTCTCTTGGGTTTGTTAAATGACATTGATGGTGGCTTGGAATGATCCAAGAACATAATGAATTAATTCCATAGAGATATTCATTCTTAAGATTAAATGGGGATGAGAAATAAATGCTGCTCTTACCTGCAATGCCCTGATCCTGGAAAATAAACTTATTTTTTAAAAATGCCCATTTTATGTAATTTGTCTGCAGGTTTATACCTAATACCTAGTGCCATCATTGGTGCATGGAAGCCTTTCTTTATGCAAAATGGGTGTATTGAAAAAATTAATAATGCTTAACTAATAAGCAAATTTTCCACCCAAAATTAGATAGCAAGAAAAAAAATCAAGATCGATTATGTAACTAATTTAACATTGCTCATGTGAACATGTTTGAGTGTTTCTGGTGCAGCCCTGCTCCTGTCAACTGCGATGGAGAGGGAATAAAGTATACTCTGGTCAATTTATCTCAAAACATGGACTGAACATTTGAGGTCTCTGTCAGATGACATTATTTGCTAATATTTGCATGACAAAAATAAATAATTATTACCCATGGAAATTGGGGAACAAGAAAGTAACTTTAAAATTGTGATTAACAGCATTTCTCAAATGAATTACGATTCATTGCAAATTAGACTGTGATGTACATCAGAGACATTGTCACACTGTAGCTTACTATAAATTAACTGGTTAATTATTAATGCCTGACTTGGCTCTGTTGGAAGAAAGACCATGGTATTCATGACAAAATCAGCAAGAAAACCACACTTACAGTTAAAGTACTTAAAATTATAGGAGAACATTATTTGATCTCTTACAAAACCATTCAATACCTCTGTACAACATTGCAAAGCTTGTGTGAAAGTGATAAGGAAAGGTCAACAAAATATCACATGTCTCACTTGGCGTGAAAGAATGTAAGAAATGGTTTATTAACTTTAAAAAGGTGGATCGGTTAACTTTAAAAAGGTGGATCGGTTGACACTGGCACACTATCAACAGTGGAAAGAACAGCTGAAAGGGTGGGGCGCTGATTCCCAAAAGTCCTAACAACTTGCTGCGAGATAGGAATAGATTTGAACAATTGAATGCTTTGTTTCTGGTAAGTTTATTTACTGTAAACATGTGAAGTTTTTGCTTTACAGATATCAAACATCTGCAATGTGAATTAACCAGATATTTGACACTATGGGACACTCTTTTTTATGCTTCTTGTTGCTATTGGTTTCTGTTTTGTCACCACATGAAGCTGTATGGATTTCTGGTTCCTGGGTTTCTTCCAGCTAGATTTTTATCCTTTGCCTTTCAGCTGCAAAGTGATGACCTTTGCACGAGTGTACACATCAATGTCCAGTGAGCAATGGGTGTGAACCAGCGAGAATGCCGTTTGTGATCAATGTGAGTAACAAACATGGAAGCCAGTTAAATGTATAGCCATCGTTTCATAGAACATAGAACAGCTCAGAAACAGGCCCTTCAGCCTACAATATCCATGCCCAACATGATGTCAAGTTAAACTAATCCCCTCTGCCTGCATATGATCCATATATTTCCATCCCTGCTTATCATGTGCTTATCTAAATGTCTCTTAAATTACACCGCCATCATCCCTGGAAGCATCGACCATTCATTTCATATAAAACTTGCCCCGCACATCTCCTTTAAATTTTGTCTCTCTCACCACAAAGCTATGCCCCCCTAGATTTTGATATTCCACCCTGGGAAAAAGGTTCTAACTGTCTATGCTCTCTATGCCACTCATAATTTTATATTCAGGTCTTGCCTCAGCCTCTGATATTCCAGAGAAAACTATTCAAGTTTGTCTGACCTCACCTTATCGGTAATACCTTCTAATCCACACAGCATTTTGGTACCTCTGCTGCACGCTTCGCAAGCCTCCACATCCTTCTTGCAGTAGGGTGACCAGAATTGCACACAATGTCCTCTAAATAGTCTAAACAGCGTTCGATACAGTGGACCACACCATCCTTATTGACCGTCTCCGGTACGCGGTTGGCATTGATGGCACTGCCCTGAGCTGGTTCGTTTCCTACCTCAAAGATAGGAGTTTCGCCATCAACATAGGCAGTTATTCCTCTTCTCCAGCTAGCCTCTCCTGCGGAGTTCCACAAGGCTCCATCCTAGGCCCCATTCTCTTCTCTCTATACATGCTCCCCCTTGGCGAAATCATTCAAAGGCACGGCATTTCTTTCCACTGCTATGCCGATGACACTCAGCTTTACCTCCCCCTGAAACCCAACAACCAGTCAAATTTAAACAGCCTCTTACACTGCCTTGAGGACATAAAATGTTGGATGGCACAGAACTTCCTCCAATTAAACGAGAGCAAGTCTGAGGTCATCCTATTCGGCCCCCCCGACTCCATCAAATCGATAACAGGCAGTCTTGGAAGCCTTTCCTGCCTAGTCAAACCGCATGTCAAAAACCTCGGCGTGATATTTGACTCTGCATTAAAGTTTGACAAGCAAGTCAACGCTGTGGTAAAAGCCAGCTTCTTCCAACTTCGTACCATAGCTAAAATCAAACCTTTCCTCCAATTCGACGACACAGAAAAAATCATTCACGCTTTCATTTCCTCCCGCCTAGACTACTGCAACTCCCTATACACTGGGATCAGCCAATCATCCCTGTCCCGCCTGCAACTGGTCCAAAACGCCGCAGCGAGACTCCTGACGGGTACCCGTAAAAGGGACCACATCACGCCGATTCTGGCCTCTCTCCACTGGTTCCCTGTACGGTACAGAATCAACTTCAAGCTCCTCCTATTCACATATAAAGCCCTAAATGGACATTCCCCCCCCTACATCACAAATCTTCTAACCCACCTCTCTAACTCCAGGTCCCTCAGATCGGCCGACTTGGGGCTACTCACTATCCCGCGGTCTAGGCTTAAGCTCAGGGGTGACCGTGCTTTTGCGGTTGCAGCTCCTAGACTGTGGAACAGCATCCCTCTCCCCATCAGAACTGCCCCCTCCATCGACTCCTTTAAGTCCAAGCTCAAAACCTATTTCTACTCCCTAGCGTTTGAGGCCCATTGAGGAGGCGCTGTGAACTGTTTTGTATGTGCTGTTATGTTTGTGTGCTACTGTATGTTTCATTTTTTCCTTAGTACCTATTCAGATGTACAGCACTTTGGTCAACGTGGGTTGTTTTTAAATGTGCTATACAAATAAAATTGACTTGACTTGACTAAACAATAGTTCAATAAATATGGCCAAAACAAAGTCCTATAAAGCTGTATCATGACCTCCTGACTCATACTCACTGCCCCAACCTATGAAGGCAAGCACACCATATGACTTCTTACCATAGAAGGGGAGGGGGGGGGGGGGGGGGGGGGGGGGGGAGAACAAAAGGAGGAGCTGGTGTGCTTTCTAACTTTGTCAGTGCCGTAGGTGGCTGCTATTTGTATACGTTGAAATTCTTTGCTCGCATACCCACTGTGCCTATTCACATGTAACTATAAAGTATTCCATTCCATTCCACTCCACTCTGTCCACTTGGGTTGCCACTTTCAGGGAAGCTATGGACTTGGTGCCTGAGATCCCTCTGTATAGTGATGCTGTTAAGTATCTTGCTATTAACTGTATACTTTTCCCTTACATTTGACCTCCCAAATTACAACACCACACACTCGCTTGTATTAAACTCCATCTGCTTCCATTAAACTCCAGCGAATTGATATTCTGTTGTATACTCTGACATCCTTCTTTACTCTCTGCATTTGCACCGATTTTGGTGTCGTCTGTCAACTTACTAACCAACTGATCTACATTTACATCCAAGTTGTTTATATATATCACCATCGGCAGAGGTCCCAGCACAAATTTCTGCAGAACTCCACTGGTCAGACCTCCAGACAGAATAACAACCTTCTATAACAACCATTTATTTTCTATTAGTAAACGAGTTCTGGATCCCATGCATTTTAATCTTCTGGATCAGCCTACCTTGAGGGACTTTATCAAGTGCCATACTGAAATCCATGTAGACAACATCTACTGCCCCTCCCTCATCAACTACCTTTGTCATCTTATCAAAGACTCAATTAACTTTGTAAAACATGATTTGCTGCAGCCAAAGCCATGCTGACTAATTAACCCATTCTAAAGGAGAGTAAATCCTATCCCAAAGAATACTCTCCATAGCTTCCCAACCACTGACACGAGGCTCACTGGCGTATAATTCCCTGGATTATCTCTACTTCCCTCTTAAACAAAGGAACAATATTGGCTGGTCTCTCGTCCTCCAGACCATGCCTGTGGCTAGAAGAAATACAAAGATCTTTGTCCAGGCCCCTGCAATCACCTCCGTTGCTTCTGTCAATAACTTAGGATGGGCCCATCGGACCCTGCATATTTATCCACCGTAATGTGTTTTAAGAACACCAAAACTACCTCTTTCTTGATTTCAAACTGCCCTAGTATATTGGCATTCCCCGTACTGATTTCATTGCCCTCCATATCCTGCTCCTTGGTCAAAACAAATGCAAAGTACTCAGAGTACTTCACCTACATCCTCTGACACCAAGCATAAATTTCCTCTTTTATCTTTGAGCAGTCCTACCTTCTCCTTGGTTTTTTAAAAACGTTTGTATAAAAAGCCTTGGATTTTCCTTAACCCAACTCAGCAAAGACATTTCAAGGCCCCTTTTGTTCCTTCTAATAGGCCGCTTGAGTTCCTTCTTGCTTGTTTTATATTTCTCAAAGGCACTGTCTAATTTAATCTTCCTAAATCTTACATATGCTTCCTTCTATTTTTTAACCAAATTTACAACCTCTTCGGTCATCCAAGGTTCTCTTACTTTGCCATCCTTCTCCTTCCTCCTTACTGGAAAATGCTGGCCCTGACCTCTGAGCAGCTGACCTTTAAATGACTCCCACATGTCAGACGTGGACTTACCCAATAACAACTGCTCCCAATTTACTCTCCATAGCTCCTGCCTAATAATGCCGTAATCCTCCCTACCCCAATTAAGCATTCTATCCCAAGGTACAGATGTATCCTCATTTATTATGATCTTAAAACTTCTTGTTACTTCACAAGAATAAAATTATTTATTTGTTAAGCCTGAAAAAAAATAATTGTGAATTTGTGTTCTTTGCTCTTTGTTTGCAGAATAAATAGGAATAATATAAGTGATGGATATGGGAGGAGAATACATTACAGAGGTAATTAGTGGGGGAGTGGGATTGCTTTGAAAACTGGCATTGACTGAGTGGAATGAAATAGGCTACTTCTAGGTTGTATAGAAATATGGACATGGCTTTATTTGAACATGCAAACTGAACACATTATTTTCATTCAGTCTTTGCTCTTTCCTATCCATCACAATCTCCTCCCCCTCTGTTCCCCAGCACCTCAACAACTGCATTCCTTACACTTGTTGACAGCTCCATCCCTCCCAGAGTGAGGTTGTATTTGCACTGTCTCTCTTTGCCCTCTTTGGGAACACTCCCTGACAGCATTCATCCTCCACCTTCCCAGTCCCAGCAGCCACATTGTCCAAAGCCTGCGGCCTAGCCCTGATCCCCCAAACTCCTCCTAGAGAACCTCAGTTGACCTCCTGGTGCTGACTGAAGCCAGCAGATCATTGTTTCCCAGAGAGCTGTGGGTGGTCTGGTGGATAGACACAAAATGTTGGAGTAAATCAGCATGACAGGCAGCATCTCTGGATAGATGCAATGGGTGACGTTTCAGATCGAGACCCTTCTCCAGTCTGAAGAAGGGTCTCTACCCGAAACATCACCCATTCCTATCCAGAGATGCTGCCTGTCCTGCTGAGTTACTCCAGCATTTTGTGTCTATCTTCAGTGTAAACCAGCATCTGCAGTTCCTTCCTACACGGTGGTCTGGTGGGTCCTGACTGGTAATTCCCCTCTTCATGAAGGAGGACCTTCTGAGCCTTTCTGACCAACCCTCAATAAGAATTGCAGGGGTCAGTGGGAATGAACATGGTACTTATTAGCAATTGTTTGGAAAGTGTTACAATTCATCTCCCTGAACCACAACATAACCTCCAAAACTGCTTCATTCAAATGAGCAATGCTGCTGATTGTAGATGCTTTGTTTCAATCATTGCACCTATGATTATAATGGGATGGTTTGAGTACCAAAGTCCTAGCTGCTTCTGCTGGATAGTCCAATGTCCTCCAAATCCTTTGTGTTCTCTGTAGTGAGGCACAATAGAAATATATCATTGACCTTACGATTATGCCTTTTGTTTCTTTTCACATATTAAACTTTATTTTAATTAATTTTTTGTTTTAGAGCTACAGAGCGGAAACAGGGCCTTCGGCCCACCGAGCCTGCACCGACCAGCGATCCCCACACATTAACACTACCCCACACACACTAGGGACAATTTACATTTATACCAAGCCAATTAACCTACAAACCTGTACGTCTTTGGAGTGTGGGAGGAAACCGAAGATCTTGGCGAAAACCCATGCAATCACAGGGACAACGTACAAACTCCGTACAAACAGCACCCGTAGTCGGGATTGAACCCGGGTCTCTAGTAGGGCAGAAACTCTACCACTGCGCCGCCGTGCCCAGTGCCAGATTAACTTAGTAGCAAAAGTAGCATATGCTACAGGCCCCGCATTTACGAGGGCCCCGCACCAAATGCTTCTTCAGACTGAAGATTTTTTTTAACAAAATATACTTTATTTCTCAGTGTTGTTTTGCACAAGCCAACCTTACCCTTCCCTCCCCACCCTCTCCCCAGCCCCACGACAGTCCCAACTGAGATTAAACGGCCTCTGTAACGCACGGCTCAGTTTGGGCGCGGCCATCTGTGGCACGTCTCGGTCTCCGGCGCTGTGCGGGCCGCTCCGTCCCACCGGTCGCTCCGCACTCCGTCCCGGCTCAGTGACGCTTCCGGTCCGGCCAGCTCCGGCTTCTCCTGCGGTCACTCCGCCTCTTGCTCCTAGGGGGCCCCTGACGAAGCTCCAATCCACGCTGATGGGTTTCCCGGCAAGCACCGACCTGTTCAAACCCTCCATGGCTGCCTGCGCCTCCTTGTAGGTCTCGTACGCCACCAGAGCGTAGCCCTTGAGGTAGCCGGTGCACCGGTCCAGGTTGAGATGCAGGTTCTTGATCTCACCGTACTCGGCAAACTTGTCGTTGATGTCCTTCTCGGATGTCCTTCCTCGTGGACCCTGGTCACAAACAGGATCCACCCCTCCACTGAGCGTTGAGGGCCTGGCTCGTCGCTGTCTTGCTCCCTGGAGTCATAGTCTTCTCGCAGCCTGGATCGAGCGCCTTCCTTGGAGCCAAATCCTCGCCCCTTCCTCTTCTTCACCTCCTTCAGTTTGTGGATATTTTTGTCGTCCTTGTCGTCCATGGCGAAGTCCTCGCAGCCCGCCTCATGGAGGTCCAGCAGAAGATGGGTGACGTTTCGGGTCGAGACCCTACGGAAGGGTCACCCATTCACCCATTCCTTCTCTCCCGAGATGCTGCCTGACCTGCTGAGTTACTCCAGCATTTTGGGTCTACCTTGTGTAGGGGTGCCAACTATAGCACTCCCAAATACGGGATAACGTTACATCACTGCCCCGTGCCCTATGTGACCTCACCCAGTTAGCGGCCACGTGCTCCTACTCCACCAATGGCGGCCGCCCCGGGCCGGGAGGCGGGTTGCTCCGCAATCTCCGTTAGGCGGTGCCCGGACCTACACTTTTCTGACCTCCGGAAGGTAGGCACAGTTTTTAACCAGCATCTGCAGGTTTTTCCTACCTGCACTGTCTGGGCCAACAGTGTCCGGGCCTACAGCGCCCCCTGGGCCTCATACAGGACAAGGACGGTCCCGTATGGGCCAAGCCAATTGAGCCCAAAATACGGGACGTCCCGGCTAATACGGGACAATTGGCAACCCTAACCTCCGGACAGTGTAGGCCTGGGCACCGCCTAACGGAGGTTGCGTAGCAACCCGCCTCCCGGCCTGGGCGGCCGCCATTAGTGGAGCGGGAGCACATGACCGCTGGCTGGGTGAGGTCAGATGGGGCGCCGGGCGGTGACGTCACCTTGTCCCGTATTTGGGAGTGAGGAAGTTGACAACTGTAGCTACAGGTCCCGGACTAGCTTAATCCGGCCCTGACTGTGCCTCCCATAAGCTTTATTTTAACTGCTCATCTCTGGACATATATGTTTTCCCCTTTTCAGCCCATTTTTGTAGCTTACCAAAAAGCACTTGAAAATGTTCTTTTTGGCCTTGATATTGATTAAAAATAGCAGTAAAACATTTCTAAGCATGTCCTCAGCTGTTCGTTCTCTGAAATCTTCCTACGCGCTTTCTCCCACCCTACCCACAATCCCTCCCCATGTATTTAGACGATTACAATTTTAATGATCAGATTGATTTATTGATCTGTGAATCATAGCTGTGCCATCATTATTTTAACAATGTGAGTTAAGTTCAGTGTCCTCCTCCTTTTAATAGAAAATAATTGTTTGAAACATTGATGTCCGGAACATTTTCTTGTCTGATTTGAACTGATATTTATTCTTTTTATTGTCTCACAAAAAGTATTTAGTTTAGATACATGCCAGAGATTTGCACAGGGCAACTTTGAAAATCCCAGACCTCTGCCTTTTTGAAAATCCCTAATGCAATGATTGATTTTAAAGGGGCTGGGTGAGTTATCCCTTTGAACAAACTGATGTCAAGGGAAAATATTAAATAATCGTCTATTAAATTGAAAAACTGCCAATGAGACACACGCCAGATCAAATTCACACAGCAGGTTTCTATTTAATTTAATTGTTCAGTCCTTCCTTCAAACAAATGCGATAGCACTGATTGAAAAATCATTGCATCAATGTGGAGACAGGGCAACATTTTCCCACGTGTGGAATTTTTTAACCTCTCACATTCTGAAACTGAATGAAAGGATCTATCACAAGGTAAATATTTGATAATGCTTTCATTTTGATAGATTAACCTACATAAGCCACAGTTATGTGCACGGCAAGAATGACCAGCACCCTCGACATAATGTTTCTGGTTCCTAGCTCATATAATTTGTCTGAATTCAATACTTATGGTCTGGGATCTTAATCAACTAATTAAAAATGCCACTGAAGTGTTTCCTTTGATTTTTTTCCACTGGTAAGATTCATTATTTTATTAATAATTTTGTTCAACAATTAGACCCAAAGTTACTGCTGCACACAAAGTGTTAGAGGAACACAGCAGGTCAGGCAGCATCTAAGGAGGGAATGGACAAGTGGCATTTCAGGTCAGGACCCTTCTTCAGACTGATTAGACTGTTCTTCACCTTTGTGTTTTGCTCATGATATTACCTCGTTTTCTGAAGGTTTTCTCAGTTATTATTGGCAGCATATCAAAAAACAAATATATTATCATAGGCTGGATTTAGGCTTTGTGGAAATGTGATCTTGGGGCTACCTGCGAACATTCTTTGCAGAGTGCAATGGAAATGTGTGCCACTCATTCAATATTTTTAATGCCTGATCTTCTTGTCAATGCTTGTTGTAATGAAGTAAGGGAATATCAGAGGCACACTTGAGTACTTTTTATATTGCTAATAGTGGGCCCATTTTCCATTGTTTAAAGTGTTACAATGGTAGGATAATAATTATCTGAAGCATTATCCCTTTTTGAATCATCTATCCAGAAAGAGTTAGAATAAAATGATTCAGAGAAATAGAGGCAGAAACAGATGAAAGTATTCCTAATATATGCAATAAATATTTAATTATAAAATATTTGCTAGGTACAATTATTCCATAGATTAATGAACAGAGATCTCAAAATTACACTCCGAAATGCACATTTGTTGAATATTTTGGATTGTGGGGTATAATTCCTATGTTCAGATGCCTCTAACTGTGCAGTTTCATTTTTGCGGGAACTTTCAGAGAACAATGCAATATTATTATTTTTATACCAAGGAGCCTACATATGCAGTGCAGGTTATATAGACTGCCAGTGTAGGAAGGAACTGTAGTTGCTGGTTTAAACCGAAGATAGACACAAAATGCTGGAGTAACTCGGCGGGACAGGCAGCATCTCTGGAGAGAAGGAATGGGTGATGTTTCAGGTCTACCCACAAACATTCATCTACCTGAATCACAGTTGGGATCTATTTTTATATATTTTTATATTTCAGATACAGCGCGGAAACAGGCCTTTTCGGCCCACCAAGTCCGCGCCGCCCAGCGATCCCCGCGCATTAACACTATCCTACACACACTAGGGACAATTTTTACATTTACCCAGCCAATTAACCTACATACCTGTACGTCTTTGGAGTGTGGGAGGAAACCGAAGATCTCAGAGGAAACCCACGCAGGTCACGGGGAGAACGTACAAACTCCTTACAGTACAGCACCCGTAGTCAGGATCGAACCTGAGTCTCCGGTGCTGCATTCGCTGTAAGGCAGCAACTCTACCGCTGCGCCACCGTGCCGCCCTGTTTGTGAAATGGCTGTATTTTTGGAAGGACATCTTCAATTAAATATACCATCTTCCCCAGAAACAAATTCAACCCACAGATCAAAGCAATGCATGTTTTGGCAATGACTTGTTGACATTTCATTGCAATTTGGCATGCTTTGATTTCTGAATTTGTTTTGGAAATTTATTTTGTGTTGGCTTTTATATTTGCATTGTGACAGAGTGATTGCTTTGATTGTCAAAACAAGTGATGAATGGGGAAATGAAATATGAGCCTAAAATTTGAGTTGCTCTGCTCCATTCATGCAAGCACAGTGCAATGGAAGCTCTGAATATACTGTACTGTATGTGTGGTAGGATGAATATCCTTCCCAAACTGAAGATATAATAACTTCCAAACAATGAAACTTGCAAGGGAGTTTTAGGAGTGCTTGCAAAATTCAACTTACTATTAGCCTTCTGCTTCAAAGAGCAATGTCATAATGCTTTCTTTCCAAATGGAGCTATTCTACTTCCATTATAGAGATTTAGTTTAGAGATAGAGCATGGAAACAGACCCTTTGGCCCACTGAGTCCGCGCACATCAGCAATCACCTCTTATAGTAGCACTATCCTACACACTAAGGACAATTTACAATCTTTACCGAAG
Organism: Rhinoraja longicauda; assembly: GCF_053455715.1. NCBI lineage: Eukaryota > Metazoa > Chordata > Chondrichthyes > Rajiformes > Arhynchobatidae > Rhinoraja > Rhinoraja longicauda. The sequence continues at coordinate 47,219,501 of NC_135955.1, read as the reverse complement.
CCAATTAACCTACAAACCTGCACGTCTTTGGAGTGTAGGAGGAAACCGGCGTACCTGGGGAAAATCCACGGGATCACAGGGAGAACGTATAAAATCCGTACAGAGGGCACCTGTAGTCTGGATCGAACCCGGGTCTCTGGTTCTGTAAGGCAGCAACTCTACTGCTGCACCATTTTAAAAGTTAAAAAAAATAATTTAAAGGCAAGTCTTTATTTTACAGCAATAGTTACAATATCCACAAAGATTCATTGGACACATTACTAAAATAAGCTTCTTCTTGGATCAAGAAAGTAAGATCAAGGCTGTCATGAGTGGCAACTCTCAATTGACAGCAAATCCATTTTCCTGCCTGACCCACTGAGTTACTCAAGCACTTTGTGTCCTTATGTGTCAACCAGCATCTGCAGATCCTTACTTCCAGTGAATTCCATTTTGGTCTTCTTTGGGTGGAATGTATATGACACTCATGATAACCTGTGGAAATGCAAGAGAGGCATGAATGTTTGCTCATAATGCCCCATGATGGACAAAAGGAAAGGTACCGAGTAGAAGGAAAGCAGAATGGTCCTTCACGTGGTTTAGTGCAAATTCCCCAAGATTCTTCAGGCCAACAATCCCAGTAATTATGAACAAACCACACAAAATGGGAATCTCCTCAGGTGATGCTTTTGGGTTTCATTGTAGGAGTGATATGTTTGGCAGGTACTTACAATTCTTCTATCTATATTTCAAAGATCTGCTTGCTGCTGTGTTGTAATCTGCTATACTTTTGCTTAGTTGGGGTATTGCCATGATAACATCAGTTGTTCTCTTTGCAAAATAATAAAATGAATAAGGGAAATGAATCTGTGATTATTTTTTGTCATGGCAGTAAGCGACACATTAAGTTATTAATCTATTTCACAGCCTAATTTCACCAGCGCTAATTCTGCAGTCCAGTGATTAGAAATCTGATCTTCTGATACTCTGTCCTTACAAATCTTGTGATGTTCAGTTTGGTTTAATGGTGCAGCATGGAAAAAGGCCCTTTGGCCCAAGTCCACAGCAATTATCTGTTCACACTGGTTCTATGCTATCTTGCTTTTTCATCCACTCCCTACACAGTAAGGACAATTTATAGAGGCCAATTATCTACAAATCTGCATGTCTTTCAGATGTGGGAGGAAACTGGAGTTCCTGGAAGAAAGCCATGCAGGCACAGGGAAAACTCCACACAGGCAGAATTGAAACTGGGTCTTTGGTGTTGTGAGTCAGCAGCTTTACCAGCTGCATCACTGTGCTGGCATCGAGGGCTGTAAAACGAAGCCAGAGGATGGTATTGCAGTGTCCTTGCCTAATCTTTGGGGCCTTCACCCCAGAGTTACGTGGGAGAACACCGGAAAGGCCATCAACTTTATTTTTCATGCAGTTAGTGGAAAGTCATTGAAATGGAAGTGAAACATCAGGTTCTCAAAGTAATTCAGAAACTTAATTCCTTGGAGTGGGCCCTGGCTTTTGAATAGTTTAACAAATCTGCCCTAGGTTGACCCTGTGAATAAAATGGTGGCAGGAAATATGGCAGAAACTATCTTGGTCAAAGGTAAGCAACAAAAGTGTCCTTCGCACAAGGATTGAAACAGAGCCAGCAACAAATTATAATGTTTATTCAGTAAACCCAAGGCTGTGCCAGAGGCCTGCTAATTTGGCAAATTAAAGCCAGCTACTTCGTAAAATACTACAATTAGCATGCAATGTATAAATTAATAATATCTTTACTACCCTGGGGTGCGTAAACTAACTTCACATATTGCATGAATACTTTTGGCAGGTTGAACAGTTGTGAAATACATGTTTGCAGGAGGTTGTCTAGGGAATTTCATGTTATTCAAATGGCGAAATGTTCAATTGTTTCATGTCTGCTTTTGAAAATAGCAAATGTCTCTACTAATGAACCACATGACCATTCAATCTGATGCCTGCAGTTTGACAATCCTGCTGCATAATTTATATTATTTTAACGATAATGGACCAAATAAAACTTGAAATCGATCCAATATATTGGAAATCTCCTGCTAGCATTTTCCTTTCTGAGTTCCCGTCAAATAAAAAGCAATTTTTAAAAACTATATAATTTCTCATTTTGATTTGTCGAAGTGACTTTTCCTTGGTTTGCAAGTTTCCTCCTTAAAATTCTTCATGGAGTTGCCTGAAGGGTACTAAAAAGTGTTATTGATTTAGACTGCTCATGGGATGTATATAAAGATTTTTTGTTGCTGCTGATGATACAAGCAGGTAGGATTTAATTTCAGTCACATCAGCATTCCTTCACCAGCAGTCTATACGTCATGAAGAAACAATTCATCAGATATAAATCATGCCCAATGCACTTCCTATTCCCTTTTTGTAGCAGCTAAAATTGCTACCAATAAATTCAAATAACTGAAAATGTTACTCTGAAGTGCAGATCTTTAGTTTGATAAGGAAGGCAATTTTCACTAAAAATAAATATTACGTAGTCCATTGTTATTATTACCTGGAATTAAAGTTATAATAGAAAGACAAGGAGTTGACTCATGAGTCATGACAGTTGTTTGGTGAGGTGCAATAATCTTGCCTTGTTCAGTGTTGCTTTGTATCAAGTGCAGACCGAGGGAATGAAAGATCTTTCTATTGTGTTTTGCAAAATTCTTGTAGAATCTTTTGTGCAGAACTTGGCCTAAGACCAAGTCATTCTACAAGAAAGGAAAAGGTGCTGCTAAGAAAAAAAAAGAATAGCAATCTATTGTCTGATGGGATGATATTCACAACTTGAGGGCAAAGGCAAAGGCACTTTGCTTGAACAACTTTCCAACAGGGGCTATACCAGATCTAAAAATGTTTGCAACATTATTTTCTCTGTGAAAATGAATAAGTTCTATTACTAGTATTGCTATACTTTACTAATGGTAAATATAATAAATTATCAAACAATATAGAAACAAAAATGTGACCTATGAACAACCATAATGTTGGAGAAAGAACACTTCAAGAACATAAAATTAAAATTAAAATTAAAATTGTATTTAAAACAACAATAAAACAGCAACAAAACAATTAAGGCTCGCATTTTTCTACCGCATGCTGGCAACTCCTTTAACAGCGGCCTGGCCTAAAGCACTTGAGAGTCCTGGAACTGTTCCAGATTCCTGTCCGAGGTGAAATCCTGGGAGCTCATTCACAGTATGTACTTATATATTCAATAACCCTGTGCTCCCTCCCTAATCTACAAACACGTCACTCTGTTTTCTTAAACTAGGTATAGAAACAAAGTTATTAAGTCAAGCTAAATCTTGAATGTCTCTGGAAAGAATGGATTGTCTTGTCTCACTACTATATGTCTTCCAGGTTGCATGATCTGAGACCTCATCATTGACTAGTTCTTCCGAGTGAGCGAAATTATTTTTCCGAAGCACCTAATTGTTTTTCTAAGTGAGCCTTACTCGATGAGTGCTTAAAGCAGACAACTTTATTTTAACTGAGAAGTTTGTTTTAACCCTTGCATTATAACACTGTGATGTGTTACCCTGAAAGTAAGTAAGTGTGAATTGCAGGTAAAAGTCCATTTAAAAAAGAGCGCCAAAGGAACGCTAACAGTCATTCAGTAAAGGTCGGGAGAGCAGCAGCAGCAGCAAGGACGACCGTTGGCTGAAAGTAAGTAAGTGTGAATTGCAGGTAAAAGTTCGTTTAAAAAAGAGCGCCAAAGGGACGCTAGCAGTCATTCAGTGAAGCGCATACCTCCCAGCTAATCAGAGGAAGGCAGGATAGTGTGGGGATTGGCTGATCAATTAAATTAGAAGTCTGGTAAATTGGTCAATTAGTCAATTTAGTGACTGATATAAACAAGGCTTGCACAAAGGGTGTGGCCCTGTTGAGGGAAGTGCCCTGTGAGAAAAGTGTGAGTCTTTGGCTGCAAGTCTTCGGCGAGGAGGATACACTTGTTTTTTAGCCTGATTTGTTTTTTGACACTAAAGTAATGGTGGACAAGTTGGTGCTGTGTGTTTCCTGCAGGATGTGGGAAGGTAGGGACTCAGCTGGAGCTTCTGGGAGCTACACCTGCAAGAACTGTGTCCAGGTGCAGCTGCTGAATAGCTGTGTGGTGGAGTTGGATAAGCAGCTGGATGACCTCAGGGCCATCCGGGAATGTGAGAGTTTCCTGGACAGGACCTACTGTGAGGCTGTCACGCCAAGGTTCCAGGTCGAGCGAAGGTGGGAGACTGTTTCAACGGGGAGTGAACGTGGACTACAGGAGACCCCGGAGGCTGTGCCTATTGCAAACAGGTACACCCTCTTGGGAGCTGTTGGGGCAGAAGACACTGCCAGTCCGAATGGTGGACAGGTTGGTGGCTCTAATCCAGGCAAGGAGACTCGACCGGGGAGACCGAAGTCAGGAAGAGCCATAGTAGTGGGTGACTCCGTTGTCCGAGGTACGGACAGTAGATTCTGTGGCGGCAGGCCTGACTTGAGGATGGTCTGTTGCCTCCCTGGTGCCAGGGTTCAAGACATCATGGACTGGCTTCAAAACATCTTAGCGAGGGAAGGCGATAACCGGAAGTAGTTCTGCACGTGGGCATGAACGACGTCGGGAGGAAGAGGAAGGAGATACTGCAGCGTCAGTTTAGAGAGTTAGGAAGAAGACTGAGAAGTAGGACGTCGAGGGTGGTTATCTCTGGATTGCTACCTGTACCTCGTGCTAGTGAGGGCAGGAACAGAGAGATCGGGGATATGAATGTATGGCTGAGGGGCTGGTGCAGGGAGCAGGGATTTAGATTTCTAGACCACTGGGATCTCTTCTGGGGTAGGGGTGACCTGTACAAAAGGGACGGGTTACACCTTAACAGCAGGGTGACCAACATTCTGGCAGGCAGGTTTGCTAATGCTACACCTGTGGCTTTAAACTAAGTAGTGGGGGAGAGGGGTTGACAAATTGGGAATATGAAGACGGAGTTAAAGGGGAAGTGAATACAGGAGAAATTGCAAAGGACACTCGAATAAATGGGAAGGAAAGTTCTAGATGGGATAAGAGAATAAGGTCAGGGCCGGTGTGAGATGGGAGGTGAATACCGAAGTTAAAGTGTTGTATTTAAATGCGCGAAGTATAAAAAATAAAGTGGATGTGCTTGAGGCTCAGTTAGACATTGGCAAGTATGATGTTGTGGGAATTACAGAGACATGGCTACAAGAGGACCAGGGCTGGGAACTGAATATTCAGGGGTACACAACGTATAGAAAAGACAGACAGGTGGGCAGAGGGGGTGGGGTTGCTCTGTTGGTGAGGAATGATATTCCCTCCCTTGCAAGGGGTGACATAGAATCAGGAGATGTAGAATCAGTATGGATAGAAATGAGGAATTGTAAGGGTAAAAAGACCCTAATGGGAGTTATCTACAGGCCCCCAAACAGTAGCCTCGACATAGGGTGCAAGTTGAATCAAGAGCTAAAATTGGCATGTCGCAAATGTAATGCTACGGTGGTTGTGGGAGATTTAAACATGCAGGTAGATTGGGAAAATCAGGTTGGTACTGGACCCCAAGAAAGGGAGTTGGTGGAGTGCCTCCGAGATGGATTCTTAGAACAGCTTGTAGTGGAGCCTACCAGGGAGAAGGCACTTCTGGATTCAGTGTTGTGTAATGAACCTGATCTGATAAGGGAACTCAAGGTAAAAAAGCAATTAGGATGCAGTGATCATAATATGATAAGTTTTACTCTACCAATTGAGAGTGAGAAGGGAAAATCGGAAGTGTCAGTATTACAGTATAGCAAAGGGGATTACAGAGGCAAGAGGCAGGTGCTGGCCAGATTTAACTGGAAGGAGGCCCTAGCAGGGAAGACGGTGGAACAGCAATGGCAGGTATTCCTGGGAATAATGCAGAAGTTGCAGGATCAATTTATCCCAAAGAGGAGGAAAGATTCTAAGGGGAGTAAGAGGCATCTGTGGCTGACAAGGGAAGTCAAGGACAGCATAAAAATAAAAGGGAAGAAGTATAACATAGCAAAGAAGAGTGGGAAGCCAGAGGATTGTGCTTCTTTTAAAGAGCAACAGAAGATAATTAAAAAGGCAATACGGGGAGAAAAGCTGAGGTGCGAGGGTAAGCTAGCCAATAATATAAAGGAGGATAGTAAAAGCTTTTTTAGGTATGTGAAGAGGAAAAAAATAGTCAAGGCAAATGTGGGTCCCTTGAAGACAGAAGCAGGGGAATTTATTATGGGGAACAAGGAAATGGCAGACGAGTTGAACCGGTACTTTGGATCTGTCTTCACTAAGCAAGATACAAACAATCTCCCAGATGTTCTAGTGGCCAGAGATCCTAGGGTGACAGAGGAACTGAAGGAAATTCACATTAGGCAGGAAATGGTGTTGGGTAGACTGATGGGACTGAAGGCTGATAAATCCCCAGGGCCTGATGGTGTGCATCCTAGGGTACAAGGAGGTGGCTCTAGATTCAGGATCAGTTCCTGTGGATTGTCGGGTAGCTAATGTTATCCCACTTTTTGAGAAAGGAGGGAGAGAGAAAACGGGAAATTATAGACCCGTTAGTCTGACATCAGTGGTGGGGAAGATGCTGAAGTCAATTACAAAAGTCGAAATTACGGAGCATTTGGATAGCTGTAACAGGATCGTTCCGAGTCAGCATGGATTTACGAAGGGGAAATCATGCTTGACTGATCTTCTGGAATTTTTTGAGGATGTAACTAGGAAAATTGACAGGGGAGAGCCGGTAGATGTGGTGCACCTTGACTTTCAGAAAGACTTCGACAAGGTCCCACATAGGAGATTAGTGGGCAAAATTAAAGCACATGGTATTGGGGTAGGGTACTGACATGGATAGAAAATTGGTTGGCAGACAGAAAGCAAAGAGTGGGGAATAATGGGTCCCTTTCAGCAGCTATTTACAATATACATTAATGACGGATGAAGGGATTAAAAGTACCATTAGCAAATTTGCAGATGATACAAAGCTGGGTGGCAGTGTGAACTGTGAGCAAGATGCTATGAGGTTGCAGGGTGACTTGGACAGGTTGTGTGAGTTGGCGGATGCATGGCAGATGCAGTTTAATGTGGATAAGTGTGAGGTTATCCACTTTGGTGGTAAGAATAGTAAGGCAGATTATTATCTGAATGGTGTCAAGTTAGGAAAAGGGGACGTACAATGAGATCTGGGTGTCCTAGTGCATCAGCCACTGAAAGGAAGCATGCAGGTGCATCTGGCAGTGATGAAAGCCAATGGAATGTTGGCCTTCATAAATAGAGGAGTTGAGTATACGAGCAAAGAGGTCTTTCTGCAGTTGTACAGGATCCTAGTGAGACCGCACCTGGAGTACTGTGTGCAGTTTTGGTCTCCAAATTTGAGGAAGGATATTCTTGCTATTGAGGGCGTGCAGTGTAGGTTTACTAGGTTAATTCCCGGAATGGCGGGACTGTCATATGTTGAAAGACTGGAGCGACTAGGCTTGTATACACTGGAATTTAGAAGGATGAGAGGGGATCTTATTGAAACATATAAGATTATTAAGGGGTTGGACACGTTAGAGGCATGAAACATGTTCCCAATGTTGGCTGAGTCCAGAACCAAGGGCCACAGTTTAAGAATAAGGGGTGGGCCATTTAGAACGGAGATGAGGAAAAACCTTTTCAGTCAGAGTTGTAAATCTGTGGAATTCTGCTTCAGAAGGCAGTGGAGGCCTATTCTCTGAATGCATTCAAGAGAGAGCTAGATAGAGCCCTTAAGGATAGCGGAGTCAGGGTGTATGGGGAGAAGGCAGGAACGGGGTAGTGATTGAGAATGATCAGCCATGATCACATTGAATGGTGGTGCTGGCTCGAAGGGCCGAATGGACTACTCCTGCACCTATTGTCTATTGTCCATTGTCTATTGTCTAAATGGAGCTTTGATTTGTTAACTTCTATATTTAACTTAGCCTGTTATCAGCAACGAAGCAATCATTCCATACCCATGAAGAAGTCTGAAATAAAAAACTAGAAATATTGGAATTGCTCTGCAGATTAGGTATCATCTTTGTCAAGAGACCGAGAGTTAATGTTTCAGGTTTATAACATTTTGGTTTAGTGATGGAATTTAGACTGGAGGCCTTGCTTCCCGTAGCTTATGTCACACAACTCCAAAAACCTGCTAAATTGGAGATGGATTGAAGGAAGAAACTTGATCTGCGTGTAAAGCCAAGGACGGTGTTTATAACATTAGAATAACATTAGAATAATGCTTTAAAGGCTCAACAAAGGTTGTGACTGTGCAAGAAGTAGATAACAACTTTATTAAGTAAGTATTCCAATTGGAAAAAAAGCTACAACGTGTCTTAGCTTGGGAAGGAAGCCATTAGACCATTAGTTGTCCAGGTGGTTCACTCCCATTCCTACTTCACAGCCCTTTCAAGTGTTTTTCTTGAGTGTTTATTGATTTTGCTTCCACTATCCTTCCAGACAATGCATTCCACACCTTACGAACTCACTGCTTTAATGATTTATCCTCGTGTCTCTTCTGGTTTATTTGCCATTTGCCTTAAAGTCCAACACTTTTGCTTCTTTCCATTTATCTATCTCAGCTCTTCATGATTTTGAACATTTCTGTACAAAAGCCCCAAACCATAACTCAATACTGAAATAACCAAATATAGGTACTCACACTATGTAAATTAACTCTTGCACCCACAGCATTAACATTCCAAATAGCTTTGCAATCTTTTGAAGAATGTTATCCAGGATTGGAAACAATGCTCCAGTTGGCCCCATCCAATAATTTATGAAGGATTACTTGATTGTTTTTTCTTCTGTTTGCACTCCATACCTATTCCTTCAATTCCTTGGACTTTAATTTAGCTAATATGCCTGCTATGTGCTACTACTGTATGTGTGACTGGCTTTTGAAAGTTCACACAGAGAATATCAACTTTCATCAGTCCCCTTATACTTTTGTTAATGGAACTTATATAGTCAAAGATAATTTCTCCTCACAAATGAATGCTGCCTTTCATTTATTAAAACAGATTTCCCCCAAGTGATGATTAATTTAATCTTAAATTGCCTACTCTTAAATTTCACACCATTGATGATAGGTTGACAGTTATTTAGTTGTTTTGTTTATCTTGGCCCTTCTTTTTTGATTTGTGATGCCAGTACTCTGGCACCACACCAGCAAGTGGATAAGTTGGTCTTTGTTTAATTTCTGTGGAAGACAATGGAATCTATTGACCAGAACTGATATGTAAAGATTGATTAAGGGACTAAGTCATAAGCTCTCTAGAAATGCTTCCATCTCTTCTGCATGTTATTATCAATGGTGTATTTTCAAATCCAATGCAGATCTTTGCTGCCACTTTGATTAAGAATTCAGATAAAGACCTAACTAAATTTTACGAGCTGACTTATAAGAAGTGTAATTTGAACTTAATGATTACTTCCTAGTGTCTAAACACAGCATTAAATTCTGACTGGTGATTACACAATGCACAATTGATTTGTGTTTTTTTTTACTTCTTTTAAAATTTTGATGTGGAATTTTGAGCTTTTGCTAATTACAAAGATTGTATTTCCAGCATTCACTTTATTTTCAGATTGATACAACAGAATTGTTCTCTGGCAAACTTAAAATGAAAAGAAACATGAAGAATGTGATTATAATATCACTAATAAGTATGCATGTAACATACACAATCTTTTATAAAATCCAGGGATTCTCGAGTATAATTTAGTAGAATATTCTTCTTGTTTAGGGTAATTTTATATACTTTGATCAGGTTTTCCCTTACCTCCGGCGTCTCAGAGAAAACAATCCAAGTTTGTCTCCATCTAACTAATATCCCCTAATCCAAGCAACTTTCTGGTAAAATCTCTGGAGAAAAGGAATGGGTGACGTTTCGGGTCGAGACCCTTCTTCAGAAGGTCTGAAGAAGGGTCTCGACCCAAAACATCACCCATTCCTTCTCTCCAGAGAATGCTGCCTGTCCAGCATTTTGAGTCTACCTTTGATTTAAACCAGCATCTGCAGTTCTTTCCTACACAGACTTTCTGGTAAACCTCTTCTGCGCCCACTCCAAAGCCTCTACATTCTTCCTGTAATAGGCTGCATAATGTTATATCTATTATTTCAAAATATCTATCTATTGGTAATCTTCACTATTGTTATGAACTTCTTTGTTCTCGATTGAAAGTGATTTTAATGCAGTGTTGACATCTTCATTGGTTGCAATTGCGCCATGTAACAGTGACAGCTGGTGTACGATAGATGAGAGAAGAGAAAACATTAAAGGCACGGACAGGTCTGGTATTTTCAGAATTGTGCTAGAATTATCCTCGTGTAATTGTGTATACAATATAATCTCATGTTTTGTCATCGTGCATGTTTTGTTTATAAAACACTCAACTGAAAAGAATTATATTGCCTATTTTCCCAACAATCCAACATCAAAATCTTCAGAATTTAAACAAGAATACCTATGAGTATAGAAGTTGGGAGGTCATGTTGCAATTGTACAAGACGTTGCTGAGGCCACATTTAGAGTATTGCGTTCAGTTTTGGTCACCATTTTCGAGGAAAGACTTTGCAAAATGGTGCAGAGAAGATTTACAATGATCTTGCCAATATTCGAGGCCCTGAGCAGGGCTTCCCTGAGGGAGAGGTTGAGCAGGCTAGAACTTTATTCCTTGGAGCGGAGGAGGATGCGGGCTGATCTTAATAAGGTATACAAAGTCTTTTGCCCAGAGTAGGGGAATTGAGAACCAGAGGACACAGTTTTAAGGTGAGGCAAGGAAGATTTAATAGGAGCCTGAGGGGTAACTTTTTACACAGGGTAGTAGGTGTCGGAGAAGGTATTTGAGGCAGGTGCTATTACAATGTTTAAGAGACATTTTGACAGGCGCATCATAGGATGTTTAGAGGGATATGGGCCAAATGCAGGCAGATGGGCCTAGCATAGATGGGGCATGTTGGTTGGCATGGGAAAATTGGGCCGAAGGGCCTGTTTCCGTGCTGTATGATTCTATAACTCTAGATAAAATCTACAAATTGGTGTCTGGTGTTGTTCCTTGGGGCTTTGCTTTGAAGCACTGAAATGCTAACTGTACAAAATGTGTAGGAAGGAACAGCAAATGCTGGCTTACAGTGAAGATAGACACAAAATCCGAGAACAATTCAGCAGGAAAAGTCTGATGAAGTGTCTCGACATGAAACGTTACCTTTTCCTTTTCTCCAGAGATGCTGCCTGACCGCTGAGTTACTCCAGCATTTTGTGTCTATCTTTGGTGCTAACAGCACAATCCTCTACACATGGATTCCAAAACTTTCCTAGATAATGACCAGTAGGTAAGGGCAATTAATCCATTTAGATCATCCATTCAAAATGATGAATTCCTCTCCTGCAGTAACTAATTGTTGCTTCCATTATTCCATGATTGTTATGTCCAGTTCTCTATCCAGCAATCCATCTGATCATTTTAAGGTGTAGTAAAACATCTGTTTTTGCTGTGTTTCAGCTTGAGCTTGTGTTCTGCTGTTGAACACAATATATTGTTATATATTATAACAATATATAAATTATGTTATAGTAGTTTCTCGGATGTGCTTCCGCTACATCCTAACATTTATGTCTTCATGCCAATGTTACAAATGGATGAAAAAGCGGCTAATCTTTCCTTCTAATCTGGACCTTTAACACTAAGTTTAACCTTCTGATTTCACTGTATTGCCTCTGGATGTTACAGGTGTTTCTTGAGTCCTGGTGGCAGAATCAGATGGAGTAGAGCTTGTATTCAGATAGTAACTGTGTTCCCTAGTTGTCCCAAGGCACATCACAATAACTGGTGTTTTGGAAAGATCAAATCTACAAATGTTATAAATCGGATATAAGCAAAATGAGCTGGAAACACACAGCGGGTCAGGCAGCATCTCTAGATATGGAAGCTTTACTGCTCCCATTCCTAGGGAAACTTCGCAACCAAGTGACGTACTCTGCTGCCAGTGGACACCAGGGGTTTGTAAAGGCAGTTCATAACCATCTTCTCGAAGGCACTGAGGAATGGGCAATAAATGCTGACCTTGAATAAATATAGAAACAATTCTCAATTCCCTCATTAGCTCTGTCTCCCTTCTTGAATTCCCAGTTTCCTTCAAAGATTCATTTAGCTTTCAAAATGTATCCTTCTTACAGCAAAAAAATAAATTACATTGAAGAAATATCACCCTTTTCTCTCATTCACACTATTACTTTATGCCTCACTCTCTTTGTCTGCGTTTTGGCAATTGTGATTTTACTCTATTTCAAATGATCAAGGAATTAGCAATTATCTTTCTCAGCACTAAAGTGGCTAAGTGTTTGGTTTCAACTTTATGTTTCAAAAATCTAATGGGATTAAAATGTTTGGGGAGAAAATTGCCTTTAGCAGTTACAGTTACAGTTTAGTTTATCGTCACGTGCACCAAGGTGCAGTGAAAAGCTTTTGCTGTGTGCTATCCAGTGCCGGATTATGCTCGTGCGGGGCCGGTAGCATATGTTATGAAGGGGCCCTAAATACGGGACAAGGTGACATCACCACCCGGGCCCCACGTGACTTCACCCAGCCAGCGGCCATGTGCTCCCGCTCCACCAATGGCGGCCGCCCGGGCCGGGAGGCAGGTTGCTACGCAACCTTCGTTGGGTTGCACCAGGGCCTACAGTGTCTGTAGGTAGACACAAAATGCTGGAGTAACTCAGGGGGTCAGGCAGCATCTTGGGAGAGAAGGAATGGGTGACGTTTCGGGTGGAGACCCTTCCGACGGGAGGTCTCGACACGAAACGTCACTCATTCCTTCTCTCCAGAGATGCTGCCTGACTCGCTGAGTTACTCCAGCATTTTGTGTCTTCCTTCGATTTAAACCAGCATGTGCAGTTTAGTGGGAGAACTGGGAAGGGGAAGAGGATAGAGAGGGAAAGCTCAGTCCGTCTTAACCTACTTGATCTCCCGGTGGCTCAACACTTCAACTCCCCCTCCCATTCCATTGTCAGAGTGAGGCGCAGTGCAAATTGGAGGAACAGCACCTCATATTAATTTCTAACTTCAGATAGCCCTTGCTTTCTCTCTCTATCCCCTCTCCCTTTCCAGTTCTCCCACTAGTCTTACTGTCTCCGACTACATTCTATCTTTGTCCTGCCCCAACCCCGGACATATGTCAGAAGAAGGGTCTCGACCCGAAACATCACCCATTCCTTCTCTCCCGAGATGCTGCCTGACCCGCTGAGTTACTCCAGCATTTTGTGTCTACTTTCAGTGCAGAAAAATGGATATAAAAAAACAGAGAACAAGGCTCATTCAGAATATTCAAAAGCAATATGCTGTAAGATTCGAAGAGGCTTAAGGGTCTATGCATATAAATTATCCAAATTACATAGAAACATAGAAAAATAGGTGCAGGAGTAGGCCATTCGACCCTTTGAACCAGCACCGCCATTCAATATGATCATGGCTGATCATCTAAAATCAGTACCCCGTTCCTGCTTTTTCCCCATATCCCTTGATTCCTTTAGCCCTAAGAGCTAAATCTAACTCTCTCTTGAAAACATCCAGTGAATTGGCCTCCACTGCTTTCTATGGCAGAGAATTCCACATATTCACAACTCTCTGGGTGAAGAAGTTTTTCCTCATCTCAGTCCTAAATGGCCTACCCCTTATTCTTAAACAGTGAACCCTGGTTCTGGACTCCCCCAACATTGGGAACATTTTTCCTGCATCTAGCCTGCAATCCATTAAGAATTTTATATGTTTCTATAAGATCCCCTCTCATCCTTCTAAATTCCAGTGAATGCAAGCCCAGTCGACCCATTCTTTCATCATATGTCAGTCCTGCCATCCCGGGACTTAACCTGGAGAACCTACGCTGCACTAAATTGCACACAATACTCCAGGTGTGGTCTCACCAGGGCCCTGTACAACTGCAGTAGAATCTCCTTGCTCCTAAACTCAAATCCTCTTGCAATGAAGGCCAACATGCCATTAGCTTTCTTCACTGCCTGCTGTACCTGCATGCTTACTTTCAGTGACTGATGTACAAGCACACTCAGGTCTCGTTGCAGCTCCCCTTTTCCTAATCTGACACCATTCAGATAATAATCTATCTTCCTGTTCTTGCCACCAAAGTGGATAACCTCACATTTATCCACATAATACTTCATCTGCCATGCATCTTCCCACTCACCCAACCTATCCAAGTCACCCTGCAGCCTCATAGCATCTTCATCGCAGCTCACACTGCCACCCAGCTTTGTGTCATCCGCAAACTTGGAGATGTCACATTTAATTCCCTCGTCTAAATCATTAATATATATTGTAAATAATTGGGGTCCCAGTCCCGAGCCTTGTGGCACCTCATTAGCCACTGCCTACCATTCTGAAAATAGACAATAGACAATAGACAATAGACAATAGATGCAGGAGTAGGCCATTCAGCCCTTCGAGCCAGCACCGCCATTCAATGCGATCATGGCTGATCACTCTCAATCAGTACCCCGTTCCTGCCTTCTCCCCATACCCCCTCACTCCGCTATCCTTAAGAGCTCTATCCAGCTCTCTCTTGAAAGCATCCAACGAACTGGCCTCCACTGCCTTCTGAGGCAGAGAATTCCACACCTTCACCACTCTCTGACTGAAAAAGTTCTTCCTCATCTCCGTTCTAAATGGCCTACCCCTTATTCTTAAACTGTGGCCCCTTGTTCTGGACTCCCCCAACATTGGGAACATGTTTCCTGCCTCTAATGTGTCCAATCCCCTAATTATCTTATATGTTTCAATAAGATCCCCCCTCATCCTTCTAAATTCCAGTGTATACAAGCCCAATCGCTCCAGCCTTTCAACATACGACAGTCCCGCCATTCTGGGAATTAACCTAGTGAACCTACGCTGCACGCCCTCCATAGCAAGAATATCCTTCCTCAAATTTGGAGACCAAAACTGCACACAGTACTCCAGGTGCGGTCTCACCAGGGCCCGGTACAACTGTAGAAGGACCTCTTTGCTCCTATACTCAACTCCTCTTGTTACGAAGGCCAACATTCCATTGGCTTTCTTCACTGCCTGCTGTACCTGCATGCTTCCTTTCATTGACTGATGCACTAGGACACCCAGATCTCGTTGAACTCCCCCTCCTCCTAACTTGACACCATTCAGATAATAATCTGCCTTTCTATTCTTACTTCCAAAGTGAATAACCTCACACTTATCTACATTAAACTGCATCTGCCATGTATCCGCCCACTCACACAACCTGTCCAAGTCACCCTGCAGCCTTATTGCATCTTCCTCACAATTCACACTACCCCCCAGCTTAGTATCATCTGCAAATTTGCTAATGGTACTTTTAATCCCTTCGTCTAAGTCATTAATGTATATTATGTACAATAGACAGGAGTAGGCCATTCGGCCCTTCGAGCCAGCACCACTATTCAATGTGAACATGGCTGATCATTCGCAATCAGTACCCCGTTCCTGCCTTCTCCCCATACCCCCTGACTCTGCTATCCTTAAGAGCTCTATCTAGCTCTCTCTTGAAAGCATTCAGAGAATTGGCCTCCACTGCCTTCTGAGGCAGAGAATTCCACAGATTTACAACTCTCTGACTGACCGCTAATTCCTACTCTTTGCTTCCTGCAGGTCAACCAGTTCTCTATCCATGTTAATACTCTACCCCCAATACTATGTGCGCTAAGGACTTCAAGAGCAAAGGACTTCATATATCCATCTGTCCCTGCTTTAGACTTTAGAGATACAGCGCTGAAACAAGTCCTTTGGCCCACCGAGTCCGTGCCGACCAGCGATCACTCCATAAACTAGGACTATTCTACACAATAGGGGCAATTTACAATTTTACCAAAGCTAATTAACCTACAAACCTGTAAGTCTTTGGAGTGGGGGAGGAAAGCAGGGCACCCAGAGAAAACTCATACAGTCACAGCGAGAATGTACAAACTCCATACAGACAGCACCTGCAGTCAGGATCGAACCCAGGCCTCTGGTGCTGTAAGGCAGTGCCACTGTGCTACCCAGAATAGATTGCAAAGCTTGGTTGCTTCATAAGCAAAATTAAATTAGAAAGTTGTATTAATAAATTTGAATACATGCTCTTCTCTCTCTCATCTTCAGACCATAATCCATTTGTTACTTTCTTGGTTAATGTGTGGCATCAATCAATTTTTATTCTTGTAGTGTGTGTATTTGGCTGTGTTGGAGCCACCTCTGAACTAGGCTAGTGTTAGTAAGGGAGTTCATAATCCATCAGATGAGGTATCATTGTTTTTTTCTTCATGTCCGTAAATCAGGTATCTCTTGATTTGGTTGTGAGATAATTGTCTTTAATTAGCCCACCAGTTATCTGTTCACACAATTAAACAAAAATTAATAATATTATTTTGGCAAAATGGGTGATATTCTTATTGCTCCAGATAGAGTCGTAGAGCTATACAGCAAGGAAACTGGCACTTCAGCCCAACTTGCCGGCATTGACCACTTGCCTACACTAGTCTCACCTGACTGCATATCCCAATAAAACCAGTCCTATCCATGTACATCTCAGCAGCAGAACTAAACTGAAGGCATAGAAGGACATATAAAACCATTCAGCTGAAGCATTGCTTTGTGCTGTGGTGAAATATGTTTTTATTTTGATGAATTGAAATTCTTATTTAGGACATAAACCCACCAAATAAAGAAAAGAAAGATTGAAAACAATATTGAGAAATAACTTTGAATGATTTGCTGAAGCTGTGCGGCTGCATTATGCAATGATATGGTAATGCACTCTCATCATAACAAAGTGTTACTGTGTGCCGCACAGCACAATAATCATATTGGGAAAGCCTATCAGATTCAGAGCCACAGGAATACAAGGCAATGTATTTATTTGCAATGAATTGTTGTAAAACAACACACCACTCGTTCCAAGTTTGGTCCATTAAACTTTTTGATTTCATGCTGTCCTTGTTTTCTTTCTGTAAATTAATCCAGTCAGGGTTTTATTGTACTATGTGTGTGTATTTTGTCTTAAATTTGTCACTTTTATAATTACTGCACTGTACAGTCATGATATAAGGAAACAGCTGTTCCAATGTGCACTTATGTTTTGTGTCATTTGTGTAAACAAGCTGATTGGTGAATACGAAAATGTTGAAGAATAAGGCCTTCGCTTTTGATGTGACACTTGCAACTGCTGGCTCAGACATCCATATCCTGGGATCTGTAGATAGTTGTTTAGAGGGCCCAAATGGCCCCAAAAAAAGGTCAGGACAGGTGTGAGAGGAGTTCTGATGTTAGTCCCACTAAGGTAAAAGTTCCATAAGGGTGCTCCTCTAGAGAACATAGATGAAGACCGAAGGAAAAAAGGTGTTTTAAGTAATTTACAATTCTTGAACCAAATGCTTTTATTTCTACTTGTTTTAAGTGCTTTAAAATATTTCAACTCTACTTTTTAATCATATTTGTTTTTTAAAATTTTATATCCTTTGTTCATGCTTCAATCTCTCTGGATGTTGCCAAGGGTAAGGCTTTGTCAGACGTGGATTGCATCAAGCTAAGTCTTTTCGTGATTTGTTTTAATGAGATTTTACCCATGTCCAAAGCAGATCAAAATAATCCAGAGAGGTGTTTATCTGTAGAGAGCCCTCAGCCCGGACCCAGTTTAGTACTTCTGTAAATTACATGACAATAAATTAAAATACTGGTCATTAAGTGTTGTCAAACATGCAGATGTACAATGTTGAAAAAGGCATAAGCAAGCAACTTTAAAATAGTTGAGAAATAATCAGGCAACCGATACCACTAGTACAGTGATGCCCTTTTAGTGGAGGAGCTTTGAGGCTTGGATTGGCTTATTTTGCCTGTGCAACTGCATCACTCAGTGCCACTAGCTCCTGAAAGCAGCAGGAAGCCCAATGAATATCACTGACAAACTCAAATGTACAAGACTAATGGGGTATTTTCTTACATTCATCGACATGTTTATTTGGGTTTTGCTCTATATCGTTAAGGCCTAATTGACCTCCTTCGCTGGGCTGTGTTGAAATGCAATAGGGAATATATATAATTCTTCCCCGGCCAATTGGCTGCTTAGTGGAATCCAGCACAGTCTCAGCAAGGAGTGAAAAGGAGCTCTACAGGACTCTTGTGACATCTGGTGCACTTGTGCCTTTTGATCTTCTTTCCAGCTCTGAAGGGACCAGACTACCAGGGAGACCACTTCTATTGCCTTGTGGAGAGAGAAAACATCCAGCCGATGACAGATCAGGTAGTGGCGAAAGGCAAAGAGGAGATAACATATCACAATTGATAATGGAAAAGAAAACAAAATAAACAACTTGATGTGTGAATCTCCTTTTGTAAAAGACCGTACATAACAAAGATTTTTTCATTTATTCCTAATGTTGGGCTAGATTGGGCAATTTTGTTCATCTACCTGACTCTGTGGACAGATGAGCCACACATCACATACCTTATGTATCATAAACATAGACATAAGGTGTATTGTATCTAATTTCTTGTCCAACAGATAGAACACATGCCAAATACCTTTAAACCATACTTGAACAACAAAAGTTTGCAAACTAATTGTAGAAATGTATGTGTCATTATAATCTTTATAATGTTTGTGTACAACATTATCTAATATTATCAATCATTGACTGACCTTATACTATCTCTTCTCTCAGTGGACAATTTTAACTTTGCCTACCTAGCAGAAACCTTGTTTGTAGGCTGTGTGGTTTGTTCACTGGATACTCCTATGACTTGTGGATTGGGCTAGGAGTCGTACTCTCAAACCCCCTTATTAGCTACTTAGGAACATTGGCTTCTCAAATCAAAATTATACTGGCTATCTAAGTTTGCTTTCAGATATATGAAGCCTTGTACAACCCGGACTAATGGCAACCCTAGCCAGGATAGATGAAAAAAGACACAAAAAGACACATCAAAACCAATGGATATAATTATGTCACTAACTCTGGCTTTCCTTCTGGGACATCCCCACCCTAAATATTTCCACACCTTTTCTGACCATTATGCTGTGAACCATAATCATCCTTTGACCAATGGAGACTTCAAGAAGAGACAAAGCCGAAAAGTCCAAAAATTAAAATCTCAGAGTTCACAAACAAAATGTGGAATAATTTGCTGTCCTCTTCTCTTGCCCTCAGTAAATCTTTGTGATATATCTTTTCCTAACTCATATATCGACTTTGGAGACAATACACCGATTGAGCTACTTTCATAATAAGAAAATGTGAGATAGAAATTTTGTTCTTGGTCGCATGTGCTAAATATGCAAAATGGTAACATAGCCATGATATTCTATTTCTGAAATCATGTTCCATTGGCTTCAATATAATTAAATGTCAGAAACGGAGTTCAAGACAAATATGCTATTACATCTTGCTAGGCAATGGGATTACTGTTAAATATCTTTTCTTTGTATGGATTGCATTTGTGTGTCCTGGAGAGGTCACCCATATTTTATCATCTCTAACTATTACAAATTGACAAACAGGATATGAACACAAAACATTGGTAATCATGCATGTTATGTTGTTTGGAATTTACATTGCATTTAAAAAATCTCAGGATTATAAAATAGCATTAGTGGGCGTGGGGTGGAAGTTTGGACAAGGACAATAAATACAGGAGAGAATGTACCAAAATGCTATAACAGAGGTACATTAACTGCAACGTGCTTGGAACCCAATAAGCACAAAGAACACTGGAAATTAGTGTTGCTTCACTGTGGGAACAGATTGTATTAAACCCAAGTTATATTTTATGCCAGAGGCTGTTGATTACTGGGCTGGCAGGTTATGGCGGCTGCTATAGCACCAGATGCAGACAGTCCCTACTGATCATTCTGGCATCACTTCAACGATGAAACACAATAAGACACATCAAAACCAATGGATATCATTAATTGCACCGAAACTTGCCAACCAATCTGTACTTTGCTCTGAAATCTTTATGGCATACTGAGCTCATGTGTAAGTTGATAATGGAAGAATTTATTTTTCACTTGTCCTCATTGTTCATTTTAACTGCTTCAGTTCACTTTGGGATAAATTAGTAGATGATAAGTGGCTGCAAAATATCTCCCTGTAAGTACATATGAAAATTGTCTCAGAAATTAAATGGTCAAAAAATATGAACTTATAGTAAGTACAAATTATTTTACTGGATTTATTGAATGGCATGACAAGAATTGGGAAGTCACAAGCCAGTGCAGTGTGAAGAACTCCATAACATTTAGAGTTCAGTTCAGCCCATTCAGCATGGACACAGGAGGCAGCCGCCATCACTGATGTAAATACAGCCTGTTGGAATCAGATATCCATCCTTCACCAGATAGTAAATTCTGATATGTCTTACACTAGTATGTACAGAAAATAATTTAAACGAATAAGTGATTGGCCATAATACTAGAAAGCAGGGATAGTTTTGAAGTGTCCCAATATGCTGAGAAATAGCAACAGCTGTGCAGCAATATTCGATATTTGTTAGAGATAATAAACAGTGCAGAAACATAAGGCTCCAAATTCCTTTGGGACTTCACTAACTGGAATATTTTCACTGACTCTATCCTTTCCTTCCAACAAAGTTACATTGGAATAGCAGGGCCCACTATTATTTAAGGATAGATTGAATATATTTGCAGTGCTAACAGGGCTACAATAATGGAAAGGTTGAGGTTTTGTCCAGACCCAGGACATAAGTGCAGGAGGTCTTCAGTTCAGTGTCCATGTTCCAACCACCTCCTGTTGCTTCATCAATAACCTTTGCTGCCATATAAGGTCAGAAGTTGCTATGATCGTTAATGATTGCACAATGATCAATTTCATTTACATTTCTTCAGCAAATAAAGTCATTCATGCTTACATGCGAGAGGCCTGGAAAACATTCAAACAGGGGCTATTAGGTGGAAAATTCCATTTGTGCTACATGTGCCAAGCAATGACTATCTTTACAGAGAAAGAGTCTAAATACCTATCCAGGGTTAACAAATTACTGATGAACAATTGGAACAATATACAAATCACCAATAAACAATTGGATGGGATACACTCGACAGGTATCCCACCCAGCATCTTGAACATTCATTCCCACACTGCTGCTACATCGTGGCTGCAGAATTTGCTATCGATAAAATTTACTGTAGTTATTTATTTTATTAATGTACAGTTGATGGGTTAGTGAGTCCAGGCAGTTGAGAGATAGTTCTTGCTGGGTTTCTCAACTTAGACCTTCTAATTTGGCCTGTAAAAAATTGTCAAGTGGTATTCAATGTGCTTCCAGATTGTTACTGTAATTGAAGAATTTATGAATATATTGTTACTATTGATGGCCCAGGAAGCTTTAAAAATGATGAAGGACAGTTAGGCATGATCAAATAAGTATCCCTTCCAAGTGGTAGTTGCTGGCTCTTCAAATGATTCAAATGTAGTCCACATGTCACTGAACTGACCTGGGAGTGATATATTTGAACAGGGATTAAAGGCATCGCTTCTCTATGCTGCATTTTTACTTCAGCATCAAAGGGACTCAATCAAGACACATCAAGAGGGTGCTGCACCAATGCAGGTTTGGGCCCAATGGGTCCACTTGGCCTAGTACCTCTTAAAAGTAGTGATTGCATTTAATTCCATCATCTCTTCTGGCAGTGCATTCCAGATATCAACCACTGTTGTTGTGACATTTACGATTAACGTTATCTCAAACCCTGCAAGTGATCATCTGCAGAGAGCAGCTAAGAAGAATTCAAAGTGACCAGGGTTGACCTTCTAATTTTCTTAATTATTAATGGAAACTATTTTATTTTATTCTGGAAATGGTATTGCAATACATTTATTTTGAACAAATTTGGTGCTTACATTGGTTAGTTTGAAGAATTTCACCTTTGATTTTAATGGACTAATTAAAAAAAGCAGCATGTTGCAAGTTATATTCATGGTTCCAAAGGAGAAGCAACAATAATTACCTTAAGATTTGAAACTTTAGGTAGCTTTCAGCAGAGGCAGAATTTTTAAAAGTATTCCATGGTGATGTAATTAAAATCAGAGCCTTCGGCTAATATTTTTAGACAGAGATCCAAGGCAGGAAAAACAAAATTTACTCTGCTTGGCTCCACTTTGAAACCTCATAGCCAACAAAAGATTCTGACGCTACAGCTTTGAATGTGCACAACAAATTTTCCTAGCCATTAAATGTTATTGTTTTAGAGTATAAACAATGTGTTACAGATTCCTGCAGTGTACAAAGAGTCTTTGATTACTTTCTAATTATTCTTGCCCCAAATACAGGATTCATTTGCTCAGGTGTCTTTGGATGACTTGTGCATAAAAAGCCATGTCAGGTCATGTTGGTGTGTATACTATGTTGATTAATTACCACTGGGAATTTGGTCCAAGCACTTTTGGATATGATTCATCTTTACAAGTCCTGGCATTTACCTGACACTTAATGATGTCAGCAAGTGTGGAACAGCCAGTTCCGAATTTACTGATGGAAATTGGTTGTTAAAGTTGTGGTCTGCATTCTACATTTTCCACCCACAGTGAAATAAGGAACAAACTTCGCAAGAGCAAAGGTATGTGAATTAAAGAGCATCCACTGGTTCAGCAAGGCTCAAATGTTCTGTGCACCAATTTGTCTACAGGCTTCACTGACAATGATTGCAAAACCCTGTAATATGCACCTCAATGCAAGATACCGCAAATCACTTGTAAGCACGTACTTCGCAGTTGCTTGGAGCATTCATAGCAAAAGAGTGGATTCAACCCCAACGTCGTCACAGAGAATAGTGATCTGCCCCTTCACTGCCCTAATTTTCCTTCACTTCCATGGTAATCTATTACACTGTTATTTTGTAGCTGCCATGAAGAGTGTTCTTTAAGGGGTGACTCACTTCCTAACGATGACTCAGTAACTGTGATCTCCATTGGCAATGCCACTGGGAAACACACAGATTTTGTTCCATGACACATTGTGAAAAGTATCCTCATAAGGTCATAAGGTCACAAGGAATAGGAGTAGAATTAGGCCATTTGGCCCATCAAGACTACTCTGCCATTCAATCATGGCTGATCTATCTCTCCCTCCTAACTCCATTCTCCTGCCTTCTCCCCATAACCTCTGGCACCTGTACTAATCAAGAATCTATCTATCTCTGCCTTAAAAATATTCACTGACGGCCTCCACAGCCTGATGTGGCAAAGAATTCCACAGATTCACCATCCTCTGACTAAAGAAATGTTTCCTCATCTCCTTCCTAAAAGAACGTCCTTTAATTCTGAGGCTATGACCTCTAGTTCTAGACTCTCCCACTAATCGAAACATCCTCTCCACATCCACTCTATCCAAGCCTTTCACTATTCTGTATGTTTCAATGAGATCCCCCCTCATTCTTCCAAACTCCAGCGCGTACAGGCCCAGTGCCAACAAACGCTCATAATAGGTTAGCCTACTCATTCCTGGGATCATTCTTGTAAACCTCCTCTGGACCCTCTCCAGAGCCAACACTTCCTTCCTCAGATATGGTGCCCAAAATTGCTCACAATATTCCAAATGCAGCCTTACCAGCACCTTATAGAGCCTCAACATTACATCCCTGTTTTTGTATACAAGCCCTCTTGAAATAAATGCTAGCATTGAGTTTGCTTTCTTTACTACTGAATTAGTAATGGATTCCTAATGAATTGTTTAGACTTCTCCGCCCCAACCTCCTGATTTTTTTTGTTGGTCAGCTGCTTGGGTGATTATGGCACTTATAACACCCCAAAAAAGACAATTAATTTTTGGGTGTCAGGGGTTATGGGGAGAAGGCTGGAGAATGGGATTGAGAGGGAAAGACAGATCAACCATTATTGAATGGTGGAGTAGACTTGATGGGCCGAATGGCCTAATTCTGCTCCTATGAACTCCACATTAGAATAGATTTTGCTGCTGGTGTGAAACCAGTGCAGCTATAATATCCAAAGTGTTTCCATTCTCCATTTCAGAGTCAGAACAAAACTTCCTTTTGCATCATTTTGAAAGGAATCAATGCCCATTAAATGATATGCTACATTAATCATATTTTTTTCAACACCTTAAGATGGGCACAGTGGAGAGCAGGTCGTGCTGCTGCTTTGATGACCTGGATTCAGTCCTGATACTGATTTAAGACAGAGATAGAAAGATTCTTGATTAGTACGTATGTCAGGGGTTATGGGGAGAAGGCAGGAGAATGAGGTTAGGAGGGAGATACAGACCAGCCATGATTGAATGGCGGAGTAGATTTGATGGGCCGAATGACCTAATTCTGCTCCTATCACATGACCTTATGACCTTATGACTTATGATCTTAGATGTTGCCTGCATGGAATTTCCATGCTCCCCCTGGAACCAGGGGGATTTACTCTGGCTGCTTGAGTTTTATCCCACATCCTGAAGATGCACTACTGTAAATTGCTTCATGATGTACCTCTCTGGTAGGAGAATCTGATCAGAGGAGAACTAATGGACATGTGAGAGAGTAGGTTACAGGAACATGTGGGGGAGTTGAGATTGCTTTGAGAGCTGGTACAGATTTGATGCACTGAATGGCCTCTATCTGTGTGATAAGGAAATATGAAACTTTAGAACCATGAATTAAAGTTGTTTTGAGCAGAATTTTATGTCGCTCCATTACCCCATGTAATATTCAAGCCGATATATTTTTGCTTGATAAACTATTGACAGTTTCTGTTTGTTGCAGGTAACTGATTTAATACATTCTTGCCCTCAACCGTTCACAGTGCTGATGCTGCATGTCTTTTCTGGGTAATGCCTTCATAAGACAGATATCTATTTACTGGAACATCTGGTCAACAGAGAGAAAAACAGGTGAACACACTTGGCACTCTCTGGGGTGCTATTTTATACTCAGTAAGCTGCCTGGAATTCCAGTAAAGTGGATGATCACAGTAGACCTTGTCCCACAGGCCACATCCTATAGAATGAGCTTGTGACCGCAGGATACAGTTTCTTGTATGAAACCAATGCCAAATGTTAGCTTGGTACATTGTTAACAGAGTGTAAATATTTGAGTCTTTTCCACCATTGTATAGTTCCATTCACCAACTCAGACCTGTTAGAAAAAGGTGATATTTACACCATGGAGGATATAAATGAATTCTTATAATAAAATCAGCGAAGTAAATTCTTACCTGGGAAGATCTTGTCAATAATAGAATATCCAATAAGATTTATCTTATAGAATACGTCCTACTGCAGTGCAGTTTCAAACCCTTTGTAAAATATCAGGTAAATGTTCTTGAAAAGCATTTGTTCTTGTGTCCATTTCATGAAGGACGTCTTCACTGAAATTGTTACAAGCCCTAGCCACATCTATAACCAAAAACTTACATAAGCCCCTTTGCCGCAATATGTTGAGGTAACAGTCGGGACCAACGTATCGGGCTTCTTTCTACCAAGTGGAAATATCTTCAACCTATCCCAGTTTGCCATCCACCATAATTGAGTGATAGATTCTCACAACATCGAGACAGCTGAATATTTTTCACTCTCCCAGGAAGAAAGCAGAAAATGGGGCAAGCCCCTAAAATCAAGGTTTCCTGATGTGAAAAAGTAAACTCAACTTATCCCAAACAGAAGGAATTCCACTCCCCCAGTTGGTGTACCATTATAAAAGCATCTCATGTTGTTCAGCATTGTAACCAGTCTTCCAAACTTCCTGTCAGGCTTTTACCACATAAGTTTTATGAGATTCTGCATTAATCATTCCTTAGAGTTATTATTACACCAATTGTTTTAATAAATGTTATGCTAATGTTTCTATAATTGACACCCTAGTTCATAATCAAATAATTTAATTTGTGGACTTGGGCTGATCATCTATACTACAAAGGATCTTGCTATACTACAAAGGCCAGTGGATGTGATTTAAAAAAAAGAATTCTTATCATATTGTGATGCTTGTAGCACAAGAATATTTTTTGAAAATTAACCTTGCCTTTCTGAAACATCATCTTGATGGAAAAGTCAGACCATTTGCCTTCTATTTAGTCAATAAACTTTTGTCATTGTCCATGTTTCATCAAAACAGATTTTGTTGAAACCCAAACAATTTATGCAATTGAGGTTGAATGGACAAGAGCTATTATTTATGGTTCGTTTTGTTTTAAGTCAAGGTCACAGTTTCGTAAATTGCTTAACTTCAAATTTTGCAATTTTATTTGGAGAGGGGCTGCCCGTGGAAGTGCATTTTGGGTAAGGTTACAAAATGCCTTGGATTTGGTAAAAGGTACTGTCCAACCCATTATAGGCATAGGCTATTGTTTAAAAGCTTCTTATTGTTTTGCACTAGAAACGGGATAATGCCAATGGCAACAGAAGACAACTGTTAATATTTTGCTAAAACACTAAATGGACACATTCTATTGGTAATGGAGGAAGGATAAACTTTAAGGAGTGTGCTCAGAATATATATTTAGATCAATACTATCCATTTCAGTCTGGTTTAATGACATGCCAAAATGGTGTATAATATGCCAGAGGCTTGGGTTAGCACATTATTTGAGGATTGATTGCCAAATTATTGAACAAAGTAGTCTTTACTAAGATACACAATACATCTGTGTTTAATGCCATTGAACCATGATTGTGCAAAAACTGATTTTATCTCTTTCCTAAGTATAATGTATGTGATTAATTCTCTTTTAATCATCATAATTTTTACAAATTATAGAGAGGTAAACAAAATTTGGTGAATATTAAATTGCACCAAGGGTTATTAGATTTATTACACTTCCTCATTTTACTCATAGATAGAAATGGAAAATGCTAGAAATGCAGCATTCTATTGAAAGATGATCAGCCATTAACTCGGCTTCTTTCTCCACAGATACTGCCTGACTTGCTGAACATTTCCAGCGTCTTCTATTTTTATTTCAGATTTCAGCATCTACAATATTTTACTTTTGGTTCATTTCATTACATTATTCAATTTGTGAACGATCAGGAGAAATCAAGTCAAATCGAGTCTTGTCCGATACATAAGTATGGTGAGGTACAGGTACAATGAAAAATAAACTTTCAGCTTCATCAGGCGCACGTAGACTCATACAAAGCACAAAAACACAAATTAAATACAAATTATACAAGGCATCAAAATGAAAATGATTGCAAACAAGACATTAGTGAAAATATATAATTAGAAACATGGCCATGGTAATGCAGGTGGTTGTCAGAAGCATTCACTTGTTGAGGTGGGATTTGGGTTGTACAGGTTGGCTTAAGAACTTGATAGTTGTAGGAATGTAGCTGTTCCTGAACCTGGTGGTGTGGAACTTCAGGCTTCTGTACTTTCTGCCCAATGTTCGCAGTGAGAAGAGGGCAGGGCCCAGATGGTGGGGATAATAGATGCCTCCTTCTTGAGGCAATGCCTCATTTTGATACTTTTAATGGAAGGGTACACTGATGTGATGGACCATGCTGTGCCCACCACTCTATGGTTTCTTATATTTCCGTGCATTGGAATTGCCACACCTGGCCATGATGCAACCCGATAGGATACTTTCTGAAGTGCATCTGTAGTAGTTTGTTAAAACATATGGTAACATGTCAAATCTTCTTAACCTTCTAAGTAGAGGCACTGGCATGCTTTCTTTGTGATTACATCTATGTGCTGAGACTTCCAGGACTGATCATGCATAATGTTAACGCTCAGGAATTGGAAGCTGCTATGTTCACCGCAGCTGACCTACTAATGAAAACTGGTCCATAGTCTTCTCATTCAGTCAACAGCGATGATGCCATCAGCGATTTTGTATACGGCATTAGAGTTGCACTCATCTATACAGTCATGGGAGTAAAGAGAGTAGCGCAGGAGGCTAGGCACACAGCATTGAGGTGCATCTGTGTTTTGGTTGGCAGTGAGATGGAGATGTTGTTACTGATCCACACTGATTGAAGTCTGCCAGCAAGCAAGTCAAGGATCCAGTTTCAAAGGGAGATAGAGTGGTCAAGTTTTGGTGCTTGGTAGTAAGTTTAGAGGTGATGATAGTATTGAACACCAAGCTGTGGTTGATGAACAGCAGCTTGATGTAAGTGTTATCCAGATGGTCTAGAGTAGAGTGGAGAGCCAGGAATAGCATCTACTATTGACTTGTTGTGATGATAGGCATATTGAAGGAGATCCAAGACATCTCTGAGGCAAGAGTTGATTCCTGACATAATCATCTCCTGAAGAACTTCATTACACTGGTTGGAAGTGTTACTCAATGGTTGTCATTGCGGCAGTTCACCATAGTCTTCTTAGGCAACTATACGATAGATGCTTTTCTGAAGCAAGTGGAAACCTCATTCAACAAAAGTAATAGGTTGAAGACGTTCTTGACAGTTGGTCTGCAATGGCCCGACATTTGGGCTGGATGATAGGTGTGGTTTCATTTTGTTTTGTTTTATGCCGAGCATACCAATCCAGAAAAAAATTAACCTCTGTAGCATTAGAGGGCTAATAGTATTTTGTATGACAGGCCCAGACATTGTTAACATTGCAGTGACTTCAACTCCCATTCAAACTAGATCCCAGCTAAGTTATTAACTTAAGGACATGAAGTTGTCAATGTTACTTTAAGGCAAAGAACAAAGGTTCTATTTTATCAGGCAAATTCATTTTCGATGATTGCATGAAGATATGATAGTGAAGAAATGCTTGAAACTAGTTTTCAACTTCAGAAGCATTATTCAGTTTTAGTTTATTTTAGTTTAGAGATACAGCATGGAAACAAGACCTTCAGCCCTCTGAGTTCACGCCAACCAGTGATCACCCATACATTAGTTCTATCCTGCACATCAGGGACAATTTACAGAAGCTAGGGTCAATTTACTAGGGACAATTAACCTATTAACCTTTGGAGTGTGGGAGGAAACTAGAGCACCCGGAGAAAAACCCACGTGGTCACAGAGATAATGTACAAACTCCGTACAGACAGCATCTTTTGTCAGGATCAAACCCAGGTCTCTGGCGCTATAAGGCAGCGACTTTACTGCTACGTCACTGGGCCGCCCACAAAATTGGTGAAAGGATGGGTGCTGGTGAAAATAGTTGTGGGTGGTTCAAGGATGATGTTAAATGGTATTCAGAAAAAAAAATAACTGATCATTTATTTCGAACTGGAATTTGTTACTTTATTTGAGAGAGCCACTCCTATTGTAGGGATATCAATACTTCCAAAAACAGCTGGATCCTACTAATGATTATGTTCTGTTGTGTTGTTACTCATGTTGAATTGTCATCTCATTTTTCTCTTGATTCATTGCAAAACCCAAAGCTATTATATTGTTGCTCTTTCAACAAGTTTGGCATAGTCATTGATACATCAATGGTAATGACCTTGTGTTGAATCATAGTGAATGTGTGGACCAATGTGAAAATTCTCTTCATGTTGGTCCAACATTCATCATCATTGAATAAAATATGATAACCCGTTAATGTGCTGGTTGAAAATATAATGTTATGGATACATGCTCACCGTTAGCCACTTAAGGTCATCGTGCTGAGTGGACTCCTAAGTACGGTAAATGTCCTCCATGGTCCAAACACCAACAGGCTCACTCCAGTCAGAGACAAGAATGGGGGTGAATCCATCAAGAACTGCTAATATCCACTAGGAGCAACACATTAAAGACCTCATCAACTGTATCTCTGTCCTTGACCTGTCCACCTGGATTCCATCCAAAAGTAAACCATCAACAACAGCCTAGCTGCTTTCCCTCACTAACAAGTAGCTGAAATGGACCATCACCAATTCAAAATAACATGGCCTTAGACCAAATTGCCATCCCTTCTGAAATCCTAAATCCTCAGGTGAAGTGTCTCAGTCACAAATCTCACCATCCACTATGGGAAGAAGAGGTTATTCAGCGGACATCAGAGATAAAGTGATCATGACCATCTTTGCTAAAGGTGGCAAGTCAGGAGGTAATAACTGCACAAGGGTCTCTCTGATGCTGAGGGAAAATCACCACCAGAATCCTCACAATTGAGGCTGAAAGGCAGTGTGAAATTTGTTTATGTAGAGGCACAGTTAACAAGATCTTTATCTCATGACAACTCCAACTCAACTCACAACCACTCCACAAGAAAAATGTTGGGGACAGCCCCAGGCAATGTGCATGCCTTCAGCGCAGCGTTCGATACAGTGGACCACACCATCCTTATTGACCGTCTCCGGTACGCGGTTGGCATTGATGGCACTGCCCTGAGCTGGTTCGCTTCGTACCTCAAAGATAGGAGTTTCGCCATCAACATAGGCAGTTATTCCTCTGCTCCAGCTAGCCTCTCCTGCGGAGTTCCACAAGGCTCCATCCTAGGCCCCATTCTCTTCTCTCTATACATGCTCCCCCTTGGCCAAGTCATTCAAAGGCACGGCATTTCTTTCCACTGCTATGCCGATGACACTCAGCTTTACCTCCCCCTGAAACCCAACAACCAGTCAAATTTAAACAGCCTCTTACACTGCCTTGAGGACATAAAATGTTGGATGGCACAGAACTTCCTCCAATTAAATGAGAGCAAGTCTGAGGTCATCCTATTCAGCCCCCCCGACTCCATCAAATTGATAACAGGCAGTCTTGGAAGTCTATCCTGCCTAGTCAAACCGCATGTCAAAAACCTCGGCATGATATTTGACTCTGCATTAAAATTTGATAAGCAAGTCAACGATGTGGTAAAAGCCAGCTTCTTCCAACTTCGAACCATAGCTATAATCAAACCTTTCCTCCAATTCGACGACACAGAAAAAAATCATTCACGCTTTCATTTCCTCCCGCCTAGACTACTGCAACTCCCTATACACTGGGATCAGCCAATCATCCCTGTCCTGCCTGCAACTGGTCCAAAACGCCGCAGCGAGACTCCTGACGGGTACCCGTAAAAGGGACCACATCACCCCGATTCTGGCCTCTCTCCACTGGCTCCCTGTACGGTACAGAATCAACTTCAAGCTCCTCCTATTCACGTATAAAGCCCTAAATGGACACTCCCCCCCCCTACATCAAAAATCTTCTAACCCCCCTCTCTAACTCCAGGTCCCTCAGGTCGGCCGACTTGGGGCTACTCACTATCCCGCGGTCTAGGCTTAAGCTCAGGGGTGACCGCGCTTTTGCGGTTGCAGCTCCTAGACTGTGGAACAGCATCCCTCTCCCCATCAGAACTGCCCCCTCCATCGACTCCTTTAAGTCCAGGCTCAAAACCTATTTCTACTCCCTAGCGTTTGAGGCTCATTGAGGAGGCGCTGTGAACTGTTTGCGTGCTACTGTATGTTTCATTCTTTTTTCCATTGGAACCTAATCAGATGTACAGCACTTTGGTCAACGTGGGTTGTTTTTAAATGTGCTATACAAATAAAATTGACTTGAATAACCTCACCAAACCCTTTGATTCCAACAATTGGAAGAGTTTGTAGAATACCGTCTTTAAATTCAGGATCTGTTTCCATGCTGTATCTTTCAATCAATCAAGCGCTTGGCCATGTAGTTTGTAGATTTTGTGAGAGTACCTGTTTGCACCACCTGGTGTAGTAGTGCATTCCAATTGCAAACACTCTCCGGATGAAAATAAATCTTCATCAGATCCCTTCTAAACCTCTAACTCTTTACTTTACACCCATGCCCTCTGGTTGTAAACATCCCTGTTATGGAGAAAATTCTCCCATCTATACTATCTATGCCTTTCAAAATTTGGACACCTCTATCAGTACCATTGCTCCATGGAAACGAAAACCAGACTATCCGGCCTCTTCTCATAACTGAAAATTCCACCCTAAAATTGAAACATTCCATTCCCAGATCTCAGGAGCCATATCTCCATGACTATGATCATGAAACTCACCACTGCCTTTCATTTGATAGCAAAGTGTTTGGTCAGATGTGGAAAAAGATGATTAGATAGTAAGAATACATATCATGTACAATATTTATCATCTCCTGGGCAGGAGTGATCCTTGTTCTCTTATATTTACTTCTGAGACCTGGACTTTCTATAGAAGGATCTCAAGACATCAGAAAATTCAACCAAAGATATTTCCCCCAATCCTCCAATTCGCAGAAGTATATGGGAAACAAGATAAGTTTCCTTCCCAGATATATCTCTCCAGCATTGAGCCTTCAGTTACCACCATAATGCAGGCCCTGCCACTCACATGTCCAACATCATGTTCCTGAAAATTATATTCTATTCCAAATTCAGCTATCAAAGAAAATGATCAGGCAGATAGAGAACAAGATTCAAGGACGTGTTCCTGATTTGTGGCAAAGTAGTGGTCCCTGATTGCTCAAAATGGAGAAGGAACATTTTGGATGGTATTGAGAACTTTGGGGCATGTCATTGAGTGCACACAGCAGCTGTACATAAGCACCACCTCACAAACTACCCAACCACCTACCTACCCCATCAGCCCCTTCAGACCTCAAGTGGGAATGAGTCTGCAGTTTCCATTTTAACTTCAGTAACCTTAGAGCTGGAGTAAAAGCAAGTTGTCCTCAATCCTAAGATACAGTGACCACCTTCTTCGTAGGTAATCAACATTTCATCGTATCTGTCAGATAGGCAAGATTTTGCAAGACAAAAGGATCTTTTGCAAGAGAAGCGTCTCAACCCAAAACGTCACCTATCCATGTTCTCCAGAGACGCTGCCTGACCTGTTGACCTTACTCCAGCACTTTGTATCCTATTGCAAGACAAGCCTATCTATTTCTTTGGAAGTTCTCACTATCAACCAGTTGGTCAATTTGAATAGCAAGCAGTCAGATCAGTTGGAGAGTAGGACTAATGGAACTAATCTGGTCTTTTGGGAGATGATTCATCAGAGCAAACTAGACAATTTAGAATGCAAAAAATCAGAGGAAGTAATAATTAAAATGGTATCTAAGAATCACATGGTCTATATTTTGTTGCTACACTCCTTACAAATATTTTTAAGCTTTTCAAAACGTTTGATTACCCCTGCTGGAATTTCCTTGGCAAAATAACATTATTAAACATTTTTTGGAAGAGCACTTGCCATAAATTAGATTGATGGATTAGACTTTGCTTAATATATTGAATTTACATTAAGCAACAACAGATTACAAATGCAAGTAATAACATGAAATAAGCTATCGAAATTGAGAGATTTAGCTGAGAGGCATGTTGCCGCTGGCTAGCTGAAAAGCAGATCTACTTTCTTTGGCAGTAACATTGTTCTCCACTAATTTATAAACACTACCACTGCTTCAGATTGAAAGGACAACTCTTAGCTTAGTTGAGATGAACTTATGCTTCGCTGCACTTTTAGTGCAATGAGATACATATTTTCAGATCAGCATTTCCTTACTTTTCTGGTTAACTGTGGAAGTTGGTTAATATGTTTAAAGAAATCAAACAACTACAAATATGTAATGAACAATGATGTAATGTTTTTCAAACATATTAAGCTTAAATAGCAGATATTTCCTTCAAAATTACCTCCGGTACTTCAGCGATTTTGTACAAAATATGGATGATTTGCCAATATGTATTGTTGGGAACTCCAGGGATTTGGGAGCACTTGGTAGTGATTGTACGATCTGATATGACAACAACTGCAAAGGCTTAAAGCAACGACGGACCCACCGCTATCTTTTCAGGGCAAATGAGGATGGGTAGTAACTTTGTGCCACAATCTGAGAACAAAGAATGGAAAAGTGTTTCTGGTTCCGGTAGGATTAAGAGGGATATTGGTAAGCATTACATTCCTACGTCCTCAAACCTTTCCAGTCCCCTGCATACTTTTATCACAATTTTTTACAATTGCCATTTAATTATGTCTTTAATTTCCTTCCTTAAATTTATTGATCATAAATTTCCTGCTTCATAAAATGTTTCATGAAATTGTGTGAATGTCAATTACTGACGAGCATTTCCAGGATATGTAAGAATTATGGAAGTCAAAACTTTAGGGAAATGTTAACAAAATCACCAACTTCCACAGTTAGTAAGTGCACATTTCATAAGCAAGATATAAATTACTACATTAAATGCTCAAAAGTTTGTATATAAATACATTTTAAAGTTAATGCAGCTTCAGAAGAATGTACATAACAAAAAGAAATGGTTGACAAATAATGCACTTAAAATATTCAGTCTCCTCTTCCCATTGACCCACTGTTCATACAACCTGCCATTTACAGCCACTATGAATTCAGACCTGAGGTGACATTAGTTTATTGATGCTTAACCTGCTCTCGCACAACTTGTGTGTGAATTCAGCTCCATGGTTTCTTTCCACATATTTTAGAAAAAGAGGAAAGAAATTCTAAGGTCATATACAGTAGATTCTAAGACTCCAAATCCCATTCTTCAACCCTCCTTGATTCTCCAGCTTAAATATTTTAATAAATTGCAGCCTACATGCTGATATATTCTGCAAATGACACATGTTCTGAGAATGCTTTTATGCTATGTAACAGAGAGCCCAAGCTTTTGAATCCAACTAATGTTGTGAAAAATAACTTGCAACAAAGATTTTAAAAGGAGAAGTTTCCGCTCAGGGTAAAAATTGGCAAAGGGAGCTCAAATTGCGTTAGAAATTGAAAGATTCTGTTCAAATCTGTTTGTCCATCATGGCCCAAGAGATTTATCTACCTTCATATGCTTTAGGACATCCAGAACCTCTTTGACCACACTATGGATTGTCCTCAAGACTTATTCATTCACTGTTCCAAGCTCCCTAATCATGTCTTCATGTCTTTCTCCACAGTAAAACCAGAGGAGAAATACTCATTGAGGATCTTGCACATCTCTTGTGACTGCTTTGGTTTCTGATGGGTTCTAATCTCTCTCTAGTTACTCTCTTTCCTTTAATGTACTTATAAAATCTCTTTGGATTTTCCTTAATATTATCTCAGAGCTATCTCCTGCCCATTTTTTGTCCTCCTTATTTTGTTTTCAAATGTTGTCCTCAGTTCCAGAAATGCTTTCAAGGATACAGTTGATCCCAGCTGTTCCATGCCTCCTTACTTTTCCTGACTAAAGCCTCAATTTCTCTCATCATCTAAGCTTCCTTACTTCCACCGGCCTTGCCCTTCACTCTAACATGAATTAAACATTTTGCCCTCCATTAATGAGATAAAAGGGAGGGCTGAAATATTTGGAAGAATTAATCACTTTTTCAATGGCCTATGATAATTTAATTTGATGTTAGTAATTTGAATGGGAAATGGGGACCTAATGGTATATTAAGATTGTATCTAGATATAGCCTAGATATAGTTAGATGTAAATATAAGTACCAGACATGCCTTGGTACAATACCAGTTAATTGTTCAACTTAATTCAAGATACATTTAACATACACAATATGTTGCTTATTAATAATTATAATCTCTGATGTAATTATTGCTGAATGAAGGGGTGTTGAAGTTGAGATACATTTACCTATTTGAGAGCACGTCAGAATGCATTCAGCTGGGATGGAGAAATCTGTTTGTCCATTTTGTACCAAATGGAAGTGAACCTAAATTCTCCAGTAATAAAAGTAAACCTGGTCAACTGGGAGCGGAATCAGATTTCAGGGCAGATTCTCATACAACTTAAAAACTTTGAAATGGAATAGGCAAAATTGAAATACAGAGCACTACTTTCTTAGATCATCAATTTAAAAAAAAAATTGTGCTGGAATTAGCTTGTTGGATGTGGAGGTCTTTTGTACAGAATCATGAAAAGGCAAATTATGTGTTGAACTGCACATAATCAAGATACATTCACAAGTGCTAATATTTGTAATTTACAAAACAACTTGCATTTAAACAGAAGATAGACACAAAATGCTGGAGTAACTCAGCAGGACAGGCAGCATCTCTGGAGAGAAGGAATGGGTAAAATGTTTCTGCTGAACTCTCGTCGGAGAGAGAAGGAAAACTTCTTCAAAGTTGACATACCTTGAGGAGATTTTGCAGTGCAGCAGACAAAATGTGTAGGAAGGAACTGCAGATGTTGGTTCCTTTCTTTCTCTCCAGAGATACCTTCTCTCCAGAAATGCTGCCTGTCCTGCTGAGTTACTCCAGCATTTTGTGTCTATCTTCAAAACCAGCATCTGCAGTTCCATTGCATTTATTTAGCTTTTTTCAAAATAATAAACATCTAAAGGCACAATGTAAAGCCAATGGGCTAAGACTATGAACATGAAGTGAACAGAATGTGAACACTAAGCAGCAAAGATTTAATAGTGGTCACCACGGAACAGTTGAACTAATAGTGCTTTGAGTGTATGAAGACGAATTATAAAATGTGATTGCAGGTGGTATTAGGGAGGGAGTTCTTAGGGAAGGATTTAGGACAACTTTAAAGACATAAGATATTGAAAAAAATGAGGGATCAAAAATAGACTGATCAATTTATCATTGTTTAAATTTAGTCATTGTCATTGCTATCAATTCCACAAGTTTATATGCTCATTATGTATGCTGGTTGTCTCTCATGTTTCCAAATCTTGCATTCAGTTATCCCTAGAAAAGAAAATATCTCTAAATCATCCCAATTTCCATCTGACTTTCCTATTTAAATATCATAGACATTCCCCATAAGAAACAAATTGGTTATATCCCAATTGTCATTCATGCATATGACTCCAAGGATAATTGTCCTAATAAGATTGCCAGCCCTCTATTACTAAATAAGGGAAGTGACTGGTTTTGTATTACTCGCAAATTATTCAGTCTCTTTTTGCTATTAAGACATGAAACAAATATCTGGTCTGCAAATGGAAAACATCAAACACATTGGTAAAGCAGCAGCAGATGTATAAAA
Source organism: Rhinoraja longicauda (assembly GCF_053455715.1). Lineage (NCBI taxonomy): Eukaryota > Metazoa > Chordata > Chondrichthyes > Rajiformes > Arhynchobatidae > Rhinoraja > Rhinoraja longicauda. Next base: position 47,182,669 of record NC_135955.1, on the reverse strand, counting down.
TAATTGTATACCCAGGAGAATCTCTGTAACTTTAAGGAGTATCATTCACCAATAAAAACTTGGAATTTGTGATCTGTGACTAATCTGCATTTAAAACGTTCCAGCGAGAAAGAAATGATGAGCCATAATGGCCTTCCAGGTTGTATAAGGTATATAATTTAAGAAGACGCTCTGCCTGAAAATTTGAAGACTGCTGTTACTAAACTAATCCATACGCCGTCTTCAAGTGTTTTAGGCAAGGCATGAAATAGACATTACTCATTGTCTACAGGTGGTATTTCTTCTGTCAGTTTAATAGCAGGTGGTACCATGCAGGGAGAGGACATTTGTACAATAGATCATTTCAGCTGAACAAAAAAAGCATGAGCTCATCTCCATTCCATTTTTATGGCACTGCCAGTTACCTGGGTTTCTTCTGTAAACTTTTTTTATTGAATTCATTCACTTGATTTTATAGTCTGAGATAGTTAACCCCATATGCTTGCAGTTAATCAAAAAGGAAATAGTGTATGTGTTGAAGATTAATATTATGCTGTACAGGAAAATGGTTACAAACAGTGCAATCTTTGTTAACATTGACAAACAAAGGGTGAAGGCCACACCTGGGCTCAATCTGAAGCAATCTCAATTTGCTATCAGTTCACAATGTTGAACCATGTTAGAATGGAAGAGCTAAATCAATAGTTACATGTTAAGCAAATTTTAAGCTACAAATTAAATGATTAACACAAATGTTTAAGGCAGCATTAATAAAATTGCACATTGTCAATACATTTGAGGAGCTTGCAAGTGTGATCAGAATCAAGAAGGTAAGCCTCAAGAGAGACTGAAAATTTTCTTCAAATATTGCTCAGTGAGGGGTGAGCTTCTTAAACTGGACAAAGAACACATAAGAAGACACATTCTACAATACTCAGTATTTTTTTACCATTGACAATTTTCATTCCACCTGTTAAGGTACTCTGAAGGAGTCTCAGCTGAGTCCCAGCTCTTTGTCCTAGCCAGTGTTTCTTTGCATAACCGGATCCTAGACAATTCAGGCAAAGAGAAGGAATGGAGAGTTCATTTCATCTGGCATCCACTGGGTGTAGTCTGGGGAAGAGGGAAGACCGGCACTGAGTAACCTGACTGGTAAATAAATTAATGAAAGGTTCGCTCCAATTGAACATCAAGCATCCAACTGTTCTTAAAGGGGCTGCTCCTTGCCATTGTAAGATAAGTTAAAAACACCCCCATATTACTGGGTTCTCAAAGTACTATTCCCAAAGTGGGCACTCTTCTACTATTTTGGCTTGGTTCTGCATATGTGCTTCCAGAGTGCTCAGCTCATTCGCAATAGGTGAGATATCTATCAGCACACATTCAGTGCAGGCAATGCTTGCATTACATATTAAACTTTGCCTTGCAACATATAATTTCCGAATCATAGAATCAGGCATGTAAAAGGGTATTCATCAAAGAACGAGAAAATACCACGAATTACATCTTAGCAACAGTAAAAATTGGTGATAAACTTATGAAATTGTGGAACCGGCTCGAGGGGTATCTTGATCTTCTAATGCTCCTAATTTGTATGTTCTTTCTACATGACATGTAATTTTACTGCAGGTTTAAAGCTTGATTATTTCCTCACAACTTGAAAGCTACAAGTGGAACATAATATCGCAATATTGATTACGAGCTCTGTGCAAAATGTACTGTTTGTATGATTACAACACCAGTACATGGCATCAAAAAATTTCTAGATAAATATTTTATTCAATTTGTGTTTCCTCATGTAGATTATTGTGCAATTGGGACTATATAGTCAAGGACATTTCAAGAAGTATAATATGGTTGGGCAGAGAGAAGGCAGATGTATAAAAGGGAAATCATGTTTAATATATCTATTAGAATAGTCTGAGGGTTTAAACAGTAGGACAGATGGGACGAATCAGCAGACTTTGTCTATTTGGACAGTAAAAAATATTAAATGATGTATCTCATAAAAAAGTTACTTTGCAAAATTAGGACTTACGGCTTTCGGAGAAACCTATTCAAATTGATTGAGGAATGAATAATGTAAAACTGAGACTCAGAATTTTTGATTAAATAAATTTTCACATGTCTGATGTAAGTAGTGGAGTATTGCAAGAATCAATGCTTGCTCCTTATCCATTTTTAATCCGTTACAATGAGTTAGGCAATGAGACCTGGGGTAATGCATCCAAGTGTGCTGAAGATACACGGCTCGATGGGAAAGTAAGCTGTGATGAGAATGTATAAACGGGTTCTCCACAGCTTACAATGGCTTTGAACTGTTTATTTTCTGTTTCTTTGAACTGTTTAAAAGTTAAAAAATGTTAGACATTTGTTAATCCAATTTTGCAAAATAACTTTTGACGAGGTGCAACATTCAATATTTTTTTATAATCAGAAATGTGGCCTGCTTGCTCTGTCAGCACTTGACAACCAAGGGCAAAATTGTGTTGCATTGATGCATTCTATGTTGCATCTGTAGAAATTGTTAAGAATCATTCTGAGAAAACAGCGGAAATAAAGGAGTTGGTGTGCTTTCTCAGACTAGTGTCAATGTGGTTTGACTAGAACAATTGTTGGTGATATTTACACATTGGAGCTTTAAGCTCTCAACCACTTCTGCACCATTGGGCATAAACTCCACCCCACTTTGTGAGGTTGTTGTTTTGACATCAGGTTATTAAATTCTCTTTCTCCTTCCTGTACTCTGTCTTGTTATTGTTCCAGATTCATCCACTGTGTCATCTGTAAATTTCTAAATGGAGTTCGAGCAAAATCTGGCTGTATATGCAGTATAATAAGTGGTTGAGAAAGCAGGCTTGTGGAGTGTCAGTGAATTATCGTGGTGGATGTTTTGTCGCCTACAACTTCCTGATTGCTGTCTATAGTTCAGCAGGTCAAAGTTCTAGTTGCAGAGGGGAGTGCTGAATCCTAGATCCAGGAGTTTGGAGATGAGTTTGGTTGGAATTATGGTATTGAAGGTGGAACTGTAGTCAATAAAAAGGAGTCTGACATATATCTCCTGGTTATCCCGATGTTCTCGGGCTGAGTCATGTAGATGCTGCAGACCTGTTACAGCATTAGGCAAATTACAGTGGATCAAAGCTGAATGGAGAACTAGAGTTGGTGTGCACTACGACCAGCATCTCAAAGTACTTCATGATGGTGGATGCCAGAGCCAGTGGGCAGTCATTAAAGGAGGCCAGTCATTAAAAGAGGCTACCTTATTTTGCTTTAGCACTGGGATGATTATGGTCTTTTTGAAGCAGGTTTGGAACAACAGGTTGGAGTGGGAGAGGTTAAAGAGCACAATACTTCTGCTAGCTGGTGCATCTAGATTCCGAGGTCACGGCTGAGGACTTCATCCTGTCCAGTTGCTTTCTATGGGATCATTCAGGGTAACATGCAGAAAGCCGCTGTAATAAGGAGAAATGTTGTACTGTAATGAGAGGAAATATAATCACTGCAGTAGCTTGTATTTTTGAAATTTTCGTGCAGCGAACTATTGATGCTCATTTTCTGATTCAATACAAGACAGGTATTGCAAGGCATTTGGATACCAGGAGAATCAAAGGCAATGAGAATAATGTGGTAGCATATAGTTGAAGCAGAAGATTGATCATGACTGATTAGCAGAGCTGGCATAACTATACCATGGTGTGCCATTGGCCCTCTTTTATTTTGGTACATATTGGAACTCGAGTTATTCATTGTATCTGCCCATGAGTTGATTGACATAATAGAAAACTATATATCAAAAACTGCAGATAGCTTTCTGGAATGAGGAATAGAGGGTGATATAGATAAGAGTATAAAGAAAGGAAAGTCAGAATATTTTTAAAGTAACAAGAATTTTGTGCAGGAGCAATGGGATGATTTGAATGTGAACAAATCACTAAAGATTAGTGTGTAGATATGAAAAAGTGACCAGGAAGGGAGTTAAAATACAAAGGGAGGAAATTTCCCTTCAATTGTATGGAATTTTGGTCAAGACCATGCCTGTTTAGTACAGTTCTGACCTTTGCGCCTCAGGAAACAAATTTACTTTGGAATGCAGTCTAGTCCTAATTCACAAGATTTACACTGGGTTTCAAATAGTTATGAGTTATGAGTCATGTTGGATATACTTATCCTATATTAAGGTCATAGAGCAAAGCAACGAAACATGCCTTTCAGCCCACTAGGTCTTCTCTGAATATCCAGTGGCCATTTAAACTAATCCCAATTTATTTTCCCCATATTCCCGTTAAACTCCCCCCAGATTCTATCACACAGTTATCATCTACACCTTTTTGTGATGTGGGAGGAATCCAAGGCACCTAGGGAACAGACATGTCACAGCCGACGGAATGTGCTAACTCACATATGCAGCGCTGGAGGTCAGGATTTGGACGAGGCACCACCTCTATTGTCTGCAACATTGTGCTGCACTTCAGAGCTGGGGTGAGGTGGTGGGATGGGTGGTGATCCAATTTGAGTTGTTTAAAATTAGAGAAGGATTTGACGCAATAATTAAGTTTTTTTCCCAATGGGAGAAACTAGGATGCGAAGGTAAAATGTTAAAAATTAGAATGAGGCCATTTAGAAGTGAAACTCAGAATCGTTTTTTTATGCAAAGTATGTCAGGAATCTGAAAGGTTGCCCTTTAATAACTGTGCTGGTTCAATTAAAATTTTGAGGATAGAAAATAATAGATTTTTATTATGTTATGATGTCAGGGGATCAAAGACATGTAAAGGGACTAATGGTACAGATCAATCATAATCTAATTAAACAATGAAACAGGCTCAAGGGGTTAAACAATCTACTTTCATGCCTATGTTGCTAACTTAAATGATGATTTAAATGTATGTGGATATTTTATTTATAATTTTTACTTTAACTTTAAAATTAGATTTTCAACTTACTTCTTTCAAGATGCTGAAGAAACATTGAGTTGAAGCTTGATCTGTGCTCTGTTGAAATGTGTATTTGATCTTGGGTAATACTGGAGGTGAGTGTGTGTTAGATCCCTGGTGGGGTATATGTGTCTGACCCTTTGTGGTATCGATTGACCATATGTCTGATCTTTGATGCTGTTGTGATTGATATGAAGATTTAACACTGGCTGTTATCTATTACCATTCCTCACACACCAGGTGAATTTATAACTTCCTTGATTCAGTAATCTGATATCCTGTATATTATTTGATTTTGAAATTGCAAATCCTGCATGTTATTTTGTATGGGGAGTTATTCGAATGGATAGAATGGAAACAGAGACCTCTCTCCCTAGGAGGTACATTTTCCAACAAAAAAAAACTTTTGACAGGAAGGGATCTTATTCAATTTTTCTCTGAATTGTAATTAATGACTAGGAGTGACTTTAACAGATATTTGTTGAAACAAAATAAATCTCAGAGGATTTGAAAAAGAACATTAAATGAAAGCAAATGTTCAAACAGACTTTGTTAGGCAGTTAAGACTTTTGACAGGCAGCATTAAAATGTGAAAGAGCAGGTTGTTTTATCAGGGAGCCGCTAAGGAAATAACTCAACTGAGGAACTGGGTGCCACATTGGAGCCATGTTACAGAAGTAAAATGGCCCAATAAGGACCATTTTCATCAACGGATGCACTGCGCTGCAAAGGCACCGGAAAGATATCCAAACTGATTTTGGGGTGAGCTGTTTATCAGACATTCTTGAAGCTGTCATCTGGCCACACGATGAGCAGGCCCATTGTGGGTAGGATTTTTTGTAAGATTTTGCTGGGCCCGTTGATCAGTTTCTCCTGACTCCATAAAACCACTGAGGCCCATCAGCAGCATTTCTTGATGCTCTATTCTCCACACATTTAGAGTGGTTATTTATGAATGAACATGCAGACCTGAGTTTTTTTTAGAGATATAACCTTGGAAACAGGCCCTTCAGCTCACTGAGTCAACACCAAACATCATACTATATTATCTCACTTTCACATCCTCTCCCTACACACTAGGGGCAATTTTGAAGAGGCCAATTAACCTACAAATCTGCACATCTTTGGGATGTGGGTGGAAACCGGAACACCTGGAGGAAACCTACTTGGCCACAGGGAGAATGTGCAAACTCCACACAGACAGCACCCGAGGTCGGGATTGAACCGAGTCTCTGGCGCTGTGAGACAGCTGCTCTACCTGCTGCACCACTGAGCTACCCTTTCAAGAAGGTCAGGTCTGCCCAGATCATCCTGATGAGCCCCAAAGTCCTAATTGGGGCTGGCATTGTACCTCTCACCTTCAGAAGGCCATTCGGAATACTTTGTGAACATGGTCAATACAAATTTGAAGCCAACATAAATGGAATCAAAGTTTCATGCTACAGAAATTAATGGGCTGGAATTTGCTGAGAAATGCTGTCACTTCTGCTATGAAGCCTTGTATCATTTTCCAGTGCAAACTCACCCAACGCCTCATTTCCCCCCTTCCCCACATACACATGCAGCACATATCAGGAGATATAAGATTCCTGTTTGAACGTGGAAGTACCAACATTGCTGGATGAACCCAATTGGCAATTCCCAGCTGTAATTCTACATGAGACCACAGGGAACCCAGCAGTGAGGTGTGAACAGGCTGCAGGTTTGAGACCTTTTATCTGAATAGAGAGGATTGCCACAGGGAGACATTCAACCTTAAGATAATTTCTATCATTTTGAATTAATTGAGTTTGTATTAATAGTTTAAAATATTTTTAAGTGACTTAATTTTTAATTATTTATGTATTTGATATTAGTTTGACATTTGAAATAGTTTTCAAATGTCAGAAACACACAGAAACACTACAGTCTTTGATATTTGATATCAAATCTTTGATATTTGTAGCTTATCTACCTGTCAAAGACTGTTGGAGCTGTTCAATGGGCATTCCTTGATTCATATTCCTCCCCTCATCATTTAATGTCTTGCCACGGCCCACCTTACTCACCATTCCGCCGTGGTCTGAATAAACCCACTTTTGTTACTTTTTAAAAACAATTTACTTCATAAACTTTAATAAATACGCTCCCCCCCCCCCCCCAGAGGACCAGCGGGAGGACTGGCGCCCGACCCGGCGCACCCCGCGTGCCCCGCGCCTGACCTTCCTCCCATGGTGCGGCACGTGGCAGAGGCAGAGAATCCACAAGATGACCGTCCCCGCCGTTCCCCGCCGCTCCCCGCCGATTGCAGTCGAGCAGCAGGAGAGGCTTCGGCTCCATGCCCGGTCCGCAGGAGAAATGGGGCTGAGGTCAGTGCCTTCTGCCTATCCACTCTCGCCCACCCATGGCCCCGGGAGACGCTCCCTGCCCGGCAATGGGTCCATGCTGCTGCCGCTGCTGACCGCAGATTGCAGCCGAGCTGCAGGAGACACTTCGGCTCCAAGCACAGCCCGCAGGAGAAACGGGGCCGAGGTCACTGCTTTTTCCCTGTCCCCGCTTGCCCACCCACGGCCACGGGGGCACTCCCCGCCCGGCAATGGGTCCACGGTTGGGCCGAGGGGGGAGTGGGGGAGGGAGAGAGAGGGAGGGGGTGGATGGGGAGGGATGGAGTGGTTGGAGAGGGGAGGGGGATGGGGGAGGGGGGATGGGAAGGGGATGGGGAGGGGGGAGGAGGGGGTGCTGCACCAATGGAGGAGTGGTTTGGGCCCAATGGTTCCACTTGGTCTAGTATTAATATAAAATTATCCTATTCTGAAATGCATTTTGCACACAAACATCTGATGTCTTTGGACAGGTTTGCAGAACTGTGTATAATGCGAAGAATGAACTTGAGCATCTTCAAAGCATAATGGAGAAGGTAAATCACCCATACAACAAGAACAAATTTGCTACTACAGCATTCGGCTCTCTATTTCCTGTCTTATCAATGCAGATGTTTAACAATGATAGTTGAAGGAAGCAGCATCTCCTTGGAATGCAAAAAAGCACTGATCAACCTTTAACAGAATAAAAACAGCAATATCAATTATTTAACTCAAGCACCATTTGCTCTAAATCATGCATTACAAGGCTATCACATTCACACAAAGGTGAGATGACTATAAAAGCATTCAAGGTTTCAAATTTCCAAGGTAATTTGAACCCCTCAAAAGTGCTAAAGGATTGTAACATACACTTAATTATTCTTTATGCACAAGAATTCAGAATACCGTGTTATCTAGTACCACTGTCAAAATATACAGCCGATCTGGTACATTTGCAGTGTCAGTCTTTCTTGATGAATGAGGTCAGATAGGCGAAATAGACTTCCTCGTTAATACTTATTTACATGAATAAGCAAAATGCTACTGCTTGTTAAGAATTTCAGTGGGCACTGAGAATTGACAACCCTCCCCTTAACACAGATCAAGAGCAAATATTTGAGTGATATCAACTACAACATGGACTTAATTAACATTCACTTTTTGAGCCATAACTGTCCCTATCCCTATATGCTCCATGGTTAAATGGGAGCTGTTGCTGGGCATCATTCTGGTTCAGACTTTGTGCAATATTGTATGTGCAGCCTGTTCTCACCCTCTTCATAAACAATGTTCTGTCACTCTGGAGACCATTAGCACCAGCACATCAGCTATTTCCTTAGTTTAGTTTAGTTTAGTTTAGAGATACAGCATCGAAAGAGGGCCCTTCGGTTCACCGAATCTGCACTGACCAGCAATCCCCGCACATGAACACTACTCTACACACACTAGGGACAAATTTGTTTTACATTTATACATTTATACCAAGCCAATTAACCTCCAATCCTGTACATCTTTGGAGTGTGGGAGGAAGTCGAAGATCTCAGAGAAAACCCATGCAGGTCACAGGGAGAACGTACAAACTCTGTACAGACAAGCACCTGTAGTCAGGATCGAACCCGGGTCTCTAGCGATGTTAGGCAGTAGCTCTGCTGCTATGCCACCATGCCACCCTGATGATACAAAAGGGAAGAGCCTATCTAGATCACCTGCTGTGCAGGAAGGAAATGCAGATGCTGGTTTACACAAAAGATTGGCACAAAATGCTGGAGTACCTGAATGGGTCAGGCAGCATCTCTGGAGAAAGGGAATAGGTGACTCTTCAGGTGGTGTCCCTTCTTCAGACTGGTTATTTCTATGGCTATGGTTATTTCTATATCACTTCAATTAAGCAGGTCTGTATGATTTAAATACAGAACCCTTATGTCCCTCTGTTCTGATCAGAGGAATTAGCTTCCATGTACCCTGTTGAATCCTTTTAACAATTCAAACACTTTGATCAGAACATTTTTCAATTTGTTTTTTTCAGTGAAATGCAAAATAGGTCTATGTGACCAGTCATCATAATATTGCAACATTTGGTCTTTGCTTCTGACAGAAAAAACACTTACATTTATCACATCTTTAAGGATCTCCCAAATGTAAATGTAAATGCAAATGTAAATGTAAAAAACCTTTATTGTCACTACACAAAGTACAGCGAAATTAAAGCAGTCCAGATGATGCAATCACATACACAAAAAGTGTCAAAGAGAAGAATCAATCAAAGAATGAGAACTTGCTGATGAATGGCTTGGTCACATTGCTGAGGTCTACGTTCTATCATCTATGGGACTTTCATAGAAAAGGATGCCAAGTTAGAGCAACACTTTACAGAGTCTTCATCCAATGTGCCAAATTTTCTTTGGGTTTTGCCCGTGAATGTGGATTTGTTGACTGATCATAATTTTGGAGTTATGTTCAATTTGATCTCAGCACAACAGTCTAACAGGAGCGAAAATGGAAAGTGACAGAAACACCCATCAGAGCAGGCAGCATCCATGGAGAGAGAACAAGAGTCAAGAGTCACAAGTGTTTAATTGTCATATGTACTGACAATGGAACAATGAAATTCTTTAGGTAGACACAAAATGCTGGAATAACTCATCGGGACAGGCAGCATCACTGGAGAGAAGGAATGGGTGACGTGTCGGGTCAAGAACCTTCTAGAGACTCAACAAGAATGAACAAGGGTCAGGCCCAGGCTCATCAGGTTTATCTTGAACCCTGCATTAATGAAATTGATTCAGCATTTGGGGTCAGGTGACCATGGTGGGAAGCCATGGACAATGATCCAGAGGAATAGTCGATGACAAAGTAGATGAAAGTGCCAATGACAATCATAATAAGCCTGAGGTAGGGAAAGTCCAAGAACCACTGCAAATTCTTTAGTTTAGTTTAGTTTAGTTTATTATTGTCATGTGCACTGAGGTGCAATGAAAAGCATTTTTGTTGCATGCTATCCAGTCAGCGAAAAGACTATACATGATTATCATCAGTCTATCCACAGTGTAGAAACATAGAAACATAGAAAATAGGTGCAGGAGGAGGCCATTCGGCCCTTCGAGCCAGCACCGCCATTCATTGTGATCATGGCTGATCGGCCCCAATCAATACCCCGTGCCCGCCTTCTCCCCATATTCCTTGATTCCACTAGCCCCTAGAGCTCTTTCTAACTCTCTCTTAAATCCATCCAGTGTGACTTGGCTTCCACTGCCCTCTGTGGCAGAGAATTCCACAAATTCACAACTCTCTGGGTGAAAACGTTTTTTCTCACCTCAGTTTTAAATGGCCTCCCCTTTATTCTAAGACTGTGGCCCCTGGTTCTGGACTTGCCCAACATTAACATATAACATATAACATATATAACATATAACAACTACAGCATGGAAACAGGCCTGTCTGGCCCTACCAGTCCACGCCGACCATTCTCCCTGACCTAGTCTCATCTACCTGCACTCAGACCATAACCCTCCAATCCCCTCCTATCCATATACCTATCCAATTTACTCTTAAATAATAAAATCGAGCCAGCCTCCACCACTTCCACCGGAAGCCCATTCCATACAGCCACAACCCTCTGAGTAAAGAAGTTCCCCCTCATGTTACCCCTAAACCTTTGTCCCTCAATTCTGAAGCTATGTCCCCTTGTTGGAATCTTCCCCACTCTCAAAGGGAAAAGCCTACCCACGTCAACTCTGTCCGTCCCTCTCAACATTTTAAAAACCTCTATCAAGTCCCCCCTCAACCTTCTACGCTCCAAAGAATAAAGACCCAACCTGTTCAACCTCTCTCTGTAGCCTAAGTGCTGAAACCCAGGCAACATTCTAGTAAATCTCCTCTGTACCCTCTCCATTTTGTCGACATCCTTCCTATAATTTGGCGACCAGAACTGCACACCATACTCCAGATTCGGCCTCACCAATGCCCTGTACAATTTCAACATTACATCCCAACTTCTATACTCGATGCTCTGATTTATAAAGGCAAGCATACCAAACGCCTTCTTCACCACCCTATCCACATGAGATTCCACCTTCAGGGAACAATGCACAGTTATTCCCAGATCCCTCTGTTCCACTGCATTCCTCAATTCCCTACCATTTACCCTGTACGTCCTATTTTGATTTGTCCTACCAAAATGCAGCACCTCACACTTATCAGCATTAAACTCCATCTGCCATCTTTCAGCCCACCCTTCCAAAAGGCCCAAGTCTCTCTGTAGGCTTTGAAAATCTACCTCACTATCAACTACTCCACCTATCTTAGTATCATCTGCATATTTACTAATCCAATTTGCCACACCATCATCCAGATCATTAATGTAAATGACAAACAACAGGGAACATTTTTCCTGCATCTACCTTGTCCAGTCCTTTTATAATTTTATATGTTCCAATAAGATTCCCTCTCAACCTTCTAAACTCCAGTGAATACAAGCCTAGTCTTTTCAATCTTTCCTCATATGTCTGTCCCACCATCCCAGGGATCAATCTCGTGAACCTATGCTGCACTGCCTCAATTAAAAAGATGTCCTTCTTCAAGTTAGGAGACCAAAACTGTACACAATACTCCAGATGTGGTCTTACCAGGGCCCTACACTACTGCAGAAGAACCTCTTTACTCCTATACTGAAATCCTCTTGTTATGAAGGCCAACATTCCATTAGCTTTCTTCACTGCCTGCTGTACCTGCACACCAACTTTCAGTGACTGATGTACAAGGACACCCAGGTCTCGCTGGACCTCCCCCTTACCTAACCTAACTCAATTGAGATAATGATCTGCCTCCTTGTTTCTGCTGCCAAAGTGGCTAACCTCACATTTATCTATATTATACTGCATCTGCCGTATACAGGATAAAGCGAATTACGTTTAGTGCAAGATAAAGTCCAATTGAAGATAGTCCAAGTGTCTCCAATGAGGTAGATGGTAAGTCAGGGCTTTTTTCTAGTTGGCGATAGGATGGTTCAGTGGCCAGTTAACAGCTGGGAAGAAACTGTCCCTAAATCTGGAGGTATGCATTTTCACACATCTGTATCTCTTGCCTGATGGGAGAGGGGTGAAGAGGAAGTGACCGGGTAAGACTCATACATGATTAAGCTGATGGCCTTGCCAAGGCAGCGTGAAGTGCAGATGGAGTCAATGGAAGAGAAGTTGGTTTGCGTCTGGGCTGGTCAGGAGTGCATCACAATTCTCTGTGGTGGACACAAAATGCTGGAGTAACTCAGCGGGTCAGGCAGCATCTCGGGAGAGAAGGAATGGGTGACGTTTTGGGTTGAGACCCTTCTTCAGACTGATGTCAGGGGAGGGGGCGCGTCAAAGATAGGATGTAGTCGGAGACGAAGACTGGTGGGAGAACTGGGAAGGGACAGAGAGGGGAAGCAGGGACTGCCTGAAGTTAGAGAAGTCAATGTTCATACCGCTGGGGTGTAAACTGCCCAAGCGAAATATGAGGTGCTGTTCCTCCAATTTGCACTGGGCCTCACTCTGACAATGGAGGAGGCCCAGGACAGAAAGTCTGGTGCGCTACCCTCTACCGGACTAAGGCCAGACGACAACTCTCAGACACCTCCTCCTACTTATCCTTGGACCATGACTCCACAGACGAGCACCAGGCCTTAATCTCCAACACTATTACTGATCACATCTCTTCCGGCTCTCTGCCCCCTAAAGTCTCCAACCTTATCATTCCCCAGCCCCGCACAACCCGTTTTTACCTTCTCCCCAAAGTCCACAAACAGAACTGTCCTGGCAGACCCATTGTTTCTGCCTGTTCATGTCCCACCGAATTAATTTCCACCTACCTAGACTCCATCCTATCGCCCCATGTCCGATCCCTCCCCACCTATGTCCAAGACACCTCACATGCTCTCCGTCTCCTCAATAACTTCCCTTTTCCAGGCCCCCATTCCTTCATCTTTACTATAGATGTCCAGTCAGTCTACACTTCCATCCACCACCAGGAGGGTCTTAAAGCCCTCCGTTTCTTCCTCGACAGCAAAACCAGCCAATTTCCATCTACCAATACTCTCCTCCATCTAGCAGAGCTGGTCCTTACCCTCAACAACATCTCCTTTGACTCCTCCCGCTTCCTCCAAATCTAAGTCGTAGCTATGGGCACTCGCATGGGCCCTAGCTATGCCTGCCTCTTTGTAGGGTACGTTGAACAATCCCTGTTCCAGGCGTACACTGGCCCCATCCCCGAACTCTACCTCTGCTACATTGGCGACTGCATTGGTGCTACCTCTTGTACCCGTGCAGAACTCTGAATTCATCAATTTCACCACTAATTTCCATCCTGCTCTTAAATATACTTGGACCATCTCCGACATCTCCCTACCGTTTCTGGATCTCACCATCTCCATCACAGGAGACAGACGAGTGACTGACATCTACTACAAACCCACTGGCTCCCATAGCTATCTTGACTACACTTCTTCCCACCATGTTGCCTGCAAAAACTCTATCCCCTACTCCCAATTCCTTCTACGCTGCATATGTGCCCAGGATGAGGTGTTCCATACTAGGGCATCGGAGTTGTCCTCATTCTTTAGGAAAAAGGGGGGTTCCCCTCTTCCATTATGGATGAGGCTCTCACTAGGGTCTCCTCAATGTCCCGCAGCTCTGCTCTTGCTCCCCATCCCCTCATTCGTAACAAGGATGGAGTCCCACTTGTCCTCACCTTCCACCCCATCAGCCATCGTATACAAGAAATTATCCTCGAACATTTCCGCCACCTCCAACGGGATCCCACCACTGGCAACATCTTCCCATCTCCTCCCCTTTCTGCTTTCCACAGAGACCGTTCCCTCTGAAACTCCCTGGTCCACTCGTCCCTTCCCACCCAAACCACCCCCTCCCCAGGTATTTTCCCCTGCAACCACAGGAGATGCAACACCTGTCCCTTTACCTTCCCCCTCGACTCCATCCAAGGACCCAAACAGTCTTTCCAGGTGAGGCAGAGGTTCACCTGCACCTCCTCCAGCCTCATCTATTGTATCCGCTGTTCCAGATGTCAACTTCTGCGTTTGGTCTCGCCGATGGTTTCGCTGAACACCTCCGCTCAGTCTGTCTCAACCAACCTGATCTCCCTGTGGCTCAGCACTTCAACTCCCCCTCCCATTCCCAATCCGACCTTTCTGTCCTGGGCCTCCTCCATTGTCAGAGTGAGGCCCAGTGCAAATTGGAGGAAGAGCACCTCATATTTCTCTTGGGCAGTTTACACCCCAGCGGTATGAACGTTGACTTCTTTAACTTCAGGTAGTCCCTGTTTCCCCTCTCTATCCCCTCCCCCTTCCCAGTTGTCCCACTAGTCTTCCTGTCTCTGACTACATCCTATCTTTGTCCCGCCCCCTCCCCTGACATCAGTCTGAAGAAGGGTCTCGACCCGAAACGTCACCCATTCCTTCTCTCCCAAGATGCTGCCTAACCCGCTGAGTTACTCCAGCATTTTGTGTCTACCTTCGATTTAAACCAGCATCTGCTGTTTTTTTTCCTTCACAATTCTCTGCAATTTCTTGCGGTCTTGGATGGAACTGTTCCTGAACCATGCTGTGATGTATCCCAATAAAATGCTTTCTATGGCACATCTTTAATAAATCTCAGGCCCACAAAGGAACACATAACAACATTTGAAGCATATCTACCTTGATCTCCCTGGTCCCGGATGTGTTTCTTGGCAGTTTCCATTGATTAGTTGGCACCAAACACAATTTACACCAGTGAGGGATGGAATTGAGCACCAGTTTGAATATTGTTATTGGACTCCAGTTTCACATTTAAAGATGCCCTTATCTGCTGGGATGACGGTCTTTCAGGCTAGTTGAAAATCATTTAATAAATATCATAGAGCAAGGGTGCAGTATGGACCAGGTGAGTGCCATATTGCTGCATTATTAGCCTTGCATGTCCCTACTTTAATTGCATGCAGAGTTTTATATTGCTGGAGGAGCATTGTTATACACAGTCATTGCCTTTTCTGTCCTTCAATTCTCTTTTGCCAAACATCACCTTTGCCAAAACAATGTTGTAATTGCTTTCTCTTCTGTGAGTTTCCGGTGAATTAGAATAGTGGTTTAGTTATACCCCTCATTCAAAATGTAATGTCAAGACTCCCCAGGTTGCTACAGATGGAAAAGTAGTAGCCAGTTCAAGGCAAGTTTCCAAAGAGACATAGGCAATGGAGCACATAATTCATAGGGAGGAAATCAAATCCTCCTCTACCTGAGAAGGTGGCAACAAAATAATATCCTAACAACCTCCCTCTGATACAAAGTTGTTAGAGATATAATTGATATAAATTCCCTTTTCAAAAAGGCTATACAGTGAGTTATGAATATCCAATGCAATATATGGATGTTGCAGCAGCCATATACAAGAAGACATCATCTAATTAACGATCTTAACCCCTCCCCTCTCCCCTCCCTCCCTCCACCCCCCTCCCCACCCCATCCCTCCCTCCCTCCTCCCCTCCCCCTCCCCCCCTCATCCCCTCCCCTCCAACCCCTTCCAACCCCCTCCTTCCCCTCCCCCATTACACTCCCTCCTTCCCCCTACATCCCCCTCAACCCCCCTTATGCTCCCTCTTTCCCCCTCCCTCCCTCCTTCCCTCTCTCCCTCTGAGATAGATCTAAACTTAAAAATAGGAATAACTTAAAAATATAACACCGATTTCAATGAAACTTCTTCCATTAACACCAAAGGGACGACGATGAGTAAGGTGGGCCTAAAATTGTCGCGCTATCGTGTACTGTTTTGGCTGTAGTTTAGGAACAAACAAACGAGAGTTTTAGTATATAGATGACCAGTTATTTAAGTACTGAATATATGACCAGCAAAATGGTGCAGCCCCTCACAAAGTACTTATCTGTTTGAATTTACTATGATTGTTTTTGAAAATCTGCAGGAGGTTAACATGTGCCTTTCAGCTGGAGCAGACCTGCACAAGTCCGGTCTTTACTTTAAAGCAATAGTGGGACAACAGATAATATGAAAGCAAAAGATTTATGTGCAGCCACAAAATGTAATCCCGAAAGGCACATTTTAAATAAATAGGTTGATTTAAGGAAGTCTCCTATCTGCAAAAGGTTTGAAGTTAATCCATATCCTTGAGGTTTCTGTATCAAAAGTAGTTTATCCATTTGCTCAACACGAAACACCATAAAACTGCAAAATCTTCCTTTGTAGTCACACATGTGGTCAACTTTACCCAGTCTTCAGAATGTACAGGGTTCTTTTCAATCACTTTCATCTTGTTATATTTGCTTTTGAAAAATGAACCTTCTCAGGTCACAGGGACCAAGGCAGGAGCAAGAGGGATGATGGCTGTCCCACTCCACTGAATTACATGGTATAGAGCCTAAGTTTACATTATTAGGAAAGGGTACAATCATTTCTAAGGCCATAGCTAACATTTCGTATTGCTAGGTGAGTAATATGAGCTCCAAAATAATACACTTGAAAGAAAATCTCAATGAATGCTACTGTTTGTAGCAAAAAAAATAATACATAGGACATAGACCATAGACCAGCACAGCACAAGAACAGGCCATTTGGCCCATGAAGTCTGTGTTGAACGTAATGCCAAGACCACCTCCTGTCTGCCTGCTCATAATCCATATCCCTCCATTCCCTCCATATCCATATGCCTATCCAAAAGTCTCTTAAATGCTACTATTGTATCTGCCTCACCACCACCCCTTGCAACGCATTCCAGGCACTGATCACCCTCGGTGTAAAAACTTGCCTCGAACATCTCCTTTAAACTTTGCCCCTCTCATCTTAAAGCTATGCCCTCTAGTATTTGTTTTTCCATCCTGGGAAAAAAGGTTCTGGCTGTCTACCGTATCTATGCCTCTCATAATTTTATAGGTTATATAGGTTATATAAATAGGTCTCCCTGCAATTGCTGGCATTCCAGGGAAAACATTCCAAGTCTGTTCAGGCTAATCCAGTCCGCATTCTGGTAAACCTCCTCTGGACACTTTCCAAAGCCTCCCCATCCTTCTGAAAATGGGACAACCAGACCACTCCAAATGCAGCCGAACCAAACTCCTGACAAGCTGCACCATGCCTTCCTGACTCTTATACTCAATGCCCGACCAAGCATACCATATGCCTTCTTTGTCACGCTATCTACCCATGTTGCTATGTCCAGAGACTTATGGACTTGAACTCCAAGATCCCTCTGTGCATCAATGCTGTTAAGAGTCATGCCATTAATTGTATATTTTTCCCTTATATTCAACCTCCCAAAGTACAGCACCTCACACTTGCTTGGATTAAACTCTATCTGCCAATTCTCTGCCCATTTCTGTTGCTGAACTACATCCTGCTGTATACTTTGACAGCCTTCCTCTCAGTCTGCGACCCCAGCAACCTTGGTGTCATTTGCAAATTTACTAACCGACCTGTCTACATTTGAGTCCAATTCATTTATACATATCACACACAGCAGTGGTTCCAGCAGAGATTACTGTGGAACTCCAATGGTCACAAACCTCTAGCCTGAATATTATCCTGTAGTGAGTCCAAACGAGTGGTATTATCCAAATACTTTATTGGTATAAAACCCGTGACAAACGCAACGCACTTCTTCTTGGACTAACACTAACTTCGTTCACTAATCTAATCTCTATCTACAGTTTGGCGCCAGGCATTTAAATACCTCACGCTCCCTCACCCCGTGACCGTAAACCAATCCGAGGGTTCTACTACCTGGCCAATCCCTATGTCCCTACATGACCCCCCCCAGAACCCTCGAAACCATACCTCACGGGCGCCCGAACCTCCCGCCCAGAACGTGTACGGAGGGGGGAAACCGATACCCCCAGCGTGACAGGAGGCGGGGTGGACGCCGCCGCTGGAGGCGATGGGGGGTCCACTGGAGCGGAGGGTGTAGGTGACGGGGGGCACTTGATCAACAACGGCAGCCCGGGCCCAACCATAGGCGGCGGAGGCCAAAGAGGTGGTAAACTGGGCGCCGCTGGCGGGACCAGTCGAGCAGCCACAGGCCGGCCCCGGCGCGGCGGCTGAGCCACCGACACGGGGAGGTCCTGGTCCAAATGGGCCGGCTTGAGACGGGACACTGAAACAAGCTCCTGACGATTTCCTACCTGCAAGGTGAAGGTTACAGTCCCTCTTTTGAGCACCTGGAACGGGCCCTGGTAAACCGGCTGGAGAGGGGGGCGGTGGCAATCTTTCCGAAGAAACACGAAATCACAGCTCCGCAATTCCGACGGAACGTGAACTGCTGTGCTTCCGTGACTGGAGGTCGGGACTGGAGCCAGAGAACCCACCCGTTCCCGGAGGGAGCCCAAGACTGACGTGACGGATGGCGGCAAGGCGGGAGTGGAAGGGAGAATGTCGCCCGGCACTCACAGGGGCGAACCGTAGACGAGCTCAGCCGAAGATGTGCCCAGCTCAGCCCGCGGGGCCGTATGAATGCCGAGGAGGACCCAAGGCAGCTGGTCAGCCCAATCGTAGCCAGTCAGGCGAGCACAGAGGGACGCCTTCAGCTGCCGATGGAAACGCTCAACCATCCCGTTGGCTTGGGGATGATAGGCGGTGGTCTGCTGTAAGCGCGAACCATACAGCTGTGCCAGCGCAGCCCAGAGGGACGAGGTGAACTGGGCCCCCCGATCCGTAGTGATAATAGCCGGGACCCCGAAACGAGCCACCCAATGCAACGCCAGGGCCCGTGCACAGGAGGCCGCCGAGGTGTCCGACAACGGGAGCGCCTCCGGCCAACGAGTGAACCGATCAACCACCGTCAGTAGGTGAGTGTAACCCCTAGAATACGGCAATGGACCCACCAAATCCACATGGATGTGGAAAAAACGGATGGGGGGGAACCTCGAATCTCTGGTATGGGGGCTGGACATGACGATGGACTTTGGAGGTCTGGCACGGAATGCAGGCGCGTGCCCAGGCTGCCACCTGCTTTCGCAGGCCGTGCCAGATAAACCGGTCAGCCACCATGGCTGAAGTCGCCCTGATGGACGGATGTGCCAGGCCATGAATGGCCTCAAAAACCTTACGCCGCACAGCGGCAGGCACCACCGGGCGAGGGCGTGGGAGGGAAACGTCACACCACAACTTGGTACCTGTGGGGCCACACGCCACCTGCTCCAAACGCAGTCCCGAGGTTGTGGAGGCGTACACCGCAGCAGTCCCTTCCAGGCGCTGAGCCTCCGCTAGCTCCTGGAAATCCACATGTTTACCAACCACGGCTATGGAGGGAATGGCCGGCCGGGACAGGGCATCAGCAACGGCATTCAGTCTACCCGCAATATGACGGACATCGGTCGTAAACTCCGAAATCAGGGTTAGGTGCCGCTGCTGGCGAGCCGACCACGGATCAGAAACCTTAGCAAAAGCGAATGTCAGAGGTTTGTGATCCGTGTAGGCCACGAAAGAACGGCCCTCTAAAAAATAACGGAAGTGGCGGACTGCTAAATAAAGGGCCAGGAGCTCCCTATCGAACGCACTGTACTTGAGCTCCGCTCGAGAGAGCTGCCTGCTGAAAAACGCCAGAGGCTGCCAATTACCGTCGACCTGCTGCTCCAAAACCCCACCCACCGCCACGTCTGAGGCATCCACCGTCAGAGCTGTGGGGGCGGAGGAGCGCAGGTGCACCAGCATGGTGGCGTTGGCGAGGGCCTGTTTGACCGCAACAAAAGCCGTCTCCGCAGCTACGGACCATACCAACTCAGCGGGGTTACCCGCGAGACATTGAAAAAGGGGGCGCATAACCCGAGCTGCTGCAGGCACGAACCGATGATAGAAATTCACCATGCCCACGAATTCCTGCAAGCCCTTGATGGTAGTCGGGCGGGGGAAAGAACGGACCGCGTTTAGCTGGTAAAGGAGTGGCACCGGCCGGAGTAACCCGGTGACCCAAAAAATCCACCGCGGACAGGCCGAATTGGCATTTGTCCGGATGGAGAATCAGGCCATGGTCTTGCAGCCTCTGGAACACCGTGCGGAGGTGGACCAAGTGCTCCTGGACCGAACGGCTGGCAATCAAAATATCGTCAAGATAAATAAAGACAAACGGCAACCCTCGACCCACCCGGTCCATCAAACGCTGGAATGCCTGAGCTGCATTTTTAAGGCCGAAAGGCATACGCAACCACTCAAACAGTCCGAACGGAGTAATGGTCGCTGTTTTTGGAATGTCCGGCGGGTGGACCGGGATCTGATGGTATCCCCGCACCAAATCAATTTTTGAAAATATTGTTGCCCCCTCCAGGCTAGCTGAAAAGTCCTGAATGTGTGGAATCGGATAGCGGTCCGGCCGTGTTGCCGCGTTGAGTCGACGGAAGTCACCACATGGTCTCCACCCCCCAGACGCTTTGGAAACCATGTGCAAGGGGGAGGCCCACGGACTACTCGAAGGCCGAATAATTCCCAACCTCTCCAAGTTTAGGAACTCCTCTCGCGCCCTGGCCAGCTTGTCGGGTGGGAGGCGCCGTGCCCGTGCAAAAATCGGCGGCCCCTCGGTTGGGATGAAATGGACGACCCCGTGCTTCTCAGAAGGTGAATCAAAACGCTGGACGAGGAGCTGCGGGAAGTCGGCTAGGACCGCCTCGAACTGACCGGGAGCCGTGGTAATGGACTGGATTACTAGGCTGGGTGGGGCGGCGCTTGTAGAAGCCTCTGGTCCAGTACCCCGAGGCCGTACATCAGCCGAGGGTTGCAGGCCCCTCCCTCGGACGTCTGCGACCAAAGAAAACTCCCATAGGAAATCTGCACCCAATATGGCCTGGCCCACATCCGCAACGATGAATTCCCAACGGTAAGTCCTGGACTCGAAGGACAGGGACATAGTCCTTTTACCGTATGTACGGATGGTGCTACCATTCACTGCAATTAGGGGCGGGCCCTTTTCCCCCACTCGAACTTCACAGTCATAGGGGGGCACAATACTTACGACCGCTCCCGTATCCACTAGGAAAACGATCCCGGTACTCTGATCTGTAGCGTAGAGGCGGTGGTTACGGCCAATCGCGACTGCCTCTACAGTCGATCGGCCCAGGCATTTCCCGAAAACGAACACGGGGATCTACAGCTTCGTGCCTCGCTGCCCCACCGCCGATGGAAAGAGCACCAGCCACGCCTATCCGGCTCTGTTGGTCGAGCCCGCTGCCAATGAACAGGCGCCGCCGCCCTCTCTTGGCGGGCCGACTGCGAAGTAGCGGCCGATGCATCGCTCACCCGGCCGCACCCCCGACTGCCGCTGGGCCTCGAGACCCGGTTAACGGAGCCGTCTCGGGTGTTGCGCTCCCTAACGAGTGTGTCGGCCTTCTCGGCGAACGCTACCGGATCTTCAAAAGAGACGTCCGCCAACACCAACCTGACGTCCCCAGGTAGCTTCTCCCGAAAGGCCGCTTCAAATATCATGCATGGCTGATGGTCGCCCGCCAAAGTCAGCATCTCGGACATCAACTCCGACGGCAGCCGCTGCCCCAGGTCTGGCAAATGGAGGAGCTTCAGAGCCCGCTGGTTCTGGGCCCAGCCGAAGGTCCGCAGCAGGAGCTTCTTGAGCCCCACGTATTGGTTCGTTTGGGGTGGACTGGTCAGGTATCAGCTGACCCGCGCAGCCACCTCCACCTGCAGACAGCTCACCAGGTGGTGGTACTTCTCCTGGTCTTCCTCCACCTTTTTAAGATGGAACTGTGATTCTGCCTGCACAAACCACAGGTGCGGCTGATGGGCCCAGAACGGCGGTAGATGAATCTCACCCGCGCTCGCTCCCACCTGCGACATGCTGCTGCTTGCTTCTTACGTTCGAGGTCACCAATGTAGTGAGTCCAAACGAGTGGTATTATCCAAATACTTTATTGGTATAAAACCCGTGACAAACGCAACGCACTTCTTCTTGGACTAACACTAACTTCGTTCACTAATCTAATCTCTATCTACAGTTTGGCGCCAGGCATTTAAATACCTCACGCTCCCTCACCCCGTGACCGTAAACCAATCCGAGGGTTCTACTACCTGGCCAATCCCTATGTCCCTACAATCCTATCATTACAACCCTCTATCTTCTATCAGTAAGTCAGTTCTGAATCCATACGACCAACTCACGTTTCTGTGCATCTTGATCTTCTGCATCAGCCTACCATGGGGGACGTTATCCAATGCCTTACTAAAATTCATGTAGGCAACATCCACCACACTACCTTCATCAATCATCTTCATCACCGCCTCAAAAAACTCGATCAAGTTAATTAGACAATGACTTTTGTAATATTATTTTGATTTATCAATCAAATTGTAAGATAATAATGAATGAGTCAAATTTTAGGATAATTAGTAGATATATGTTACAGTTTGTATGGATGATTATTGTTTCTGCTTGATGAAGGGACAAAAGTTAGTACATAAAGAATTAATTTACCAATTAAATGGTAAGAATTATTCTTTCCACAAGTTGTCAACCTGTGCTATGATTGGACTACGACTGTCGTATTATGCAAATTCTCAATTAACGAGACTTATTTAGTCTTGGTGGAAATTGTCATGATCTTAGACTTGAAAGATTTGAATGCGTTTGAATATGATTCTCTGGACATACACACTATAAGAGAGCCACATGAGGAAAATTCTAGAGATTTAGTTGACCTAGAATAGTGGTGAAATTAATTCCAGTAATAACAACACCTGACATACTCAAACAGATATTTCAAATAACCTCATACTTAGTGTTTTAAAGAGAATATAACAGCTCTTTTCATTTTTTACATTTATGTCTTTGAATATCTGCCTTGCCTGAGTTGCTTACCTGACAATCATTGAACATGTAGTTAGTTCCTCTGCGGAATGTGTTCTGATGCTCAATTAACTTGATTTCTCACTTCAAAGATAATGCTAGAACTGCTGAGTACCACTAGAGCTTTCTTTTATTTCAGATTTCCAGCACCCGGAATATATTTTGCTTTTTCAGCTGTGGTGCCTATTCTCATTATTGCAAAGAAAGGCTAATTTGGTACTGAAGAAAAATTACTTCTACAGAGAAACTGTAAAACTTCTAACAAGGTTAAATCATGTGTGTAGATGATGACTTCAGTCATAGAGTGATTCAGTGTGGAAACAGCCCTTCAGCCTAACTCACCCATACCAGCCAACGTGTTCCAGCCACACTAGTCCCACCTGCCTGCATTTTGTCCATATCCCTCCAACCTGTCCCCTCCATGTACCTTAATGTTGGGAAAGTCCCTGCCTCAACTACCTCCTCTGGCAGCTTGTTCCATACACCCACCACCCTTTGTGTGAAAATGTTATCCCTCAGATTCCTATTAAATCTTTTCCCCTTAAACCTATGTCCTCTGGTTCTCAATTCACCTACTCTTGGCAAGAGACTCTGTGCATCTACCCGATCTATACCTCTCATGATTTTAGACACCTCAATAAGATCACCCCTCATCCTCCTGCACTCCAAGGAATAGAGTCCCAGCCTACTCTACCTCTCCCTATAGCTTAGACCCTCTAGCCCTGGCAACATCCTTCTAAATCTTCTCTGTACCCTTTCTAGCTTGACAACAGATTTCCTATAACATGGTGCCCAGAACTAAACACAATACTCTAAATGCGGCCTCACCAACGTCTTATGCAACTGCAACATGACCTCCCAACTTCTACACTTAATACTCTGACTGTTGAAGGCCAATGTGCCAAACGCCTTTTTGACCACCCTATCTACCTGTGACTCCACCTTTAAGGAAACATGCACCTATGCTCCTAAACCCCTCTGCTCTACAACAGCCCCCTCCCCCCCCCCCCCCACCCTCCAAGAGGACTTCCATTCACTGTGAAGGTCCTGCCAAAGTTAGACTTCCCAAAGTGCAACACCTCACATTTCTCTGTATTAAATTCCATCAACCATTCCTCAGCTCACCTGGCTAATCGATCAAGATCCTGCTGCAATTTTTCATAACCATCTTCACTATCTGCAAAATCACCCACTTTTGTATCATCAGCAAACTTGCTAATCTTGCCTTGTATGTTCTCATCCAAATCATTGATGTAGATGACAAACAGTAATGGGCCCAGCACCAAACCCTGAGGCACACCACTAGTCACATGATGAGATATTGTTCTTTTTGATTATTTTCTGCAATAACTTGACAAAATTCTTATGTTTAATGTAGTGCAGATTTTGTTTCCAAGCACATCTTAGGGGCCAGATCAACCTGATTGACCATTAAGGATACTGTGTTGTACCCTTCCTCAGGCTCAGTACATCCCTGACCACTGCAAATGCTCTGGCAAATGTGAATGTTCAACATCAGATGGATGCCAGATGTCAATGTAACTGACTTCACTCCACACTACTAGACTCACCATTGTGTCCACTGGCAGAACTCTAACATGCTGAACAGAGTTACTGGATGTGAAGTGCATTTACTCAGGGCTGGGTGTCGCCACCCACTTGAGCAAGTAACGAAGCCTGTGAAAAAGGTCAATAAACATAGCACAAAAAGTAAGGAAATTTGTGTTTGGTAGATTATTTCTTTGTTGTATCAATGCTTCTTGGCAATAAATCTTATACCATTGGAAAGCCTGTTTATTTCCCTTTTAAATGGTGCCACATTTGTAAGGAACATGCATTTGTGGGATGAGCAGCAGAGCTGAGTATGTGGGTTGCGCCCATGAAAAATCTGCCAAATCTTCTCTGCCAATGCCAAACAGCTTATTCTGCCATTGACTCTTGTTTGGTGTTGTTTGGGGGATTGGACGATTGAAGTCTGAAGAAACAAGACATATTGGCAATTTAACAATTTATTCATTTAATAAACAGGAGCCTCAGTAGCGTGTGGAAGAACCATACACAGCCACAACAGCCTGGCACCTCCTCCTCATGCTGGTCACCAGCCTGGTCACACACTGTTGTGGGATGGCATCCCATTCTTCAACCAGCATTTGTTGCAAGTCAGCCAACGTGGTTGTGTTGGTCACTCTGGCACGAACAGCCCGCCCAAGCTGATCCCACAAGTGTTCAATGGGGTTGAGGTCAGGACTGCTGGCAGGCCATTCCATCCTCTCCACTCCCAAATTCTGGAGGTAGTCTCTGAGAAACCCTGCTCTGTGGGGGCGAGCATTGTCATCTTGGAGGATAGAGTTCGATCCCAGACTGTGGAGATATGGGATTGCCACTGGTTGCAGAATCTCATCTCGATATCTCTCTGCATTGAGATTGCCTCCAATGATGACAAGCCTCGTTTTTCCAGTGAGGGAGATGCCGCCCCACACCATCACACTGCCTCCACCAAAAGATGTTACTCTATCAGGCACCTGATTGTCAAAACAAGAGTCAATAGCAACAGCAGAATAAGCTGTTTGGCATTGGCAGAGAAGATTTGGCAAATTTTCATGGGTGCAATCCATATACTCAGCTCTGCTGCTCATCCCATAAATGCATGTTCCTTACAAATGTGGCACCATTTAAAAGGGAAATAAACAGGCTTTCCAACGGTATAAGATTTATTGCCAAGAAGCATTGTTACAACAAAGAAATAATCTACCAAACACAAATTTCCTTACTTTTTGTGCTATGTTTATTTGAGTTATTTTATTTTTTCTCAATGTCTAAATTATTTGCTAGTGTTTTAATAATTTTTTCAATGATAATATTTAAATAGTCTGGTAAATGTCTCCAAAGAAATGTGATAAGTTGAAGTAATGCCATAAGATCTTTTGTCCTTTTTGCAGGAGAGCAGAAGGAGACTTGCTTAACAGTCTAATTTGAAAGACTAATCTTTCTAGTAATAAACTTGATAATCCTCAGAAGCTCCAGGGACCTGATATTAGAAGAGATTTGGAAGTCATCGCTCGTTAATTGGTAGGAATTGTGCTTTACTATTTTATTCTTGCATAATTTGAAATTATATGAATGGGAGTTATTTTTAAACTGTGTGGATAAGGCAGAAAGGTATTGCTTAAGGAAGATTGAGTGCCAGAAATGAATAAATCAAAACAGCTTTTCACGATGAGTTTAAAAAACACAACAGAAATAAGAATGATTTAAGGGATATTTTACTTTTGAGTTTTGAAGCACTATATTTTTGTGAGCCTTGAGGAAATTATGGCATTCCTGCATCATTCCCTGCAAATCATGGATCACAGAACCATTGAAGTGGCAGAGTGGAAAAAAAAATCATTAAATTGTGGACAATAAATTGTCACTACATGTCATATTTTATAATGATTTTTGTCCATATAGAAACTGCAGGAATTCTGTTTTTCCTTATGTCAAGGGGATAGAAGAAAAGAGGCTGCCAATTGTTTAAGGGGACAGACACAAGATAATTGAGTTAACTTCCTGGATACAATGCAGAAGATGGGAAAATCTAAGAACATTTGTACATTCAGCCTCATCTTGATGTGCAGGCTACCCCAAACTTCTAAAGCCGTTTCATCATGGCAATTTACTTTCAGGTACACAGAGTGCTCACTACCTATACACTTTCTCGTATCCTCACCTGCCCTTATACCATTGGCTCTCACTCGTCCTTAAGCAGTATCTTGGCCCTCCCTGCTATTCATCCTCGAAAAGTAATCTCTATCCATCGGTTTAATGCATACCATTATTCCCACTCATCGCTCTCTACTTTCCTTCCTAACAAGGGGAAAGAAGTCAAATGAAGAATGAGACAAGAACGGGATTGCATTTCCAGCCATTGCACAGCTTGCATGTGTCGAGTAGTCGGAATTGAAAATCAGGAAAGCCTAGGTGCACTTGGCTATAGGATTTGGGGAAAAGTGAACCTCTCAGCGATGCGCTGATCAAATTAAATATCAGACAGCCACATGCCGTACAACACTTACTCAGCAAGCGAAATACGATCATGTATGTGAGTTCAAACACTCTCACCATGACAAAACCCATTTGAATCTTTTACCTCCCGCAGTGGACCAAGTTGCAGACAACGATAAGCCACTCCCTTTGAACGCACTGACACAGGACTCATGCAGAAGCTCAGATATGCACACTTCAGTGGGACCAGACAAAGAGAAAGTTTACCTTTTCATTGGTAAATCATACATCATGTGATCAAGAGCACGTGGTGGAGACAGAGAGAGCTAGCAACGAAGGCTGTATGATTCTCCAGGCTTTGCTATTGCTGTTCTCAGGGATTATTGACAAATAGGATATACTAGACCAAGTGGACCCGTTGGGCCAAACCTCTCCTGCATTGGTGCAGCATCCTCTCCTCCCCCACTCCCTTCTCCCCCCCTCCGTCTCCCCTCCCCCCTCCCTCCACTCCCCCCTCCCTCCCCCTCCCTCCCCTCCCTCCCTCCTCCCCCTCCCTCCACACCCCTCCCCCCTTCCCCTCCACCTCCCCCTTCCTCCACTCCATCCCCCTCAACCCCCCTTATCCCCCCTCCATCCCCCTCCATTGTTCCCCCTCCCTCTACCCCCCTCCCTCCCCCTTCTCCTCTGCCTACACCCCCTTCCCCTCCATCCCACTCCATCTGCCTCAACCCCCCTCATCCCCCCCTGAACCCCCCTCATCCACCCCTCCCTCCTCCCCCCTCCTCCCCACCCCTCCCTACCTCCCCCCTCGCTCCCTCCCTCCATCCCCCTCCCTCCATCCCCCTCCATCCCCCCTTCTCCCTCCCTCCCTCCCTCCCTCCCTCCCTCCCTCCCTCCCTCCCTCCCTCCCTCCCTCCCTCCCTCCCTCCCTCCCTCCCTCCCTCCCTCCCTCCCTCCCTCCCTCCCTCCCTCCCTCCCTCCCTCCCTCCCTCCCTCCCTCCCTCCCTCCCCATCCCTCCCTCCATTCACATCCCTCCCCCTTCCCTCCCTCCCTCCCTCCCTCCCTCCCTCCCTCCCTCCCTCCCTCCCTCCCTCCCTCACTCACTCACTCCCCCCTCCCTCACTCCCTCTCTAAGAGATAGATTTAAACTTTAAAATGTGAATAACTTAAAAGATATAACACCAATTTCAATTAAACTTCTTCCATTAGCATCAAAGGGACGATGGTGAGTAAGGTGGGCCTAAAATGTCGCACTATCGTGTACCGTTTTGGCTGTAGTTCAGGAATAAACAAACACGCAAACGAGAGTTTTAATGAATGAATGAATGAATGAATGAATGAATGAATGAATGAATGAATGAATGAATGAATGAATGAATGAATAAGTGTATTGGCCAAGTATGTGCATATACAAGGAATGTGCCTTGGTGCTCCGCTCACAAGTGACAACACAAACATACAGTTAACAATTAAGAATAAAGCATAAACACATCAAAGCAATCTTCTTCTTCTGTCCTATGTCTTTTAGACCTGCAGCTCCGTTGAGGCGAGCCAGACCAACGTGTCATCGTCCAGGTCAATCAGACCTCGTTCACCATTCGGTGGCCAAAACAATAAGGATACAACATTACTGTCTAAACATGTGGGTGAAAATAAACCAGAGCAAAAAAGAGACTACAGACTTTGGTTATTGAGTAGAACTACTACTCATGGAAAAAAGGTGTTTTTATGTCTGGCTGTGGCTGCTTTGACAGTCTGGAGTCGCCTTCCAGAGGGAAGTGCTTTAAAGATTTTGTGGCCAGGGTGAGAGGGGTCAGAGATGATCTTGCCCGCTTGCTTCCTGGCGCTTGCAGTGTACAATTCGTCAATGGGGGGAAGGTTGGAGCCAACAACCTTCTCAGCTGATCGAACGATCCGTTGCAGCCTCCGGATGTTGTGCTTGGCAGCTGAGCCAAACCAGACCATGATGGAGAAGGTGAGGATCGACACAATGATAGCAGTATAGAATTTGATCATTATTGCCTGTGGCAGATTGTGTTTCCTCAGTTGCTGCAGGAAGTACATCCACTGTTGGGCCTTTTTGACTGTGGAGTCGATGGTGGCCCCCCATTTAAGGTCCCTGGAGATGATGGTTCCAAGGAACTTAAATGACTCCACAGATGTGACTGTGGTGTTATTGATGGTGAGTGGGGGGAGGGGAGGGGGAGCTCTTCGAAAGTCTACAATTTGTTCCACTGTCTTAAGAGCATTGAGCTCCAGGTTGTTGCGATGGCACCAGGACGCCAGCTGTGTCACTTCCCATCTTTAGGCAGATTCTTCCCCATCCTGGATCAGTCCTATCAGGGTTGTATCATCCGCAAACATGAGGAGCTTGACAAAGGAGTCTGTGGAGGTGCAGTCGTTGGTGTAGAGAGAGTAAAGGAGAGGGGAGAGTACGCAGCCTTGCGGTGCTCATAAGCTGAGGGTCTGCGGGTCCGAGATGTGCTTTCCCAGCCTCACATGCTGCTTCCTGTCCGTCAGGAAGTTGATAATCCACTGACAGAGGGGTTCAGGCACAGTCAGCTGGGAGAGTTTGTAGTGTAGTAGCTCTGGCACAATGGTGTTAAAAGCAGAGCTAAAATCCACAAACAGAATCCTGGCGTAGGTCCCCTTGCGGTCTAGATGCTGGAGGATGAAGTGCAGGCCTAGGTTGACTGCGTCATCCACCGATCTATTGCCCCTTTATGCAAACTGCAGAGGGTCCAGCAGGGGGTTTGTGATGTTTTAGTATATAGATTTGAAGCTGTAGCAGAGAATTTGTCATTCGCTAGAAGGTATCTCAGTTACGTTGTGCACTTATACATAGAGACTTGAGGAGTCCATTTCCATGCATGATTCTTGCAAGTCTTTTAAAGATGTCTTCACCCAGACAACATTTGAATGCAGGCTTTCACTCATTACTTGTTCTTTGTAAATGCCATCTTATCTGGGTAAATTATATTGAGGTCTTAGCCATTCCTTCTTCATTTATGCAAGGAAAATGATAGTTATTAGCAGGGCATTGTGGCAAAATGGCACATTGCTTTTATGCTGTTCAACTTCTCACCTATTGCCCACCCTTAGTCAAAATCCTACATGCTTCCTCGTAGCCTGATGGTCGAGTGTGTTCATGCACTCAATTTATATATTTAGTGTAGCAAAATATTCCGGAGTAATCGACATGCACATGATCACACTGGTTTTGATACTGACCCACATCAGGAGATGTTAGAGCAGATGAACAATTGTTTGGTTGAAGCAGATTTTAAAGAGCATGTTAACTTAACTGCCACAATTTGCCCTTCCTCCCCTCTTCTCAAGCTTCCACCCCCCTCCCCCCACAATAACTCCCGACCCAAAACATCACCTATCCATGTTCTCTAGAGATGCTGCCTGACCCGCTGAGTTACTCCTGCACTTTGTGTCCTTTTGTGTAATCTAGCATATGCAGTTCCTTGCTTCTACATGCTGAGAGATTGATCTCCGTCATTATTGACTAGTTCAACAAAGCTTACAAGAAGTTAGATCTTGGTCACTTCATCCATAAGACAAAGGTCCTCTGCTAGCCAGCCTTCTGTGCTTTATTCCCTAATAATAAAGATTTTCAGTGAGAATGAAGATAATATGGACCACTTCTAATTTCTCATGAGCCATATTTCCTAAAAGGCGGGGCAATGATGAAGTTCACCATTGTTGACAGACCATCTGCTCAATTGATGAAAAGAATATTTTGAAGATCAAAAACTGGTCTAAAACTCATGATCTACATGGTAGCAGTGATCCCTGCCCTGCTCTTCACTTCTGAGATTGGGACTACTTACTACAGGCCTCAAGGCAATGGAGGGACGCTATCAATATTGTCCATTTAAAACCTTCTAAATCCTCTGGAAGAACAATAGGCAGAAGTCAGTGTCCTCTCTTGAAAGAAAGTCATCCTTGATTAAGAATAAGGTAGTTGAATGGAACAGTGTGAGGTAAGACAAAGGCAGATGTTTTTTGAATGAATGAAGGTAGATTGAGGATAGAATCAGGGAGGCAGGCCAAGAGTATGTTGGAATAGCCAAAGTCTCTAAACTAAACTCTAAACTAAACTTAATGAAAGGAGATTTAAAAAAATTAAAGGGCAAGGATCTCCAAGTTGATGAGCGGAGGCAGGGAAAGAGTCAGGTGTTGCTGGGGCAAAGGGAAAAGGTGACCTTAATGTTTTAAGATCCTAAAGATCCTTAAGATCCTAAATAGATCAGACAGCATC
This sequence comes from Rhinoraja longicauda, assembly GCF_053455715.1. Classification (NCBI taxonomy): domain Eukaryota; kingdom Metazoa; phylum Chordata; class Chondrichthyes; order Rajiformes; family Arhynchobatidae; genus Rhinoraja; species Rhinoraja longicauda. The sequence goes on along the minus strand of NC_135955.1, from coordinate 47,151,343 downwards.
TCTGGAGAAAAGGAATAGGTGATGCTTCGAGTTGAGACCTTTCTTCAGACTAATTCTTCAGTTAATTATCTGCTGATAAAGTTGAAATCTGGCTTCTTTAATGTTGGATAACTTCAGAGGAGATTGTGAAGAATTAGACAATAGACAAAGACAATAGGTGCAGGAGGAGGCCATTCGGCCCTTCGAGCCAGCACCGCCATTCAAAGTGATCATGGCTGATCATTCTCAATCAGTTCCTGCCTTCTCCCCATACCCCCTGACTCCGCTATCCTTAAGAGCTCTATCCAGTTCTCTCTTGAATGCATTCAGCTTTCTCTGGCTGACGGGTTCAGAAGTCCCAGCAACAGGTTTTGCACTCGTGCTGGATTCCATTATGGATGAGGATGGGATCTCTCTGAAGCCTTCTGCCCTTTTATTGGTTCATTGTCTAACATCATTCATGACTGGATTTGACGGTTTTATCCGATCTGTTGAAATCACTTGCTGTGCTTCTGCAGTTTAATATGCATGTGGTACTGTGTAATGTAAGAAAATAACTGCAGATGGTACTGTGTAATAAACAACAGAAATGTGCTAATCACCTAATATTTAGGAGGTACAATTTTGATGCTGAAACACTCTTCCACATTCACTGAACTGCTGGTTTGCTGGCTTGACGGCAATGGCAGAATGGGCCACGGAGTTGAAAATTGTTGTTTTACAGTTCCAGTAGATCCACGAAGTTGGACATAATCGTAATGGGATGGGAGGAAGAGATGGGACTGAGAAACGGGGAAGCTACGTGTCGATCTATTGGAAACTGCACTGGGTTCTCAGCTATCTCGTCACCGAGGGAGAATCAATGGTGTCAGATACTTTTCAGAAATGGGGTTTTCAGTCAGAAGGGACGGCAATGTGATTTTTAAAACTGGATGTATAATTGTAATGGCAAACTGTTAGAGTTAACAGAAATAGACTGTTTATACTGCTTTTGCTGTCCTATTGTATTTCTCTTTGCAATTTATTATCAGTTTATGTATAAGGCATTCACTTGAATGCAAAGCTAAATAAATGTAACTTGGAATATTAAAATATTAGTTTGGGTAAACATTCCAGTTTTTCATCTTAGACTGGAACTCATGCAGTCTACTTAATGTTTCTTCTGAGTGGCAGCTGCACTTGTTATCCTGATTTTATTTTATACGCAAGCGTAGCACTGAGAGGAACATCCCCGACAGCCAGCCACATACCATCTCAGGACACCTCCTGCGCTCAGCATGAAGCTGGCAGTAAAGAATCTCAAGTACTGATATGTGTTATCCGTAACCTGGGAAGATACTAATTATTAACAGACCTTTCCCACCTCATGTGTATGAATGATGGTCTGTTGGCGTGTGACCTTGCCTGGCCATCACTGTGCAGTGTCCAGACTTCCATGGAGAGCTGTGTAATGTCTGGAGTGCTGGGAAATACTTCAGTCAAGATGAAGAAACTGCACTTAGTAATCAAACCTGTTCCTTCTGAGCATATATGGCACATTATTGGCTCATAAAATGACTCGCTGGCAATCCTTAAAGTGAAAGAATGGAAATTTGAGCTGTAAAGAGACTACCCGTGCCTTGCATCTGCAGGATCTTGTTAATTTAATTTATTTCTGATAATTTTAATAAGGGAAGAAAATCATTAAAATATTAATGTAAGGAATAATTAGGAACAATGATCAACATTTGACACAGTAAGGCAATTTAATGATACAATATTCTATGTCATCATTTGACTTATAAGGCTTGAAATTGCAATTGGCAATTTTAGTAAATATATATACATGTTTTTTTCAATGGAGATGTTGATCTATTTGGAATAAATGATAACTTCCCACGAATTTAACTTTGATGAGTGCCTTCATTTTGATGGACTGCCTTCTAGAATTTCTGCCCATATTCCATGAAAGAGTAATTGTTTTCTTTTGGCAGTGATTCTAATTCTGCCATGAATGCCTCAAGAGTATTTTCAAATGAAATAAATAAATTATAAATTATTAACTTACAATGAGTAAGACAGCAAAGTAATTTAAGGACCAAAGTTAAATGAAATTGCACAAAGTTACATAGAAACAGGCCCTTCACCCACGATTTCTGTGCCGAACATAAATTAATTTCCTCTGTCTGCCCGTAATCCATATCCCTCCATTTACTGCATATCCAAAAGCCACTTAAAAACCACTATCATATCTGCTTCCACCAAAATCCCTGCAAGCTCGTTCCGATCTCTGTGTAAAAAGCTTGTCCTGCACATCTCCTATAAGCTCTCCTCCTCTGAACTTAAAGATAAACCCTCATATCTTTGACATTTCCATCCTGGGATAAAAGATCTGACTGTCTACCCTATCTATGCCTCTCATAATTTAATATACCTCTATCAGGTCCCCCATCAACCTCTGACACTTCAGAGAAAACTATCCAAGTTTGTCCAATCTCTCCTTATACTAAACTCTAATCCAGGAAGCTTTCTGATAAACCTTTTTTTGCACCCTCTCCAAGACATCCACATCCTTCCTTTATTGGTGTAACCAGAACTGTACACAATACTCCAAATGTGGCTTAACAAAAGTTTTTATAAAGCTGGAACATGACTTCCTGTATCTTACGGCTTGTAAGTAATAATTGAGGGGTACAAAACACATGTTTAGTTGGATTCCTGCTTCTCCAATGTTATTTTAACAATAATTTTTCATTTTAAACATGTAATTTTTTAAATATGCAGAATGATGCAACAATGATGCCCAAGTGTTTTTTAGGTGAAAAAATATATATTTAAAAGTTACTTGGAACAAATTAACGTAAATGTATGATACAGCATTAACCTGGTCTTTCATTCCTAGAGATGGATTTGGCCCAGTGTAGATGTGTATCCTTTTAGTTTGTCTGCTGGAAGTGCTTTATGTAGGATGCTATTTGTTTCTCTAAACCTAAAAGATATACATAATCTCCAACTGATATTTGGCACAAAATAGTCATAAGAATTGATGGTATGCAAAATAGAAAGCATCACACTGGTATGGTGATGGTGCTTTTCCGAAGCTTGGCAAGAATAAAGGGATCTTTGGTAAGTGTGTAATTGTGCAGCTTCTGACCCAAATAAATTTGATGGTGTTACAAGCTTTCTGAAATTAGACAGTTTGGCCCTATGCTTGACTTCAAGAGCCATTACAATATTCCTTAGTCATAGCATCAGGTAGCACAAAAGCAGACCGTTTGGCCCATTGAATTACTGCCAAGCTTGAAGCATCTATTTACATTCATCCTACCATTATTCCCTCCACATTCCCATCAACTTTCCCGGACTGTATCTCTAACTTACTAGGCAAGAGAAGAGTACTTCATCATGCACCCGCCGTGCTTTATAAATAGTGGGAAAGGTTTAGGTTGTAGGGAGGTGGGTCACTCACCTCAAATTACACAGCCTCTGATCAACTCTTGAAGCTGCAGTATTTATGTGGCTGCATCATTAAGTTTTGGGTCAATTGTAATCAGGGATGATGGAAAGACTGATAAATTGACTGAATTTTAAGGGGAGATGGTTAGATTTTCCCTTGCTGGAAAATACTACTTAATAATAGTATAATACGGATGTTACTTGATTTAATGTTGTCCAGGTTTTGATGCTTGTAGACAGGTAGTGTAAAGTGTCAAGGGAGTCAAAAGTGTTTCATTGTCATATGTACCGACAATGGCATAATGAAATTCTTACTTGAATTACTTGAACAAGCCTGCAAACACAATACTCGTAGATAACATATAAGAAACAAAAATAAAATTCAATAAATGAATAACCCCAATACTTTTGCATAAAACTGACATCCTTAATGAAATTGACATTAAGGTAGCATTTGATGGAACGCAACATCAAAGAAAGCTGAAGTGGACAAAGTCTGCTTTGGTATGGACCAAATCTGGTTCATAGTTCATAACGTAGTTAGTATTTTGTTAGTATTTTGTCGTGTTCAAGAGCCTGATGGCTATTGGCAACAAGCTGAAGGTTACAGCTTTCAGACTTGTCTACCTTCTTCCCGATGGCAGGAGTGAAATGAGAGTGTTGCCATGGTGGTGTGGGACTTTGATGATCCAAACAGCATCATCAAGTTATCAAATCATCATATCATCAAGTTTTATTATCTTTGGATTTGCAAATGGAACTTAACACTGCAACCATGAGGAAAAATCTTGACTTCTGACCTTATGATAGATGATAGGTTTTTCAAATAACGCTTGAAGATGAAGATGTGACTTAGGATACTTCTGCAGCAATATCCTGGGACTGATATGATTATTACTATCAACTACAGCTATCTCACTATGTGCTAGATGTGGTGCCACCCCCAACCCCACTAATCCTGATTCGCAATGACATAAATACGACTAGGTTTCATAAACACAAAATGCTGGAGTAACTCAATGGATCAGGCAGCATCTCTGGAGAAAAGGAATAGGTGACGATTTGGACTGGAACATTTCCTCAGACCAAAGGATAGAGAAGGCTAGAACAAAACAGGGCCGGCAACAGATGACCTCAAGAAGGATGGAGGCCGTAATGACCCATTGTTGGCTGGGGAAGATGTGCTAACGACAGGGATCAAGTTTCTTTGATGTTGCATCTCATCAAATACTACCTCAAAGACTGTCGCTCCCTATTCAACCTTCTCAGTCTTATTTGGACGTAGGCTCTTTTGAGATCTGGATCTGAGTGGTCCTGGTGGAACCTAAACTGAGCAGTCTATTGGTTATGAAGCACAATGTCAATGGTCCATTTTATCACTTTACTGATGACTGAAGAGGAGAATTAATTCAATTTGATTTGTCTTGCTTTTGCATACTCTATCTGGAGTACTATGTACAAGTTGGTCTCATTTTTAAGGAAGAGTGAAAATCTATTGGAAGTAGTTCAGAGAGAGTTTACTGGACTGACGCCAGGAATAAATAGGTTGCTTTACAAGGAGAAGATGCATAGGCTAGGCTTATTTCTGCTGGAGGTTCAAAAGAGTGAGAAACAACTTGAAACGTGCAAGATCCTAACAGGTCTTGGCAGTGTGAATGATTAAGGATGAATCTAGATCTAAGAGTTACTGTTTAAAAAAGGGGTTGGGTATTCTTTCTTCTCAAATCTCTGGAACTCACTTCCCACAATGGCAGAACAGACAGAGTCTTTGAATAGTTTGAAGCTAGAATCTTAAAAAGCAATGTGTGAAAGATTACCAAGTACAGGCAGGAATATGGGGCTGAGTTCTCATCAGGTCAATCAATATCTTACTATCAATATCTTGGGGGCGTGGCTGTGTTCTGCAGCTGCGGCTCACCGGCAGTCTCTCCGTTTTTTTTCGTTTTTTTTGTCATTGTCGTTGTTAAATGTACGTTTTGTTTTATTTTTAATTCTGTGTATGTAGGGGGGTGGTGGGGGGGTTGGGGGAAACCTTTTTTTCAAATCTCCTCCTCAACGGAGATGCGACCTTTACCGTGTCGTATCTCCGTTCGCGCTACGGCCTAACATCGTGGAGTCGGCGGCCTCCAGCTGGGATCGACCTTGAATACTCCGGTCGCAGGGCCTGGACTTACCATCTCGGAGGCTTTGGCCGTGAGCCCTGCAGACCGCAACATCGGGAGCTCGCAGGTCCCTGGCTGGCGACCGGCTTTTGGGAGCTCCAGCCGTAGCAGCTTCGACCGCCCCGAAGCGCGAGGTACGATCGACCCGCCCGCAGGCCCTTCATCGCCCTGCGTGGCCCGGCCGCAGCACTTTACATCGCCCGGTGGGGGCTCAGGACTTTCATCGCCCTGCGTGGCTCTGCCGCAGCACTTTCCATCGCCCGGTGGGGGCTCAGGACTTTCATCGGCCTGCTCGGCTCGGCCCTGGGATTTTCCATCGCCCGGTGGGGGCTTCAAAAAGTTGGGAGCCTCGATCACCTCGTGGCACCACGGGAGAAGAACGAGGAGGAGATAAGACTTTGCCTTCCATCACAGTGAGGGTATGTCTAGAGCAATCACTGTGATGGCTGTTTTGTGTAAAAAATTATATCTGTGTGTCTTGTGCTTTTTAATGTCTACTGCCGGACCCTGACGTGAGAGGACGCTGGCGTTGAGTATTAGCCGCTTTTCGGTCAGGATAGTTTGTCTGTTTGTTTCTATGTTAATTGTTTTTGTAAAGCGCTTTGAGCATGTGATAAGGCGCTATATAAAATAAATGGATTATTATTATTATTATTAAATGACAGAACAGGGCTATTCATGGAGTCATAGTCATAGAGTCATAGAGCACAAAGCAGGCCCTTTGGCTCAAGTTGTTCATACCAACTAAGATGCCATATCTAAACCAGTCCAATTTGCCTGTGTTTGGCACATATCCCTCTCAACCTTTCCTATCTCTGTACCTGTCCAAGTGTATTTTAAATGTTATATTATTTTATAGTTCCTGCTACAACTACCTCTTCTGGTAGTTCATGCCATATATCTACCACCTTCTGAGTGAATAAATTGCCCCTCAGATTCCAATTAAATCTTTCCCCTCTCACCTGAAACCTATGTCCTCTGGTTCATGATTCCCCTACTCTGGGTAAAAGACTCTAAGCATTCACTCCTCATTCTACTGCCCTCATGATCTGATACACATCTGGAAGATCACCCATCAGCCTCCTACGCTCCTAAGAATAAAGTCCTAGCCTGCCCAACCTTTCCCTATAGTTCAGGCTCTCAAGTCCAGGCAGCATCCTCTTAATTCTTCACTGCACTCTTTCCAGCTTACTGACATTCTCCTGCTCCTAATTCATATGTTGCATGTTCTTAAGGTGTATCTGGCCAGTTTTCAACATAATCAGGTAGATCCCAATATTAGGACTAACACGGGCAGTCTTAACAGAGGAAAATATTTCTGCCACCCCCTTTACAGTGTAGCCCAAATTTGTTAATAGCATCATCCAGTTTACAACTGTTCTGAAGAACCGACGTTCCAGATCTTTCGGGACAACATAAATATACAGAGATCATAGAATAATTAATAAAAGGAAAATGGCTTAATTATAGGAAGAAAAGCACACTGATGACTTCCACTTCCAGGGTAAAATATTCCATGATACCATGATGCAGCTGATAGAGCCGCTGCCTCACAGCAGCAGAGACCAGGGTTTGATCCTAACCTCAGGTGCTGTCTGTGTGGAGTTTGCACGGTCTCCTTGTGGGCGCATGGATTTCCTCCAGGTGCTCCGGTTTCCTCCCACATCCCAAATACGTGCAGGTTTTTTAAAGTTAATTGGCCACTCTAAATTGCCCCTGGTGTGTAGGTAATGGATGTGAAATTGGGATAACATAGAACTAGTGGGAATGGATGATTGATGGTTGGTATGGACTCAGTGGGCCGAAGGACTTGTTTCCATGCTACGTCTCTAAACCAAACTAAACAAAGGAAGAATAAAATGTTGCTTAAAATTGTACAGCAAAATCCCCTGTCCATTGTCCTATTAAGGCACCTTTGCATGCTTCCTGAAGCTGTCACCACCAGCAAAAGAAATCCTACAACAAAGCACATCTGATTTGCAACAACTATGAATACTTATTTTATTAATTTCCCCAACAAGTACCATTGCTTCTCTACATCGGCGAGACCAAGCGCAGGCTTGGCGATCTTTTCGCTGAACACCTCAGGTCAGTCCGTCACAACCAACCTGATCTCCCGGTGGCTCAGCACTTCAACTGCCCCTCCCACTCGCAATCTGACCTTTCTGTCCTGGGACTCCTCCATTGTCAGAGTGACGCCCAGCGCAAATTGGAGGAAAAAACGCCTCATATTTCGTTTGGGCAGTTTACCCCCAGCGGTATGAACATTGACTTCTCTAACTTCAGGTATCCCTGCTTCCCCTCTGTATCCCCCCCCCCCCTTCCCAGTGCTCCCACTAGTCTTCCTGTCTCCGACTATATCTCATCTTTGTCCCGCTCTCTCCCCTGACACCAGTCTGAAGAAGGGTCTTGACCCGAAAAGTCACTCATTTCTTCTCTCCCGAGATGCTGCCTGACCCGCTGAGTTGCTCCAGCATTTTGTGTCTATCTTCGATTTAAACCAGCATCTGCAGTTTGTTTTCCTACACAAGTACCATTGCCTTGTTGAGCAAGGGTGGATATGCCATTTCCAGACCTCAGCCATGTCTGTTTTCTCACTGTCCACTAAAACATGCATGAAATTCTCTTGTATCTCCTCTGTCAGGCACTATTTTCAGTATATTTATATTTCCCATAAATCACATTGTGTGAAACTGGCTCTAACATTTTGACCTTTACCAGCACAGGTGCAAAAAGGATGGATAGGCTTGTAACTGAGAAAAAATGAGGTCAGTGACTTTTATGAATAAAGCTTTACAGATATATATCCCACATAGTGAAGTACTTTAGAGTCTTTAGCAAAACGCACATAAAGAAATCTGACAAAACACAGCCTGAAGATAAATTTCTTCTCCTAGCTATTTCTAAAGAAATAACAAATGCAATCTATATACCTGTGTTTAAGATTTTGATACAAATAGGGAAGTTGGCTACTTGGAGTCAAGTGCATATAAATTTATCTTCTGTCAAAAGCATGTCTAGACTTTGGGAATTGCTTTCTGTTGGCTATAGAACTTTATATGTTTCCCTTTTGACCAAATTCAACAAAATATGCTGCGGAGGTTTTGGTATTTAATCATCGAAACAGTGAATTGCTACAGTGCAGAGAAGACTATTTGTCCCATCGAGAGTATGCTGGTGTCAGAACAACACAAACTCTCAGTAGAATTCACCTGCTCTTTTTCCAAAGCCCTGCAAGTTATTATAAGTGCCTACCTACTTTCTTTTGAAAATTCTACTTGATTTTGTTTCTATCGCACTTAGTTTGAGATTATAAGTTTCTGTGCAAAATTAGTTTTTCCTCAATTTTCTCCTGCATCTTTTGTCCAAGACATGAAATCTGTATCCAACCCCTCACACTTGAATCATTCACAGATGGTGTCATGGTCATAGAGTCCTACAGTTCATAATCATAGACTGATACAATCTGGAAACAGGCCCTTTGGCCCAACTTGCCCACACTGGCTAATATGTCCCAGCTGCACTGGTCCCACCTGCCTATGTATGGTCCATAACCTTCCAAACCTGTCCTATCCATGTACCTATCTAACTGTTTCTTAAATGTTGGGATAGTCCCTGCCTCAACTACCTCCTCTGGCAGCTTGTTCCATACACTCATCACCCTTTGTGTGAAAAAGTTACCCCTCAGATTCCTATTAAATCTTTTCCCCTTCACCTTAAACCTATGTCCTCTGATCCTCAATTCACCTACTCTCGGCAAGAGACTAGGTGCATCTACTGGTTCTATTTCTATCATGATTTTATGCACCTCAATAAAATCACCCCTCATCTTCCTGCGCTGCAAGGAATAGAATCCTGGCCTACTCAACCTCTCAATTTCTCAATTTACCCTATTTAATTCTTGCAGCTCGGTCAGATCTTCTCTTAACCTTCTTTGTTTGAAAATAAGTGCACCAAAATCTGAAGAGGAGTCCTAACCAAAATCATCATCTGTCCATTTTCCTCCACTGACGCTGTCTGGCTTGCTGAGTTCCTCCAGTGGCTTGTTTTTTGCTCATGATTCCAACATCTGCAGGTTCTAGTGTTCCCACTCCAGTTCTCATAGATTATCAGTCTGTTGACTCAGCCTTTAAGCCATCATATAAAGCTTTGGAAGTATTACAAGACAAAACTTTTGCACCGTAGTGGATAAACATATGGAATTTTGAATGTCATCAATTTGCCAGAAGTAACATGATAGGTTTATCTGCTCAATTCTCCACATATTAAATTTCTAGATAAATCCTAATGGGGATGAGTACCCAATCTCTTGGATTTTGGAAAAGCTTCTGATTCTGCCAAAAAACAAAACAATTATTTCAATCTACCAAGCAGACAAACACAAAATTCCTTAGACCAAAAACGAATTTAATCTTCTACGGAGAAGTCATTTGTATTCTACAGGGAGGGGTCAGGAGTATTTTGTGTGAAATAATGAAAAATCAGAAGCAAATATCTATACTGACCAACTCCAAGGCAAAATTGCCCAGTGGAACTCTCCATTCCTTCCTATTACGACCGCTCATAAGACCTGGAAAGGGACAGGAACAATTAAAAGAGAATTAATTAAAATATTACATGAAACAAGGCACACAAATTCATTTTCCTTCAATATTGGATATTGATCAAATTAGACCATATAAAATTCTTACTAACATCTCATTGTAGGTTTGTGATTATTAACTATTCTAGATAGGAAACTCGTTATATATTTTTGAAGACAGCAGATCCTTCAGTTGTAATAGCTATGGTTAAGAATGATGATGTACATTGATCATCATTCATAAACATCAATATATTTCAAACATCTTGCAATTGTGATCATTATTACTGTTTCTCTAAGGAAGGCTTCTCATATTGACTAATTAAATGCATTTTTATTTTAGAATATCTATGAACACAACATAGCAACAGATCTTATCGCAACGTATAAGATTATTAAGGGGTTGGACACGTTAGAGGCAGGAAACATGTTCCCAATGTTGGGGGAGTCCAGAACAAGGGGCCACAGTTTAAGAATAAGGGGTAGGCCATTTAGAACTGAGATGAGGAAAAACTTTTTCAGTCAGAGAGTTGTGAATCTGTGGAATTCTCTGCCTCAGAAGGCAGTGGAGGCCAATTTTCTGAATGCATTCAAGAGAAAGCTAGATAGAGCTCTTAAGGTTAGCAGAGTCAGGGGGTATGGGGAGAAGGCAGGAACGGGGTACTGATTGGGAATGATCAGCCATGATCACATTGAATGGCGGTGCTGGCTCAAAAGGCCGAATGGCCTCCTCCTGCACCTATTGTCTATTGTCTAACAGGCCATTAGGTTCCTGCCCTCATTTTGAGTATAATTTAATACAGTTCCTCTACTAACAAGTTAAGTGGCTGCATCTAAGCATGGCTGATTGATGTCTATGTTGTTTTCAAACCTCTCAGAAGTTAGTGCAATATGTCAAATACTAATAGAAATGCATTAACTACACTCATTTGAAACTGGTCAAGGTATAATCTGGCTACAATGTATCCAGGTGTTAGCCTAGTCATCAGGTTCAATGGAATGTTGCACATTCTGGAAAAGTCAGAATGTAGACAGCCTAAGAGCTGGCTAAGAACTGGATATAATTTTATTCTGCACTAAACAATACGATAACAGTGTATTAGCTCTTTGGATCTCAGTGGCACATAATTGTTTATTACATTTTAAAGGAAATCCCAAGGTAAATTGTTTGTGCCAGTTAATTTAAAAAAAATAATTTTGTTGATTAATAATTCCAAAGAATTAAAAAACAAATATGCATGGCATACCACAGTGTATTTCACAATTTATAGAAGCCTTATGTAACCAATGTCAAATGAAAAGCTTTCTTGCACTAAGATAAAATCAGAGCATTGTTATCCATTGTTCGAACATAGGCCCGTGTTGTACTGGAAATCAAAGTACCTCTGTAAATTAAGTCAGGCTAAGGAGCCACTTATGTCAACACACAGGGAATATTGTAAAAGCCATGCTTTCAGAAATCCATCAGTGATGGCGCAAAACCTTTTGTAACTCCACCAAATATTCAGAAGGATACTAGATAAAATATTGGTCATGTTGTCTCACATATTAATCAACCATGGTTAACATTGATGCTGCAAACAATCCCCATGTTAAACAGAGATATTTCAGGGCGGCACAGTGGCGCAGTGGTAGAGATGCTGCCTTGCAGGGCCAGAAACCCGAGCTCGATCCTGACTAAGGGTGCTGTTGGTACGGAGTTTGTACGTTCTCCCTGGGACTGCGTGGGGTTTCTCTGGGTGCTCCGGTTTCCTCCCACACACCAAAGACCTACAGATTTGTAAGTTAATTGGCTTCGGTAAAATTGTAAATTGTCACTAGTGTGTAGGATAGTGCTAGTGTAGATTGCTGGTCCGGTGGACCAAAGGGCCTGTTTCCACTCTGTATCACTAATATGAATTTGGTTGTCATTGGAAATGTTCTCCCTGTGCTGCAGGTGCCCTTGCAACAGGTGGTAACCTCTCCAGCTGTTTTCCTCCTGATCAGGACCGTGTTGAGCCATTTGTTCTTAGTTATTGGCAGATATTGTTAGTGCTTTAATAATGGATGAAGTAGTGTGGGCTTCTGGCAGTTGAACTTACTGGTATGGTATTTTCTTCCATCTCCTATTACATCGAAACTCAAAAGTGGTATTTGGAATGTTTATAGCAACCCCCGTCATTAGCATTACATGGATTGCCACAGTCTTAGTATCTTGCACTGAAAGTGGAAAAATAGTGATTTAAAAAAAGGCCATTTTATCAAATAAAGTAAAATCTTTGAGTGTCAGGCCAGAATTTTCTTCCTCTTTCATTCTTCCACCGGGATAGGTAGCTTGAGACAATTTTCACACTAAACAATGTTATAATCTAGACAACAGCCAAACCTCAAAGTGCAGAGGGATCTTGGAGTATTAGTACATGTGGCGTTGCAGGCAGATAGGGTGGTGAAGAAGGGTTTTGGTATATGGGGTTTCTTCAGTTTCATTGATTGTAGAAGTTGTGATGTTATGTTGCAGTTGTACAAAATGTTGATGAAACAGCACCCGGAGTATTGTGTTCAATTCAACATCCATTCAAACTATCCTTCAGTGAACCCATTTTATTCTCCTCATATTTTCATCAACTCTCCCAGATTCTATGACTTACCTATACATTAGGAACAACTTGCAGTGACCTATTAATCTACTAACCCATATGCTTTTGGAATGTGGGACTAAATTGGAACATCCAGAGGAAACTAACATGGTCACAGGGAGAATATGCAAACTCCACAAAAGATCATGAGGTCAGGGTTGAAACTGCATCTCTGGCATTTTAAGGCAATGGCTTAACTGGCTGTATCACTTTGCAGACCTGGATTTAAACATATTTGTGAAGGTTTCGAGGGGAGATAGGAAAAACCTTTCACCAGAGAGTGGTTGGTGTTCAGAATTGAATGCCAGGAAAGTATGGTGTGATCTGCAGGGCTACAGATCTAGTTGTGTAGGCAGGATTACATTGGGTACTTTTTGACTGGCATTGAGGTGCTAGGCAAAGTGGCCTGCTTTGTGTTGTGTATTTTCTATTTTACATGATTCATGTACTCGAGTGTTTTAATTCATCCAATAAACTAAATAAAAGTATTCGTAAAGTATTAAAAAACAACTGAATGGAAATGCAAATGAAATTATCCCCAAAACTCTGAACTTTATTTATTGACCCAGGGATGAGTTTCACCATAAATAGATCAATTGGTTTAGTTCACAGCCACACTATATCTGTTCCAGGTCATTTGATGGGGTTGACCCAGAAAACCCATCCCAGCAGTGGGTAAATCTGCTTACAGGACTATTAAAAAAGAATTGGACAGAATGAGTGGAAGCCGACAAATACTCAGTTGCATACATTACAATGTGATTAGTTATGGCTGCTCCCAGTTTATATTCCTTCAGAAATTATCTTGGGCTCTTTACATGTTTTTAAAGTGGCCCTTTGTTGTACTTATGAAGCTTTAGAACTGTGGCAAGCTGTGCCCTGTCAATCAAAACCCAGCGTTAACACAAGGAGATATTTGCCAATGCTCTCACTTCCAGAGTATTTGGCCCCACAATCTTTCATCACATTCATTCATACCCTTGTTTTCATTTCCCTGTAAATTGCATTACTGGCTTGTTAATAGCTTTTTGCAAATAAACTTTTAGTGAAAGGTGAATGAAATTAGTTGGAGAATTATCTTACTGAGAGAAATAAAATAAATGGTAAATGTGTAGGTGCTATTACGACCACCTAGTTAATGGTCTGGTTTAGCGTGCAGTTTTGGTTCCAATTATCCCTTACCATCATTTGAAATGAAGTCAAACTTACACCAGCAGGTTCAACACTAATCTTTAATAAGGCATAATCTTTATGGAGTGAAATATGTGATTTTATACAGAATTTTATATTTTGCTATTAATTTATGCAGGCATTTGTGATTTTAGACATGTGAGTAAGAAATGCTTTATTTTGTAAACTTGAAATACAATTTGAAGTTAATTTAAGATGCAATACCATCAATTCTTTGGAGGAACAGAAGATGGAAGCTCTGAAAATCACAAAATGATAATTGTAATTGTTCAATTCAAAAGAGTTAATTGGCAAATGAGCCATTGCCCATTGAATCAAAGACCCCAATCTGATTCTTAATATATCTCTCTTCCAGGTCATTTGCTTAATTAGACCCTAGTGACCCTGACAGGCTGAAGTTGTTAACCTGATGAGAGCCCGGTAGGAGAGCACTAAATGCCAGCCCACTCAGCAAGTGTACTTGCAAGTTATGTACATTAGTATGAGTTTCACAATCTCCTGCTTAGGAAAGGGCATAAGGTTGGATCTTGGGGAGAAAGAGGTGGGAAAGGCCAGAAGTTTAAATCAACAATTCTAAGTACGCATGCTCTTTACCCAGACTCATTCATGATCCATAAAGTTCAATTAGCTGCATGTTGACTTTGCTCCTGTCCTTTTATCTCTTGTTTTGCAAATCCCTACATGAGGATTTGCTGTGCTAATAAAGATTGGAAACATTTGGCAAAGTTGAAAAAGCAGTGTGAAGGACTATTATATTTTAATATAGTAAAGACAGCACTGTTTCAGCAATTCACAATTATAAATAGTTCAATTTAAATTGCACGTTAAACGGGTTTGGAATTGTTCAGCAAACATTGTTTTCTGCCAAAAATTCAAAATGTAAGTGGGATAATATATGATCAATTTTCCTTTTTTGTTTGACTTCTATATAAAGCAGCATATAACATCATTTACGATCTAATAAAGCCAATGATTCCCACAGCTATGTTGACTACACCTATTCTCACCCTGTCTCTTGCAAGATGCCATCCCTTTCTTACTGTTTCGCCATCACTGCTGCATAGGGTTGCCAACTGTGCCCATATTAGCAGGGACATCCCGTATTTTGGGCTAATTTGGTTTGTCCCGTACGGGACGGCCCTTGTCCCGCATTCGGCCCGGGGGGGGCACTGTAGGAAAAAACTGCAGATGCTGGTTAAAATCAAAGATAGACACAAAATGCTGGAGTAACTCAGTGGGACAGGCAGCATCTCGGGAGAGAAGGAATGGGCGATGTTTCGGGTCGAGACCCTTCTTCAGCCTGAAGATTTGTTTTTGAACTAAAATACTTTATTTCTGAGTGTTGTTTTGCACAGGTCAACCTTACCCTTCTCACTCCACCCTCTCCCCAGCCCCGACTGAGATTAAATGGTCCCTGTAACGCATGGTTAAGTTTGGGTACGATGATCTGCGGGTGCGTCTCAGTCCCCGGCACTGTGCGGGCCGCTCTGTCCCACCGGTCACTCTGCACTCCGTCCCAGCTCAGTGACGCATCCAGTCCGGGCTCCAGCTTCTCCTATGGCCACTCTGCCCCTTGCTCCTAGGGGGTCATCTGACGCTGCCCGGCCAGCTCCGACCCATTCAAACCCTCCATGGCCGGCCATCTACGCCTCCTTGCAGGTCTCGTACTTAGTGTTGCCAACTGTCCCGTATTAGCCAGGACATCCCGTATTTTGGGCTAAGTTGGTTTGTCCCATACAGAACCGCCCTTGTCCAGAATTAGTAGGGTTGCCAACTTCCTCACTCCCAAATAAGGGTTAAAGGGTGACTAATATGGTATTAGGCCTGGGGGGAGCTGTAGGCCCGGATGCTGTAGGCCCCGACACTGTAGGGTGCATTGCTGTAGGACCCGACACTGTAGGCCCCGACGCTGTAGGACCCGACAGTTTAGGTCGCGACACTCTAGGTTTCCGACATTTTAGCTCTGGACAGTCTAGATTCGGAGGCCCGGGGGCCACTTAACGGAGGTTGCGTAGCAACCCGCCTCCCTGCCCAGGCGGCCGCCATTGGTGGAACGGGAGCATGTGGCCGCTGGTTGGGTGAGGTCATATGGGGCACGGGGCGGTGACACCACCTTGTCCCATATTTTGGAGTGAGGAAGTTGGCAACCATACTCATACTCCACCAGAGCGTAGCCCTTGAGGTAGCCGCTGCACCGGTCCAGGTTGAGATGCAGTTTCTTGATCTCACCGTATTTGGCAAACATGTCGCGGATGTCCTCCTCGGATGTCCTTCCTCGTGGACCCCGGTCACAAACAGGATCCACCCCTCCACCGAGCGTTGAGGGCCTGGTTCATCGCCGTCTTGCTCCACGGAGTCGTAGTCTTCTCGCAGCCTGGATCGAGCGCCTTCCTTGGAGCCAAATCCTCGCGCCTTCCTCTTCTTCACCTTCTCCTTCAGTTTGTGGATACTTTCGTCACCCTCGTCATCCATGGCGAAGTCCTCACCGCCTGCCTCATGGAGGTCCAGCAGAAGATGGGTGACGTTTCGGATCGAGACCCTTCTTCAGACTGAGGAAGGTACTCGACCCAAAATGCCACCCATTCCTTCTCTCCCAGATGCTGCCTGATCCGCTGAGTTACTCCAGCATTTTGTGTCTACCTCCAGACAGTGTAGGCCCAGGGCCCCGGGTGCCGCCTAACGGAGTTTGCATAGCAACCCGCCTCCCGGCCCGGGTGGCTGCCATTGGTGGAGCGGGAGCACGTGGCCACTGGCTGGGTGAGGCCACGTGGGACGTGGGATGCGGGACGG
Organism: Rhinoraja longicauda; assembly: GCF_053455715.1. NCBI lineage: Eukaryota > Metazoa > Chordata > Chondrichthyes > Rajiformes > Arhynchobatidae > Rhinoraja > Rhinoraja longicauda. Next base: position 47,134,589 of record NC_135955.1, on the reverse strand, counting down.
TGACGTCACCTTGTCCCATATTTGGGAGTGAGGAAGTTGGCAACCCTACTGCTGCATCAGCTTTCAAGATGAGGCCTTCCACTCAATGATACCTGAGATGTTCTCTTTCTCCAGGAAACATTCCCCCCTCAACTCTTGCGGATTGAACCCTCACCTGTGTCTTCTCTGTTTCCTGTTCTGCTCTCACCCCCTCTCCTCCCTTGGACAGAACAGGGATGGCTTTCCCCTGGCCCTTACCTTTCACCCCAAGAGCCTCCACATCTAACACATCGTTCTCAGATATTGCCATTAGCTTCAACGTGATCCCACCGCCAGTCACATCTTTGCTTCACCATCTCTTTTTGCTTTCCACATACACCACTCTCTTTCTGAGGGTTTGCTCATCCCTCCCCGCTCATCCCTTCACCTCTCCAGGCACTTTCCCCTGCAGCCACAGGACATAGAACACCTTTCCCTACACTTCCCTTTCACCTATATTCACCGACCTCAGCAGCCCTTCTGGTGAGACAGAGGATTATATGCACCTCCTGTCACCACATCTATTGCATTTGATGCTCTCGATGTGGCCTCCTCTACATTGATGAGACCAAGCATAGGTCAGATGGCTGCTTCATTGAATACGTGCTCCATCCATCAAGGCCAGCTGGAGCTCCATTTGCAAGCCACTTCAATTCCTCTTCCCATTCCCAAACAGTCCTGTCTGTCCTCAGTCTCCTCCATTGCCAGGGTGGAGTCACAAGCAAACTGGAAGAACTGCAAGTCATGTCCTGCTTGGGTAACCTACAACCCAATGACATGAACATGCAATTCTCCAATTTCAGGCTATCTTCACCCTCCCTTGTTCCTTTCCACTCATCCACCTCTTTCATCTGCACATCACCTACCACTCAGTACACTGGATCTCCCATTTTATTCCTCCCCCCTACCCACCCTTCATCCCTCTAATTCTACATTTCCCTCCCTATCTTCCGTTCTTATCAGATTCCACTGTTTGCATCATTTTGTCTTCTCGTCATCTCCAACCTTGGTTACTATCTCCACCCTTCCCTCCCCCTCCCCATCTACCAATCAACTCCTCCTTTCCTAGATCCACCTATGACTTTCCAGGTCTTTCCCCACCCCTTCCCCTCATCTCTTTCTACTAACTATTTTACCTCTACTTCATACATCTGATGTAGTATAGGGTCCAGATGCAAAAACATCTGTCAATTTTCTCTTCAAAGACACTGCCTGACCCGCTGAGTTCCTCCGGCAGTTTGTTTGTTTGTTCGAGATTCTAGCATCTGCTATTTCGTGTGCTCTAATAAAAATTTCAGTCATTAAATGGAAAAAAGATATTTAATTGAATGTCATTCAAAAAATCTGTCCATTTGTTCTCAATTCAGAAAAATCAGGCATAACGCAGCAAACTTGATCACATTACCTGTCAGATCTCCCCTCAGAAGTGAGCATCATACTCTTGAGTTTTGATCAGTAGATTCTGAAAAGGTGTTCATGGAGTCTCCCATTCAAGAGACTAAGAGCGACAATTAATTGTAACACTGACTATTCACCTTTTATATCTTGGTTTAAACCCATGAAGCATTAATGAGATGAAAATCTCCTGTACTCATGATTAATGCCTTGAATTAAGCTTGGGGCAATGAAGCAGTTTAGAGCATAGTGGATCCCACAATACAGCTACCTTAATCTTTTTTTTGAATTGGCAAACTTGCTCTGAATTGTTGCAAAAACAAAATGGAATGCTACAATATGACAAGGTTGTAGGGGAAGATTTTTTCTGATGATTATTTGTAAATTCCAAAATGAGGAATATGCCTTTGATTTCAGTGTGAATTAACAGCAGAGGAATTTCTCCTCACCAAAGGGAAAGGTAGAGATTTGATTTATATTTGGTCAGCTTACCTTCAGGGCGGTTCATAATTATACTGACGCATTAATTTTACAAGCACTGGCTTTGATCAATGGACAGAAGCCTGTGGGCAGTACTTGTGAGATTTTGGGAAATTACTGGGTGTAAAAGTATAAATAAATGTTTTCTTAATCATAACATCTGCTATCTTTTTGAATCAGTGATTCACTTCAACAAAAATAGAAAGTACAAAATGCTGGAATTGCTCTGTATATCACACAGAATCTATAGAGAGAGGAATTGAGTTAATGTTTCAGGTTGACGAATTTCCATCCAAACTGTTTAAATAACAATGCCCAAAATATTAACTCTGGTTTTTTTCTCCCTGCAAATGAAGCCTGGCCTGCTGAGTAGCATTTTCTGTTTTAATTTCAGATTTTTAGCATCTTTAGTTTTTGCTTCATCAAAAGAGCAACTTATCTTGTAAAATGAAAAAAAATACACACTGGCCTAGATTCCTGCCAACGAATGCTGACACTAAAAACCAGATGCTGGAATCTTGAGCAAAAAAAACAAGTGCTGGAGGAACTCAATATGGCATGTGTGGAGGGAATATACAACATTTTGGCCTATCCACCCATTCCCATTCTGGTATGCACACATTCCTCCCACAATTTCCAACTACCCTAGTCGCCCTGCTCCTTTCCCCTCCTCTGTACCCTCATCTCTCCTCCTTGGATTATAAATGTAGATATAAAAGTAGATATAAAAATAGACCAACTCTTTGGATAATGGTAGGTTTGCTGTAGCATGGCATAGCATTTTTGGGAAAGCCTTTCCAGCAGAACAATGGCGTGACCAAAGCCATACTGCCTGACTTCCACAGGCAACTTCACACCACATGCAACCAATCAACAAATGGTCTGAATAGCACACTCTGGCTGAAGGCTGTCTCAGGATGGTGTTCTGTTGGACCCCAAATTACACTCACCATCTATTCAATTAGCCAGATTGACTTCTTTCTACCTTTGTAAGATTACTGATTATATGACTACCCTATCCTAATATTGCTAAAGCCATTGCCAACTTCTTAGTATATTCTTAGTATATTGATTAATTCAGTGGTAGACACAAAATGCTGGAGTAATACCCCCTCCTTGATTAATTCAGCACTGTTCTTGCATGGTGCATATGTCAGGAATTTCTAATTCCTTCATGACTTTACTGCTCTTAATTTATGCAAAGCTGTGATCTGCCTCACAATTAATCTACTTGTCAACAACTGCTATTTGCATCACCATAATTATATATATTTCAAGATTTGTTGTTATTTTCAAATGACATAATTGCCACACTCCCGGCCTAAGTTCCAGCATGTATGCTCTGCTATTCTGAGTCATGTCTACTGTACATGGCTTCACAATTTAGTGGCAATGCACTGACCCACTGTGCACTTGAACTCTGGTTTATCTCCCACAGCCTTGTCAGAATTTACTTCTTCTGTTGCCTTTTGGTCTCTCAACCAATTCTTCTTATCCTACATCTTATCCATTCTCATATGTCTGGTCGGTTTCTTCTCACTTCCTCCAGAGCTCATTGGGATGATGCATTCTCAAAAGATTCCCATAGAAATGTTTTAGTTCATGTGCTATCGTGGAATATCTTACTAATCTAGGGGGAAAAAAAGTATATGTTAAGAAAAGCAAGTTTGAAGTAGAAAACCTGATTACCCATCATCCCATAGAGAGAACGGCTCAGTACACTGGCTTTATTTGCCCTATATTTTACTCCAATTCCACATCTGAAATGGACCTATTGATCTATTTGGTCACCTGCTATCTGGTATGGACAATAAATAACATCTTCCAAATGAGGCTAGCACAAGAATAATTTATTGAAAAAAATCGCAGGCTGCCGAAAAGACGTGCACAGTGGGAAATGGAAAATAGGGGGATATCTCAACATTAATGATCCTGCACAGGAATATTGCAAGTTATACTTGGTAAAGTGGGATTTAACAGAATTAAATAATGAAGAGATATTGAAATGTTAATTATTTTTTGTGAACTATATGATTTTCTCAGGCATTTACAAGAATATATGAATACCATAAAGGCACTGAATTTTATATTTCAATGCTAAATCTCCTTGTCAGTTTCCATTGGGATATTCCTTGCAAATCATCTCTTGCTATTGCATTGTGTTCAGTCCATATGCACCCTAGGCCTGTGGGAGAACCAAAGAATGATCAAATAAAAATGTTAAAGACATGGTTGGGAGTGCCTTTGTAAATGCATCTGACAGTGCTTTAGGGATTGTCGAGCTAATGATACTTAATACTTAACATCGTTATTTTAGAAGATTGCAATGCACAGAGATAATAGCTAATGGGAACCATGATTAGATTTTACAAATGAAGGTAATGTTTTTTTTAGTTTAAAATGCTTTTTTATTTCTCATTGCCATAAATGAGAAATCCACACATGTTGCAGTGTACATTTCTTAGAGATTCTCAGCAAAAGGAAAACAAAACAGTTAAGTTAAAAAATGTGATAGCAAATTTTTGTAGCCTTCATCTTTTAACCCTTTCTCACTTAAATGTGAATCTTTTTGATAAAATTAATGTACTGACATATTACTCAAGGCAACACGCTCAAAATGTTTTTGGAAAACCCTTCCCACTTCTTCTTGATCGTGCAAATATTTAATTTGCATTCGGCAGAGCAAGAAAGTAAAAATTAAAAGCAAGAGGAAAAAAAGTAACCTACACTTATGCAAGACATCATAGTAATAAAAACCATCCAGATTTGAAATGAAAATGTAAACTATTTGTACCTTATAACCTACTCTCCCATTGGAATTCCTTAGCTCTTCCTTCGGGAACCATGTGGAATAATCATTTTCTTTCCTTCTTGTCTACAGTATCTCCAAGGTATTTTACAAGCAGCGAGTTAGTATCCTTAATGCTTACCAGCAGCAGAGCCAGTAGCACATGATATCTTAAATGTAACAATCAAAGAGCCATGCAAGATTTTGGTATTTCCGTCAGCTTGCAGATGTGCAGAACCTGTGTCCAAACGCTGTAATGTCAACTTTGGACCAATTAAAAACATAAGCATCAAAGCACAAAAGTGTTTTGTTACGATTTAGTCAAGAGTAACTAATCATAAAATCATCAAATGCACGCTTCCCACATTTCCATTTTGGAACGTAAACTTATATCTTCAGACATATTGTAATCAACAACTCCCGTCTGACACACACTAATCCCTGCATTCCTCCATCCAGTGGAATTTAGTTACATTTAAAACATTCAATGTTTTTTTCCGTTATTTATCAGTCTGTACAATAAATTGTTAGCTTTATACTTCTGCGACATAATTTTTTTTAAAAAATCTGACATTACATTTATACTTCAAAACTGAAACAAATAAACATTTACCAAGGCACTAGAATGATGTGCATCTGGGCATCATTCCCACACGTCATAGACAATTCTTGATATCTTATTAGGTAATAGCATTTAACCTGAAAGTAGAAGTCTTTGCACTGAACACCACTGTTACATGTTATTATAAAACAGCTCAATTCTTACAAACCAGTTAGAATAAGGAATATATACAGTCTGCCAGTTAAAACTGTGATCCAATCTAATTTCAATTGTTTCTTTTGTCCGAGAATCCTGAAAAGCAATAAATAACTAAAATAATACAATTGCAAAATCAGAATAAATTGTAAAATTCACACAAAATAAAGAGCAGAAATAATGGGAAAATATTGTTTCAGCCAAGAATATAATATCTCTATCCACTTGCACATTACTACAAAAGTACAAGGTTCATGTGGAAGCAGAAATGCAAAAACATAAACTCATCATCATTAAGACGGCATCTGGATTTGTAAGCACCACCTCCCATATAAATAGTGATGTTGAAGCTGGGGGAAATGGAATCAGTGAAAAGCTGATTATGTGTTGCTCTGGCATAACTGATCACTGAAGCCTTCTTCATTCCCTAACTTAGCCCTTTACAGTCAACACTGGGTTTAACGTTTTCACCGCAGCCATTAAATAAGAAAGTTGTCAATACTGTGCTCTCCGCGTGGCATGCAACACATCAGACCACATCAATCCAACATAATTTCTCATTCATGCAGTCCTTTGGCATCAAAGGTGACTTCCTTCCACTCCAGCCCTGTGGGTTCTGTGGTGGCTGATGGGGCTGCTGCAACCAGGGAAGGAGGTACCTTAAAGAATGAATTAATCACTAGTTTGGGCATGATGCATTCCTTCTGATGTTTATATAAAGTTTCTGTATTTCTTGGCATATGGGGTCAAGATTCATAGTGACATCCACAATGCTCCTAAAATGACAATTGTCCTTTCTTCCCTGCCCCCTGACCATTTCATTGTGTGTGGCACCTAATCAGCCAAAATTATTGTTCCACATGCCAGTTTGGTGCAGTCTGAAGCCAGACTTTCAACAATGGTGTAGCTGGTAGAGCTGTTACCTACTGGCTCCAGTGACTGGAGTTTAATCTTGAGCTCTGGTTTTGTCTGTGTGGAGTTTGCACCTTCTCTTCGAGACCAAATGTATTCCCTCTGGGTGCTCTGATCTCCTTCCACAAGGTGGGTTGGTAGATTAATTGGCCACTCTAAATTACTCTGAGTATGTAGACGTGATCTGGGATGGTGGTGGGGGATGTTGATGGGTAGATGGGAATTTTTTTTTGGGATTGATGTAAATAAGTGAGTGTTTGTCGGTGAAGACCTGGTGAGCTGAATGGCTTGATTCAGTGCTCCATAAATCTATAACTCTACTAGACCAAGTGGACCCGTTGGGCCCAAACCTCTCCTGCATTGGTGCAGCACCCTCTCCTCCCCCACTCCCCCCTCCCCTCCAACCCCCTCCCCACTCTCCCCTCTCCTCCACTCTCCCCTCTCCTCCCTCCATCCCTCCCTCCCTCCTTCCCTCCCTAGGAGATAGATTTAAACTTTAAAATGTGAATAACTTAAAAAATATAATACCAATTTCAATGAAACTTCTTCCATTAGCTCCAAAGGGATGACGGTGAGTGAGGTGGGCCTAAAATTGTCGCGCTATCGTGTACCGTTTTGGCTGTAGTTCAGGAACAAACAAACAAACATACGAGGGTTTTAGTATATAGATATCACTTTGAGGTACTTGAGGTCAGTCTGTCATGAAAAATAAGTTGTGTGCAGGACTTGGATTCAGTGAAGAGACATTAACAGGGCAAGTGAGTGAGCAAGAAATTGGCATTTGGAGCAGAATGTGGAAAAAAATGTGAGGTTATTCATTTTGGCAGGAAGAACAGAAAAAACAGAATGCCTTTTAAGCAGGGAGCAGCTCGTAAATGTCTGTGAGGGATCTGGGTCAGCTGGTTCACGAGTTACAGAAAGTAAACATGCAGTTCCAGCAGACAATGATGAAGGGCAAATAATATGTGAGTTTTATTGCAGGACGATTGGAGGTCTTCCTGAAACTGTGCAAAACTTTTACATGCTATGTGCTTAAAATTCAATTTCTTCCAGTATTTTGTGTTAATCATCATTCCAGGTGAATTTTGCCAAAGGTGCTCTTCTATGCACCATCCACTTTGACATGCCTGATCTTATCCTGGCATCAGGCATACATCGAATGGCGTCATTATTTGTGTAATGTCCATTTCTGCTCTGAAATCTGGACTACAATTGTCTCAGAAAATTCAGAGCTCACCTCACTTTTGTAACTTTTTTGGCTCTTATGCAGGACAGTCTACAACATGAAGAGATCTGAATGGGCAGGTTCAGGACTACATGTTGGCTACATATTGGCTGCTCAAACACATTCCAAATGAGAAAAGGTGTACCTCAACTAACAGGAAGTATTATCTCCAGCATTTAACTGCCATGACCACGATGGATTAGGGATGTCTTGACAGGAAGCAAAGACACATCCTGCCAGAAGTCTTCAGAGATACCACATCCTATCTGGGCTTATCTGGTGACACCATATTCACAAAGAAATGTTTTTTTATTTGCTTTGATTTATTTGGCATTTCTAAAGCGGGGATTGACGGGTTCTTGATTAGTAGGGGTGTCAAAGGTTACGGGGAGAAGGCAGGAGAATGGGGTTGAGAGGGAAAGATAGATCAGCCATAATTGAATGGCAGAGTAGACTCGATGGGTCAAATGGCCTAATTCTGCTCCTTTGACTTATGAACATACAGTGCCAGCTTGGACACTGGGATTTGTTAACGTTGCTGGTTCCCACAAGAGCAGGCAGCCATTCCAATGCCCATAAGGATTCCCTTGAAGAACCCAGACCTCTTGACCAGCAGGAAAGATTGCTACTCTCGCAATGCACAGCTTGATGTGGATGCACGTTAAGAATTTCCTCACGCTGGATGTAATGTTTCCAGACACCACTCTTGACTTGTTCATCCTGAGAGGAATAGTGTTTCAGTGGCTCTTAGACAGGGATTCCCTCCAGCTCTGTGGCAGCTCACACTAGTGTGCTCTCCAAAAACACAGTGCAATGACATGTGAGAACCAGGAGAGTAATGGAAAATTCAATTGCAGAATGCAGCATGCCATTATGGAACTTGACAGCTGCCTGGCTGAATTTCTGTAATTCCCTTACAGAACAGTTCTGACAGTGGGATTGTTGCTTCAGCATGCTAGTGATCTGTTCCGTCACATCTTATGCTTTTGGTTTCATGGGTATGCTAAGCCCATGTCAGTTGGTTATGAATTGGCGTTAGGAGTGATGTCATGAGTGGTTAGTCTTAGTTGCCCAAGAGGCACTCTCTGGTGCACCGTGATGGCTGAAATACAGCTGGGGTAGTGGACATAATGAAGTTCATAGTTGCTATATGAATTTCTGCACAGGGGCTCACAGTGGGTAGACACTGGGCAGTGTAATCTCTTCATGTTCTCGTGCTTAGCAATGGTGTGTGCTATCATCAGGATGCTGCAGGACCTTTGAGTTCACCTCCCCAGCTTGTCTTTAGCATGAGGGAATAGAGCAAAGTAATCTTTCTTTGAATGAAAATGCTCAGAGAACCCACACAACAGTGGACTACAATCTCTCTAACAATACGGCAGGATACAAGGTTGGTAATTTTCAGGCAGGATGATCGCAGAGCTACTTTGCACTAAGCCACCTCACCCTTTTAACATTCATTTATTTTGTGTTACATGTATTCATGCTGCAGGTCTGGCTGTGTTTATAATGTTTATAAAGTTGTGTATATCTTTAGCCCAAAACTGGAAAGAACCTCGCTCTGCCCTGGAAATTGACACACGATTGCACAAATCTTCTTCATGGAGTGTAACTGTCTCCAACATCAGCGGTTGATAAAGTTCAGCTGGAAGAATAACTCCCCAAATACCTTGATGGGTATGACCTCCAGTTTAGAGATCTTCTCTCCACTTCCATTTCCTTTACCAGCATCATGTCTTGATTTGTGCGATCCCTGCTCCTTCTCTCAATCACGGCCAATTCCACAAGGAAGTTTCAGCTAATCATCCACGTCGGGGACTGACCTGGACGTCTGCAGAACAAAACTACAGCTCCTTCCTCATTGCCCCATGCAGAGTATTGAAACATTCAGCAGGAAGCATTGAGATTATGGAGAAATGTAGCAGCAGCCAGAGGAAATAAACCTACTAAAAACTTGCTGATCCCTATAAATAGCAGTTGCATGCAGTCCTTCCTGTTACTTAATGCGTGCTAGCTGTGCAAGCTTAAACAAATACAAAGTCAGAAGTACCGTGCTCCAGAAGAGTCTGTACTGCATGCGGATTGACATCATGATCTATCTATTCAGCGTGTATTCAGCAGGCATTAACTTTATACATGCTAAAACCTTGTATCAAGATGGCATAATCTATCTTTGCATCTAATGTTTGTGCGTGCATTATGATGGCATCGTAGCAGACAGTTGCGGAGCCCATTTTCAACCTTATTGCTCTCTGATCCCCAGGCCATTCCCCTGATTCATCCTTTTCAAGGGATGAGGACAATTGTTATGTAACTGGTTTAGCCATTCACTGCCACTTCCACTCGGACTATTAGTAGCCGAGTAGACTCACCAATGGGGCCTGGTCCCATCTGTCTACACTGTTTACTTGTCTTCGATGATCCTGGAATGCAAAGGTAGACTCACTCTTGTTCTTTTAACTTCACCCCCACCCCCCCCCCCCAATCTTCAATGGCAATGCCTCGAACAAAAAGTGTTTCATGTGAACAAAAGGTGTTCATGGTTTTCATTTGACTAAGATTGAGATCAGCTAGTTAACACATGTCTTCCCTGACCCACCAAGCTAACTCTAAGGATCCCATCCTCCCTTGCCTTAAAACCAGGGCACTTGGATCATAAAATCTCTGAGAAACCATCCAACTTTGTTGCTGGATGTCATGCAGGTGATATAAATGATTCTTTCTCTTCCGCTAACATCACACTCCAAATCAAATATATCATCGACCTTGACCTTGAAACAAATAAACCCTTGATCTCAGCACCCTTGCAGACTACTGGTCCAGTGGTGCAGTGGATAGTAATGCTACCTCAGATCTTCAGAGATCTGGCTTTGTTCTTAACCTTGTCTATGCGGGGTTTGTACATTCTCAAATAACTGCATGGGCTTTTCCAGATGTCAAAGTCATATCAGTTGGATGAATAATTGACTACTACATGTTACACCTAGATGGACAGCTTGAGGGTCAGTAGGTGAAGGGAGTGTGGGGTTGGCACTTGGTGGCCAATTCATAAGATGTGAGAGAAAAAATGGGATTAGTGTCAGTGACTTCTTGATAGTAGGAGTGCGGGAAGCACAGTAGTAGTGCAGCAGGTTGGGATAAAAATGTAAAGGATAAATCAACCAAGTCCAGTGGGCAGAACAAACAAAGATCAGGAAGCATGAAAGAGCTGGGTGAGGGAAGGGCAGGACTGCCAGCTCAATGTTCTGGAGTATAGAATTTTCAGGTGTGACAGGGAGGAATATAAAAGGAGTTGTTGCACTACTGATTAGAGAAAACGTCACAGCAGTATTTAGAGAAGATATCCTGGAGGGATTGTTCAATGAGGCCAAATGGATACAAGTTAGAAATAAGAGAGGGGCCACCACTTTGCTGGTATTATAATATAGACTTCCCACTTGTCAGCTAGAATTAGAGGAACAGATATGTAAGCAAATTGCAGAAAGGTGTAAGAGCAATAAGATTACAGTTGTGAAGTATTGTAACTTTTTTCCAATATTGACTGCAATTGCCTTAGTGCAAGGGGCTGAGGTGGGGTGGAATTTGTTAAGTGCATCCAAACTTAACAAGTTTTTCAAGAGTCAAGAATGTTTAATTGTCATGTGTACTGAAAGCAGAACAATCAAACAAGAAGATAGACAAAAAATGCTGGAGAAACTCATCGGGACAGGCAGCATTTCTGGAGAGAAGGAATGGGTGATGTTTCAATCGAGACCCATCTTCAGACTAGTCAGGGGCAAAGGAAACAAGAGATATAGACAGTGATGTAGAGAGTTATAGAACAAATTAATGAAAGATAAGCAAAAATGTTATGATGATAAAGGAAACAGGCTATTGTTAGCTGTTTGCTAGGTGAGAACAGGAACCTGGTGCGACTTGGGTGGGGGAGGGATGGAGAGACTCAAGTAAGCTGCCCAAGCAAAATATGACATGCTGTTCCTCCAATTTGTGATTAGCCTCACTCTGACAATAGAGGAGGCCTAGGACAGAAAGGTCAGTGTGGGAATGGGAAGGGGAATTAAAGTGTCTGGCAATGGGGAGATCAAGTAGGTCCAGGTGGACTGAGCAAAGGTGTTCAGCGAAATGATTGCCCAATCTAAGTGTGGTCTCGCCGATATATAAGAGTTCACATCTTGGACAACGGATGCAGTAGATGAGGTTGGAGGAGATGCGAGTGAACGTCTGCCTAACCTGAAAAGACTATTGGGGTCCTTGGACAGAGTCGAGGGAGGAGGTATAGGTTGCATCTCCTGCGGTTGTAGGGGAAGGGGGTGGTTTGGGTGAGAAGGGATGGGTTAACCAGGGAGTTGAGGAGGGAACGGTTTTTGCGGAAGGTGGAAAGGGGTGGAAATGGGAAGATATGACTCATGGTGGGATCCCGTGAGACGTGGAAAAATGTTGGAGGATTATGTGTTGTATGCGACGACTGATGGGGTGAAAGGTGAGGACTAGGGGGACCAAGGGACCATACAAGATCTGTAAACAGATCTTTAGATCGAGTACTCATAGATAACAAAATATACATAAAGAAAATTCAATACATTTAAAAAAAGACACAAAATTAGTGCAAAAAAAAGTCTGAAGTTCCTAGTGCAACCAAAACAGTTCGTAGTTCATAGTTGAATTGGTGTTTGTATTGTTCAATAGCCTGATGGTTGTTTGGAAGATGATGTTCCTAAACATGGAGGTCACAGTTTTCAGACTCTGATCCCTTCTACCTGATGGCAGCAGTGACATGAGAGCATGGCCAGGGTGGTGTGGGTCCTTGATGATGCAGCTCCTATTTGAGGCAGCTCTTCCTATACATCCCTTCAATAGGGGGGAGAACAGTACCAGTGATGGGCAGTGTCAACCACTTTTTGTAATCTCCTACATTTCAAAGCGTTCGAGTTGCCAAACCAGGCTGCGATGCAACCAGTCAATATACTCTTTCCTGTGCACCTGCAGAAGTTCAAGAAAGTATTCATCAACATACCGAGCCTCCTCAATCTTCAAAGGAAGTAGAGGTGTGATGGGCTTTCTTTATGATTGCATGAATGTGCAGGGTCCAGGACAGATCTTCAGAGACTTGTATGGCCAGGAAGTTGAGGTTGTTGACTGTCTCCACCACTGACCTATTGATGAAGACAAGTTTGTAGATTCTTGGCCTCCCTCTTCGAAGGTCAGCAATTAGCTCCTTGGACTTACTGATGTTGAGAGCGAGGTTGTTGTTCTGGCACCATTCAATCAGATGATTGATCTCCCTTCTACATATTGACACGTCATTGCTTGGAATTTGGGCATGTTTTTTGAGATAGTACATGAGGAATTCTACGAGAGACAGAGCAATACCCAACCTTGTCTTAGAAAATGAAGCTGGCACAAGTGAGAAGGTTGGGGGAGAAGACTGGGAACAGTGACCATAATTCTGCAAGTTTCAATGTAATTATGGAAAAGGATAAGGATGGTCTTCAAGTTAACATCCTTGAATGAGGGATGGGGGTGTGGAGAGGAGGATGTCTAATTTTAATAATGTAAGAAAGTATCTGGCAGAGGATGCCGTATTGGAGTTTTTATTATGAAGACAATAAAAGATATTTTAAGAAGGGATAATTCAGGTAACTTCACTTCAGTGAACCTTAAGTCAATGGTAGGGAAATTATTGAACAAAATCCTCTGAGAAGGGGTTTATATACACATGGAGGGTCAATCAGGAATATTCAGCATGAATTTGTGTTTGCAAAATCTTATTTCACCAACTTGATTGATAAGGTACTTTAGATGTTTGATGAAGGCAGGATGATAAATGTTGTCTATGTGGAGTTTAGTTAGACTATAGTGGGATATAGACCAGGTGGAAAATTGGGTGGAGCACTGGCAGTAGAAATTAATCCCAACAAGTGCAACGTGATGAATCTTATGGAGTCAAATAGGGTAGGACATATATTGCTAGTGGCAGGGCATGAAGATGTTTTGATGAATAGAGGGAGCTTGGGATTCAAAGCCATAGCTCCTGAAAGTGGAAACACTGATTGATAGCGTGGTGAGCATTGTGTGAACTTTTGATTGCCATCCTACAGGAAGGATGTGCGTGCAAGAGAGAAAGTGTCGAGAAGATTCATCAGGATATTGCCACATTGGAGCTCATTAATTTTGCCGTGACCTTTGATGGATTTTGTTTGTTTTCCATGGAGTAAAAGAGGCTGAAGGGTGAACTGATAGAGGTAAATAAAATTATAGGAGGCACAGACAAGTTAGATGGTCAGAATCTTTTGCGCACTGTAGGGGTATCAAAACATGAATGCATCAGTTTAAGATGAGAAGAGGAAGCTTTAAAGGTGATTTCAGGAGAAAGTTTTATTTTTTATCAAGAAAATGGGGGACATTTGGGATCCAACTGTCAGAAGAGGTGGTGGTTTCAAATACAGCCAGCATGTTTAAGAGACATTTTGACAGGCTTTCAAATTGAGAAATTATAGAAGACTGCGCACCTACTGTGGGCATAAGGGAATATTGTACAGAGGTAAGAAGGTCATCATGGACATGGTGAGTCAAAGGGCCCGTTTTTTAGCTTTATAATTCTATGGAAAAGGCCTGGTCTTGCGAGATATGACTATGATTGGATCACTAACCTCACTTTCTTCTCCAATATGAACATGCTATTTCCTCCTATGTCCATCTTTCCAGATACTTCATTTAAATCTCTTTATCGTCTTACAGCTCAGTAGGGGTTCATCTAGCTGCTGCATTCCTCTCTATCCAGTTGTGGCCAGATAAACACTCTTCTCTTCCTGCTCTCACACCATTCGTTATGGATATCTCTCATCCAGGATACCCTTCTATTTCTCATCTTGTTGCTGTACCAGGGAAAATCATCCAGAATTTTATTTTCAATGTTTATGCTGAAACTGACCTCTAGCTTATCTCTTTTCTTGACCCCTCTATTGCTTGTCAATTTTCAGGCTGCTTGTCCAATATCCAGCAATGTTTGACTCAACTCTCTTGTTAAATAAACTCCACACCGTCCCACCATTCCTGGGATTGCTAATCTACGTTAACTCCCAATTAAACAACGCCTCACCTTTAATATTCTCATACTTGCTTCCAAGTTCTTTATGACCATGTCCTTTTTAATTTCTGAAATCTCTTTATACAATACAATACAATACAATACAATATATCTTTATTGTCATTGTACCCAGGGGTACAACGAGATTGGGAATGCACCTCCCATACGATGCAATAATTTAAGTAATTTAGACAACAGCAACCCAACGAAACGAAACAATTGTAACAGTTTTAGACAGGGTAAAGTGCAAGTTGATCTATGCGTTGTGGCCATCCGGCTCAGCAGGACCGTTGCCTTACAACAACCCAAAGAAATTTGGTACTTTATTAACTCTGAATGTTTGAGCATCCAGTTTCACCATTGGCATCTGTGCCAGCAAGGCTAATCTCTAAAATTCCCCCGCTAGACCTTTTTACCTCTCTACCCCTCGTATCTCTGATGAACCTTATATGCAAGCCTATCTGTCACAATACCTCCTTACATGTTTCATTATGTTTTGTGACATTGTCCTATATTAAACGCACTACATAAATATAAGATATTGTTGTTGCTCAGTAATAAGCAAGCAACATGAACTGATGTTCTACAACAATATGCTTAGAAAACCCCAGTCTTATAAAGAGACATTCTGTTTGCAGGCAAAGCGAAGGCAAAGAGCCAATTTGGCTCCGTCTGGAATACTTTTTGGCTCTCGGTTCCAAACTGAAGATTGCTGAGTTGGCTCCAAACCAGTAAAGTATGAGCCCTGGAGTGGAGCCTCTCTTCATTGTGAATTTGATGCCAGGCAATGGATACTTCTTCTGTTAAGTGCTAATCAAACCAAGAATGCATAACATACATACATGTACAAGGGAGTTCAGCCATTATATTTTCTGAAATGTATAGCTTCCCAAACAGAAAGTGTATTTTTGAAATCATGCGGGGTGAATATAATGAAAGGGATGTCACGCTCAGGAATGAGAACTTATAATTTTTTTTGCTATTCAGTGTTCACACCAAGTAATCCCTGCCAGGCAAAATGTTAAGTGCACCTCTCCCATCGATCTGTGACTGTACCATCCCCACTGAAATAGTATAAAGTAATAGTATAAACTTTTACTCCGGAATATCAATAGAGTTTTTTTTCTTAAGAGTGATTCATGTTTTGGTATCAGTAATTATCAAAATGTCATTATTTTTCCTGATGTTGTTCAGAATACTTTTTCCCCCGTAAACTGAGGGAGAATCCTTTCTGAAAGACGTACATTAAAACTTGTGTATCCTGAGTGCTACCTTACACTTTACCTAATCTGACACCATTGAGATAATAATCTGCCTCCTTATTTTTGTGGCCAAAGTGGATAATCTCACATTTATCTACATTATACTGCATCTGCCATGCATCTGCCCACTCACTCAACCTATCCAAGTCACCCTGCAACCTCCTAACATCCTCTTTGCAGTTCACACTGCCACCCAGCTTTGTGCCATCTGCAAACTTGCTAGTGTTACTTCTAATTCCATTATCCAAATCATTAATATATATTGTAAATATTTGCGGCTCCAGCACCGAGCCTTGCGGCACTCCACTCTCCACTTCCTGCCATTCCGAAAAGGACCCGTTTATTCCTACTCTCTGCTTCCTGTCTGCCAACCAATTCTCCATCCATGTCAATATCCTACCCCCAATACCATGTGCTCTAATTTTGCTCACCAACCTCCTGTGTGGTATCTTATCAAAGGCATTTTGAAAGTCTAGATACTCTACATCCACTGGCTCTCCTTCATCCATTTTACTTGTCACATCCTCAAAAAATTCCAGAAGATCAGTCAAGCAGGATTTCCCCTTCATAAATCCATGCTGTCATAGACCAATCCTTTTACCACTATCCAAATGCGACGTTATTACCTCTTTAATAATTGACTCCAGCATCTTCCCCACCACAGATGTCAGGCTAACCGGTCTATAATTTCACATTTTCTCTCTCTCGCTCCTTTCTTGAAAAGTGGGAAAACATGATAAAAGTGGGATAATACCCTCCAATCCACAGGAACTGATCCTGAATCTGTTGAACATTGGAAAATGATCACCAATGCGTCCACAATTTCTTGAGCCACCTCCTTGAGTACCCTGGGATGTAGACCATCAGGACCTGGGGATTTATCAACCTTCAGTCCCATCAGTCTACCCAATACTATTTCTCGCCTAATGCAAATTTCTTTCAGTTCCTCTGTCTCCCTTGATCCTCTGTCCACTAGTACATCTGGGAGATTGTTTGTATCTTCCTTAGTGAAGACAGATCCGAAGTACCTGTTCAACTCTTCTGCCATTTCCTTGTTACCCATAATAATTTCACCTGTTTCTGCCTTCAAGGGACCCACATTTGTCTTTACTAATCTTTTTCTCTTAACATACCTAAAGAAGCTTTTACTGTCCTTCTTTATATTCTTGGCCAGCTTCGCTTCGTACCTCATCTTTTCAGCCCATATTACCCTTTTTGCTTTCTTCTGTTGTTCTTTGAAAGTTGCCAACTCCTGTGGCTTCCCGTTACTCTTTGCTATCTTACACATCTTTTATTTTAGTTTTATTCCATCTCTAACTTCCCTTGTCAGCCACGGTTGCCTCTTACTCCCCTTAGAATCTTTCTTCCTCTTTGGAATTAAATGATCCTGCATCTTCTGGATTATACCCAGAAATTCCTGCCATTGCTGTTCCACCGTCATTCCTGCTAGGATCCTTTTCCATTCGACCTTGGCCAGCACCTGTCTCATGCCTTCATAGTCCCCTTTGTTCAACTGCAACACTGACATTCCTGGTTTAACCTTCTCCCTCTCAAATTGCAGATTTGCATAACAAACTAATTATGTTATGGTCACTACCTCCAAGCGGTTCCTTTACCTTGAGTTGCCTTATTAAATCTGGTTCATTGGACAACACTAAATCCAGAATTGCCTTCTCTCTGGTAGGCTCTAGTACGAGCTGCTCTAAGAATCCATCTTGGAGGCACTCTACAAACTCCCTTTCTTGGGGTCCGGAACACTTGATTTTCCCAGTCTACCTGCATATTGAAATCCCTTATAACTACAGTGGCATTACCTTTGTTACATGCCAATTTTAACTCCTGCTGCAACTTACACCCTATATCCAGGCTACTGTTTGGGGGTCTGTAGATAATTCACATTAGTGTCTTCTTACCTTTACAATTCCTCAACTCTATCCACAGTAACTCTACATCGTTAGTCCCAATGTCACCCCTCACAAGGGACTTAAAATTCCATCCCTCAACAACAGAGCTACCCCACCTCCTCTGCCCACCTGCCTGTCCTTTCTATAGGACGTATAACCCTGAATGTTCAGTTCCCAGTCCTGATCCTTCTGCAACCACGTCTCTGTAATCCCCACAATATCATACCTACCAATCTCTAACTGAGCCTCAAGCTCATCCACTTTACTTCTTATACTTTGTGCATTCATATATAGTACTTTCAATCCTTTGCTCATCTCAGCTTCCACATAGATTGGCCATTCTCTCCTATTGCTTCATACGCTTTCCGTCCTGATAATTTCTTTATTCCTTAAATTAGGTTTGTTTATGAAGTGATTCAAGCATTGTAATTATTCCTATACTCTCTTTCCCTTTAACTCCATCCTTGTCTATCCCATTTGAAACCCCCCCCACTATTTAGTTCAAAACCACCCATACAGCAGTGACAAACCTGCCTACCAGAATGCTGGTCCCCCACCTGTTGAGTTTTGCTTCGCAGACTTGTCCGCCGCTCATACTGGCAGTGTCTTCTGTCCCGACAGTTTCCAAGAGGGTGAACCTGTTTTCAAGAGATATAACCCCTGGGGTCTCGTACTCCAAGCTTCCATCCCTTCTTCACCATCATCCACCTTCTCTCTTCCTCTACCTTCGGTGTAACAATCTCACTGAAGGTTTTGTCCAGGAACGACTCATTTTCTCGGATGACCCTGAGGTCATCCAGTTGGCTCTCCAGTTCCCCAACATGGTCCTTCAGGAGCTGAACCTGGACACACTTACCACATTTGTAACAGCCAGAGGCATTAACGGTGTCCCTGACCCCCCACATCCTGCAAACATCACACTGACTCAGCTTACCTGTCATTTCCTTGTATCATCTCACCCTCTCCAAATGTTGGCGTGGCCTCCTCGCCGAAGACTCTCGAGCCAAAGACTCACAATTTTCTCAACAAGGCTGCTCCCCCTAGAGCTGTTAAATTGACTAATTGATTAATTAGCTAACTTACCAATTTGCTAAATTGAATTGCTCAGCGAATCCCCGGCTCCTGTAAAAAAAATCCCTCAAACTCACCTGCTCAACGAATGCCCGCACTCCTTCAGCTGTCCTCCTCTGACCAACTTCAAGGTAACAAGGTATTAACAGAACCACTGGGGACTGTGGTCAGGATTAGGGCAGCACATTGGTGCAGCGGTAGAGTTGTTGCCTTGCAGCACCAGAGACCTAAGTTCGATCCTGATCAGGGGGGCTATCTGTATGGAGCTTGTACATTCTCCCTATGATCATGTGGGTTTTCTCCGGGTGCTCCAGTTTCCTCCCGCACGCCAAAGGCATACAGGTTTGTCGGTTAATTGGCTTCGGTAAGTTGTAAAATTGTCCCTAGTGTGCATATAGTGTTAGTGTACGGAGTGATTGCTGGTCAGCACGGACTCGGTGGGCTGAAGGACCTGTTTCCATGTTGTATCTCTAAAGTCTAAAAGTGAAGATTGGCAAGGATCAAGAAGGAAACGAAAAAATCCCATTGCCTAATGTTTGACCATTGGAGATATATTTGTTAATTGGTGAACTTCAGGTGCTGGGTAGTTTGTACAATACCTTGCTCATGTAGAGGTGCATAACGTGGCTGGAGCCTGCACTGGGAAATCGATTCTTCAGTTTGTCACTTACACACATTTCAACAACAAATCAACTCCAGATCTTGTGCATATGTCTAATTAGCTTGAGGCCATCTGTTGCTCTACATGTAATTAGTAGTGTGACCATGAGACATCAATCACATTCATACCCATAACATGCACTGTAAAAGACAGCTCTGCAAAAGATAAACTGTAAATGGTTGATTTGGCCCGATAAGCAGGTGTGCAACTGGTGCAGAGGGACCAATCAATTGGGAGGGCAGGCACGATGCCAATTTTTTTTTCTCTCTCAGCTTGTAATCTCACACTCTCCTGCATTTAGTGAACAGAAATTTCAGCATTCATCGTAAACTCACTAAAAGCCCAGCAATTAAGCAATATTCGAGCTGTGTTTCCCCCTCTTTGTGCACCCATCTGGAATGACAAGTCTACAAAGCTCATAAACTGCTAATTTATGTTTTGGTGCTTTGTCGTGTTTGCTTTTTGATGTGCTGTAAAAATGACTGAAATGTTCACTATTTTTAAAAATAGGAAAAGTGTAGGGGCCCATTTTCTTTATTCCTTAAATTAGGTTTGTTTATGAAGTGTTTCAAGCATTGTAATTATTAATTTAGTGCAAAAATAAATAAAAGTATGCCAGAAATAATATCTGATCACCACCCAAGTTCTAACTCATGCGTTACTCACCCACTGTCCACAGATTAGGAGAATCAATGCTGAGTGTCAGAGAGTTGCAGTTTACGACAAGGACATATGTAGCTAACTTACTCAGAATGAATGGCCCTGAAAGATCAGCAATTTTATTAAAAGTCACAGCGGCATAAGACTGTAGTGTGGATCACATGCTATCCACACATTGATCATTGAATCACAGAACTATAAAATCTTCATAGAATCAAAGAATGATAAAATCTTACAGCTAATCATGTATGGGCTGTCCCTGTGCAAGCTACCTACCTGTAATTGGCCACACTCATCTGCCCTTTTACTATGGTCCCTATCTTCTCTTCTTCAATATTTTATCCAATTTCCTTTCAAGAGATGCTGTTAAATTTATTTTCACGCACTTTCACACAATACACCAAAAACTATAATAGTCCCTTTTCAAAAAAAGTTACTTCCTTTCCTGTCACTTTTGCAACTTATCTTTGAGATGTGTCCTTGTTTTCTGCCAGTGGAAAAAAAACTTCACTTTCTTTAGTCTATTTGAACCTACATAACTTTAAATTAATTTATTTAAATAAAAAAATATTTTATCATTTTATTCATTAAATTTCTCTGTTCTAATCAAGATATCATATCATATCATATCATATCATATCATATATAATACAGCCGGAAACAGGCCTTTTCGGCCCTCCAAGTCCGTGCCGCCCAGCGATCCCCGTACATTAGCACTATCCTACACAATTTAGGGACAATTTTTACATTTACCCAGCCAATTAACCTACATACCTGTACGTCTTTGGGATTTATCAATCCAATAAATCTCTGCAATACGACATTTATACACGGTAAGCTAGAATAATATTTCAAATCCTTTGATCATTGAGAATTATGGCAAGGCTTCACAATGCTTCGTATGCTCTGGGTCAAGGGCATGGGTTTGGAGAGTGATCACTGGGTTGAGAGTGAGGTTGGCAGGGAGGGGTTCATTGATTGTTGTCACATGTCCAATTACAGTCCATTCTGATGTAGTAAGCCATATATTTATGTTTCAAAGATTCAGTTGTAGGTGACTATGGAAAAGCTTTGTCGTACTTTATATTTTGACTTTGCACTCTTCTTGATATACGAGTAGGCAAAAGATAATGAATGAGATATAAATTTGTACGATGGCTTGGCATTGGAAAGCAGTAATGGCAGCGAAGCTTGGAATCCTTGGCCATCTACCTGGAAAATTGTGCCATTGGTATGTCTTGTCTTGCCAAAACCCTTAAAGTGCACAGTTTTTATTTCCCAGATGGTACAGATTGTGCAGACATGCACCACACATAATATTATAGAATCATAGAATCATACAGTAATACAGCATGGAAGCAGGCCCTTCGGCCCAACTTGTCCATGCCGCCCAAGATGTTCATCTAAACTAGTCTAATTTGCCCCTTTTGGGGCTATAATCCTCTGAACCTTTCCTATCCATGTACCTGTCCAGATGTCTTTTACATGTTGTTTTTGTTCCTGCCTCAACCACTTCCTCTGGCAGTTTGTTTCATATAGGTACAACATTTTGTGAAAAAACATGCTCTTTAGGTCCTTTTTAAATCTTTCCCTTTCCACCTTAAACCTATGCTCTCTAGTTTTAGATTCCCTTTCTCTGAGATGAAGAACAAACCAGGAAAGGTAGTGCATCCGTGGCTAACAAGGGAAATCAAGGATAGTATTAAAACAAAAGATGAAGCATACAGATTAGCCAGAAAAAGTAGCATACCAGAGGACTGGGAGAAATTCAGAGTCCAGCAGAGGAGGACAAAGGGCTTAATTAGGAAAGGAAAAATAGATTATGAGGGAAAACTGGCAAGGAACATAAAAACTGACTGCAAAAGCTTTTATAGATATGTCAAGAGAAAAAGATTAGTTAAGGCAAATGTAGGTCCCTTGCAGTCGGAAACAGGTGAATTGATCATAGGGAACAAGGAGATGGCAGACCAATTGAACAAATACTTTGGTTCTGTCTTCACTAAGGAAGACATAAACCGTCTGCCGGAAATAGCGGGGGACCGGGGGTCTAAAGAGATGGAGGAACTGAGGGAAATCCAGGTTAGTCGGGAAGTGGTGTTAGGTAAATTAAATGGATTAAAGGCAGATAAATCCCCAGGGCCAGATAGGCTGCATCCCAGAGTGCTTAAGGAAGTAGCCTCAGAAATAGTGGATGCATTAGTGATAATTTTTCAAAACTCTTTAGATTCTGGAGTAGTTCCTGAGGACTGGAGGGTAGCTAATGTAATCCCACTTTTTAAAAAGGGAGGGGGGAGAGAAAACGGGGAATTATAGACCAGTTAGCCTAACATCGGTAGTGGGGAAAATGCTAGAGTCAGTTATTAAAGATGTGATAGCATTACATTTGGAAAGTGGTGAAATCATCGGACAAAGTCAGCATGGATTTACCAAAGGCAAATCATGTCTGACGAATCTTATAGAATTTTTCGAGGATGTAACTAGTAGAGTGGATAAGGGAGAACCAGTCGATGTGTTATATCTGGACTTTCAGAAGGCCTTCGACAAGGTCCCACATAGGAGATTGGTGTACAAACTTAAAGCACACGGTATTGAGGGTTCAGTGTTGAGGTGGATAGAAAATTGGTTGGCGGACAGGAAGCAAAGAGTAGGAATAAACGGGTCCTTTTCGGAATGGCAGGCAGTGACTAGTGGGGTACCGCAAGGCTCAGTGCTGGGACCCCAGTTATTTACAGTGTATATTAATGATTTGGACGAGGGAATTGAATGCAACATCTCTAAGTTTGCGGATGACACGAAGCTGGGTGGCAGTGTTAGCTGCGAGGAGGATGCTAGGAGGCTGCAGTGTGACTTGGATAGATTAGGCGAGTGGGCAAATGCATGGCAGATGCAATATAATGTGGATAAATGTGAGGTTATCCACTTTGGCGGCAAGAACAGGAAAGCAGAGTATTACCTGAATGGTGACCGATTGGGAGAAGGGGAGATGCAACGTGACCTGGGTGTCATGGTGCACCAGTCATTGAAAGCAAGCATGCAGGTGCAGCAGGCAGTGAAGAAAGCGAATGGTATGTTGGCATTCATAGCAAGAGGATTTGAGTTTAGGAGCAGGGAGGTTCTGCTGCAGTTGTACAGGGCCTTGGTGAGACCGCACCTGGAGTATTGTGTGCAGTTTTGGTCTCCTAACCTGAGGAAAGACGTTCTTGCCTTAGAGGGAGTACAGAGAAGGTTCACCAGATTGATCCCTGGGATGGCGGGACTTACATATGAGGAAAGACTAGATAGACTGGGCTTGTACTCGCTGGAATTTAGAAGACTGAGGGGGGATCTTATAGAAACATATAAAATTCTTAAAGGGTTGGAGAGGCTAGATGCGGGAAGATTGTTCCCGATGTTGGGGGAGTCCAGAACCAGGGGTCACAGCTTAAGGATAAGGGGGAAGTCTTTTAGGACCGAGATGAGAAAACATTTCTTCACACAGAGAGTGGTGAGTCTGTGGAATTCTCTGCCACAGAAGGTAGTTGAGGCCAGTTCATTGGCTATATTTAAGAGGGAGTTAGATGTGGCCCTTTTTGCTAAAGGGATCAGGGGGTATGGAGAGAAGGCAGGTACAGGCTACTGAGCTGAATGATCAGCCATGATCATATTGAATGGCGGTGCAGGCTCGAAGGGCCGAATGGCCTACTCCTGCACTTATTTTCTATGTTTCTATGTTTCTATGTTTCTAAGAACGTGCATTTACCTTATCTATGCCCTTCATGATTTTATATGTCTCCATAAGGTCACCCCTCAGTCGCTATGCTCCAAGCAATAAAGCCCTGTGCTGAGTGCTGGCAACATTCTTGCAAATCATCTTTGCATACTTCCCAGCTTAATGATATATTTCCCATAAGGTCATAAGGTCATAAGGAATAGGAGTAGAATTAGGCCATTTGGCCCATCAAGTCTACTCCACCATTCAATCATGGCTGATCTATCTCTCCTTCCTAACCCCATTCTCCTGCCTTCTCCCCATAACCTCTGACACCTGCACTAATCAAGAATCTATTTATCTCGATCTTAAAAATATCCACTGACTTGGCCTCCGCAGCCTTCTGTGGCAAAGAATTCTATGGATTCACCACCCTCTGACTAAATAAATTTCTCCTCATCTCCTTCCTAAAAGAACGTCCTTTAATTCCGATGCTATGACCTTTAGTCCTAGACTCTCTCACTAGTGGAAGCATCCTCTCCACATCCACTCTATCCAAGCCTTTCACTATTCTGTATATTTTAATGAGGTCCCCCCTCATTCTTCTAAACTCCAGCGCGTACAGGCCCAGTGCCGACAAATGCTCATCATATGTTAACCTACTCATTCCTGGGATCATTCTTGTAAAGCTCCTCCCCAGAGCCTGCACATCCTTCCTCAGATATGGTGCCCAAAATCTCTCACAATATTCCAAATGCGGCCTTACCAGCACCTTATTAAGCCTCAACATTACTTCCCTGTTTTTGTATACAAGCCCTCTTGAAATAAATGCTGGCATTGCATTTGCTTTTTTGTGAATGCTATACTTGCTATACTAGAGTTTGTTATACTTGTGTAATATTCCAATTGTGGCCTCACCAATGACTTGTACAAATGCAATATAACATCCCAATCCTGTACTCAGTGGCCTGACAGATGAATGCCAGCATGCCAAATGTTTTCGTCACCACCCTGTCTACCTTTGACATTACTTTATCATTTTCAGGGAATATGCATTTGTGTTCTGAAGTCCTTCTGTTCCATAACACTCCCCATGCCCTTACCATTCATTGTGAAAGTCCCTCCCTGTTTTGACTTCCCAAAATCCTCATCTCACACTTAATTGAATGCCATTTGCCACTTGACCTATCAGATTAAGGTCCCACTGTAATTATCGATGACCTTCTTCACTGAGTTCCATATTAGTGTCATCTGCAAACTTACTAACCATGCTTTGTGCATTCTCATCCAAATCTCACCCAAATCTTAGATTTATATGACAGACCCTTCAGCCCAACTCATTCATGCTAACCAAGATGCCCCAGCTAGTCCCCTTTTCCTATGTTTGCCCATATCCCTCTAAATCTTTCCTATCCACGTATCTGTACAAATGTCTTTTAGATGGTGTTATTGTACCTGCCACTGCTACTCCCTCTGGCAGCACGTTCCCTAGATCCTCTGGATGAAAAAGCTGCCTCTCAGGTTCCTAATAAGTCTTTCCCCTCTCACCTAAAACCTATGCCCTCTTGTTCTTGATTCCCCTACCATGGGAATTGTGCATTCACCATATCTATTCTAACATATGGGAGCCTCGTCAAAGGCCTTGCTAAAATCCAATTAGGCAATGTCTGCCCTCATCAGTGTCCTTGGAGACATCTTCAAAAAAACTCGAAAAACTTGATTTTTGAAACATGATTTCCCATGTACAAATCCATGCTGACTATCCCAAATCAATCTTTGTCTATTTAAAAGATGGTAGATCCTGTCGCTTAGAATCCCCACCAGTAACTTATCCATCACTGATGTCAAGTTCACCAGACTGTAATTCCCTGGCTTGTCCTTGCTGCTTTACTTAAACAATGGTAAAACATTTGGGGTGGCATGGTGGCGCAGTGGTAAAGTTGCTGCCTTACACCTCCAGAGACCCAAATTCGATCCTGACCACGGGTGCTTATCTGTATGGAGTTTGTACGTTCTCACAGAGAACTGTGTGGGTTTTCTCCAGGATCTCCGGTTTCCTCCTACACTCCAAAGACTACATTGTAGGTTAATTTGCTTGGTATAATTGTAAATTTTCCTTTATAGGATGGCGTTAGTGTGTGGGGATAGTGGTGGCGCGGACTTAGTGGGCTGAAACTCTAAACTAAACTAGCCACCTGGCAATTCATCTGTGTCAAAAGATGATGTAAATATCTTTGCAAATAATTTGACAACTTCTTTCCTAACTTCCCATGGGGTGGGAGCTGCTTTACATCCTCGTCGTCCACCCTGGGTAGTTCTACGGAACTGGCAAAATTTGCAGCAAAGCGTCAACTACGGTACTCTGAAGCACCAATTGCCACAGTTGTAGTTGATATAAGAAAGAAAGAAAGAACTTCCCATAACGTCCAAGGATGCACTTGACCAGGCCCTGGGGATGTATCTACCTTATTGCCCTTTAGGACTGTCAGTACCGCCTTTTTGGCAACTCGAATATAGTCCAAGACATCACAACTCATTTGTCTATTTTATGGGCTTCTATGATTTTCACCACAGTTTAAAAAGATGATAAATATTCATAAATAATCTCACCCATCTCCTGTGACTCCACACACTGAGGGCTGTGCTGATCTTTAAGGGGTCCTATTCTCTCTCTGGCCATCCTTTTACTATTAATATACCTGTAGAATCTCTTGGGATTTTCCGTCATTTTGTGTGCCAGATAGACAATAGACAATAGGCAATAGACAATAGACAATAGACAATAGACAATAGGTGCAGGAGTAGGCCATTCAGCCCTTCGAGCCAGCACCGCCATTCAATGCGATCATGGCTGATCACTCTCAATCAGTACCCCGTTCCTGCCTTCTCCCCATACCCCCTCACTCCGCTATCCTTAAGAGCTCTATCCAGCTCTCTCTTGAAAGCATCCAACGAACTGGCCTCCACTGCCTTCTGAGGCAGAGAATTCCACACCTTCACCACTCTCTGACTGAAAAAGTTCTTCCTCATCTCCGTTCTAAATGGCCTACCCCTTATTCTTAAACTGTGGCCCCTTGTTCTCTCATCTCATGCTCACCTTTTGCCCTCCTGATTTCCTTCGTACGAGCTCTCCTACAATTCTTAAACTTGTCAAGACATTTGCTTGATCTCCACTGCCTAAATATTATGCATCTCCCTCTTTTTTTCCCCCAGAGCCTTAATATTTGCCATCAACAAAGGCTTCCCTAAACTTTCCAGCCTTACCGTCACACCAGGAATACGCTGTCCCTTGCTATCACACTATTAAAAGTGTTCCACTTGCCAGATATCCCCTTACCTGCAAACAGTGCCACCCAATCAATGCCTCCAAAATTGTCCTTGCCCCAATTTAGGGTCTGTCTCTGTTGCAAATCATCTGTTGTGTCCTTAATGCCAAGCAAGGTAGATGAGGTCAGCAAGGTCCTCGGTCTTGGTCTGTGGTTCACCATCACATCATCTAACCTGAGAACATCTTACCATATGTCAAAATGCTGCTTTGATTATGGTATGAAACACAATTTAGAATACTCTCCACTTCAACACTAGCACTGCTCTAAAACTTAAACTTAATTTAAAAAATAGCAAGTCAAAATATACACTCGTCTGAATTAACCTCACTACTGATCTTCATTTAATTTCTGATCGATTCCTTTGAATACAAACTATGTGTATTGCATCAGAATATTTTAACCAAATGCCTTAAGAAATCAAAAGAATCGTCAATAAATTAAGTAACATTTCTTCGTGACTGAGATGTTGATACAATTTGTCGTATAGGCATCTTGGCAGTTGATATTCTGAGGTCAGAAGAAAATGTCAACTGCACCTGGCCAGATAAGGAATCTGGTTGCACTGGAACTTGAAGACTAGTTTAGGTTTCTCAGACTCAAATCTAGATTCTGCTTTGCTACTTTTTGAATGCATGAGAGGAATTAGCAATGAAAATAAACCCAGTCTCGAGGGCCCATTGTCCAACTAGGAACAATTACTGCAGGCATTCAGGGAGGTATCTAGATAAGTGCTACCATCCTTTCTACATCTGCTTGCTCTTCTTTCCAAGAAGCTGTGGGCCAGACAAAAATGTTTCACTTAGTAATGCAAAGATTATTGGTCTAATGTCGCAAGCATTATAGAATGGAGGGGGGCAGGGCATGAGTACCATTTACCAAAGTGATTTTTTCCATGCAGCGGTTCCCAGTTCATACATAACCTATTGTCAGCTGCAAAACTATTACTGGGAGAAGGTAATGTCCTGTTTGGGGATTTGAAGAAGTTACCATTTTCTTTACTGTGTTCTGCTTATGTGGCAGGGCTACGTGGAAGCAGATGGAAGATATTAGTATAGTATCATCCTGATATTATTTTGGAGCAGAAAAGTTGTATACTGCTCATTTTGAGCTGCACAATTTTCTGCTATACAGAGAGTATCTCCCCGACACAAATGATTTAGAATAGTCTGATATTTTAATTAGTAAGTTTATGAATATGCATAGACTATGATCTTACCTTTCTTTGAAGCATCATTTTGTTTATGTATTGTATATTGGTTTCCGTTCTATGGACAATCCCCCAGAAGTTATCAGAAGATAGATCCAGAAGTTAACTGATAAGCTTGTCAATAACCTGAATAAAGCTTTATCCACAATTGTTTCTGCATCACTGTTATGTAAATAAAAATCTAGAAACACTACAACTAATACATTGTTTATATTGTCTGGACGTTGATTGTATGGACTTTGGGTTTTGACAAGCTCCTGCGTGATAGACTATCCAGAAGGTTAGATTGCATGGAATCCAGGGTGAACTAGACAATTAAATTCAAAGTTGGCTTGGAGGATGGAGTCAAAGGTAGTGCCGGAGGGTAGCTTTTCTGTCTGTGACCAGTGGGGTGCCGCAGGGATTGGTGCTGGGTCCACTGTTGTTTGTCATATACATTAACAATTTGGACGATGATGTAAATTTGCTCGTGTTAGTAAATTGTTCGTAAGTTTACAGATTACACCAACAAAATTGGTGGCTTAGTTGAGTGAAGATCCTGTAAAGGGTAGACATAATCAGCCACAGCGGGAAATGTAACCACAGATGAAACATTCCCCTCTCCAAACAGGGCAACGTCATAGTCGCACCATTATCCTTCGCAGATGGACGGATGCTAACTAACTAGTTATAACTAGTAGTCATCAGATGTGACTGAAGCTGCATGCTCCATGTGGAGGTCAAAAGCTGCAGTGACCAATAATGTTAAAGATGAGGCAAGTGAGGGGAAATCGAGTGGAATGGAGATGGAATGTGAGAACGGTTAGCATCCTTGGCCTTGATCCAAATTGGTACTATTTATCTTTTTATATTTGTGGTCAAACATAGGGAAATCCAATTAATCAAAGTGAGTGAATGTCATAACCTGGGGGGACCTCAGGACCCTGGGGAGGAGGGGGATCCTTGTGTTGTAATTCTATTGTTATCAACGTTCTCTACTTGATGAGAGCATGGTAGAAAAATGGCTCCCCACACAATGCCCCACATGTTAAACTGCTGCAACACGAGTGTTTTTTTACTTAATGTCTGATGATATTGAATGGTGCGATTATGATAATGAAGTGCTGCATTTTACATTTGTGTGTAATGCAGTGAGTATGCAATTCAGAAGGAAACAGTTTTGTCACAATGAATCTACATCATAACCTGTCTCTGCTCCATCTGTTCCTTTGTTTTGTTTTACATTAGATGGCACCAGCACAAAAAACAGCCAGAGTTGGCAAATACTGTCAAAAAGGCAATTTTTTTCCTGCATATCTATTTTTAAAGGAACATTGTTTTCACCAAGAACTATTCCTATTAAAATTTGAAAATAAGCCTTTTTTTCCCCGCGTTACTGGCTTGAAATGAAAACGACACAACTGAAGCTGATTGATCTTTTTTCAAGAAATACTTGCTATGTGTCTCTATTTTTTTATACTCCATAACATTTCTTGAAGTTGCAATGGAATTATGGATGAAATGCTCTAGGAAATCTTGCCAAAAAATGATAGAAAATGTAACAGGAAAGAATTTTGCAGATGTTCCCCAAACCTTTCACATTAACTTCATCGGAACTCCCAGTAAAAGACGGTAAAAGGACTTTTTTAAAGTGACCTTTAACAGCATTCATGTACAGAGGTCCAAATCCTTAGCTCCATGAAAGTGGCAACACAGGACAGAAGAGGCACAAGATAGAGTTGTAAAAAAGACACATGGCATGCATGCCTCCATTGATCGGGGCATTGAATATAAGAGTCAAGAATTCATGATGCATCTTTATAGGACTTTGCTTAAGCTACTTTTGAAGGACTGCATCACTTGCAGTTCTGGTCGCTCCATTACAGGAAGGATGTGGAGGCTTTAGAAAGGGCGCAGAAGAGGTTTACCAGAATGTTGCCTGGGTTGGAGGGTATTAGCTATAGCGAGAGGTTGGTCAGACTTGGATTGTTTCCTCTGGAATGCTGAAGGTTCGGGGGAGACCTGTTCGAATTATGACAGGCGTAGATAGGTTAGACAATCAGAACCTATTTCCCAGGATACAAAAATTAAATACTAGAAGGTATACTTTAAGGTGAAGTAGACAGGTATTTTACGCAGAGGGTGGCATGTGCCTGTCATGTGCTGTCAGGTTGATGGTGGAGGCAGATATGATACTGGCATTTAAGAGACTTTTGGATAAGCACTTGGATATGCAGGGAATGCGGGGGTATGGATTATGTGCAAGCCAATAAGGGAGGTCTTGGCATCATGTTGGCAGAGACATTGTGGGCCGAAAAGCCAGTTCCTGTGCTGTATTGGTCTAAATTCTATGCTCTATGCTATTCCTGCAGGTTTTCTTCGAAATTACAGTTACGACAAAAAGAACCAAGGCATAAATTCTACATTTCATGCAAGCAAACATGGAGGAAATTTGCCTCGGAAAAAGAAGTCTTCTACCTTCCTAAATATCAGGCTTTCATATGCACATCACCTATCTGAGTGGATAACAAAGTGCTGGAGCAACTCAGTGCATTGGGCATCTGTGAGGTAATGAATGGACAATATTTTGGATCAGGACCATTTTTCAGAATATTGGATTAGGGAGGAAAAGAGAGATGGGGACGGGGCAAAGCCTGGCAAGTGAGAGGTGGTTACAAGCAAGCAGAGCGATTGGCAGATGGGTGTAATAAGTGATATTGGCGAGAGGTGCAAAGGAGATAGAAGGGTGTCTCATAAGGAAAGAAGGGGAGGAGTGAAATGTTTAGCCCAAGGAAGAAATATGGATGGAAGGGAACCGAAGGGGAGAGAAAACAAGAAACGGGGGAAAAGGGAAATGGGGGACTCAGGGATGGAGGAGGATTGAGGAGGTGGAGATGAGCATACGGAAGCGTGAAAGGAGCAGGATGACTGGGGTGGTGGGAGAAGGTGGAAGAAAGGTTTGCGCACTGGGGTGGGGGAGAGGGGAAAGAGGGAGGGGTAAGGGAAATATTACCTTATCCAAGGGCAGAAAGGTCAGTATGAGAATAGGAATGCACAAGTGTTTGGTGAAATGGTTACCTAGTCTGCGGTTGGTCTTGCCACATGTTGTGACGTGACGGATATGCAGAAACTTATTGAAGGCCTTGAAAAATTTCAAATATGTGGAGTGAGATTGGTGATACTAACACAACAGAGGCGACTGTTTCACTTAACACGTGTTCTGTTCTCCAAGGCCTGCTGGAGTTCCAGTTGCCACCCATTTTAACTCCCCTTCCCATTCTCAATTCCAACCTTCATGATCTCGGCCTCCTCCAGCGGTATAGATGATGAAGAATCAGTGGATGTGATGTATTTGGAATTTCAGAAGGCATTACATAAAGTTCCACATAAATGATTAACACACAAATTTAAAGCATATAGGATTATCAAATTGGAAAGAGAATTGGTTGGCAGACAGGGAACAAGGAGCAGGAATAAACAAGTCTTTTTTTCAGAATTGCAGCTATTGACTAGTGGGATACCACATGGATCAATCAATGTGCAGACCCAAGATACTTAATATTTACATTTGTGATTTGGATGTGGGAATTAAATGTAATATATTCAACTTGGCAGACAATATACGTAGCTGGGTGTGAGGTTGCAACTGAACTCGACTGTGATGTGGACAAGTTGAAGGAATAAGCAGATGCATGGCACATGAAGAATAACTTGGATAATCCAATTGGTTATCCAATCAGCTCAGATAATACTATACATAAATTCAATCAAGTCAAACTCAAGTACAATACTGGTGCTCCTCAGCTTTCTGTTCCAAGAAACCCATCCGAAACTGAAAGTATTGTAAGTCAAAATGCATTGAATACGTGCAATCACGTGGCCGGATGCGAGCGGCGGCTCACTAAGGGTCGCTGCCGTTTGCACCATCGCAAAGTCGAACTATCGCAAGTTGAAACATCGTAAGCCGTGGAGCACCTGTAGATAAAACAAAGGGGAATATACAGAGAGCAAAATATAGTTCTCAGTATTGTTGCGCATCAGTTCCGTAGACAAAGTCCAACGTCCATAGTGGGGTAGAGGTGAATTGGACAGTACTTTAGCATTTGGAAAGATCGTGCATTAAATATGTTGAAGAAGAATACAGTTCTTAGTGCAAAAGGAATCAAGAGATATGAGGAGAATGTTTCTGCAGAAGTTTCTCAGGCACCGTCCCTCAAAAAGGGAAGGTAACTGGAACAGAACACTAGGTTTCATGCTTCATGCAGCGATGTCCACTGTTTGTCCTTTCCTGAATTGTTCTCTGAACTCCTAGGTTATCAGCTTCACTTCTTCCTCCAGTACTTCATGACCTTTCACTTTCATGTTGACATAATCAAGCAGAACAAGGCAAGGGTGATTTAAATTTAGACTTTATTGCCAAACTGCAAAAGTAAAATGCAACAGCTCTTTAAAGGCAAAGAAGAAGGCAATGTGTGATACATTGGCTATTCCTTGGCCTATTTGTCCAGCTGGTCAGGATATCCCACATACAAAAACATGCTGACTATCCTGACTTAACTCCTGTCTATCCAAATGCATACTGTATATATCTTATCCCTCAGAATTCTCTCCAGTAACTTTCCTACTATGGATGTTCTTACTGGTCCATAGTTATAGAGGCACATCATTAGCCACCCTCCAGTCTTCCAGCACCTCATCTGTGACAAACGATGATTCATATATCTCAGCTCGGGCTCCTGTAATTTCTTCTCCATGTGCTCATCATAATATATTTTTCTATTGTTTTTTGTTGATACCCCGTATATTGGACCTTTTAGAGTGCATTTACTAGTGTGGGCCGATGTATACATGGAGACAGATGAACAGATGATTTTCATCTGGCAGCCAAAACTTCTCTTTATTTTGATTACGTTTTTCATGGGAGGAAAGCAGTACCAGTGGGAATTGGATCATATCACACCAGAAAGTATTGGTTTACAAATTTATATTTTTGTTGATTATTTTTTCTTAACAAGATGAGGGATATCATTGCCGAAAGAAGGGACCATTTCTACTTTTAGGGCCCAGTGCCAATATTAATATTTCGTTCATTTATAGATATTGTGTGAATTAAAATAAAATATGCTTTAATCTATATGATGCCAATGTTCCTTACTAAATAATTCACAGATGTTTCACTCCAGTCTCCAGTGAACAAAACCTCAATGGATATTTCAATTTCTTGGAAAACTATATTTATGACCTTTCATAATGTAATTACCTATCAGTGTATATAATAGAAAGTTTCCGTAATATGCACCATCTACAAGTGCATTAATATAGTCTTGATTTCACAAGAATTCTAATAATTGACAATTTTTTGCTATATTTAAAGTAATTCAAAGAGAAAGAGTTGGAAAGAGTGGATGAAAGCTTATTGTGATGTACAATAGCTTTTTATTAATTATGGTATAAAGTCTATTTTGGTTAAAATACTCTGAGATTCTTGTACACCTCGAGGTAATAGTGATTAAAAATAAACATAACTAAAAGATCAAAAGGAAATTTAACTTCATAATATCCTTCTTTATTGAAATGAAAGGTACATCAATTTAAAGACCATAGCATCAGAAGGCATTCACAGTTGCTCTTATAAGTTTCTGACATTTTTCATTGAAGGATGCTTGTGGGAAGATTTGCAGCATATGTACCAGTACAGTAAAGAAAGTGAACTAATTTTTGCCTTGCATGCAAATACCATGTCTATCTCACATTATCTATGTGTTTAACACCATGTGTAAATATCCCTCTCAAATTTCCATCCGTTCTCATTCTGTGCCTGGAGTGATGATGTGTATCTTACTGCAAAGTTAGCATTCCTGCCAGTATTTATACTTTGACTTTGGCTAGGGTTCATCCACAAGACAAGCCAATGATGAATATGCCCTGAACACAAGTAGACGCACAGATGTAATTTAAAAAATACAAAGTACTGGAGTAACTCAGCGGATCATCCTTGGAGGACATGGATAGGTGACGTTTTGGGCCAGGACCCTTCTATTCATGTTCACCATGAACGCTGCCTGACCTGCTAGGTTATCCAGCACTTTGTGGGTTTTTTTTATACCAGCATCTTTAGTTCCTTGTAGAAACAAGGTCAGGTAATAGTCAAGTCAAGTCAAGTCAATTTTATTTGTATAGCACATTTAAAAACAACCCACGTTGACCAAAGTGCTGTACATCTGATTAGGTACTAAGGAAAAAATGAAACATACAGTAGCACACAAACATAACAGCACATACAAAACAGTTCACAGCGCCTCCTCAATGGGCCTCAAATGCTAGGGAGTAGAAATAGGTTTTGAGCTTGGACTTAAAGGAGTCGATGGAGGGGGCAGTTCTGATGGGGAGAGGGATGCTGTTCCACAGTATAGGAGCTGCAACCGCAAAAGCGCGGTCACCCCTGAGCTTAAGCCTAGACCGCGGGATAGTGAGTAGCCCCAAGTCGGCCAACCTGAGGGACCTGGAGTTAGAGAGGTGGACAGAGGTGGCAGAGTGACACAATGGTCGAGTTACTGCCTTACTGTGCTGGAGACCTAGGTTCGATCCTGACCATGGAGTTTGTACATTCTCCCTGTGACCGCATGGATTTTTTCTGGGTGCTCCAGTTTCCTCCCACACTCCAAAGACGTACAGGTTTGTTGGTTAATTGATTTCGGTTTAAAAAAATTTAATTGTCCCTCGTGTGTAGGATAGTGCTAGTTTATGGGATGATCACTGGTCAGCGTGGATGGTAGGCCGAAGGGGAGAGGAGAGGTGAAGGGGAGGTGTTTGATAGGCAGATGGTTGGAATAAAGGTCAGTGATTTGAGCAGAAGGTGCGAGAGAAGCAGATTTTATAACGTACGAGGAGAGGGAAGGGGAGGAGAGAAATGTGCGGGTTCAGGTGGGGTATGAGTGGCAGGGTGGGGGGGGGGGGAAGAAGGGAAGCAGAAAGGGTCGAGTTTGTGGGAGGAGGGATTGTTAGAGGTTAGTTAAAATTGGAGAATTCAATGTTCATATCATTAGGTTGTAAGCCTACTAAAGCAGAATATGATGCTGTTCCTCTAGTTTGCATGTGGCCTCACTCTGGCAAAGGAGGAGGAGACCCAGGACAGAAAGGTCAGTATGGGAATGGGAAGGGGAGTTAAAATGCGTAGCAACCGGAAAATCCAGTAGTACTTCGCCGACTGAGCGCAAAACAGTCACCGAGTCTATTCTTGGTCTCACTGATGTATAAGGAACACCAGATGCAGTAGATGTGGTTAGAGGAGGTGCATATGGACCTCTCTCTCACCTGAAAGGGCAGTTGGGGTCCCTGGATGGAGGGAGGAGATATAGGACAGGTGTTACATCCCCTGCAGTTACCCGTTTCTACCCAGGTGTAATAGGTCCTTGGCTTTACTCATGCACCTCTGCTGCAATCCCAGACGGAATGTGTTACAAGGAACAAAACTTCAGAATTCCTCCTTAATTCCTTCATTGACATAAGGAGTGGAAGCTGGGGCCATGCTCTGCATGTCAGGAACTAACTCTGAGAGAGACAATTTATCTTCAAGGTGATACTCTGCATGAATTGCCAGGTGGCAAATATGGATAGTATGGCGGGTCCGAAAACTTGTTGGTTGTAGAAGAAGTTTATTGCAGCCGCAATATTCGAATACAAAGTTAAACAACAAGGTAAAGGACAACCATCAAAAACTTACTGTCTTCTTCGAAGACTTCGCCGAACTGAACATTTCGGGCGCCAAAAGCGCACATGACAACGCTGGCCAATCAGCGATGTTGCTCTCTGGACCAATCCCTACGGTCGCGCTCACACGTGACCTTGCTGGCCAATCTGAGGGTTCGACGACCCGGACCATTCTCTATGGTCGCTACATGACCCCCCCCAGAACCCGAGGTACGGAACCTAGCAGGGAGCCGGATTTCGCGACCATAACGAGTAAGGAGAGGGGCAGCCTGAACCACAGGAGCAGGGGATTCCGGACTTGGAGGAACTGCCGGAACGGGGGGTCCTGGACTGAGCGGAACTGACGGAGGTCGGCCTCTCCTAGGGGTTTGGCCGACCAGGACTGGTTGATCCGGATCCAAGTGTGCAGGTTTGAGCCGGGACACCGAGACGAGCTCACTCCTGCCGCACATGTCTAAGGTGAAGGTAGCCGTTCCCTTACGCAAAACCCGGAATGGCCCTTGATAGACCCTCTGCAACGGGGCACGATGGGAATCTTTTCGCAGAAACACAAACTCACAGTCCTTCAGGGAAGGCGGTTCATGTACCATGGGACACCCATGACGTGAAGTCGGAACTGGAGCCAAGGAACCCACCCGTGCCCGGAGAGATGCTAAGACTGATGGGACTGGAGGCAGCTGGTCTGAGGGGTCCGGAAACAAATCTCCTGGGTACTCGAAGTGTCGAGCCATATACTAGCTCCGCGGACGACGCACCGAGATCTTGCTTAGGAGCAGTCCGGATGCCCAGAAGAACCCAGGGGAGTTGGTCTACCCAGTCCGGGCCTTCAAGCCTTGCACTGAGGGACGCCTTAAGTTGACGGTGGAACCTTTCTACAAGTCCATTTGCCTGGGGGTGGTATGCAGTAGTCGGTTGTAACTTGGAACCGTACAGTTCTGCGAGCGCGGCCCAGAGGGACGAAGTGAACTGCGGCCCCCTGTCAGTGGTAATAACTGCCGGGACCCCGAAACGAGCTACCCAATGGAGGGCCAAAGTCCTGGCACAAGAGGCTGCCGAGATATCAGACAATGGGAAAGCCTCTGGCCACCGGGTGAACCGATCCACCACCGTGAGGAGGTGGGTGTAGCCCCGGGAGGAAGGCAAAGGCCCGACCAAATCCACGTGGATGTGGAAAAAACGAACTGCTGGGACCTCGAACTCCTGTACGGGAGGCTGGACATGGCGCTGGACTTTAGCAGTCTGACAGGGAACGCAGGAACGCGCCCAACCCGCTACCTGTTTCCGTAGGCCATGCCAGACAAACCGAGCTGCTACTAAAGCAGAGGTGGAGCGGATGGACGGGTGCGCCAGCCCATGAATGGCATCAAAAACCCGGCGCTGAAGGGAGGGCGGTACTAGACTTTTGTGCCTTCCGACCCGCAGGCTACCTGAGCCAACTTCAATCCCGAAGTGGTGGACTGGTATGCCGAGGCGGTATCCGCTAGAAGCTGTGCCTCCGCAAGCTCCTGGGGATCCACCTCGCAGTCCACCGCCGAAATAGGGGAAAAAGCAGGTCTAGACAGGGCGTCAGCAACGGCATTAAGCTTACCCGCGACATGACGGACATCGGTGGTAAATTCGGAGATAGCAGTCAGGTGCCGCTGCTGGCAGGCCGACCATGGGTCAGACAATTTGAAAAATGCAAATGTTAATGGTTTGTGGTCCGTAAAGGCTACAAATGGGCGGCCCTCAAGGAAATACCTGAAATGACGAACAGCTAAATAGAGGGCCAGAAGCTCTCGGTCAAATGCGCTATACTTCAGCTCAGCCGAATTTAGTTGCCGGCTGAAAAACGCCAAGGGCTGCCAACGGCCACCGACCTGCTGCACCAAGACCCCGCCCACCGCCACGTCAGAGGCGTCAACCGTCAGGGCCGTGGGGGCGGAGGGGCTCAGGTGGACCAACATGGTGGCGTCTGCCAAGGCTGCCTTAGCTGCTGTAAAAGCCGACTCTGCGGCCGGGGACCATATCAACTCTACCGGTTTTCCCGCAAGGCACTGGAAGAGCGGGCGCATGACCCGCGCAGCTGCCGGAACGAACCTATGGTAGAAGTTAACCATACCTACGAACTCCTGTAGTCCTTTTACTGTGGTGGGCCTGGGAAATGCCCGGATAGCCTCCACCTTCTCGGGCAAAGGGGAGGCGCCGGCAGGGGTAATTCTGTGCCCTAAAAAATCAAGAGAAGGGACGCCGAATTGACACTTGGAGGGTTGGATGATGAGCCCGTGGTCTTGGAGCCGCTGGAACACAGTCCGCAAGTGGACCTGGTGTTCCTGCACTGAGGGGCTGGCGACCAGGATGTCGTCTAAATAAATAAACAAAAAGGGTAAACCCCGACCCACACGGTCCATCAGTCGTTGGAAAGCCTGTGCCGCGTTCTTTAAACCGAAAGGCATACGCAACCATTCGAACAACCCGAACGGAGTAATCGTGGCAGTTTTCTGTATGTCCTCCGGCCGCACCGGAATCTGGTGGTATCCTCGCACCAAATCAATTTTGGAGAACACCACCGCTCCTTCCAGCCCAGACGAAAAGTCCTGTAGGTGCGGTATGGGGTAGCGATCAGCCGTGGTGACAGCATTGAAACGCCGATAATCGCCACATGGTCTCCACCCCCCAGATGCCTTGGAGACCATATGCAACGGCGAGGCCCACGGGCTGTCGGACTGACGGACAATGCCCATTTCCTCCATCTTCCTAAATTCCGCCCGTGCCACCACCAGTTTGTCTGGCGGTAGTCTCCTGGCCCGAGCGAAAACGGGAGCGCCCTCGGTGCGGATGTGATGGACCACGCCGTGCTTGGCCGAAGGCGTGTCAAAACGTTGGATGAGCAGCTCTGGAAACTCCGCCAGGATCTCAGCATACGAGTCAGGGGCCGCGACGACGGCCTGGACAGTAGGGCTGGGCGGGGAGGCGATTGTCAGAGCGACGGGCTCCTCGCTGGCGGAGGGTCGGAGGTCGTTACCGCGGACATCAGGGACCAGTGAAAAAGCCCAGAGAAAATCTGCGCCTAGGATCGCTTGTCTGACGTCTGCTATGATGAATGGCCATTCGTACGTGCGGAGGTCTAACACAAGGGACATCTTCCGTATACCGAAAGTGCGAATGGGGCTGCCATTATCCGCGATGAGGGTGGGACCTGTCTTACCCGTTCTGGTTTCGAGGTCGGTCGGCGGCACTATACTGACGATGGCTCCCGTGTCTACCAAAAATTCTGTGTCCGTGAATCGATCGTGGACGTAGAGGCGTCGGTTCTGGCCAATCGCAACTGCCCCTATGTACGATCGGCCGAGGCATTTCCCGCGAAGGTACAAGGTGAGCGGCAGTTGCGGGATTCTCTACCCCATCGTAGGTGATAATAGCACCAGCCGCGCTTGTGCGGATCTTTTTGGCGGGCTTTCGGAGAACTGGCGGGAGACGCGGCGCCATCTTGATGTCGCTGTGGCGTGGCCACCGATGTCGAGACCTTGTTGATCGAACCGCTTGCCTTGTTTTTAGCCGCTATGAGCGCGTCCGCTTTCTCTGCATATGCTTCGGGGTCCTTAAAAGAACAATCCGTGAGCAGCAGTCGGACATCCTCGGGAAGCTTCTCTCGGAATGCCTGTTCGAACACGAGGCAATCCGTATGCTCACCGGCTAGCATCATCATCTCGGCCATGAGAACGGACGGCCGTCGATCTCCGAGGTCCGGTAGATGCAGAAGTTTTTCAGCGCAATCATGCTTATTAAACCCGAAGGTTCGCAGTAACAATTTCTTCATTGCCTCGTACTTGCTTTCCGCAGGCGGATTAACGAAGAACCGCATCACGCGTGTGGTCGTCTCCGGTGATAGAGCGCTGACGAGATAGTAATACTTCGTCGAGTCGGCCGATATGTTCTTTATATGAAATTGGGCTTCGGTGTGGACAAACCAAGATTGCGGTGAATGTGTCCAAAACAACGGAAGGTGAACGCTTACCGCGCTTAACTCCGGTGTGCCAGGCGCGGCATTCAACAACGAGGCGTCGTGTTCCTGCATAGTCGGTGATCGTCCAGATCACGTCGGGATCACCAATATGGCGGGTCCGAAAAATTGTTGGTTGTAGAAGAAGTTTATTGCAGCCGCAATATTCGAATACAAAGTTAAACAACAAGGTAAAGGACAACCATCAAAAACTTACTGTCTTCTTCGAAGACTTCGCCGAACTGAACTTTTCGGGCGCCAAAAGCGCACATGACAACGCTGGCCAATCAGCGATGTCGCTCTCTGGACCAATCCCTACGGTCGCGCTCACACGTGACCTTGCTGGCCAATCTGAGGGTTCGACGACCCGGAGCATTCTCTATGGTCGCTACAATAGGATTGGATTTTGAGGCCATGATTCGGGTCTGGATTTTCCTGCAAAAAAAGGCAATTTTTATAATTTTACCGTATAAAATTCCAAGTCAAAGAAAATAAGCTTCACTCTTCTGAAGCATAACTCTTTACATTCGTATTGCTGTATATTTGCACCTGCCATAAATTACCTTTTAACTTGCCATCAATTAGAATTTGTATTGCGATCTTTTGCAATTTTTTTAATTTTGGAGATTTATTTTATTTTTGTATACCAGGAAATGTGGTTGGCCTGGGAAAATATATTTGGCATTCATATTGTCATTTTCTAAAAGAAATGCCTGAATATAAAGATCATCCTGTACCAACAATAGCTTGGAAAGTCTTAGACTGTCAATGGCAATTTATTGCACACAAGTTGTTTTTTGATAGTTTGGATTTTAGTATTGGTTTATTGATATCACATGTACCGAGATACATTAAAAAAACATTGTTCTACATTTCGAGAATTGTCAGTTTTGTTCACCCTGTTGTAGGGATGTTATTAAGCTGGAAAGGGTACAGAGAAAATTTACGAGGATGGTGCCAGGACTCGAGGGCTTGAGCTATAGAGAGAGATTGAGTAGGCTAGGCATTTTTTGCTCAGAGCGCAGGAGGAAGGGTGATCTTAAAATGATGTGAAAGATCATATGTATATGGTAAATGTACAGTCATTTACCCAGAGTAGAGAATCGAGAGTACTTAGATTTAAGGTGAGGGGGGAAATATTTAATAGTAACCTGAGGAGAAACATTTTACACAAAGGGTGCTTTGTATATGAAACGAGCTTCCAGAGGATATAGGCCAAACGCAGGCAGATGGGACTAGTGTAAATGGGGCATGTTGGCCACCATGGGCAAGTTGGGAGCCAAAAGGCCTGTTTCCATGCTGTATGAATCTATGACTCTTTATGACTCTATGACATGTTATCCAGGCACACCATACGAGATGTGAATGCATCAGGTAGTGCAAAAGGGAAAATAAATAGAGAGCAGAATATAGCAAAAAAAAGTGCAAAGGCCCAATGAGGTAAAGTAAATGTTTGGGAAATTCATCATTGCTACTTGAGATGTCTATTCAAAAGTTTGATAACAGCAAATTCAAGCTGTTCTTGAATTTGCTGGTACATCCTTTCAAGGTTTTGAATCTTCTGCACAATGGAGAAGGGAGCAGAGAGAATGACCAGCATATGAATATGTTGGGTGCTTGCCTCAGGCAGCGTAAGGTATTGATGTAGTCGATGGGGGGAGGGTGGTTTGCGCAATGGACCACCATTCACTGCATTTTCATGTGGTCTTAAGCAGAGCAGTTGGCCTCTAACCACATCTACTGCAGCTGTGAATAGGATGCTTTCTAAGGTGCGTCTGCAGAAATGGTTAAGAGTCATTTGAGACAGACCAAATTCTTTAAATCTTTTCAGGCAGAGGCCTGTATAGGTGTTGATTCGCCATCTTGGCCGTGGCGTATAATTTGGTTGTCCAGGCCACATTTGTGGTGACATTTTCCCCCAGAAACTTTAAGTTTTTGACCATCTCCGCTTCTCACCACTGATACAGACTGGGGCGAGTACTTCACT
Organism: Rhinoraja longicauda; assembly: GCF_053455715.1. Taxonomy (NCBI): domain Eukaryota; kingdom Metazoa; phylum Chordata; class Chondrichthyes; order Rajiformes; family Arhynchobatidae; genus Rhinoraja; species Rhinoraja longicauda. The sequence goes on along the minus strand of NC_135955.1, from coordinate 47,092,487 downwards.
TTTATTTATTTTAATTCCACTTGGTTTAGGGATACAGCACGGAAACAGGCCCTTTGACCCACCGAATCAGTGCGGACCAGCGATCCCCATACACTAACACTATCCTACACACGAGGAACAATTTACCATTTTTTACCGAAGCCAATTAACCTACAAATCTGTGCGTCTGTGGAATGTGGGTGGAAACCGGAGCACCCGGGGAAAATCCACATGGTCACAGGGAGAACGTACAAACTTTGTACAGATGACTCCTGTAGTCAGGATTGAACCTTCATCTCTGGCACTGCAAGGCAGCACCTCCACAGTTGTGCCACCTTGCCGCCCTATTTTATTAGATCCTATACTCAACTACATGGTTTTAACTTAGCAATGACAGTAAATCTTGCAAAGGAATGTGCAATCACTTATATACTGTTAGTTCAACAGTAATTATATGAAAACCACAGAATGGTTGTTGCCAGGCTAGACTGTAGACCATCAAAGCCATACAAAGGGTGTGATACAATTTGGAATTGTTCAAATCACAGCTAGGTTGTTCAAAACATTTTATGGATTTAAAGACAGAAATCTAGCACTGAGTGTGGATTGTAGTCTAAGCTTTCTGGTGCTTTTCAAATTTTTTAGATTTAGATTTAGAGATACAGCGCGGAAACAGGCCCTTCGACCCACCGAGTCCGCACCGCCCAGCGATCCCCGCACATTATGGTGGGAATTCTAAAGTAATAGGCACGGAATAGCATATATGTTTCTTCTCCAAGACCTGGTCTACACCAGAGAATCACAGCCTGAAGCTACAGAGAAAGACTTTAATACTTATTCACAACACTCGTCCTGACACACTAACCAGTGCACATCTATCTTCAAATACATGTGCGTGTCCAAAACATATGAGGTTAGATTTCGGAAGAGTAATTGAAATGTCTGCACTAGCAATTTAGTCCAAAGTAAAATTAGGATTAATGTTCTTCAATTTCTTAAAAAAAGCACATGTGTTTAGTTTAGGGAGGAACATAGTAAAACAAAATGTTTTTTTAATGAACAAAAATAGAAAGTAGTGACTTTGGCATTTAATGTTAGGTATTAAGTGAAAAGGGAAATGCAGAATAGACCAAGTATCAAATAGAAGAACAGAAGTGGTTTAGGCTAAATAATGATCTGTTGTTGCTACTTTTAATCCCAAACTCAATCCCAGATGATGGCTATAAGAGGATGATGTGGAACTAAATTGCCTACTATCTTGATTAATGTTCTAAGTTTCTCGTCATCCCAGTGTGGCTTTGTCCGACCATAGAGATGTGAATTTGTTTTGTGTCAACTTCAAATCTTAACAAATCCTTTCCCGCATTTAAGAGAGTAAAAAATGCCTCAGTTTTGCATCTTGGCCATGAATTGGAAAATTAAACTAATCCTAAGGGTTCTTCTGATGGGCTTCAAACTAACACTGCAACTGGAAGAGTAATCAGCAAACCACTTTAGAAACTGGCGAGGCAAGGATCGGCCATCTTAAAAAGTGTGGCCTTTGGCATGAAGCAAACATTGAAGCCTTTTCTAGATATTTGTGTTCAAAAGTATAAAAAGCCCCGCACTGTGGGTTAAAGAAAGATTTATTTTCCCAATTCACTGCACCTTCTGCGAATATGATATTAATGTCAAAACTCCCCTGCTACTTTAGCATACAATATGTCACCATGGAGACAAGTAAGCAGATCTCCTTGTTGTACTGACCTGTCACATAATGTCAGATCTTTCTTTGATTCATGGAATGTGAGGTCCACATGATTAAAAAAAAGATTAAAGTGAGATAAACTTAACAGATATAGATGTCAACTTAAACGACGTGCAAGGTTCAATGGTTTAGCCGTCATGTTAGTGGCAAAACTGGGTATCAAGATTATAATACCCTGCTACTCTCATGTGGAATATTGTTTTCAGATTTTATTTAATTGTGTGCAGATTTGAAGTTTGTACAAAACGAAGCACAATTTTGAATACTGTTTAGACATCATTAACTTCTGTTCGAATGAATATTAACAAATGAATGTAGAAACAAGGAACTACAGCGTTTCCAGCTCTGAGATTTGCCTTTTAAATTCTCCCGCTCTCGCTGCAAATCCCAACAGATGAGCCAGATAGAACAAGGGAACTTTTACATTCAACTGAGAGGGCAGTTGGGTCCTCTGTTTAGTTCATGGATGTGACAACCAATATTGCAATCATTTCCTATTTCAGCACTGCACTGTAAAGTCAGCCTAAATTTTAAGCATTTTATGAGGGAAAGACTTATATCTACAACTTTCTGATTCCAGAGCAACAGTGCTATTTGCTGAGTCTCCAGTAAGCCCATAGTCAGGTGTCTGGCATTGGCAAAATCTGAATCAATTGCCTGTAATTTAAACACAATCTTCCTGAAACTTAATGATCCACGTGTAACCTGAGTGAATCATGGTCAAAGCTGGAGGAGAGGAGGGACAGGACAAAGCCTGGGAAGTGAGACGTAAATACAGGTGAGGAAGGTTTTGATAGGCAGATGGTTGGACAAAGGCCAGAAATGAAAAGACAAAAAGTATGAGATAAGAATAGAATGCAAATTGTGAAACCTGAGGGAGGAATATAGGTGGAAGGGGACGAGGAGGAGGGGAGAAATAGGTGCAAGTCCAGGTGGGGCATGGGGAAGAGAGGTGGAAGAAAAAGGGGAGTGGATGGGAGGGTAAAGAAGGAGGAGGAGGGGGTGATGAGATATCTAAAATTGGAGAATTCAATGTTCCTACCTTTGGGTTGTAACCTACCCAAGCGGAATAGGAGGTGCCATTCCTTCAGTTTGTCTGTGGCCACATTCTGGCAATGGAATGGGCCCAGAACATGAAGGTCAGTATAAGAATGGGAAGAGGAGCTAAAATGGCTAGCAATCAGGAGATCCAGCAGGACTTGGCGGACCGAGTGCTAGTGTTTGTTAAAACGGTCGCTAAGTCTACGGTTGGTCTTGCGATTGTACAGATTTAGATTTAGAGATACAGCACGGAAACAGGCAACTTCGGCCCAACGAGTCCGCGCCACCCAGCGATCCCCGCACATTAACACTATCTTACACACACTAGGGACAATTTTTACCCAGTCAATTAACCTACATACCTGTACGTCTTTGGAGTGTGGGAGGAAACCGAAGATCTCGGAGAAAACCCACGCAGGTCACGGGGAGAACGTACAAACTCCGTACAGACGGCGCCCGTAGTCAGGATCGAACCTGAGTCTCCGGCGCTTCATTCGCTGTACGGCACCAACTCTACCGCTGCGCCACCGTACAGGAGGCCACATCGGGAATACTAGATGCAGTAGTTGAGATTAGAGGAGCTGCTCATGAAAAACATGAATAGTGGTTATGGATGAGTGAATATTTGATAGCTATCAGTCACATTTGGGGGAATCTTAATCTGAAGGGTCACATTGATTTGATACGGGTGGAAGGTTAAAATTAGCAAATATGTCAGAACAACAGGAAGCCGACTTCAATGTCTGGCTGGAATGTGCTATACTACAGAGGTGCAACTGCAGAGGAGAGCCTGGTTGCCAATCAACACATGTTAATTAGAACAATATTTAAATTAACATAAATTTAACTGTGCATCTGTGGGTTTCCTGGATTTCATCAAACTTCGCAGTGAAAATGAAATGAGATCACTGGCAATTGAGAAGGCTAAATCAATCTCTTGGAAATGCTACAATTAATACTCAGCACAGCTGCTTTCATAAATATTGTAGGCCAGGGTTGTTCACAGTACCTTTGCCGAGAAATCAGGGTAGTCCGCTTCTTGATTACATTCAAATGGATGTTGAGATCCTTGCTGCCTACATCTAACAGTCAAGGATCCTAAAAACTCCTCCGATTTCCAACACTGCCTTGTTGGCATTAGTGTTGCCCTAAGTGGACAGTGTTCGTCTATAAATTGGTCAGAGTCGGGCGGAGAATTCAAGTGATGTACCTGATGTATCATGGAGTTCGCGGTCAGCTCCAAGCTTTTTTTTTAGTATGGCTGTATGGTAGTACGAATATCACTGTACCTTAATTGGTACAGGTGACAATAAAAGACCTTTGAAACCTTTGAAACCTTTGATGGTGGAATCTCATTGAAGACGACGGAAGTTGTCACAATCTGTTCCTGAGCTGTTTGACTGAGCGACTGAGCTGTGAATCTATAACTCTAGGATCAGGGAAGACTTGATGGGTAAGGGATTTCCTGGAGTCCATGAGGATTTTTTCCCCAAAGGCTTTCAGGGAGCTTGGAATACATTGTCAGTTTTGAGAGGCTGGTGTGGGCTTACAAATGATGTGGCCATCCCGGTGGAACTATTGTTATGATCTCACCAGTGGCATGGTGACAGAAATGAGAAATCACTCTTTCATAGAATCATTAAAATAAAATGATCAGAAAATTAAATCCAAAAATCACAATTCAAATTAACAGCATAAAAGCAGGATAAAATAAACTTAAAGACATGAGCTTTTTATTTTCAAAGATCTTTGAAAATATTAGCAAAATTTCAAATTGAATTCACATTATCACTAATAACATACCTTAACAACATTGCAGTCACGACACACAATTAATATAATATTCAACACTCCTTTAAATAAAGATACTGTGCAATCAGACTAATTTTTATCACTTTAGTTCCCTGTGTGCCATGCCTTATGGGTTTAATAGGATCCATATTCCATGAGTTGAACTCAATTCTTGCAGTACATTACTTAATTTCTTCTTTCCTTAATTGCAGTGAATGATTCTCAGGTATCACAAAATGCTGGAGTAACTCAGCGGGTCAGGCAGCATCTCTGGAGAGAAGGAATGGGTGACTTTTCGGGTCGAGACCCTAATATTTTCAGGTGTTTCCAATCTGAATAGTTTATATAACTCTATATATTTGGTTATTTAGACAACCTGGCTTGTCCTGTGATAATTATGATAAAGTAAGTGATTCAGGATTCATTGTTACTGCATAAAACACCCACAGAACATCAGTTACATAATTTTAACGCAATTTATATCCAGGTTGTCTAACACCAAAATGATGAATCTTCAATAATTTAACATGGTGTGTTATGTTATAACATAACATGCAGTAATATAATACGATATAAATACTGAGGAGAAAAAATGTGTGGTAATCTGAAGATCTCAAATGAGTGAAAATATTTCTCTCAACGGAGCAAAAATGGGAAACAGTTAAACAAGAAATTGCAATGAAATGGATTGTTTAATAGGTGATGTGTAAAAAGAGCTTCTTCACTAATGTTTAGCTCCATTGATGTTTTTATAACATGTGGGCATTCTGGTTGAGAAGGCCTAACTCAAATCAGACTTGATGCAGTAGCTCTACCACCATGCCATCATGTGTTACTCCAGAAGTTTGTGTTTTGCTCAAGATTCCAGCATATATATATTTAGTGTTTCCTTTTTCATTCTCAGGTTTCTACCATCCACTATATGCACTATATCTTTTCTTTTGAATTAAATCAGATCAGCAGCTAACGCTAAAAGGAAATCAAATGTCCTTTATCATTATAGGAACTGTGAAAGAGCAGTTAAACACGATACCATTGGGGACCGAGAAGCATGTCCAATGAAAGAAGGGATTCAGCAGAGATAATAAATTACTAACCTGACTTGCAAACAACAAATGAGAGGATGCTATCCAGTAAATGACAAGGTTGGAAAGAGAGTAGATACATATAGACTGGGATGTGAAATTAAAATGGATGTCAGCACCAAAAGTGGAAAAGACATCAGGCAGAATAGAGTGCAACTTCTTTGGCTGAGGGAAGTGAGCCAGAGGCTCTAGTTAAAATTTCCAATTCATCTTCAATATAAGAGCAGTGCTAGTGCGCTCAAACGATACACCAAAGGAGGAAAATGTGAGTCTAGCAATTGCAGACCAATGTACCCATTGTCAACAATGGGGATTGGATTCAGACAAAAGTACTGAAAAAAAATTAGCATTTGCTGGAAAATACAGATTAATTGATGAAATTGTAGTCATTTTTTCTAAAAGACTAGAGTGCTTGTTAAATGCCATTTGATAAAGATTTTTGAAGACAATGGAATAAAATGGGCAGTACCTGGATGGAAACATGTTGGCTAAAGGATAGAATGAGCAAATTCTGTGACACTTGAAGATGATGCCAAAGTCTTGGACCGAGTGCAGAGTCGACTTATCAAAAAAAATCCAGAGAAGAGGAATTTATATTTTGTGAGATGCATTGGAGAAACTGGAATTGTGCTCCTAAGAGTCAGAGGATTATGTGGAAATTAAAAAAAGATGTTGAAATTTATGTGAGGTTTTGATTTGAGTGGAGAAAGAGTTTTCATTAGCAGGCAGAGTGGTAACCAGATGAAGATGTTTTAACATGATTAACAAAAGGAAAATTCTATTTATGCAACAGATTTTTACGGCATGGAATGATCTGCGGTGGAGGAAATTCAATGACAACTTTCAGAAAGGAATATTTGAAATGAAGAAATTTTTAGGAAGAATAGAAAACAGGTCGGTAGAAATAATTGAACAGCTCTTAAAAGCTGCCACCACGCAATGGGCCAAATGTTCTCCTGCTCTGCTGTAGGATTCCACAATTCTAAGATAAAATGACAATGATAAATTTGGAAAGAAAATCAATAAGTTCAGTTAAAAGCATTTATTTTAGTGAAATGGTTGCATTCTCTGAGAACCACCTTTTCACACCTCCAGTTGTCTTTTACCTCATGATTACATGATTCTTTTATATAAAATGTACTGTAACTTTACTGAAGCCTGTTACAGCTGTAATGCTAGAACCTATAATTATCAACCAGTTTAGTTGCTGAATACAGTTAGAAATTCAATGCCTGTGAAATGCCCTATTGTACTCTAAAGGCATGTAATAAGAATACTTTTCTTGGGAAGACAGGATTTTATGTATTACTAAGAAAGGAATAAACCAACATACCAGTTTGATTCCAAAACTCTTTCGTCTCAGTTTTGCAGCTGCTGATGTTATTTGAGTTACTGGTGTCTCAATTCATTCAATTTCTTCTTGTATGACTTTTTGTTTAAGTGCTGTTCCACTGCAGAGTGGGCTTCATTCCAGCATATGGATGATTTTGAATATGAACCATTTTGAGCAAAATGAACTGTGGCCAATTGCACCAAGTAAAGAAGCAAAGTATGTTGTAAATGGTCATGGATTTCACCTCAATATGACATTCAGTACAATAAGGCAGTAAGATAATGGTGTTTGCAATTTCTACCTCCTTGCTCAAATGACAAAGCTCACGACATGGCGATGGGGATAGGAGTTTGGAAAGATTCTAGTATAAATAGGCAGCAACCACAATGTTGTTAGTCATTCATGGTATGCTTACAGTATAGAACAGGGACAGTACAGTCTAATTTTCAGACTGTCAGTAACATTCTTCAGGCTGGTTTTTAATAGGATCATAAATAAATTTATTTTAGAGTCATAGAATCATAGTGACACAGCGTGGAAACAGGCCCTTCGGCCCAACATTGATTGGCTTCTGCAAATTGTAAATTGTCTCTACTGTCCGTAGGATGGTGTTAATGTGCGGGGATCTCTGGTCGGCGCAGACGCGGTTGGCCGAAGGGCCTATTTCCGCGCTGTATCTCTAAACTAAACTAAAACTTAAAGGAACCATGCACCTGCTCTACAACACTCTCCAGAACCCTACCATTCACTGTGTAGGTCCTGCCCATGTTAGACTCCCCAAAATGCAACAGCTCACATTTATCTGTATTAAATTCCATCAGCAATTCCTCAGCCCACCTAGTCAATCAATCAAGATCCTGCTGCAATTTTTCACAACCATCTTCACTATCTGCAAAACCACCCACTTTTAGATGGGTTAAAATATGTTAAAATGATTTTTTTTAAAGCAATAACAACAAAACTTGTATTACATTGCATCTTCAATGCAACCAAAAACTTTAAGGTGTTTCAAACCAACATTATTGGACAAAATTGACACTGACATCAGGGTAGATGACCAAAGTCTGGTCAATGAGGTAACTTTAAATGAACACCTTAAATTAATAGAAAGAGGAACGTAGGTGTTTAGGGATAGGATTCCAGAGCTTGAGGTTTCAGCAGCTGAAGGCAAAGCCACTGATAGTGGATTTAAAACAGGCCCTAGAGAATAGCAGTGTAGATATCTTGTAGGATTACAGAGGAGGAGTCACAGAAACATGAAGGGGTTAAAACCAAACAATTGCTTAGGCAAGGATTATTGGAGGTCCATGAACACATGGGAGATGGATGAATGTCACTCAATTCAAGTCATCTAATGGAGAAAAAGTTTCTGCTGACTTTGTCTACAGAGGCTAACCTGGGGAAGATAGACAATGTGGGTTTGGAATAGTAATTTTTAGCTGCAAGGATTTCTGCCGCAGATAAACTAAGGCAGGGAAAGAATTGGCACTTCCTGGAGTCTGCGCTATGCAGTGACGAAAATCTACTGCAGGGATTTTAAACATATTCAACTGGAATTATCATTAATAGCATCCCAGCTTACATGTTCAAACCTGGATGTGTTGCAGAATAAATAACAATAACATAATGAAGTAACAAATTCAGTGGGTATTATGAAACTATATTGCAATGTGTAGATATTTAATAATAGGACAATAGTGCAGCTAGCAGAGTTGTCACCTCAATCCTGACCTCAGATGCTGTCTGCTTGATTGGCATAGAATCAATGAGCTGTACAGCAAGGTGTGGGCCACCTACATCCTTATCCAATGCCACCTACACCCTTATGCCATCTACACCCTTATCCAAATTGTTGATATAAAATACGAACAACAGTCGATCCAGCACAGATTCCTGTGGTACACCACTTATTACAAGCCTCCAGTCTGAAAAAAACAACCCTCCACCACTACCTGCTGCTTTCTATCATCAAGACGATTTTGGATCCTATTGGCTAGCTTGCCCTGGATCCCATGTGGTTGAACCTTCCGGACCAGCCTACCATGCAGTACCTTGACAAAGGCCTTGCTCATATCCATGCAGACAACATCTCCGGCACTGTCATCAGATTCAGATTTAGATTAGATTATTGCCATAGAAACATGTGTGCAATGAAATTCCTATTTTACAAAAATTGAGGAATGGAGTGGGCAATAAATATAATAAGTACAGCAATAAATATGATGAATGCAAAACAGCAAAATGCATTCTGAAACAGTACACAAAAAACTCTAAACTGCAATGACAGAATAACTGAATGAGACCAGGGTACATGGCAACACCCCTGGGAAAGGGCTGTGAAAGAAAAGTCTGATGGACGTAGGGAAGAAGCTGTTCTTAGAATGGACATTGTTCACCACTCTCTGCACATGTAGGTGGTCAAGGGTCCTTATAAGTCTTCTTGGTCACCCCTTCAAAAAACTCAATCAATTTGGTGAGACACAATTTCCTTTCCACAAAGCTGCTCTGACCATTCTTGATTAGTCCTGATTGTTCCAGATGCATATAGATCCCATGTCTCAGAAACCATTGCAATAACCTACCCACAACTGATGTAGCCTTTGTTCAATAGAGGCATAGCATTCGCCACCCTCCTGTCTTCTGGCAATTCACCCATGGTTCTCTATTCCTTGGAGGGCAGAAGGATGAGGGGTGATCTTATAGAGGTGTATAAAATCATGAGAAGAATAGATCAGGTAGATGCACAGAATCTCTTGCTCAGAGTAGGGGAATCGAGCACAAGAGGACAGGTTCAAGGTGGAGGGGAAAAGATTTAATAGGAATCTGAGGGGTAACTTTTTCACACAAAGGGTGGTGGGTGTATGGAACAAGCTGCCAGAAGAGATAGTTGAGGCTGGGACTATCCCAACGTTTAAGAAACAGTTAGACAGGTATATGGATACGACAGGTTTGGAGGGATATGGACCATGCGCAGGCAGGTGGGACTAGTGTAGCTGGGACATGTTGGCCGGTGTGGGCAAGTCGGGTCGAAGGGTCTGTTTCCACACTGTATCACTCTATGACTCTGTGACTCTATGATACAAATAAATTTCTTTGCCAGTGGCCCTGCAATTTCTTTCCTAGCTTCTCACAGTGCTCAAGTCAAGAATGCATTTGAAGAGGTCAAAGGGTTTTGTCTACCTTTATACATTTTATGACCTTCAGAACTCTTCTGCTGTAATGTTGACTTTTTAAAAAACATTAGTGTTAACTTCCCCAAGTTCTCTAACTTTCTTAATGTCTTTCTCCACAGTAAATACAGATGAAAAATATTCATTCAGCATCTTGTCCTTCTCCTGTGCCTTCAAAGGGTCCTTTTCTCCACAGTTACCCTTTTGCCTTGAATGAATGCGGCCAAAGGGTGTATTTCTCCGTTGTATAGCTCTATGACTCTATGACTCCAGTAGCAAATAGACATTGAAAACCAGGCACAATTGCTATGGTCTGAGACTGCCCACACTAGCAAGAGGCTCCTTGCCTTAGGAGATTACATTTTTTTTTGTTCAGCTACATTGCCTTTGAGGCGGCACAGTGGCAGAGTTGCTGCCTTACAGCACCACAGACCCGGGTTCGATCCTGACTATGGGTGCTGACTGTACATTCTCCCGTTTGTACATTCTCCCGTGACCGTGTGGGTTTTCCCAGGTGCTCTGGTTTCCTCCTAAACTCCAAAGATATTCAGGTCTGTATGTAATTGGCTTTGGTAAAAATTGTAAATTGTCCCTAGTGTGTAGTGTGTGCTAATATGACGGGGATTTCTGGTCGGCACAGACTCGGTGGGCCGAAGGGCCTGTTTCAGCGCTGAATCTCTAAAACTAAAACTAAAAATAGATCTTTGTGAAAATAAAGCAACATTAATAAAGCAAGCTTAAATTGCTACGTATATCTTAAATTAATGAATGTAAGATTATAAACTGGTTTGAACAATTCTGCATCTGGATCTGTGGTTCAACATTGTTGAATAACTCCTGGGAGAAGTACCGTCAACTTGTGTTGGAAGGAGGCAATGGCACTCCCGGCAACACTAAGAAGTTCTGCAAGTGCCTTAAGCAGAATCAGTGCCAGCCTCTGACCCCACTTAAAGAGTGACAGCTGGGAAAGACATAGGAAGCAATTAAAAACACTGCATTGCTCAGAAAGCCCTGTCCCTGATGGCACTTCGCACTCTTGAACAGTGGTCTGCAAAAGAGATAAAGGGTTCCAGGCTTGTGTTACATGGCCTGTAAGACTTTGTGTGATGTATCCTTCTGGTTTCACTTGAGGTTATTTATTTACGTAGGCTGTTTTTAAGGGCTGTAGGCTTTGGCCTACTTGACTAATTATCCGCAACACCTGTCTCTGCCGACAGTTTGCAACAAAAGCAGATCCCCCCCTTAGCCTACTCTCAGTCGAAAGCCTTTGAGTGGATCAGGAAAAACAAAGAAATGAATAGATATGTTTTCGTTTTTTCACTGAGATGTTTACCATCCCAATAAGTTTGCTGCAGATACTCCCAGGAGAGATTTCTTTTAACTTTACAGTGCGGCTGAGGTCTTAATAAAGTTTACATCAAGAGAAGTCGTGCTCGCACTTAATTTAACTTCTGCCTTCTTCTGACTTACTGCAGGCCAGATCTGGACTTTAGCTTCCCTCTTCTGCGCTTTAGAATCGCCACCAAATGTTTCACATTACTCAGTGTGAAAAACCTCCTATTCTTTCAGATTTTTACAAGTTCATACATCCGCGGAAACTTGATATTTCATATTTCATTCTGCTTTGCGGATGTCACGACGAGGGATGCTGGTTCACATGCAACTGGCCCCCTCGGCCTTTGATCAGCCTGACCACAACTAATTGGAGATGGAGAACAAATGAAGGAAATATTTACAAATTTCATGGGAATTCAGCGATGGTTCGTCTAAAGCCTCCACTGTCCTATAACTTTCCTTGGCAGTACATGGCTGTCGATGGTCTTTCTCCACAAAGTGCACTGGAATTTTTCATAGTACTAAGTTTGGGACTATATTCTGTGGCTTTACAAGACCAATGATGAAATGGCTTCTTATCCTTTTCTCCTTAAAGTCCTGTTTGTTGAAAAGAGGGAGAGTTCTTATTTTCTTTCCAGGTTGCAGCTGTAAGCAAGACAAAAGAAAAAGATGACCGTAAAATTGAAACCAAATTTTCAGGCGCACAGTAAAGTGGAGAAAATTAGTAGAAAATGCAACTGTTGAAAATAAAGTTACAAACACTTAGAGCCAAATTTAACAGCTGAAGGGTCACACAGGCTAATGCTAAATGACAATTGCAAAACTCAGACAAAGTTTATTTTACAAATATTCCAGCTGAATTAAAATGCCTGGCAGCAAAACATTAGTTAACCAGATGTGCTTTTGAATGCTCTATGCTATTTTTGCTTTGTTTCATATTTATCATCAAATGTAAATCTGGCAAAGGAAAAGGATTAACCAAAAAACTTATTTGCAAAAAATGTGAATCTGGCTAAACTGACGACATCTAATAGTTGGATCATGGATGTAATTGTGAGAGAGAATTAATGACTGTTAGGTCATCCTCTGTCCATTTTCAATGGAGCTCAATTCTTATATTCAAAAAATACCTCTGTGATTAATATCTGACATTCCAAAACCCCCCCTCCATTATTGTCCACGTTTCACCTTTCAGATGTAACACTGCTGCTGAAAATCAAGATGTTTCATCTTCCAATGCATGGTAGACCTGCTACTTTCTGAGAAACTGAGTTATAATAGGGTGTGACTTACGAACATCGACAATTTTAAGGAAAATGAGTAATTAAAGAAAAGAGTCATTTGGAAGGCTATACAGCAGCTAATTATATTTTCTTTTCACATAAAAAGCCCAACGGATAGCTTTCCTATAATGAATGGAATACAGGGAAGATGGTAATAATAGATGAGATGTCGTTTTCTCCCTGCTTCTTCTTCACTCAGTAAGGGAGTGGCCAGGAATTAGTTGCTGTGACTGTGCATGAACGAAAGCAGAAACCGGGCAGCCGCTTAGGGATTTACTAACAGAGGGTAAATACCCTCCGTGTACCATGTAGCAAAATTGCAACCCCATTTGCAAAAAGTGATTTTCCAAAACTGTTACATGTGGTGCTTGGGAATTCTTATCCCAAGTGTGTTTAGAAAAAGTATTAGCATTTTTGCAATCTTTGAAGCAGCTCAATGAGAGAATTTTGCAGTGACAAGCTATTTCTGTAGGATGAGTTGTGATGATGATATTCAGCCAACTCTGGCGTGAGGGAAAACTCTAACCCAGCACCAAACAGGTTTTGTTCGAGCTGTAGAAACAAATGTAAAATGCAAAAAATGTAAAAACAAACACATTTAGCTGCCTACAAGGATTTTGCGGGGCAAATTTTCCTTGAGCTGTCCATCAGAAGACAGATAGGATCAGGATGACATACTGGTTTTATGCCTTGGCCAATTTCACTGTAAATTAAGTTAACATGAGAGAGGGTGTAGAGTAAGCAATTCACTCAGAATTGTGGCTTTCCAAACTGATCAGATGACTGAAAATTAATCCTTTCCCCTGCCATCTTAACTCTTTCCCTGGTTCCATCTCCATTTGTTCCATCTATTTTTCTATATTAGCCCTAATATTCTTTAATTTGCTCTTTAGATTTAAGGGCCTGTCCCACTTTAGGCGATTTTAAGGCGACTGCCGGCGATTGTCAAAATCGTAGCAGATCGCCGAACTTTTCTTTTACCTGACGACAATGACCACGACAATGCCAAGTCAGGTCGAGATTACAGCGTCTTCGGAAACATCACGAAATTCCCACACTGTCAATGCTTCTCCGGCATCCTAATTTTTGCTGAAATCACTGTCAAATCGGTAAGTACTTGAGAGTTTTGAACTATAACATCTTGTATGGGTTACTTAAAAACCAAGCATCACTGTAACAAGGCATAAATTGGATTTACTTCCAGTTTACTAATAGCTGTATTCAAAAAAATAATTTTTAAAGTAGTTAAGTGAATTTTTGTGAAAAGTGTGTGGGCATTCTTTGAAATGCATATCTGGTTTCTGGGTTGCATATCTGGGTTGGGAGCCCACTTTAAATGTAATGGCTGATGGCCATAAACATCGCAAAATTCCCACGCTTACCTGACTGTCAAACTGTCGCCTCCAATCTACCTGTCAAATGTCCTGACGGTAAATAAATTGGTTAAACACAAGCATTTTATGGTATTTTTAAATGACTTTACTTATTTTAATATAATGTGCTTCTAAATGCATCTAAGAGAACCTAGCAAACCTGGGGACAGCAGGCGACAGTGCCCGTAATAAGCAACGATACCTGGCAACAAGCCAGCTGTCGCCGAGAAATTTCACTCCGGATGATTTCTCAGCGACGCGCTGAGATCCACTACGATTCTTGGAAGACTCCTCACGATCATACCCGCGACACATGGCGAACTGTCGGTATTCTCATGTCCAAATTTATTTTAATGAACTCTATTGAAGTCCATCTCATGGAATAAGGTGATAAAGAAGTCCACTAAAACTGCAGGGAATCCTACTAAATCTTTCTGCAGTTACTTTTTCTATCAAGGTAGTTTTCTTTCTTGGTTTTTTTCAACTCCCCAACTCCTTTCTCACATTAAATAATCATAGGGAGCACTTTATTCAACCTTTATTCAAAAGAGGTGGAAATTTCCTGCAAATCACTCGTATGTGCACAAAAAACCCCCAGAATACCTTTAGTGTAGACATTGCTCCCTTCTCTGTGTGGAAATTCCAGACTGCTGCTTCTTTGTACACAACACACAAAAGATAATAAATCTATTTTATCAGACTTCCATCTGATTTGCAGCTGACTACTTTGTGGCTCATTGCTTTAGATCTCCATAATGCTTCACTGCCCTGCCTTTTCTGGCTGAGATTTATTTGTGAAATGTGCAGAGATACTTTTGTGAAATTTGAGGAACAATTTCCTTACAGTTAAAACTGTTTCCTCATCAATAAAACTGATGCACCATATGTTGTCAATAATAAAAAGCACATGGCCGCATTAGACAAAGCACTGAATTTATTTCACAAGTGCCAATTCCATAATCCATCTCACTTTCACACATGCATTCAGCATTACTAATTAGTTTCGATTCTTCCTGCTTGCATTTTCAACACCTCTGCACTGAATGAAAATCAAAAAAAACTGCAGGTGTTGGCAAACTAAAATAAAAAAGAGAAATGTTGGAAACACCCAACAGGTCAGGCAGCTGTGGAAAGAGAAACAAAATAAATGTTTCATGTCCAAGATCCTCAGAATTGGGAACGTTGGAAAACAAGTTAGTTTTTTGTTGCAGAGACAGTGGCAGATAAGACAAAGGCAATAACTGTGATTATGATGATAGAGAGAGGTCAGGGTGGACATGTTGATAAAGTTGTGGAGATCAACTGGTTGATAGGTTAATGACAGTGGTTACTGAGTGAGAATGAAAAGAGTATAAACAAGATGGCCTGAATATTGGAGCCAAGGAATATAATCGATGCCTCACTGCTGGCGATATTGGCTTGGGAGAGGACATTGATGTGACCCTTCAAATGGAGGATTTGTGAAAATAGGATTGACGGTATCTTTCCAGTGTTTTCACATGCTTGCACTGGTGCAGGTGGGACAGGGAAGGAGAACATTTTGTCTCCACTGGAACTACTTTATTAGAAGGCTTAGGAAGTTTGGCATGTCCCCAACAACTCTCACCAATTTCAACAGATGAGGTGAAATTTTATCGGGATTCATCACAGCGTGGTCTGGGAACAACTCCATCCAAGACCACAAGAAATTGCAGAGAATTGTTGGCACGGCCCAGACCATCACGCAAGCCAACCTCCCTTCCATTGACTTCATCTATACTTCACGTTACTTCGACAAGACCAGCAGCATAATCAAGGATGAGTCTCACCCCTCTTCTCCCCTCTCCCATCAGGCAAGAGGTACAGAAGTGTGGAAGCGCACACATCCAGATTCAGTTTCTTCCTGGCGGTTATCAGGCAGCTGAACCATCCTATCACCAACTAAAGAGCAGTCCTGAGCTACCATCTACCTCACTGGAGACCCTTGGCCTATCTTTCACTGGACTTTGTGTAGGAAAGAACTGCAGATGCTGGTTTAAATCAAATGGAGACACAAGATGCTGGAGTAACTCAGTGGGACAGGCAGCATCTCTGGAGAGAATGAATGGGTGACGTTTCGGGTCGAGACCCTTCTTCAGAATCTGAATCTTCAGAGTCTGAAGAAGGGTCTCGACCCGAAACATCACCCATTCATTCTCTCCAGAGATGCTGCCTGTCCCACTGAGTTACTCCAGCATTTTGTGTCTTTCATTGGACTTTAATGGACATCTGTGCCTGTAACACTGTGGATGGCCGGGTTGCAATCATGTAAAGTCTTTCTGCTGACTGGATAGCACACAACAAAAAAGCATTTCACTGTACCCTCGGTACACATGACAATAAACTAAACTAAACTAAACTAGATGTTGAGTGTAAGATTCATTCTCTTGTATGCTTCAGGGAACAAGCCAACAAGGACTTCCAAGTATGGCCTTCCAATATGCATAAACACAAGCAACATTTGCACACAGCATCTCAACTACCGAGTATGTGTCAACCTTTGTATAGACATATTTAGGTTTAGGTTTATTAAGTTTAGGTTTATTATTGTCACATGTGAGGTACAGTGAGGAGTTTTTGTTTGTGTACTATTTAATCAAATCAGTTAATACTATACATGATTACAATCATACCAAACACAAAAGACGGAGCAAAGAGAAAATTACCAGAGTGCAGATTATAGTTCTCAGCATTGTAGCATAACATTTCTAAAGAAATTAAATGCACAATGTTTGGGTTGTCGATTACACAGTTGCCCATTAAGAACCATTTAAAAACCCTTCCCATTCCTATATCGACCTTTTTGTGCTAGACATCCACAATTGCCATAGTAAGACCGCATGCAAACTGGAGGAACAGCACCTCATATACTTCTTGGGAGTTTACAACCCAATAGTATGAACATTCAATTCTGAAATGTCATGCAATACCTATTTTTCACCCCTCTCCTTCCTGTGCTCCCAGTCTGGTGTGCATCTATTTCTCCCAACATCATGTCCCCTTTCCCCTTGACCCCTTCCACCTTAATCCCTCCGGCTTTATATTTCACACCTCTTATCTCCTTGTCATTCATCTCCTTTTCATCTCTGGCCTTTGTCCACCCATCTGCCAATCAACCCCTTCTCATCTGTATCCACCTATCACTTGTCAGTCTTTTTTCCACCCCAACCTCTTTTCCAGCTTTCTCCCCCTTCTACAATGAGTCTGAAGAAGAAATGCCAACGTTGCCTATCCATTCCCTTCACAGATGCTGCCTGACTCGCCGAGTTACTCCCACACTTTCTTTGTCTTACTCAAGATTCCAGCAACTGCAGTTCCTTGTGTCTCTGTGTTCCCATTAGCAATGTTGGTTAGTTTCATTCCAGGCAGGACACTCATTCAGGTGCAGCATTGCAGCAAGAAGAAGTGTTGGTTTAGTGAACAGCTTTGTTTGGCACAGGTCTTCACTGAGATTAACTCCATTGTGAATGGATTGTATCATGTGTGCTATCATGTAACAAATGTAAGATAATATAATTTCATAATATAGTTGATAATACAACTGGAATAATAGTAATTACAGTTTCATCGTAAAACAATAGAAAGGATAAAATACAGATATAAATAATATATTTGTTATTTACATGGTAGTATATTTCTATCAATCAGAAACCACCTTAGAAAATACTACAATTAAAGAAGAGTGGATATCTATATACTAAAACTCTCGTTTGTTTGTTTGTTTGTTCCTGAACTACAGCCAAACTGGTACACGATAGAGCGACAATTTTAGGCCCACCTTACTCACTGTCGTCCCTTTGGTGATGATGGAAGAAGTTTCATTGAAATCAGTGTTATATTTTTTAAGTTATTCACATTTTAAAGTTTATCTCCTAGGGAGGAAGAAGGAGGGAGGGAAGGACCAACTTTACATGTTGCCAGACAAGAATGCTGGGGGTGTTTTGATCATTCTCAGTAAAAAAAAAAAAGATATATATAATTTCTAAAACTTTCTATGTGTAGTAATCCAATATAATTACAAAGCTCTAATACCTTCAAGGTTTCAGGTAACATCATTAACTCATTCAGACATGAGACGTTTATTAGTGCTTTGTGAATTTCCAAGATGAGCTTACATTTATATATATACTAGACCAAATGGACCCGTTGGGCACAAACCACTCCTGCATTGGTGCAGCACCAATTGGTGCAGCACCCTCTCCTCCCCCACTCCCCCTCCCCTCTCCCCGGGGAATCCTGTCCCGTCTCGGTGCGGAGATGTTCAGTAGTAGACGGTGGCGGCTCTCTCCCACTGTTGCTGAGCCGCTGGACTCTGGCGTGGGGAAGGCGCTGAGCCAACTGGGGAGAGGAGGGAGGACGGGGAGCCAAGGGCAGGCCCAGCGCCAGGCCCAGGTCTTGGCCTCCACCACCACCAATACCCGGTCACGTCCAGGCCCAGGCCAAGGCTCCGGCTGCTTCCCCGGGCACCAGGTCTGGCTCTCACGCCCCCAAGAGACAGGCGGCCGAGCCTTGCTCAACGGGCTCCAACTGCGCAGGCGCTGACGCATTTGTTCTACGCATGCGCGGATCCTGCGGCCATCTTACATAAGTACCAGATCAACGGAGCCCCAACTACGCATGCGCGGTTTTTTAAACTTTAAAATGTGAATAACTTTAAAAATATAACACCGATTATGAAACTTCTTCCATAGGACCACGGGACGACAGTGAGTAAGGTGGGCCTAAAATTGTTGTGCTATCGTGTACCGTTTTGGCTGTAGTTCAGGAACAAGCAAACAAACGAGAGTTTTAGTATATAGATATCTATGTGTAAGCCCATCTTGGAAATTCACAAAGCACTAATAAACATCTCATGTCTTGAAGATATATATGTATATATCTACATATATACACACACACACACATATATATATATATATATATATGTATATATATATATATATATATATATATATATGTATATATATATATAAAACTGTAAACATGTATCCATATAATTCTCAACTGCTCAGTTCATAACCAGCTACATTCTGTTTTCAGGGATCACTGATGCCCTGTAGACCAAGTCATAGAATCAGACATCATGGAGCCAGGCCATTCAGCGAACCATGCCCATCTCCACCAGTTCTGTGTCAGTTCCGAGGTCCTGACATTCAGATATCCTTTTCTTCAGTCAACCAAAGTTTGTGGTTTTTCACAGTTCCTCCCACTTAATGAAGTCAAGAACTTCAGTAAGTTTAGTTTAGTTTAGTTTATTATTGTCACTTGTTCTATGGTGAAAAGCTTTTGTTTGCGTGCTATCGAGTCAGAAAAGAGAATGTACATGAATAAGATCAAGCCGCCCACAGTGCACAGATAAAGGATAAAGAGTACAATATTCAAAGCAAGATATAAAGGATTTAAAGACGGTATTATTAGTGTAACTAATGTGCTGTTAAAATAAAGATTTAAAAGAGTGGAGAGATTGTAATGGATTATAGCAGATCCCCTTCTGGGACCAGCATGCAAAAGGTCACCTTGCTCCAGCGCTATCTTGAACAAGGTCAAAGAAGGCCATGTGTAGCAGGTGCTGCTACTCTCTGCATCTTTTCAGATTCATAACTTCATCGGTTTATGCAGCTCAGAAACCGGCCCTTCATCCCAACTCATCCATGCCGGCCAAGATGCTTATCTACCCTAATCCCAATTGCCTACATTTGGCCTATATCCCTCTAAACCTGGTGTAATAAAAAGAACTGCAGATGTTGGTTTATACCAAAGATAGACACAAAATGCTGGAGTAACTCAGCGGGAGATCCTGAAGTAACTCAGCATCTCTGGAGAAAATGGATAGGTGAAGTTTTGGATCAGGACCCTTCTTCAGACTAAGGTTCTGCGATGAACATTCCCCCAGAACTCCTTTAAATCTTTCTCCTCTCACCTTAAACCTACGCCCTCTGGTTTCAGGCACTCCTACTCTGGAAAAAAAACTGTACCTACCTACCTTATCTATGCCCCTCATCATTTTACAAACCTCTATATGGTCACTGCTAGACCTTCACTCATGAGAAAAGTCTCAGCCTGTCCAATCTATTTTTATAACTCAAGCCTGCCAGTCCAGGCACATTACTGTGAATCATTTTGACACCCTCTTCCATTTAACCACATCCTTTCTACAGCTTGGCAACCAGAACTGCACACAATACTCCAACTGAGGCCTAACCCTTGATTTGTATATCTGGATAATATCATCCCTATTCCTATACTCAATGTCTCGGTCGATTAAGGCAAGCACAAGACAAGTAGCTCGTGTGGTATAGAAACCATATGGAATGCTTGCCATCATCAGTCAGGGCACTGAGTATAAGAGTCAGGAAGTCATGTTGCCAAATCAGACCTTTATAACATTTTGATTAGGCTGCATTTGGAGTATTGCATGCTGCTCTAGTCTTGCTTTTTGGAGAGTAAGCAGGAGAGGTTTACCCACATGCTACCTGGATTAAAGGGTATTGGTTATAAGGAGAGGTTGGATAACCTTGGATTGTTTTCGCTAGAGTGTCGGTGACAAGAGGTGACCTGAGAGAAGTTTATAACAATTTTGAGACATAGAAAGGGTGGACAATCAGAACATTTTTCCAGTCGGGAAATATCAAATACTAGTGTGCATATGTTTAAGGTCGGGGGGGAGTGGGGGGGGGAGGGGGTGGGGGGGAGGGGGTGGGGAGTGGGGGGGGGGGAGGGGGGATTTAAGGGAGGTGTGCAGGGCAAATGTTTTACACCTGGAGCGGTAGGTGCCTAGAACCTGCTGCCAGGGATGGTGGTGGAAGCAGTTATGATAATGGTGTTTAAGAGGCTTGCAGAAGGCACATGAATATGCAGGGATGGAGGGATGTGAATCATGTGCAGGCAGAAGGGATTAGTTGAAATTGGCAGCATATTAACACCGATAGCATTGGCTGAAGGGCCTGCTCTTGCGCCGTACTGATCTATGTGTTTTAAATGCCTTCTTCAAACTCTGTCTAGCTTTGTCATCACCTTCTGGGAACTATGTATTTTTACCCCAAGCTCTCACAGCTAATACTAAGACTGCCGATAATGCTGTCCAGGGCCCTGCCACTCGCAAGGCATATCTTAGCATAGTATAAATTGCCAAAATGCATTACTTCACACTTGTCTTTATCACCAGAATTGGACTGGTCTCATTTCTTGAAGATGGCCATGATAATAGCCAGCAATTGCAACTGTGCTCACCTTCATTGGAGAGCATTAGCACATGCAGTGGAGATTGGTCTCCAATTCTGTTCGTCCTTACTCCCAATTGATCAAGAGTCCACGTACTAAACACCAAACAAATCTTTCTTTAATCAGGATGGAGGTTAGCATAGAAATAAACCTGGTTTGTGAGCCTCTATTCAAATTTCTTACCTTGAGCATTTTGGTTTACTCTAAGCCTGCCGACACATCCAATCAAGAGAGTCAAGAGTGTTTTATTGTCGTATATACCAGAACAGAACTATTATATTCTTACTTGTAACAACAGTAAGTTTAGTAAATACTATGAGAAACAATAAAAAAATTCAAAAAATAAAAAACCCAAGTTAATGCAAAAAACACAACAATGCCCTAAGTCTCCAGTGCAACCCAGGCTGTTCGTAGTTCAGAATTTATTTGGAGGTTGTAGTGTTTAACAGCTTGATGGTTGTTGGGAAGAAGCTGTTCCTGAACCTGATTATTAGAGTTTTCAGACTCCTCTACCTTCTTCCCGATGGCAGGAGTGATACGAGAGTGTGGGCAGAGTGGTGTGGGTTCTTGCTGATGCTGGTTGTTTTCTTGTGACAGTGCCTCTTATTGATCCCTTCACTGGTGGAGAGGTCAGTACCCACCATGGACCAGGCAGTGTTCATCACTTTTTGAAATCTCCTTCATTTTTGATCATTTGTGTTGCCAAACCAGGGTGCGATGCAACCAGTCAATAGGCTCTCTGTGATACACCTGTAGAAGTTCAAGAGAGTATCCATCGACATTCCAAATCGCATCAGTCTTTGAAAGAAGTAGAGGTGTTGATGGGCTTTCTCTATGATTGCATCAATGTGCTGGGTGTAGGAGAGATCCTCAAAGATATACACACCCAGGAATTTAAAGTTGTTCACTGTCTCCACCACCGACCTGTTGATGAATATAGGTTTGGGAATCCTTGGCCTTCCTCTTCTAAAATCACCAATCATTTACAAGATTTTACTGACGTTCAGAGCAAGGTTGTTGTTCTGACACCATTCATAGAGTCATAGTATGATACAGTGTGGAAATGGCCCTTCGGCCCAATTTGCCCAACATGTCCCAGCTATACTAGTCCCACCTGCCAGCATTTGGCCGAATCCCTCTCCAAACCTGTCCTATCCATGTACTTGTCTAATTGTTTCTTAAATGTTGGGATAGTGTGATAGTCCCTGCCTTAACTACCTCCTCTGGCAGCTTGTTCCATACATCCACAACCCTTTGTGTGAAAAGGTGACCCCTCAGATTCCTATTAAACCGTTTCCCCTTCACCTTAAACCTATGTCCTCTGGTCTTTGATTCACCTACTCTGAGCAAGAGACTCTGTGCATCTACCTGATCTATTCCTCTCATGATTTTATACACCTCTTTAAGATCACCCTTCATCCTCTTGCGCTCCAAGGAATAGAGTCCCAGCCTACTCATCCTCTCCCTATAGCTCAGACACTCTAGTCCTGGCAACATCCTCGTAAATCTTCACTGTACCCTTTCCAGCTTGACAACATCTTGCCTATACACATGGTGCCCAGAACTGAACACAATACTCTAAATGTGGCCTCACCAACATCTTATACAACTGCAACATGACCTCCCAACTTCTATACTCAATACTGTAGCTGATGAAGGCCATGTGCCAAAAGCCTTTTTGACAGCCTGATCTACCTGTGACTCCACCTTCAGGGAACTATGCACCTGCACTCCTAGATCCCTCAGCTCTACAACACTCCCCAGAGCCTCACCATTCACAGTGTAGGTCCTGCCCATGTTAGACTTCCCAAAATGCAACACCTTACATTTTTCAGCATTAAATTCCATCAACCATTCCTCAGCCCACTTGGCCAATTGATCAAGATCCTGCTGCAATTTTTCATAACCATCTTCATGATCTGCAAAACCACTTTTGTATCATCTGCATAGTTGCTAATCTTACCGTATATGTTCTCATCCAAATCATTGATAGAGGTCAGACAATCGATTGTTATGCTCTGGGGCACACAGGAACTGGACTCAAACGCACGACTCACACACAAGAGTCAATAAAGACATTCTTTAATTTTCACATTAAAGAACACTGTGATTCGAAACAAAAACTCTAAACTTACTCAGCTACAAAAACATTAGTTACAAAAATTACTTACTAGCTATACTACGACCGAGAGCACATGAATCACAATACGAACTGGCACAGGACAAAGGGAGGCGTGGACTATATATACATGAGGTAAGGGCACACAGGTGGAAACAATCAGGGCGGGGCTGACAATTACAATGGCAGGAAGTCAAGGGACCTGAAATGAGAATCTAAACACAGAACATGACACAAGACTAACAGATCTGACGGGACATTACAGTACCCCCCCTCTTTAGGACCGACTCCTGACGGTCCAGGCTGGTCAGGATGAGTCTTGTCAAAGTCCTTGATCAAAGTCTTGTCCAAAATGAAGCTGGCAGGAATCCAGCACCTCTCCTCAGGACCGTAGCCTTCCCAGTCGACCAGAAACTGGCGACCGCGACCTCTCTTGCGGACTGCAAGAAGTGCCTTAACTGTGTAGACCGGACCACCGTCGATGAGCCGGGGGGGTGGAGGGGGCTTGGAGGCGGGCACGAGTGCACTTTCCTTGACCGGTTTTATTTTGCTGACGTGGAATGTAGGGTGAACCCTTAATGACCTGGGGAGTTGTAGATGGACCGAAACAGGGTTAATGACTTTCGAAATGGGAAATGGACCCACGAACCTTGGAGCCAGCTTTCTGGCGTGGACGTGAAGTGGCAAGTCCTTTGTAGACAGCCATATCTTCTGGCCTGGGCGATAATGCGGAGCGGATCTGCGGTGGCGGTCGGCTGCCGCTTTCATCCGGGACTGACCCCGGAGTAGAACCCTCCGAGCTCCGTCCCAGATTCGGCGACAGCGTCGGATCATGGCGTGGGCAGAAGGCACCGTCACCTCACCCTCATAAGCCGAGAACAAGGGGGGCTGATAGCCATAGGCACACTGGAAGGGTGTGAGTCCCGTGGCAGCCGTAGGAAGCGTGTTGCGTGCGTACTCGACCCAGATGAGATGGTCGATCCAGGTGGTCTGGTTCTGCGCGATCAGACAGCGCAAGCAGGTCTCGAGCTCCTGGTTCATCTGTTCAGTCTGGCCATTGGATTGCGGATGGTAACCAGAAGACAGGCTGACGGTGGCACCTATGAGGGAACAAAACTCACTCCAAAACTTGGACACAAACTGAGGGCCTCGGTCCGAGACAATGTCTGTAGGGAAACCATGGATACGGAAAACGTGAGACATCATTACCTCTGCCGTCTCTTTGGCAGAGGGGAGCTTGGCCACAGCGATAAAATGTACCATCTTTGAAAATCGGTCTACCACCGTCAGGACAGTTGTGTTACCTTTGGAGGCTGGCAACCCAGTAACAAAGTCAATAGAGATGTGGGACCAGGGCCTCTGAGGGACTGAAAGTGGGTGCAGCAGGCCCGCTTGGGCTTGTCTGGAGGGCTTGCTCCTTGCACAGACAGGGCAGGCGGCCACATATTCAGCTACATCCTTCTCAAGTGAAGGCCACCAAAAACGCTGTTTAACCACAAAAACAGTTCTCTTGGCACCTGGATGGCATGTGAGCAGGGACGTGTGAGCCCAGTGGATTACCTGGGGGCGCAATGTCACAGGAACAAACAAACAGTTAGTAGGACAGCCACTCGGTGCTGGAGTCTCATCATTAGCCTGCTTCACATCTGTTTCGATCTGCCAAGACACCGCTCCTACCATACGGTTAAGTGGCAGGATGGATTCGGGTTCTCTGGTATCAGGTTCAGGGTCATAAAGTCGGGACAGGGCGTCTGGTTTTGTGTTCTGGGAACCGGGCCTGTAAGACAGAGAAAAGTTGAACCTACTAAAAAACAGAGTCCATCTGGCCTGACGTGAGTTGAGTCTCTTGGCTTTACGAATGTATTCCAGGTTCTTGTGATCTGTCCATACCAGAAAAGGCTGCTCGGCCCCCTCCAGCCAGTGCCTCCACTCCCCCAATGCGGCTCTGACCGCCAGCAGTTCTTTGTTTCCGACATCGTAATTCTTTTCTGCTGGGGTCAACTTACGTGACAGGTAGGCGCAGGGATGAATCCGGTTGTCCTTCTCCGCTCTCTGGGAAAGTACCGCCCCAATCCCCTCGTTGGAGGCATCCACCTCCACAATGAACTGTCTCTGGGGATCTGGGATGGTCAGAACAGGAGTGTTGGTGAACAATGTTTTGAGGCGCTGGAAGGCGGCTTCGGCCTGAGGATTCCACTGGAACTGGGTCTTGGAAGACGTGAGAGAGTGCAGAGGAGCAGCAACAGCACTGAAGTCTCTAATAAAACGTCTGTAAAAGTTTGCAATTCCGAGAAACTGTTGCACCTTCTTTCTGTTAGTGGGGGTGGGCCAATTGGCCACCGCACTGACCTTATCAGGCTCCATCTGGATGTGGTCGGCCGATATAATGTAGCCCAGAAAGGACATTGTGTTTGCGTGGAAGTCGCACTTCTCGGCCTTCACATACAGACGGTTAGCTAAGAGCTTCTGCAACACACACTTGACATGACGCTCATGAGACTATGTCTGGAGAGAAGATAAGAATGTCATCAAGGTAGACAAAAACACACTCATTGAGAAATTCCCTGAGGACCTCGTTCATAAAAGCTTGGAAGACTGCGGGGGCATTGGTTAACCCGAACGGCATCACCAAATACTCGTAGTGCCCGTTAGGGGTGTTAAACCCAGTTTTCCACTCATCCCCCTCTCTGATTCTCACTAGATGGTATGCATTCCTTAAGTCTAGTTTAGTGAATACTTTGGCTTTGTGCAACAGTTCAAAAGCAGAAGACATCAAAGGAAGTGGGTAACGATTCTTGATCGTAATCTCGTTTAGGAAGCTGTAATCTATGCAGGGACGAAGTGACCCATCTTTCTTGCCCACAAAGAAAAACCCCGCGCCTGCTGCCGAGGAGGACAGGCGAATAATGCCCGTCCTCAGGGAGGACTCAATGTATTCATCCATCGTCTTCCTCTCGGGGCCGGATATGGAGTACAGTCGCCCCTTGGGAATAGGGGCCCCCGGCAGCAGGTTGATAGCGCAGTCGAAAGGTCGATGAGGAGGTAGGGTGGTGGCCCTGGACTTGTTGAACACCTCCTTCAGTTCATGGTAACATGGTGGAACCTTCGACAGATCGGGATAGTCATCATCATCATTAGAAATCTTTATTTCTTCAGTTTTAAGAACATTTATTCCCAAAACCGCCCCGATCTTCCCGTAACTCACCCCTTTGTTCACTGGTTCAACAAGACATGATTGTGTGCACTCAACCCCCCATCGTCTGATCTTACCAGATCACCAATCAATCTGAGGATTGTGTTTCTGCAGTCAAGGGAAACCAAAGACCAAGGGATGTTGAGCTGAGTCAAACAAGTGAAAAGACATTATCTCCACATGGTTAGCATTGAACATGACTTTGACAGGTTCTGTACGATGAGTTATCTCAAACAACTGACGTCCATCTAAAGCGCTCGCCACAATAGGTTGCAACAAGTGCACAGATTTAACCTTACACGATCGAGCTAGAGTCCAGTCCATGAGACTCTCGTCGGCTCCGGAGTCGATCAAAACCCCCCGAGTCACAATTTGCTGATTCAGAGTGAGGGTGGCCTGTGTCAGAGGTCGAGGAGGTAAGTCCGAAACGGGGAATTGGCTCACCAGTGTCCTCCTTTTCACTGGTGAGCCACCCCTTTTACCGAGCAGTCGGCCAGACGGTGTCCTTGTTGACCGCAGTAAAAGCAGGCTCCGTCCTTCAGGCGGCGCTGTCGCTGCTCCGGAGTCAGCCTGGTTCGTCCTAGCTGCATGGGTTCCTCCGACGGCTGAGAGGACGCTGTTTTCTCCGGCCAGCGATGGACAGGGAACGATGACTTCTTCGGTGTGAAGGACCCGGAGGAGCGCCCCTGGTGATTGGGAGGACGATCAGCAGCCTGGTGTCTTTCCTTTTCCTTTATCCTGTTATCGACACGAATAGCCCTGGTAATTAATGTCTCTAGATCACTGGGTAACTCAAAAGGTGAAAGTCTGTCCTTTATAGCCTCCGACAACCCATTCATGAATGCATCCACTTGTGCAGGCATATTCCACCCACTGTCTGTTGCAAGGGTTCGGAAGTCAATGGCATAGTCTATCACTGGGCGAGTGTTCTGTTTTAGCTGCAGTAAGACTCGGGAAGCTTCCTTAGCAGAGGAAGTGTGATCAAAAATACTGCTATATGTTCTTTGGAAGAGGTCTAGATCCTGACAGACTGTGGAGCCCCGAGACCACTCTGCAGTGGCCCATGCTGCGGCTCGTCCCGTCAAATGGGACACAATAAATGCTACCCTGGCCTGGTCTGAGGGGAAGTGTGCAGGGTTATGCTTGAAGTGGAGATCACATTGTACAAGGAATGATCTACAATTCTCCGAGTCTCCAGAGAACTTATCTGGTGAAGCCAGGCGTAGAATCAGCGTGGGGTTCGCAGGCGTGGCCGGAACAGCAGGCGGATGGCCGGCTGAAGGTTCAACGTGAGCCAGTGGAGAAGCTGCCGAGGTTGGGTCGAGACGAGCCAGAACCTGATGGAGTTGTACAGCGAGGTGGTTAATCTGGGTCGTCACTGATGACTGGAACTCGCCTTGTCTATCGTTCAGCTCGCGCACCCCGTGACTGACTGAGCGCAGCTGCTCCTCCTGGTGCTGGTTCTTAGTGCCCTGGTTGGCAAGGGCTGATTTCCAAATCTTAGAGTCGGCTGAGTCCATATTAAGGCCAGTTCGTTCTGTTATGCTCTGGGGCACACAGGAACTGGACTCAAACGCACGACTCACACACAAGAGTCAATAAAGACGTTCTTTAATTTTCACATTAAAGAACACTGCGATTCAAACCAAAAACTCTAAACTTACTCAGCTACAAAAACATTAGTTACAAAAATTACTTACTAGCTATACTGCGACCGAGAGCACATGACTCAGAGCACATGAATCACAATACGAACTGGCACAGGACAAAGGGAGGCGTGGACTATATATACATGAGGTAAGGGCACACAGGTGGAAACAATCAGGGTGGGGCAGACAATTACAATGGCAGGAAGTCAAGGGACCTGAAATGAGAATCTAAACACAGAACATGACACAAGACTAACAGATCTGACGGGACATTACATCGATATCCCTCCTATGATTCATCGATATCCATAATTCTTTTAACAATAGTAGTATCATCAATGATACTGATGGAGTTGGATCTATGTCTGGTTACATACATTGGGCATAGAGTGAGTGAGCACGCAGCCTTGAGGTGCCCTTGTGCTCATGGTTATCGAGGAGGAAGTGTTGTTGCCAATTCGTATGGTAACATTCTGTTGATCACAATCTTGGTCAAGTCTTTCCATGCACCTCCTTGGAAAAGCACTGCCCCTTCCTTAACCACAGAAAAGTTGATAGTGAGGCAGCAAAGAAATATTGTGATCAGAAAAAAGAAAAAAAGAACTGCACATGTTGGAAATCTGAAATAAAAACAGCAAACATTGGACATTTTTCAACAGATCAGATAGCATCTGTGAAAGGAGAAACAGAATCAACATTTCAGCTCAAAGACCATTCATTATCTTTGGGAATACACGCTCTTTTTCCTAGTCTCTGATCGGCTTCTCTTTCCACAGATGCTGCACAACCTAATCTCTGATCAGCTTCTCTTTCAGATCTGATCAGATGCTGCGCGAGATAATCACATGAGGTGTTTGCGCAGTAATCAACCAGAACCAGAACCAGAACCGGCTGTTTGTTTTCAGTATTGTCTTTTTCTATAGGAATCAAAACATGCAGTTAATGCAGTGTCTTGAACAGAGAGCTGAGGTGGACAAGTTTAAAGTAATGCCAATGTTATTGTTGGATTGGTTACTTGTATGGTTACCAATGTTGGGGGAAATGAAGTTGGGAAAAAGATTTTAAAAATTCTTAATAAACGTAGAGACTCTACTGAAGATACAGCAAAATTAAACTCAAAAAAGCTTCAGTTGAAACTTAATAATTTTCTTGTCATGGTCCTCTTTTGTATGTGGAGATCTATGGAATGCCCGAGGCAGTTTGATCGGCAGTTATAGACATCATTGCTATTGTGTATAAGATTTATATACACTTAACTTATTTGTACAGGTAGAGGAAGCATTCTTTTGTGTTTCACAGCATATATCTGACATTGCACTGAATTATTTTCCATCCAGGTTTTGCAAGTGAGGAGTGATTAAATCATAGTTGAATTCCATGCATCTCCATAAATATTAAATGTTATCGAGGGGAGTGAAATGTAGTAGGCTCCGGGCACTTATTCACCTGTTTTGTTAGAATAATACCTTTCTGAGCACACTTGTCTCTCACAAGAGAAAAGCAGCATCGTAGTAAATAATAAATGGAACTGAACAAAGGGGGGATAGATTGGGGGAATGCACAGTCTTTTACCCAGAGATGGGGAATCAAGAACCAGGGGACATAAGTTTAAAGTAAGAGGGAAAAGATTTAATAGGAACCTGAGGGGCAACTTTTTCATTCAGAAGGTGGTGGGTATATGGAACAAGCTGCCAGATGAGGCAGGTACTATAACAACATTTAAAAGACATTGGACGGGTGCATGGAGAAAAAAGGATTAGAGGGATATGGGCCAAATGCAAACAAGTGGGACTAGTGTAGATAGGGAATCTTGGCCAACATTGGCAAGTTAGTGAAATGTAAACATAAATTATGCCTTGATCTGTTCTTTATTTGTATTTATCATTAACAAACTGATGGATGGTGTAGAAGGCAATGATGAATAGTATTGAAGAGTGTCACAATGGTGCAGCAATAGAGCTGCTGCCTCACAGTGCCAGATATCTGGGTTTGATCCTGCCTACGGGTGTTGTCTGTGCAGAGATTGCACATTCTCCCTGTGACCACGTGGGTTTCCCCCAGGTGCTCTGCTTTCCTCCCACATTCCTAAGGTGTGCAGTTTGTGGGTTAATTGGCCTCTGTAAATTGCAGCTAGTGTGTAGAATGTGAAAGTGGGATAACATGGAACTTGGGTGTGGGTGATCAAAAGCCAGTGTGGACTTGGTTGGCCAAAGGACCTGTTTCCATGCTGTATCTCGAAACTAAACTCAAGTAAACTAGCAAACTGCTGACTCATTAGTTACCTACTCATTAAATCATTTACCACTGGACTCCAGATCTCATCGTAGCTTCAGCCCAAGGACAGACAAAAATGCTGAATCGCAGGACTATGGTGATATTGAGAGCACTGAATGTCATGACAGCATTTGACTGGGTGTGGTCTCAAGGACCCTCAGTAACATTGGTCAAAGAGAGTCAAAGGGAAAATATCCTACTATTCGCAGTCATGCCTCACAAATTGGTGTGTGGGATTTCAGACTATCTGCTGTTGTCTACACAACAAAATGTACTGCACTTCAAAAGAAATTAACTGTGAAATATTTTGGACATTTCAACATGATGCAGCTTGTGGAATGACTTGAAAATCCTGTTCTGCTGCACATTGTCATATATGTTAGAAGCCTATGATCAAATGTGATCATGTACATCATGTACATCACAAAGACAGCCTTCTTCCACCTCAAAAACATTGCCCATCTCCGTCCATCCCTCTCCTCCACAGCTGCAGAAACCCTCATCCACGCCTTCATCACCTCCCGTCTGGACTACTGCAACAGCCTCCTCTATGGCGCACCCTCAAAAATCATCAGTAAACTTCAATACATTCAAAACTCCGCTGCCCGTCTACTCACCCACACCCCGATCCGTGACCATATCACCCCCGTCCTTTACAAACTCCACTGGCTCCCCATCCCCCAGAGAATCCAGTACAAAATCCTCCTCATGACCTACAAAGCCCTCCATAACCTGGCCCCATCCTACCTGACCGACCTCCTCCACAGGCACACTCCCACCTGCACCCTCCGCTCTGCTGCTGCCAATCTCCTATCCCCCCACATCCGGACCAAACTCAGATCCTGGGGGGACAGGGCTTTCTCCATCACTGCTCCCATCCTATGGAACTCACTACCCCAAACCGTCAGAGACTCCTCCACACTCACCACATTCAAAACATCACTGAAGTCTCACCTGTTCAGTACTGCCTTCAACCACTGAAGGTCACCTCACCTTCTGTCACCTTTCTCTGTTCGTTTACTTATTTATCTATTTATTCACTTCCCTATGTTCTCTAAATCCCTGTAAAGCGTCTTTGAGTATATGAAAAGCGCTATATAAATGTAATGCATTATTATTATTATTATTATTACATCCATTCACTTGGTCAGCAACCTGCTCGAACCTCTGTACTTAAACTAAATGATTATGAATCAGACTCAGTGATCTGCAGAATCCCAATTCGCAATGTTTATGTGTTGGAACTACTCAATCTACCACCTAGAAGGTTCACAGTACAAATATGGAAGGGAAGCTGGTCAATGCTACTTGTGCAGAAGGGCTGATTATGAGTTGGCTGCTCCATATGTAGTTCTTGATTTTCTTTTCCATTCCACTAATTCTGTATGTATCCCAAAAGGTTTGAAAGAATACTACAATATTTCAACTGATTTTAACTCTCTATCTTGATTGACATTGGCTCCAATCAGGAGAAATCCAAGATAGATTGGTTTCCATTGGCATTCTGGCAAGGATGATGGGTGGGAATTTTCATTGTTTCCACATGGACAGTGAGCTGGCAGGAGGGTCTCACAGCTGTTACTGCGACCACAAATTTTCATCATACTGAACCAATGAAAATGGAATTAAGGTGATCTCCAGTGTCAGATCGTGAGGGTGAAATTTATACCCAATGAATAATGATTAGACTCAACATTGAGTTGATTTTCCCCTTCACTAGACTGTGTGTTTTACAATTTTATCAGTACCATCCATGGCTCAGCTAGAATCAGCAAGCATATTGCAGATCAGTTTTGTACCACATTCTCCTCATCTGGAGCACAAGAGACTGCAAGATGCAGGAATCGCTAGCAAAAAAAAACTTTGTAGATCAGGCAGCAACTGAGGAGGGAAATGTTTGAAATCCATGTTTAGAATCAAGGCTTGACCCCAAATCTTGACTACCCGTTTCCCTCCACAGATGCTGCCTGGCTCGCTGAGTTCCTTCAGTTGCTCTCCCCTTTCTAGTCCTCCTCTGTATGGCCAGTACTGTGCATAACTTTCTTCTCATCAACTAATCAGGGGAACAGTTTGTCATTTGTTTTTATTACATCCTGTTGCACAAGAGACAGACTGAGTCGATAGAAATAAAGTATCCACACAAAAATCTAGTTATAGCTTTCCTTTCGTTGGCGATGACATTCCAACCCCAAGAAATATTTTTTTGAAGGACACTCACTTGTCATAAGGTCATAAAATTATAAGTAATAGGAGTAGAATTAGGCCATTCGGCCCGTCAAGTCTGCTCCGACATTCAATCATGGCTGATCTATCTCTCCCTCCTAACCCCATTCTTCAGCCTTCTCCCACCCGTACAGTGACACCCTTACTAATCAAGATGCTTTCCCCATTTAGAAAATAGTCTACACCTTTATACCAAAATGCATGACCAAAATATATTCCATCAGCCACTTCTCTGCCTACTCTCTCGACCTGTCCAAGTCTGTCTGCAGAGTTCCTGCTTTCTCTACCTATTTATTCACAAAATGCTGGAGTAACTCAGCAGGTCAGGCAGCATCTCGGGAGAGAAGGAATGGGTGACGTTTCGGGTCGAGACCCTTCTTCAGACTGATGTCGGGGGTGGGACAAAGGAAGGATATAGGAGGAGACAGGAAGATAGAGGGAGATCTGGGAAGGAGGAGGGGAAGGGAGGGACAGAGGAGCTATCTGAAGTTGGAGAAGTCGACGTTCATACCACCGGGCCGCAAACTGCCCAGGCGAAATATGAGGTGCTGCTCCTCCAATTTCCGGCGGGCCTCACTATGGCACTGGAGGAGGCCCATGACAGAGAGGTCAGACTGGGAATGGGAGGGGGAGTTAAAGTGCTGGGCCACCGGGAGATCAGTTGCGTTAATGCGGACCGAGCGCAGGTGTTCAGCGAAGCGATCGCCGAGCCTGCGCTTGGTTTCGCCGATATAAATAAGTTGACATCTAGAGCAGCGGATGCAATAGATGAGGTTGGAGGAGGTGCAGGTGAACCTCTGTCTCACCTGGAAAGACTGTTTGGGTCCTTTGATGGAGTTGAGGGGGGAGGTAAAGGGACAGGTGTTGCATCTCGTGCGGTTGCAAGGGAAAGTGCCCGGGGTTAGGGTGCTTTGGGTAGGAAGGGACGAGTGGACCAGGGAGTTGCGGAGGGAACGGTCTCTGCGGAACGCAGAGAGGGGAGGGGATGGGAAGATATGGCCAGTGGTGGGGTCCTGTTGTAGGTGACGGAAATGTTGGTGGATGATATGTTGGATCCGCTGGCTGGTGGGGTGGAAGGTGAGAACGAGGGGGATCCTGTCCTTGTTGCGAGTGGGGGGAGGGGGAGCAAGAGCGGAGCTGCGGGATGTAGAAGAGACCCTAGTGAGAACCTCATCTATAATGGAGGAGGGGAAGCCCCGTTTTCTGAAGAACGAGGACATCTCGGAAGCCCTAGTCTGAAACACCTCATCCCGGGTGCAGATGCGGCGTAGACGGAGGAATTGGGAGTAGGGGATAGACTTTTTGCAGGGGACCGGGTGGTAAGAAGTGTAGTCCAGATAGCTGTGCGAGTCGGTGGGCTTGTAGTAAATGTCCGTCACTAGTTTTTCTCCTGTGATGGACATGGTGAGGTCCAGAAACGGGAGGGAGATGTCAGAGATAGTCCAGGTATATTTAAGGGCAGGATGGAAATTGCCTTCAATCCCCTTATCCAAATCATCAATATACAATGTGAAGAGCAGCGGCCCCAGCACCGACCCCTGCGGAACTCCACTAGTCATTGGCAGCCAACCAGCAAAAGCCCCCTTTATTGCCACTCTTTGGCTTCTGCCATCCCGCCAACCTAATATCCATGCTAGTAATGTGGGAAATGTGGCAACCTCACCTTAACGTTTCATCCAAAGGATGGTAAAAATTACAAATGCCGTGCAATCATTTTTTAGGTATACCCAAGTTTTCACCTGGCCAAATTGGTTGAACAATATTTTGATATCCCTGTAATTTTGCTTTAGCCTTGAGGTAGTTTCTCTTTCTCTCGGTCCACCACAAAAAGAATTGAAGGACATGTGATAAACGTGAAAAAAAAAATGAGAAACAGGTTCTGATTACTAGAGAACACCTGTACCTGACAATATCTGTCAAGTCTATTTGCATTTATTGTCATGTGTACAAATACAATGAGGGACAGATACAACGCAAATCTTGCTTGCAATGGAATCACAGGCTCAAAGACACGGACAACATGAAAAAACATAAATGATAGTTAAATTACACTTGAATTCTGCTGTGAATAGAAAAAGACTGCAAAACAATAATTAGAAAACAAGTCCATGGTAGTGGAAACGGTAGTGTTGTGTTGTTGAAGTAGCATTAGAGTAATGCAGCTTAGCTCAAGAACCTGATAGTTGTAGGAAAGTAGCTCTCATGAACCTGGCTTCTGTACCTTCTCCCGATAGTAGCAACAAGATAAGGGCATGGAGATCCTTAATAATGGATGCCACCTTCTTGAGGCAGCAACTCATGCAGATGCATTTGAAGGTGGAAAGAGCAGTGCTTGGGATGGTATGGGCTGAGTCCACTATGCTCTACAGCCTCTTGTGTTTCTGTGCATTGGAATTGTCATACCAAGCTATGAACTAGTCAGTCAGATACATTCTACAGTACATCTGCAAAGCTTTCTAGAATATTCGGTGACATGCCAAATCTCTTTCAACTTCTGAAAAAGTAGAGGCATTGGCAAGCCTTCTTTGTGATTACATTATGTGCTGGATCCAGGACGGGACATCCAAGATGTTAATGCCCAGGAATTTGAAGCCGCCAATCCTCTCTATCTCTGACCTACCAAAATAATCTTGTATGAAATGTTTTTCTGTATAACTTTGCCAGAAAGTCTACATTCAACACTATGCAGACTGAACTTTACATTTAATATGTGCAAGCACGGGCAATATTATTTTCATGAAAATTACTTAATTGATTACTCTTCAATTTGAAATGTTTCACTGTCGATTGCAGTGCCAAATATCCAGTCTAACTTGGTCCTTTTTCATCTGATGGTCTTTTCTCATTCAAATGTAGCACTCTGCACTTGAGTAACAATCAGAGCTATCAAAGGCCAGCTTAATCATGTCCTGGTGAAATGGTGGAGGGAACATTCCATTCAGCAATCTATCAATCATCTTCAATTAACACAAACTGATGGCTGAACATACCTTTAATGTTGCTGGAATTTAAACAAAATCTTTTCAATAAGATCACCTGGCTGAAAAAGAAGAGATGTTTAATTGAACCATAATACAGATTTTTTTTTTACTCCCTTTTTGGTTATGTCAAAGATAATATTGCAAATGGTCACCATGATTCTGCCAACTGGAATACTGAGCATGAAACTACTTCAAGTAATGGAGAATAATCTTTAAATAATTCACAGCTGCTGGGCGCAGCAGTCAGAATGCAGTGCATGAAGTATGCTTTGCTTCTTCAGTCTACTTGTGACAATGAACCAGATGGGAAAAATTATTCCTGCCGGCTGTTTAATGCAGAGCTCTGTAATCTTCTGCTTAATGTGATCACCAGGCTTCCATTTTGACATTTGGTCTTCACTTGAGGTTTAAATGTGCTGCCTTATAAAGAGTAGACATAAATTTCAAATATGACTCAATAAATTAATTGAAATCATCTTGTTATAGGGTCGTACATAACAATAAGAAAGGTGTGGTTTTGATCATAAGCTTCCTAAAATTTTAATGATATTATCATTCAAAGGCATTTTTTTTTGCTCATTATATTATAGGAATTTCTCATGGAAAACTTTAAAGGGGAATTATTTATATTTCCTGTCAACCTTCTAAAGGAAAATAAGTGTATCTGTTTTATATTTCAAGATGCAAATGCCTTTTACCTTGTAATAGTGCTTTAAAACTGCCATTTCAGTCTGGAGATTTGTTCTCTGTGCACAGATACATCAGCAACAGAACTGGGAACTGATTTCAAAGGCTGGCTTTGACATGCTCAAGAAGAAAAATACTATTAAGAAGGACTGAGAGCAATTGACTATAAAGGAATATTTTATTAAATATTAGAAACGATTATATGGAAATTTACACAAATCCTCTACTTTTAATATCACCTGTTGAGTGCATTGATGCAGGAAACCCTCTGCTTAAAACTACAATCATCAATTGTTGATCCTAGCTCGTATTTAATTTCACTTCCGCAGACTCAAATTGCTATTTACGATTAAAACTGTGTGAATACATGTATCAAGTGGCTTTACCTTTTTTATTTCCTTGTGGATCGAAATTGCCCTAGATTTCAGGCTTGTGTTTTCCTCTCTTTGCGTCCGTGATGTTCTCAGCTGCATCGGCTTTTGAATGGGTTCACTGCAGGTCTAATTAAAGCATTGCTGGAAGCATTCCTCATGAGAATGCCCTGCAGCTAACCATTTTCTAGACCTTCCCTCCATCTTAAGCTCAGAATTATAAGGGTGTTAGAGGTTATGGGATAAAGGCAGGAGAATGTGGTTGAGAGGCAAAGATAGATCAACCATGATTGAATGGCGGAGTAAACGATGTGCCGAATGGCCTAATTCTGCTCCTAGAACATATGAACTGATGAAATGGGGATGCTCACTGCTGATCGCAAAAATGTACAGTTCCATTCAGGCAATGAAATAGTCCAGGTTTGCACGATCAAGACCCAGACAACATTTATTCTTGGCCTCATGAATGTCAAGTGCAAGGCAGTAACCATCTCTGTCAAATTATAGAATCATACAGCATGAAAAGAGGCCATTGGGCCCAACATCCCCATGGCAAGCAGATTGTGCCTTTCCATTTTATTCCCATTAGTTCATTGCCCTCCAAACCTAAGTAATCCAAGTGCTTATCTTGATGCTTATTAAATGCTGTTAGAGACCCAGCTTCAACCACTCTCTCACATAGTGTATTCCAGGACTATTTCCACTCTATGAATGAAGAAGGTCCCCTTCATATCCTCTCCAAATCTTTTTCCCCTTACCCTAAACATATTTCTTCATAATTGTTTTTAGCCTCTGATTTGGGGGAATTTAAATTCCAACCAATTGGACCAGCATTTCCATTGCTGAATTTCTGCCATTGACATCCTGCATCACCATTAATCAGAAATGTAACTGGACTGGCAGCGTAAGTAGTAGGGCTACATCAACAGATCAGGGACTGGACTTTCTGTGGTGAATAACATGCCTCTTAACATCTAAATATTTCCAGTCACCTTCATGAAAAGGTGAAGTATATAGTGGATTACCTTCTACTTGCGGGATATGTACAGCCCTAGCAACACCCAGGTAGCTCAGTGCATTCAGGACAACACAGCATTTTAGTTGGCCTCCTCTTCACCACCTAAAGTATTCTCCATTACTGGTGCAATGAATTCCTGATGTTCATCTTGTAGAAGTGGATTACAAAATGAACATCAGGAATTGACTAAGATTTGTTTGACCTCAGAAACTCATGACTTCTGCCATTCAGGCTGACAGCAGCAGAACACAGGTGAGAACAACACCACCTCCAACTTGCCATCCCAGTCACAAACGACCCTCGATGTGAAAGCATTTCTCAGTGCAATTAGGAGTGTGCAATTTGGACCTGGCTATGGCAATAATGTCCACATTCAGTGAATGAATAAAAATAATTAGATTGCTGTTTCCTTCATTGTCACTAGCCCAAAGTTATCCGATGGTACCATGGCAGCAAGTTCACCTCATAAATAGTGAAGGTTCAGAAAGCTGATTGCTGCTGTCTTCTTGAGGATAATTAGGAATGGCATTATTTTCTGGCCCTTTCACCTATTCCCACATCACATGTATGAATAGCAAAATATATACATTTTAGTCCTTCAGTTAGTTTTTAAACCAGCGAATTTAAAAACTGGTTTAATGTTTTTGCACACCTCTTCAACCAAATTTTCATGACAGGGAAAACAGCAAAATTATGTCGACTGGAACGACATTCAACATATCCAAACATGAGCAGACACCACACAAATACCAAAGTATCACACTGGTGTTTAACAGGCACAACTTTTGTAAGGATCCATTATTTATATATTTAAAATGATGGGCGGCGCGGTGGTATAGCGGTAAAGTTGCTGCCTTACACCGCCAGATACCCAGGTAGTCAATCCTGACTACCGGTGCAGTCTGTACAGAGTTTGTACGTTCTCCCCGTGACCGTGTGGGTTTTCTCTGGGTGCTCCGGTTTCCATCCTCGTTCCAAAGACATGCATGTTAGTAGGTTAATTGGCTTCAGTAAAATTGTAAAATTGTCCCGAGTGTTTGTAGGATAGTGCTAGTGTAAGGGGATCACTGGTCTGCGCAGATTCGATGGGCCGAAGGTCCTATTTCCATGCTGTATCTCTAAACTAAACTAAACAAATATTATCGAGTAGTCTTCTGCATATTATATGGTGGTATCAAAAATTAAATTACTTATTAAGTGTACACACATTCCAAGTGTGACAAACAAGTCAAAGCATGAGACAACAATGCTGTGAAAGCAATAGTATAGATGCAAGGGTGGGCTCTACTGGCATGTTAATCATCATCACTCAACAGGGATTATTCTCCCCTCTCGGAATGAATGCTTTATCTATTAATAAATTATCTGGTGGGTTCCACGTGCATTATGTTCAATCCAGTTCAGGTGTCGGATGGTTGCCTCTCATGTCAGATGCAGTATAAGGGAAAGAAGCTTCTAGTTCCAGCACATATGCATCTGTTTGAACTGAATTCTGTGGTGTAAAATGTCTTAGCTCGACTTAATAACACTTCAACAGACAACTATCGTCCAGCTGAGGCTGGTGTGATATAATCAGTGGTGTGTCCGGACAATCCGATTCTTCTCTTACAAATGCAGGATCGTCCACTTGAAAATGGGGGCCACATTATGAAACCAAGTGGATTCCAACATAAAAAGACACAGATTGCTGGAGTAACTCAGTGGGTCAAACAGCATCTCTGAAGATCATGGATGGGTGACATTTCGGGTCAGGGTCCTTCTTCAGTCCTGACCCAAAATGTCACTCATCCATGTTCTCCAGAGGTGCGCACTTAACAACAACTGGGACTTGAAAATTGTGCTAAATTTGGCGACTCTATATACAGTCTCAGTGTACTACTGCTCTGCACTTGTTCTGTCTCTCAGGTGCTTATCTAAGATGTGTCTAAGTGCTTATGTATAGTGATACTGAACTGTGTGCAAAATTTAATTTCACTGTACCTCAGTGCATGTGACCAATAAAGTACTATTGAACCATTGAACCATTGAACAATTGTGTTACTCCAGGACTTTGTGTCCTTTTGTGAAAACTAGTATCTGCAGTTCCTTGTTTGTACATTCTGTATTCTGTCATATATGTTCATCTGAAATAGTCTTGGTGTTTCTCCTATCATTGAACACAACATATTCTGGATGTGAAATATGTCATGTTTCTCTTCTGTCCCAATTTGATGTCCATTCATTTTTCAGTTCACCTTTTATACTTTGAACTACCATTTCGGTCAATGCAGTTGAAACTGGGTAGAGAGATGTGTGCATACTTTTGATCCAATCTTTGCTGAGGAATTTACAAAATTCAGCACCAGTGAGGTTATTAAATTGTCCATCACATGCAACTCAGGATCATACTGTAGCAAAAGTAATGCCACTGTGGTTATGGGGGATTTCAATATGCAGGTAGACTGGGAAAATCAGGTTGGTTCTGGACTCCAAGAAACGGAGTTTGTAGAGTGCCTCCGAGATGGATTCTAAGAGCAGCTTGTATTGGAGCCTACCAGAGAGAAGGCAATTCTGGATTTAGTGTTGTCTAATGAACCAGATTTAATAAGGGAACTCAGGTAAAGGAGGTAGTGACCATAATATGATAAGTTTTAATCTGCATTTTGAGAGGGGGAAGGTTAAATCAGAAGTGTCAGTGTTGCAGTTGAACAAAGGGGACTATGAAGGCATGAGAGAGGTGCTGGCCAAGGTCGAATGGAAAAGGATCCTAGCAGGAATGATGGTGGAACAGCAATGGCAGGAATTTCTGGGCATAATCCAGAAGATGCAGGATCATTTCATTCTAAAGAGGAAGAAAGATTCTAAGGGGAGTAAGAGGCAACTGTGACTGACAAGGGAAGTTAGGGACGGTATGAAACTAAAACAAAAGATGTATAACATAGCAAAAAATAGCGGAAAGCCAGAGGATTGGGAAACTTTCAAAGGACATCAGAAGGTAACAAAAAGGGCAATACGGGGTGAAAAGATGAAGTACGAAGGTAAGCTCGCCTAGAATATAAAGAAGGATAGTAAAAGCTTCTTGAGGTATGTTAAGAGAAAAAGATTACTAAAGACAAATATGGGTCCCTTGAAGGCAGAAACAGGTGAAATTATTATGGGGAACAAGGAAATGGCTGAAGAGTTGAACAGGTACATTGGTTCTGTCATCACTAAGGAAGACACAAACAATCTCCCAGATGTATTAGAGGACAGAGGATCTAGGGAGACAGGGGGACTGAAAGAAATTTGCATTAGGCAAGAAATAGTATTGGGTAGATTGATGGGATTGAAGGCTGATAAATTCCTTGGGCCTGATGGACTGCATCCCAGGGTACTCAAGGAGGTGGCTCTAGAAATTGTGGATGCATTGGTGATCATTTTCCAATGTTCTATAGATTCAGGATCAGTTCCTGTGGATTGGAGGGTAGCTAATGTTATCCCACTTTTCAGGAAAGGAGCGAGAGAGAGAAAACCAAGAATTACAGACCAGTTAGTCTGACATCGGTGGTGGGGAAGATGCTGGAGTCAATTATTAAAGAAGTAATAACAGCGCATTTGGATAGCAGGAAAAGTATTAGTCCCAGTCAGCATGGATTTATGAAGGGGAAATCCTGCATGACTTATCTTCTGGAATTTTTCGAGGATGTGACAAGTAAAATGGACGAAGGAGAGCCAGTGGATGTAGTGTATCTGGACTTTCAGAAAGCCTTTGATAAGGTCCCACACAGGAGATTAGTGGGCAAAATTAGAGCACATGGTATTGGGGGTAGGGTATTAACATGGATAGAGAATTGGTTGGCAGACAGGAAACAAAGAGTAGGAATAAATGGGTCCCTGTCAGAATAGGTTGCAGGGTGGCGGACAGGTTGAGTGAGTGGGCAGATTCGTGGCAGATGCAAGATAATGTAGACAAATGTGAGGTCATCCACTTTGGCGGCAAGAACAAACAGGCAGATTATTATCTCAATGGTGTCAGATTAGGAAAAAGGGAAGTGCAACGAGACCTGGG
The DNA here is from genome assembly GCF_053455715.1 of Rhinoraja longicauda. Taxonomy (NCBI): domain Eukaryota; kingdom Metazoa; phylum Chordata; class Chondrichthyes; order Rajiformes; family Arhynchobatidae; genus Rhinoraja; species Rhinoraja longicauda. The sequence continues at coordinate 47,050,569 of NC_135955.1, read as the reverse complement.
TGTCCTTGTACACCAAATCACACCAAAATATGCAGGTACAGCAAGCAGTGAAGAAAGCGAATGGCATGTTGGCCTTCATAACGAGAGGATTTGAGTATAGTAGTAAAGAGTTCCATCTGCAGTTGAACAGGGCCCTGACGAGACCACATCTGGAGTATTGTGTGCAGTTTTGGTCTCCTAATTTGAGGAAGGACATCCTTGCTAATGAGGCAGTGCAGCGTAAATTCACGATGTTATTCCCCAGGATGGCGGGACTGTCATATGAGGAGAGATTGGAAAGTCAGGGCTTGCATTCACAGGAATTTAGAAGGACGAGAGGAGATCTTGTAGAAATGTATAAAATTATAAAATGACTAAACAAGCTAGCTGCAGGAAAAAATGTTCCAAATATTGGGGGAGTCCAGAGCCAGGGGCCACAGTCTAAGAAAAAAGGGGAGGTCATTTAAAACTGAGATGAAAAAAAAAAATCACCCAGAGAATAGTGAATTTGTGGATTTCTCTACCATAGAAGGCAGTGGAGGCCAATTCACTGGATTCATTTAAAAGAGAGTTAGATAGAGCTCTTGGGGCTAGCAGAATCAAGGGCTATGGGGAGAAGGCAGGCACAGGTTAATGAATTTGGTGATCAGCCAGGGGTGATCTTGTTGAGATCTTATAAGATCATGAACAGAATAGATAGGGTAAATGTGCAATGCCTTTTACCCAGAGTAGGGGAATCAAGAACCTGAAGACATAGGTTTGAGGTGAGAGGGGAAAGATTTAATAGGAACTTGAGGGGCAACTTATTTACACAGTGGGTGGTGGGTATATGGAATGAGCTGCCCAAGGAGGTAGTTGAGGCAGGTACAATAACAACATTTAAAAGACATTTAAATAGGTACATAGATAGGAACGGTTTAGAAGGATATGGGTCGAACGCAGGCAGATGGGTCTAGCGTAGATGGGGGATCTTGGTCAACATGGACAAGTTGGGCCAAAGGGGCTGTTTCCATGCTGCGACTGTATGACTCTAAGACTCTGTGAGGTGTCGGCACTGGGTCATCTGAAAATTCTTTGAGTCAAAAGATTGTTGTTTCAGTTTGAAGAGCAGCAAAGCAGGTTGCTAGAACCAAAGCACGACATTATTTTCACTTGGCATGGGACCTTGAAAATACTTTTGATAGATAATCCAGTTCTTGCCTTTCATCAAAGTAACTGATAACTATTGTGCCTATCAATGGAAGCATCTATTTATTTGTGGATGAACACAAGGGGAAGAAGCTGCTCATCTTTGATCTGTTTCCACATTTATGAAATTAGATATTATTTGAACATTAGTATTATTTTACATTTAATTTTTGTGCTAACACTGACTTGAAATAATTTTATCTGATTCATTATGTTAGCCAGGAAAACATTTGTAAATGTAGACTATTGAATAAAAAAGATTTATTGTAGAGGTTGATTAACCCAACACCAAAATAAATCAAATCTAAATCTTAATTAAATCCAATGAGATGTTTATTTGTACACAAAATGTGTTTCATGATTGCTGTACTAAACTTTAATTGCACAGATATGCTTATTATTTTTTTATTGATTGATAGAATATGGACATCACTTGCAATACTTGAATATTTATTATCCATTAAGATTCACATATAAGCTGGGCTATGTTAGGGTGGCAAATTTCCTTCCCTGAAGGGCGCTCATGAATCAAATGTTTTACAACAATCTGTTACTCCACATAGCTAGCATTAGATACAGAGGAGTTTATTATCACATACAACAGGGTGTAATGAAATTCCTTGTTCACATTAAGCATGCAGAGTAAACAGTATAGAAACATAGAAAATAGGTGCAGGAGGAGGCCATTCGGCCCTTCGAACCAGCACCACCATTCATTGTGATCATGGCTGATCATCCACAATCAGTAACCTGTGCCCAACTTCTCCCCATATCCCTTGATTCCACTCGCCCCCAAAGCTCTATCTAACTCTTAAATTCATCCAGTGATTTGGCTTCCACTGCCCTCTGTGGCAGAGAATTGCACAAATTCACAACTCTCTGGGTGAAAAAGTTCCTTCTCACCTCAGTTTTAAATGGCCTCCCCTTTATTCTAAGACTGTGGCCCCTGGTTCTGGACTCCCCCAACATTGGGAACATTTTTCCTGCATCTAGCTTGTCCAGTCATTTTATAATTTTATATGTCTCTATAAGATCCCCTCTCATCTTCTAACCTCCAGTGAATACAAGCCTAGTCTTTTCAATCTTTCCTCATATGACAGTCCCGCCATCCCAGGGATCAATCTCGTGAACCTACGCTACACTGCCTCAATAACAAGGATGTCCTTCATTAAATTAGGAGACCAAAACTGTACACAATACCCCAGATGTGGTCTTACCATGGCCCTATACAACTGCAGAAGAACATCTTTACTCCTATACTGAAATCCTCTTGTTATGGAGGCCAACATGCCATTAGGTTTCTTCACTTCCTGCTGTACCTGCACGCCAACTTTCAGTGACTGGTGTACAAGGACACCCAGGTCTCGTTGCACCTCCACCTTACCTAACCTGACACCATTGAGATAATAATCTGCCTCCTTGTTTTTGCCGCCAAAGTGGATAACCTCACATTTATCTACATTATACTGCATCTGCCATGCATCTGCCCACTCACTCAACCTGTCCAGGTCACCCTGCAACCTCCTAACATCTTCTTCGCAGTTCACACTACCACCCAGCTTTGTGTCATCTGCAAACTTGCTAGTGTTACTTCTAATTCCTTCATCCAAATCATTAATATATATTGTAAATAGTTGCAGCCCCAACACCGAGCCTTGCGGCACTCCACTCGCCACCGCCTGCCATTCTGAAAAGGACCCGTTTACTCCCCTACTCTTTGCTTCCTGTCTGCCAACCAATTTTCTATCCATGTCAACACCCTACCCCCAATACCATGTGCTCTAATTTTACTCACCAATCTCCCATGTGGGACCTTATCAAAGGCTTTCTGAAAGTCTAGATACACTACATCCACTGGCTCCCCTCATCCATTTTATTTGTCACATCCTCAAAAAATTCCAGAAGATTAGTCAAGCATGATTTCCCTTTCATAAATCCATGCTGACTTGGACTTATCCTTTTACTGCTATCAAAATGCACCGTTATTACCTCTTTAATAATTGACTCCAGCATCTTCCCCACCACCGATGTCAGGCTAACTGGTCTGTAATGCCCCGTTTTCTCTCTCTCGCTCCTTTCTTGAAAAGTGGGAAAATTAGCTATCCTCCAATCCACAGGAACTGATTCTGAATCTATTGAACATTGGAAAAGTATACACACAGTAATGATAAATAGAATAATAAATACAATAAATATAATAAATACAAACAGCAGAATGGCACCGAATTTTAGTGCAAAAACCAAATAGTGCAAAAGGACATTAACGTACAATAATCGAATAACCAATGAAGTAATGTTGAGTAGGAGTCCATGCCAGCGCCTTTAGAAGTGGGTGTGAATGAGGTGATTGATTCAAAATTCTAATAGCTGTGGGGAAGAAGCAGTTCAAATCTGGATGTCCGAGCTTCAGTTACATAATAGTTTATTATCGTATACCACAGTGTGCAATGTAATTCCTTGTTCTCATGAAGGTCACAGAGTAAACGGTATGCATGCAGTTATGATAAGTACAACAATAAATACAATATTGAATGTAAAACAGCAGAATTGTGCACATTTGCAGAGCAAAAACCAAGGAATTGACAATTACGGAATAAAGAATGTAGCATTAAGAGTATGAGTACATGGCAGGGCCTTCAGGAAGTGAGTGTGAATGAAGTGATTGCTTCAGAAGTTTGATAGCAATGGGGAAGAGGCTGTTCTTAAGTCTGGATAATGAAGCTTTCAAGCTCCTGTATCTTCTCCGTGGAGAGAGAAAAGGGAATGGTCACTGTGTCAGGTGTCCTTGACAAATAATTCCGCCTTCCTGATGCAACACACTTTCTAAATGGACTAATGGTATGCACTGGTAAAACCATTGTTGGTATTAGTTTGTCCAGTAAGTTAACTACTATACAAGGAATTAGGAAATATTCTTGATTTTTGTCTTATTGCACAGGGCAAAATTACAGAACTAATTATGTATAATTTTGAATTTGCATGATAATGTAACATAGCAAAATAAAAGCCAATTTTATGCTCTTTGAATGTTTAATATTTGGTATTAAAGTAGCTGTTCATTTGCTATCACTCATGTTATATTGCTGCATCACTATGTCTGATGATAACTGTTCCTTTATACCTCCCATATTTTTACTCATGTCGCTGTGTTTTTGTAATTTTTTTTCTCTCAGTCAAATGAAAGATTGAAGGGGGACCCGTGTGATAAATGTGAACGACAGGAGAAGCAGGTTCTGACCACAAGAGATCACATGCTTTTCACGGGGGTATGGGGAGAAGGCAGGAACGGGGTACTGATTGAGAATGATCAGCCATGATCACATTGAATGGTGGTGCTCGCTCGAAGGGCCGAATGGCCTACTCCTGCACCTTTGGTCTATTGTCTATCTGTCATGTTGTGTCCAGTTGAGTTTATTGCCATTTGCACAAGTACGGTGAGTCACGGATACAATGAAAAACTTGCTTGCAGTAGCATCAAAGTCACATAAAAACAGAAAATGCACATCAACTTTAAAAGAAAAAAGGCTGTGGAAAAAAAACAAGACATTAATATGAATACACAATTTTTAAAAAATCTATTGTAGTGCAAGTTGTGGACCTTAGTGTTCCATCGCTGAGGTAGAATTAGAGATGTGAACCTGATAGTTGTTGGAAAGTAGGTGTTCCTGAATCTGGTGGTGTAGGCTTCTGTATCTTCTGCCCGGCGGTAGCGATGAGAAGAGAGATTGGCCTGGATATTAAGTATGTTAGATGAGAGATGCCATTTTCTTGAGGCAGTGCCTCATGTAGATGTTTTCGATGGAGGGGAGGGGTATGCCCCTGATGGAGTAGGCTGTATCTCCCCATTATCAAGGTTCCCCCCAACACTCCTCTGCAGCACCATACAAAGCATCCTATCAGGCTGCAACATAGCTTGGCAAGCAACTGCTCTGCCGTAGATTGCAAAAATTGCAAAGTTGTGAATGCAGATCAACAATCATGCATCCGACACCCACACCGCTGAGTTCTTCCAGCATCTGCTGTCTCTTTTGTCTTCACATGCATTCTGAGTCTAAGAATATTACTCCCAAAGGACTTGCTCCAAATTGGTAGAGTGCGCAGTGGAACTTGAACATGTGTTTTTACACCAATAATATTTAGAAGGTTATTTTACACCAATAACTTTTAGAAGGTTAGATTTCTCACAGTGACCTTGCTTGCTCTAAATACATCATTTTATATGTGAATGATGTTCTTTGATGTCATTGAAAATTACATTGAAGTAAATGAAATATGTAGAAAACAGGAAGAAAAATCATTGAATTATCATTAAGTTTCTGTGGCAATCATGAGGAGATTCTATTGGCCAATTTTTAGTGAAGATGCGTATAAAATTGTTTTGATGTAAAAAATTGAAAATTATATACTATTTTTTGATGACATTGCAGACATAATGTCTATAAAGCTTGCCAATGTAGTTTGAAACTTAACATTGTCATTGTGGGCTAGTATGAAGAATCATTTGGCGGTTTGCTTCCTCAGTAAGTATAGGGGTGGAAATGGAATGTGTGGACTCTGGTGGCATGCTGTGAGACACGTGGGCCTAAATTTTAATTCTTACTGAAATTGGTGAATCAAAACTCCTTTGGAAACTCACTTCCTTCCAAAGTGGCATAGCTGGGACACAGAATTTCGTCCGGATCACAGTTCATACATGTATGCATAATTTGAATGGACACTTCAGTCAGCCTGTTAGAGCACTTGTGCATGTGCATGTGTGAAGTCTTTACTGGGTAAATTTAGTAAGATTTCTGCATGCGTCTGAGTGGTGTTTTTATACATTTTCCCCATATTATTTTTCATTAATTTAAGCCATGAGACTTCAGGGAGAGACTCATTCACTGGTGATCTTTCATTGTAACAGATTTGTCTACGCAAAAAATCAATAGTCTGATAGCATGTCTCTGTCGTGTGCTCACATAATTAATCCTCTTCTTTCAGTTTCTCTGCTAACATACTCTTCCTGCCCCACCTTCTTCACCTCACCTCACCTTGCAGTAGAACCACAGGGAAAAGGTGTCCTCTTGTGGGTGAGGTTGTGATGCAAACAGCTGGCAATGGATAAGAATATTTTTTTCTCTTGAAAGTACTTCAACATTCCACCCTGCAATGCATATTCCAGAAACCTATCTTAGGCATTCCAAAGGTACTCACTACAAGGTTCCTGGTGGAATTAATTGAAAAGTTTTTTTTCTGCAGCATGGCTTTGAATTATAGACCAAATAAGGAGGGGACGGTTCTCTTCTCTCACAAAATAGACATTAATATAACTTGATGGATGAAACATGGCAACTCCCTGAGAATAAAGGGGACCTCAAACTCCCCAGGTACAAAACATTGATCCTGAGAAATTTCTATTCATGATTGCGCAAAGGTCATATCTTCAGGGAATGATAGCCTTTACAATTCATGTCAATCTCCAGGACCCCGAAGGATTATGGTGCGGGTACTTTACCATTGCCTGAACTTTGGGGTAGACTGTCATTGTCACAAATCCACACAGCTGCTCAGCCTGCTGGCCTCTACTCGCTGAGTGACCTTCCTGACACAGCATAGTACAATTGACTGGATTACATGATATAATGCAGCCACCATGGACTGGACTGAGCTAGAGGCAAGAAGCTCCAAGTGATCGTGACTTTGGTCTAGACTGGTAGAGCAGTCCAGGCACAGTTGTATTTCTGGAACTCTACTGGCAAAAATGCACAAATTTCCATCACTTCCTCTTGCCCGCCCAGGGACAGGAGCATAGGACCAATTTTCCTTTGAGGGAAATCTAATTATGCCATTGAAAGGGACAATGGCAGAACAGTATATATCAGCGGTAATTTTAGTTGTTTCTTGAATCCCTCAGCAATTCACAAAACAAAATGCAGGGTTTTACAGAAGTTAAAAAGCAAAACAAATGCAGATGCTGGAAATCTAAAATGAATACAATCAGTGCTGGAAACACTCAGCAGGTTAGACAACAGGTACGAAGAGAGAAACAGAGTTAATATTTCAGGACAATTACTTTTCATCAGAACTGCCGAGGTGTAGTTTCTTTAGGTTTGAGGGTTGATGTTTGATAAGGTAAATTACAGAGGTTGAACTATTGACAAAATATATTTTATTGGAAACAGGCAACTTAAGTAACAGTGGCTGGTATAATAATGCATGAAATGTATCTCATGGTACACTGACATCATGGTATTAGTATACCATGAGGTAGATTTCATTCATCCATGGTATCAATATAACTCATAGTACACCCAGTTCTTCAAGGTACATCACATTCATAAGTACCAGATAAGCTAAGTGAACCGGCTGGGTGGACCTCTGAAACACCCAGCTGCAGTGAATGGAAAGCTCTGAAAGTTTTGTTTCTTGTATGTTGTATCTTAAACCAAAAAAATATGACCACATTTCGGCTGTTGATGCTCTAAATGAGCGCTGCATGAGAAATGTATTCACTCTCTGCATGTCTTATGTGCCAAACATCTTGCATGCATTAACGTGATTAACACATAATATGCGCAGAGATAGCAGGTTGAATTTTGTAGACTGCAAAAAAACATTGAAATTCAATCATACAGTGCTCAAAAATGCAATGCAGCTTGCAATGAGTTTCTAAGCTGTTATATTTCTGCATGAAGATGCAAAAAACTGCTGATGCTGCTTTACGAAAAAGACACAAAATGCTAGAGTAACTCAATGGGTCAGTCTGCATCTCTGGAGAACGTGGTTAGGCAACGTTTTGAGTTGGGACCATAATTATGGCGGGGGAAGGAGCAAGCTGGAGAGAGGTGGGGGCAGGAGAAAGTCTGGCTAGTGATAGGTGGATACATAGGTGATAGGTGAGGGATTCTTCATTGGCAAATGGTTAGACTAAGGGCAGAAATGAAAATACAAAAAGTGTGAGATAAAGAAAGAAGATTCGTACAATGTGAAGCCAAACAAAGGAATATAGATGGAAGGAGATGAGGGGAAAGGGAGAAACAGGTGCGCATCCACATGAGGCATAGGGAAGAGAGGGAGAGAAAAGGAGAAGGAAGGGGAAGGGAGGATGGGGGGTTGTTTATAGGTTAGTTATCTAAACTTGGAGAATTCATTGTTCATATTGTTGGGCTGCAAGGTACCCAAGCGTAATATGAGGTGCTGTTCCCACCACCAGTCACTTTTTCCCTCCCACACCCTTTTCTGCTTTCTGCAGAGACCATTCCCTCTACAACACCTTGGCTCACTGATCCCCTCCTACCCAAAGCATTCCCTCCCCAGGTACCTTTCTTTCCAAGCACAGGAGATGTAACACCTGCCCCTATACCTCCTTCTTCACATCCATCCACGAAACCCTGGGTTTGAGTTTGACTTGATTGTATTGATGTATGATATTATCTGATCTGATTGGAGTGCACGCAAATCAAAGTTTTTCACTGTACTTCAGTACACATGACTATAATAATAAACCTAAACCTAAACCTCCCCACCATTGAAGGAATCTGCAGGAAGTGCTGCCTCAGGAAGGCAGTTAATATCGTCAAAGACCCACACCACCTTGGCCACACTCTAATCTCATTGTTACCATCGGGAAGACACAGGAGACCAATAATCGTTACATCCAGAGTCAAGAACAGCTATTCCCATCAACAATCAGGTTCTTGAACTACCCTGCACAACCCTAACCACAGCATTGAACCATTATGGACTTTGTATAAGGCTGCACCTCATAATTTGGGTTGTACTATTACAGTCTGGTTAACTACTATAACTGATAATTTATTGCATATTTGTCTGTTGTGTTGTTGAGATAAATGTGCCTGTAAGGCAAATAAGAATTTAATTGTTCTCGTGCATTTGACTATCAAACACTATTGACTCTTGACTCATGTGTTGTATTGATAGAATTATACACAAAAGAAGGGTTGTATGTGGTAAATTTAAATCCTCACCTCAAATGGGAGAAGTGGAATCAGAGCAGAATCCCAAAGTTAGAACTAAGAGTGTTTCATTGTCATGTACTGAAATGGAACAATCAAATTCTCACTAAATGAACTGATCGTGGATATTTAACTGTCAGTATTTTAGCATGGCTGACAACTTTACTTTGTTGGCATCAATGCAGTCTGAAAATAGAGTATATCTTGGCTTTGTATGATACACAAATAGTTGATAAAACAGCATAGTTGTGGGAAAATCAGATGTGAGAAATAAATGTAGTTCCATTCATTAGGGAGCAACAAAGACTCTCTTAACAGCATCTGCAATCTCATTACTGTAGCTGTAGCCAACTTTAGGATCTTGGCCATTATGGTCCTGCTGCACAATTATATATTGACATTGGTGAAATGAGTGCCCAGAGTATCTTAAAGAATGATTTGCGTAGCTCATATGTCTTGCAGGAATGGAAAAAACAAATTCTAAATAAAAAATTCAAACTGGAAGAAGGCCCAGGCAAAGCAACAGTCAAATTCACAAAGTGTTGGAATTCCTCAGCAGGGCAGGCAACATCTTTGGAGGACATAGATGTTGCCTGACCCACTGTGTTACTCCAGCCCTTTGTGTTTAATGCAATATTCCAGCATCCCCATTCAGGTGGCATGGTGGTGCAGTGGTAAAGTTGCTTCCATTCAGCACCAGAGGCCTGGGTTCGATCCTGACCACGGATGCTGTCTGTATGGAGTTTATACGTTCTCCCCGTAGCCGTGCGGATTTGCTCCGGGAACTCCGGTTTCCTCCAATATTTTAAATACGTACAGGTTTGTAGGTTAATTGGGTTTGGTAAAAATGGTAAATTGTCCCTTGTGTGTAGGGTAGTGCTAGGATACCCCTGGTCGGCGATCACTGGTTGGTGGAGACTCGGCGGGCCGAAGGGCCTGTTTCCGAGCTGTATCTCCAAACTAAATTAAATTAAATTTGCATTTCTTGTGTCTCCTCAGTCAGATTCACTTATGGAATTTTGGCAACAATAATGATGAAGACAAAAAGAGTGCAACTCAAGGTAAAAACAGATACATATCCAATGGTCACCAGAAGCAGCAGATGTTTTTCCCATTTGGTGAAATCACATCGATAATTGAACTAAAGAAGCCCAGGAATAGACAATAGGTGCAGGAGTAGGCCATTCGGCCCTTCGAGCCAGCACCACCATTCAATGTGATCATGGCTGATCATTCTCAATCAGTACCCCGTTCCTGCCTTCTCCCCATACCCCCTGACTACGCTATCGTTAAGAGCTCTACCTAGCTCTCTCTTGAAAGCATTCAGAGAATTGGCCGCCACTGCCTTCTGAGGCAGAGAATTCCACAGATTTACAACTCTCTGACTGAAAAAGTTTTTCCTCATCTCCGTTCTAAATGGCCTGTCCTTTATTCTTAAACTGTGGCCCATGGTTCGGGACTCCCCCAACATTGGGAACATGTTTCCTGCCTCTAACGTGTCCAACCCCTTAATAATCTTATATGTTTCGATAAGATCCCCTCTCATCCATCTAAATTCAAGTGTATACAAGCCTAGTCGCTCCAGTCTTTCAATATATGATAGTCCCGCCATTCCGGGAATTAATCTAGTAAACCTACCCTGCACGCCCTCTATAGCAAGAATATCCTTCCTCAAATTTGGAGACCAAAACTGCACACAGTACTCCAGGTGCGGTCTCACTAGGGCCCTATACAACTGCAGAAGGACCTCTTTGCTCCTATACTCAGCAGTTGAGTATAGGAAGTTGAGTTGTTATGAAGGCCAACATTCCATTGGCTTTCTTCACTGCCTGCTGTACCTGTATGCTTCCTTTCAGTGACTGATGCACTAGGACACCCAAATCTCGTTGTACGTCCCGTTTTCCTAACGACACCATTCAGATAATAATCTGCCTTCCTATTCTCACCACCAAAGTGGATAACCTCACACTTATCCACATTAAACTGCATCTGCCATGCATCCGCCCACTCACACAACCTGTCCAAGTCACCCTGCAACCTCATAGCATCTTCCTCACAGTTCACACGACCACCCAGCTTCGTATCATCTGCATATTTGCTAATGGTACTTTTAATCCCTTCATCCAAGTCATTAATGTATATTGTAAATAGCTGCGGTCCCAGCACCGAGCCTTGCGGTACCCCACTAGTCACTGCCTGCCATTCTGAAAGGGACCCATTTATCCCCACTCTTTGCTTTCTGTCTGCCAACCAATTTTCTATCCATGTCAGTACCCTACCCCCAATACCATGTTCTCTAATTTTGCCCACTAATCTCCTATGTGGGACCTTGTTGATGGCTTTCTGAAAGTCGAGGTACACCACATCCACCGGCTCTCCCCTGTCAATTTTCCTAGTTACATCCTCAAAAAATTCCAGATTAGTCAAGCATAATTTCCCCTTCGTAAATCTATGCTGACTCGGAACAATCCTGTTACTGCGATCCAAATGCTCTGCAATTTCGTCTTTTATTATGGACTCCAGCATCTTCCCCACCACTGATGTCAGACTAACTGGTCTATAATTTCCCGTTTTCTCTCTCCCTCCTTTCTTAAAAAGTGGGACAACATTAGCTACCCTCCAATCCACAGGAACTGATCCTGAATCTATAGAACATTGGAAAATGATCACCAATTCGTCCACAATTTCTAGCGCCACCTCCTTAAGTACTCTGGGATGCAGACCATCAGGCCCTGGGGACATGGTGAGCCATAGGGACCCTTTCCATGTTGTATCTCCAAACTAAGTATGTTCCTTCCATTACATCTCAAAACCATTTCCTACTCTATGCCCCTTCTCCACTTTAAGCGGCAATGGGCCAGAGATTCTCAAGAGTTAGTTAATATTATTATGTGACATCACAATCTTGTTGCAATGTGATTCAAGTTCAATTAAAAGAATCATTTGCAAATGAAAGCTAGTTTACTGATGAGAAGGCTCTCCTCAGACCATAAATCACATCACCCTTGTCTGATCTCCCAATCAACCTCACTAATCTGTTGCCCAATGCACATCACCTCTCTTTTTTGTCCAATAATCTGGCACTCATCCAGCACCAACCACAGATTTGCCAAGTGGGAGATGCTTCCCTCACCACCAGCAACCAAACCACCAATTGGCATTGCCTCACCACTGACCAACACCCATCTGCCCCTTCCTACCTCTCCACCCCCCAATGAACACCTATCTACCACCTGGTAATCTCTCATCCTTGTGGTCAACAACCACAAACCCGCCACCCAGAATCTCATACTGACACCACCAACAAACAATCTGCTCCGAGCCTTGCGGTACCCCACTAGTTACTGCCTGCCATTCTGAAAGGGACCCATTTATCCCCACTCTTTGCTTTCTGCCTGTCAACCAATTTTCTATCCATGTCAGTACCCTATCTCCAATACCATGTGCTCTAATTTTGCCCACTAATCTCCTATGTGGAACCCTGTCAAAGGCTTTCTGAAAGTCAAGGTACACCACATCCACCTGCTCTCCCCTGTCAATTTTCCTGGTTACATCCTCAAAGAATTCCAGAAGATTAGTCAAGCATGATTTCCCCTTCGTAAATCCATGCTGACTCGGAACAATCCTGTTACTACTATCCAAATGCTCCGCAATTTCGTCTTTTATAATTGACTCCAGCATCTTCCCCACCACTGATGTTAGACTAACTGGTCTATAATTTCCCGTTTTCTCTCTCCCTCCTTTCTTAAAAAGTGGGACAACATTAGCTACCCTCCAATCCACAGGAACTGATCCTGAATTTATAGAACATTGGAAAATTATTACCAATGCGTCCACAATTTCTAGAGCCACCTCCTTAAGTACCCTGGGAAGCAGACCATCAGGCCCTGGGGATTTGTCAGCCTTCAGTCCCATCAGACTACCCAACACCATTTCCTGCCTAATGTGGATTTCCTTCAGTTCCTCTGTCACCCTAGGATCTCTGGCCACTAGAACATCTGGGAGATTGTTTGTATCTTCCTTAGTGAAGACAGATCCAAAGTACCGGTTCAACTCATCTGCCATTTCCTTGCTCCCCATAATAAATTCCCCTGCTTCTCTCTTCAAGGGACCCACATTTGCCTTGGCTATTTTTTTCCTCTTCACATACTTAAAAAGGCTAGCTTACCCTCGTACCTCATCTTTTCTCCCCGTATTGCCTTTTTAGTTATCTTCTGCTGCTCTTTAAAAGAGTCCCAATCCTCTGGCTTCCCACTCTTCTTTGCTATGTTATACTTCTTCTCTTTTATTTTTATGCTGTCCTTGACTTCCCTTGTCAGCCACGGGTGCCTCTTACTCCCCTTAGAATCTTTCCTCCTCTTTGGGATAAATTGATCCTGCAACTTCTGCATTATTCCCAGGAATACCTGCTATTGCTGTTCCATCATCTTCCCTGCTAGGGCCTCCTTCCAGTCAAATCTGGCCAGCTCCTGCCTCATGCCTCTGTAATCCCCTTTACTATATACTGACACTTCTGATTTTGTTTTCTCCCTCTCAATTTGTAGAGTAAAACATATCATATTATGATCACTGCCTCCTAATGGCTCTTTTATCTTGAGTCCCCTTATCAGATCAGGTTCATTACTCAACACTAAATCCAGAATTGCCTTCTCCCTGGTAGGCTCCAGTACAAGCTGTTCTAAGAATCCATCTCGGAGGCACTCCACAAACTCTCTTTCCTGGGGTCCATTACCAACCTGATTTTCCCAGTCTACCTGCATGTTGAAATCTCCCATAACCACCGTAGCATTACATTTGCGACATGCCAATTTTAGCTCTTGATTCAACTTGCACCATATGTCGAGGCTACTGTTTGGGGGCCTGTAGATAACTCCCATTAGGATCTTTTTACCCTTACAATTCCTCATTTCTATCCATACTGATTCTACATCTCCTGATTCTATGTCACCCCTTGCAGGGGAGTGAATATCATTCCTTACCAACAGAGCGACCCCACCCCCTCTGCCCACGTGTCTGTCTTTTCTATATGTTGTGTACCCCTGAATATTCAGTTCCCAGCCCTGGTCCTCTTGTAGCCATGTCTCTGTGATTCCCACAACATCATACTTGCCAATGTCTAACTGAGCCTCAAGCTCATCTACATTATTTTTTATACTTCGCGCATTTAAATACAACACTTTAACTTCGGTATTCACCTCCCCTCTCACACCGGTCACAATTGGCCCGGACCTTATTCTCTTATCCCATCTAGAACTTCCCTTCCCATTTATTCAAGAGTCCTTTGCAATTTCTCCTGTATTCGCTTCCCCTTTAACTCCATCTTTATACTCCCAATTTTTCAACCCCTCCCCCCCACTACTTAGTTTAAAGCCACACGTGTAACACTAGCAAACCTGCCTGCCAGAATGTTGGTCCCCCTGCTGTTAAGGTGTAACCCGTCCCTTTTGTACAGGTCACCCCTACCCCAGAAGAGATCCCAGTGGTCTAGAAATCTAAATCCTTGCTCCCTGCACCAGCCCCTCAGCCATACATTCATATCCCCGATCTCTCTGTTCCTACCCTCACCAGCATGAGGTGCAGGTAGCAATCCAGAGATAACCACCCTCGACGTCCTACTTCTCAGTCTTCTTCCTAACTCTCTGAACTCATGTTGCAGTATCTCCTTCCTCTTCCTCCCGACGTCATTCGTGCCCACGTGCACAACTACTTCCGGTTGATCGCCTTCCCTCGCTAGGATGTTCTGAAGCCGGTCCTTGATGTCTTGAACCCTGGCACTAGGGAGGCAACAGACCCTCATGTCCCGCCTGCCGCCACAGAATGTACTGTCCGTACCTCGGACAATGGAGTCACCCACTATTATGGCTCTTCACGACTTCGGTCTCCTCGCCTGGATTGAGCCACCAACCTGTCCGCCGCTCGGACTGGAAGCATCTTCTGCCCCGACAGCTCCCAAGAGGGAGTACCTATTTGCAATAGGCACAGCCACCGGGGTCTCCTGTAGTCCACGTTCACTCCCCTTTGAAACGGTCTCCCACCTTCGCTCGACCTGGACCCTTGGCGTGACAGCCTCACAGTAGGTCCTGTCCAGGAAACTCTCACATTCCCGGATGGCCCCGAGGTCATCCAGCTGCTTTTCCAACTCCGCCACACGTCCATACAGGAGCTGCACCAGGACACAGTTCTTGCATCTGTAGCTCCCAGAAGCTCCAGCTGAGTCCCTACCTTCCCACATCCTGCAGGAAACACACAGCACCAACTTATCTGCCATTACTTTAGTGTCTAAAAACAAATCAGGCTCAAAAACAAGTGTATCCTCCTCACCGAAGACTCGCAGCCAAAGACTCACACTTTTCTCACAGGGCACTTCCCTCGACAGGGCCTCACCCCTTGTGCATGCCTTGTTTACATCAGTCACTAAATTAACTAATTGGCCAATTTAACAAACTTCTAATTTAATTGATCAGCCAATCCACGTACTCACTCCTATCCTGCCTTCCTCTGACGAGCTTGGAAGTATGCGCTTCACTGATTGCCTGCTAGCGTCCCTTTGGCGCTCTTTTTAAACGGTCTTTTACCTTCAATTAACACTTACTTTCTTTCAGCCAACGGTCGTCCTTGCTCCTGCTCTCCCGACCTTTACTGACTGACTGCTAGCATCCCTTTGGCGCTCTTTTTAAACGGTCTTTTACCTTCAATTAACACTTACTTTCTTTCAGCCAACGGTCGTCCTTGCTCCTGCTCTCCCGACCTTTGGATTGAAAGGGAACTTGCTATTCAAAAGTGAACTGATTCTTTGAACACTGAGCACCAGTTAATGTGACTGTGAACATAATGTGAAAAATATAGAAACAGCAACTGGAATAGGCCAATCAACATCTTGTGCCAGTTAAGTCATTCATTCGGATCATGGCTGATCCAATCTTGACCTCAGCACCACCTTCTCACTTTCCCCTCATACCCTTGGACACCTTTGTAATTTAAATCTCTGTCAACATCTGCTTTGAATATATTCAATGATACCAACCACACAGCTCTCAGGAACAAAAAAACCCACAACAATATGAGGAAATAAATTAATCTGGAGTTCTGTCTTGATCTTGATCTTCCTGTGTTTACTGATGTGGAGTAACTGCAAGATCAAATGAGGATCATGGCTAAAAGACAGGAACGGACAAAAATAACTGTGGTAAATATTTATGGTATAGATGGTTTAGATGGACAAGGGCTGATTAGGGATAGTCAACATGGTTTTGTACGTGGGAGGTCATGTCTCATGAATCTGTTTTTTGAGGATGTGACCAAAAAGATCAATAAAGGAAGAGTTGTAGACATTGTGTACGTGGATTTCAGTAAGGCATTCAACAAGGTTCACATGGTAGGCTGCTCTGAAAGATTAGATCCCATGGGATTCAAGGAGAAATAGCCAAATAGATAGAAAATTGGCTTTATGAAAGGAAGTAGAGGGGGATGGTGGAAGGTTGTTTTTGGACTGGAGGCCTGTGACTAGTGGTGTGCCTCAGAGTTCGATGCTGGGCCCACTGCTCTTTGTCATCTATATCAATGATTTGGATGAGAACCAACACAGCAAGATGAGCAAGTTTGCAGATGATACAAAAGTGGGTCGTATTGTAGACAGTGAAGATGATTATCAAAAAGTACAGCATGATCTTGATCGGTTGGGCAGGTGGGCTGAGGAGTGGTTGATGAAATTTAATACAGAGGTGTTGCATTTGGGAGCACTAACATGGCAGGACCTACACAATGAACGGTAGGGCCCTGGGAGTGCTGTAGAGCAGAGGAATCTAGGAGTAGGAGTACAGGTATGTGGTCAAGGTATGTGGTCAAAAAGGCTTTTGGCATATTGGCATTCATCGTAAGGTGATAAGTCATGTCATAAGTGATAGGAGTAGAATTAGGCCATTCGACCCATCAAGTCTATTCTGCCATTCAATCATGGCTGATCTATCACTCCCTCCTAACCCATTCTCCTGCCTTCTCCCCATAACCTCTGACATCTGTACTAATCAAGAACCTATTTATCTCTGCCTTAAAAATATCTACTGATTTGGCCTCCACAGCCTTCTGTGGCAAAGAATTCCACAGATTCACCACCCGCTGACTAAAGAAATTTCTCCTCATCTCCTTCCTAAAAGAACGTCCTTTAATTCTGAGGCTATGACCTCTCGTCCTAGACTCTCCTAGTGAAAACATCCTCTCCATTCCTCTCTATCCAAGTCTTTCACTATTCTGTATGCTTCAATGAGGTCCCCCCTCATTCCAGCGAGTACAGGCCCAGCACCGACAAATGCTCATCATAGGTTAACCTACTCATTCCTTGGATCATTCTTGCAAGCCTCCTCTCCAGAGTCAGCACGTCCTTCCTCAGATATGGTACCCAAAATTGCTCGCAATATTCTAAATGCAGCCTTACCAGCGCCTCAATAGAGCCTCAGCATTACATTCCTGTTTTTGTATACATGCCCTCTCAAAATAAATGCTAGCATTGAGTTAGCTTTCTTTACTACCGATCAGCCAGAGTATTGAGTTTAGAAGTTGGAAGGTCATGTTGCAGTTGTATAAGACTTTGGTGAGGCCGCATTTAGAGTATTGTGTTCAATTTTGGGCGCCATGTTATAGTAAGATGTTGTCAAGCTGGAAAGGGTGCAGAGATTTACTAAGATGTTGCCAGGACCAGAGGGTCTAAGCTATAGAGAGATGTTGAGCATGCTAGGACGCTATTCCTTGGAGTGCAGGAGGATGAGGGGTGATCTTTTAGAGGTGTACAAAATCACGAGAGGAATAGATCAGGTCGATGCACAAAGTCTCTTTCCCAGAGTAGGGGAATCGAAAACCAGAGGTGAGGGGGAAAGATTTAATAGGAATCTGAGGTGTAACTTTTTCACAAAAAGGGTGGTGGGTATATGGAATGAGCTGCCAGAGGAGGTAGTTAAGACAGGTACTATTGCGATGTTTAAGAAATATTCAGACAGGTACATGGATTGGACAGGTTTAGAGGGATATGGGCCAATACAAGGCAGGTGGAACTATTGGAGATGGGACATGATGGCTGGTGTGGATAAGTTGGACCGAAGGGCCTGTTTTCACGCTGTAACACTCTATGACTCCATGACTCTATGTCTCTCCTTGGGGTTGCTACCATGCTGTGTGAGTCAGGATATTTACGTCTATCAAAAGTTCAGTCATCTTCCAATACAACTCGATAGTCACATCAACAACCATTGCTGGGCTCGCAATCATTCAGCTTACTGATGAACTGCACAAAAATTTCAGAGTCATGGAGTCATAGAAAGATACAGCACAGTACAGGCCCCTTGTCCCATGAAGTCCATGCCAGCCATCAAGCACCCATTTTTATACGAATCACTTTATTCCCATATTTAAATCATTTTACTTCCTTCACTGCACCTCCAACCACAGGACTCTACCACTTAACTACTACACACTAGCGGCAATTTACAATGGTCAATTAACCTACCAGCCTGTATGTTTTTGGATGTGAGGAGAAATCACTTGGTCCTTGTGGTCACAGGGAGAACATACAAACTCCTCACAGACAGCAGCAGAGAACAGGATTGAATTTGGGTCACTCGGGCAGTGAGGCAGCTGCTCTATCTGCTGTGCCACCGTGCCGGCTCATTCCTCAGTGTGCAACTAAACCACAGTATATGTGAAGAAAGATTTAAATTCTCCTCGCCTCTCTTTGTCATATTCAGTATTTTGCTCCAAGGCTTGATAATGTTGCTGTTCAGTGCCGAAAGTACCTTCTTCTGGAATCTTCCAGGCACATTCCAGGAAGAGCTGGAGAGAGCTTAGAGTGGTTAGAACTCACACGCCATTGGCAATATGTTGAAATGTTATCTCTGTTCTTGAGAATACTCTTATAATTTACTAGAACATTGTGGCATATTTAAGTTATGGGCCTTTCACACCTGTGTAAGAATTCCTGAGACTTCCCACCACCAGTGTGATGATGCCCTGCGAAATAATGTTATTCAATATCATTTTCTAGGATGCTGAAAAATAGCAAACAGAGTTCTGTTCTCAAAGCAAACTGGGGAATCCATTTCTCAGTAACAGCATTTCTTGTTTGGGTTGTACTTGTCGTTGAAAGCCAGAATAACATAATTCTCCTATCTGCAGCCCTTTACATTGACAGCAACTCCATTCATACAGAACAGATGATGATTAATGTAAGAAGGGGCCCTAAAGTAACTAAACAGAATATCACTGCCTTATTGGCATTTCAACAAGCACTTGTGATGTGTCAAACAGCAAGTTAAGCTTAAACAAAACTGTGCTGCTGTTAGAAACATGCAGACCTCTTTAGTTCCACACAACACACTCGTATATTTACTCACCACCTGGCTTCACTACTTTTATGTGAGACAAGCATTAAACTGATTCTACTTGGAACTCAAGATTGTTTCTCAAGATGATGCACCTGATACTAAAAAGCAGTTCACAGGACTCTGAAGAAAGAATTGCTCCCTTAGGACATCTTCTGCTTTCTGTTATATCCCAGAGTTCCACTTTAACACTCTTACAACTTTGACTGCCTTCTGCTCTGAATTTGCTACCCCAGTGACATCAGCTAAACTGCTGGGGTCAAGAGGTTAACAGGCATTCTCATGAGCTTCGGACATTGTGATCAGCATCAAATCGTGAAATATTAATAGCCACCAAGCCATGAGCAGATGAATTAAAATACTTTTCTGTGTGCAGCGGTTTATGGTAAATTTAATTTGAACATAGCCTGCCTTTGTTATGTATTTAACGCATATGGGAATGACAGGTTGTTTCTCATCCCTGTACTGGTAACTTGATGATCATCGCTGCATTGAAAACATGTTGTTTCTTGGCAGAGTGCACACACTGCAGCTAGACAAAATACCAATGTGCAGCAGTGTAAGCCTGGCTCCTGCTGTGCACTCCCTACAAATCAAGTGCATCAAGGCATTTTATTTGTCAGCTATAAGTGCTTCTCTGTACATTAGGCTGCTTTATGTGCTGAAATGTGAGCCAAGTGGAAAAGTGAAGGTGGAAAGGTTACTGCTCTGTGAATTTAAAAAATAATAATTTAATTAACAAATATGATGATTACGTGCCAAGCTGTAAAATAAATGATTTATGTTACAAGGAAGTCTCATTGTTTTGAAGCTTAGTTTTCATTTCATGTTAATTATAATGTTAATTGAACGGTTGTCCGTGTTGTGTGATTTTACATAATAGTCGCATGGTTTTGGGCTATCAGTTATTAGAATCATAGAGTTGTATTGTTATATAAGCACAAAAACAGGCCCTTCGGCCCATCTTGTCAACCAAGCTAGGTTTTTTTTCTTCATTTAGTCTGTTTCCCTCAAAACCTTTTCCATCTATGTACCTGTTCAATTATCTTTTAAATGTTGTAATTGTACCTACCTCTCACACTTCATCTGGCATCCCATTCCACATGCCACCAACCTTTGTGTGAAAAAGTTGCCCCTCAACCCCTTTAAAATCTTTCCCCTTCCACCTTAAATCTATGCCCCCGAGGTTTAGATGACCCTACCCTGGGAGAAAGATCATCCTCCTTGTCTATACCCCTCATGACTTTATATACCTCTATAAGTCAATGCAGAATGAATTCCTGGTGGTAACTATTCAATCATGAGTTATAAGCAACCATGAACAATTAAAACTCAAAGCACTGGATCGGTTTCCTTCACTGCCAACATTTACCAATTGCTGGCCTTTAAGATTTAAATAAAGTTAACTTGAAGAGACAGTAAGAAGTACTGCATTGAAACTCTAGGGCAATTCACAACTTCTGAACTCCCAGTACTCTCAGTGAATGCAAGTTGGTAAAGATTATCTGCAATTTTTCTTATACATATTTCAGGTCAGATCACTTTCGTATTAGGAGTAATGGCTTAAAGAATTAATTCCTGGTTGAACAAAATTAACAGGTTTTTATTAATAATTGTCAGAATCAAATTGAAGGAAAATGTTTGATAGAGTTGAAATCTGTGCTTATTGCTTTTCTGGGACAACATCTGTTCATCATTCATTGCTCATGTAACTCACAGTGAATGTTAGAATGGATGGAACTTCAGAGGAAGGAAATTAATATACTTAGCAACTTATCTCAGCATTTAATGTAATTAACACCAATCTGTGGCCAAGGGAATCAAACACCCAGAATTCCCTGAGCCTGCCACTTCAAAAGTACTTCAATGACTGCCAAGTGCTTCAGGATATGCTGAAAAATTTGGAAGCTGCTATATAAATGCAAATATTTTGTTCATAGACTTCAAGAATGTCACAGAAAATGCTGGCCCTCTGCTAGCTCTTTTAAACGAATTATCCTTTTATCTTTGCACCACTGCCTTAATCATGTGAGGATGTCAAAACATAGAACCTCACACCGACTTCTCCCCTCCCCCTGCACCCACACTCCTCTGGCTTCTCAATTCACAACTCTTCAACCCGTTTGTCTCACACCTATTTTAATCTCTGGCCCTTTTTCCAACTATTTGCGTATCAAACCCCACCCCATCCTGCTTGTGTTCATCTATTACCCGCCCCACTTCGTCCTGCCTCTCCTCTCTCCCAGCTTTCTTCCCCCTATCATCCCCTCTCCCCCTCCCCCACAGTCGGTCCCAACCCAACCCAAAACGCTGCCTATCCATGTTCTCCAGAGATGCTGCCTTACCCGTGGAGTTACTCCAGCACTTTGTGTCCTTTGAGAAAGTCCATTCCAGGAGTCAGGTGTCGAGCATGTGAATGAGGTAGCCTTCCCAAGGCAGCCAACTGAAATGAGTTAGCGCGTCAGTGCTGGGGATGTTGGCCGATTGAGCATATTCATCCTGCCAGCGGTTCGACACAAATTTGTAGAAAGAGAGACATAACGAACTGCAGATGCAGGAATCTTGCATAGAACACAAAGTGATAACTGTACAACTCCTCCCCCTTCTGTTGTGGGGTAGACTGACCCCCTCACCAATCTTTGCACATCCCCAATTCTTTCCACTCATCATTTTAATCTCACGTTTCATATATCTTGTGTTTTATGACTGTTGGAAGATCAATTTCCCTCCTGGGATAAATAAAATTCTATCGTATCGTATCGTATCGTATCATAAAGTAACTCAGTGGGTCAGGCAGCATCTCCCGTGGACTTGGATTGATGATGTTTTGGGTCGGATCTTTCTTCAGATTTTCTGCAAAGCATTGGTCATATGAGTCCTGTGCTATAAGGTGTCTGCTATCAGCAACAAAGATACTGAAGCTTACAGGACTGCAAACACATTTTACCACAGGCAGTTAAAGGCGGTTGTGGAGGTACATTATGGGCAAATGTAAGTTTCTTAAGCACTAAGTAATGGCATAGAAAGTGGTTAACTCCTTCCAGTATCTCATCGTGGATCTTTATTGTCAGACAAAATGTATTGCAGCAGGGGCAGATTGGCAAACAAATCTTGAACCAGGCATTATTATTTTGTCAGTGCTTTACAAGGTAAACAAAACTTTCTATTGCTCATCAATGGCTTCTTATACATCTCCATATTTTTAGTTACTTGAGAAGAGGGGAAAATGAAAAGCTATTTCACTTAATTGTTCCTGTTCTCTTTTTTCCAGGTTCATTCGATATTATTGACCTTACAATTGAACAGGAAAACTCATCTGAAATTACCTTCAGATAGACCTCTAGATATTGAGATGCTCGAGAGCTTTGTTTCCAGGCGTGCTCATCACCAGCAACCCAACCTGGTCCCTTCACACTGATGCGGTGATCAAGGAAGCATATCAATGTATTTACTTTCTTAGACGTCCAAGAAGATTTGGCATGTCTTTGAGCATTGTCAAATTTTACGGATGTGCTGTAGAAAATATTCTGACCGGATGCATCTCAGCCTGGTGTGGCCACTGCTCTTCTCTTTTCTGTCTGAACCTGCAGAGAGTGGTGAACACAGCCGTCATTCACAGACGCTTCACTTCCTTCCATCCAGTCTATCGTGGTGAGTGGCATCAGGTAGGCCGAACGTATTGTCAAGGATGCATGTCACCCTGGCCATTCCCTTTTCTCTCTTCTACCTCCTGGGAGATGGTACAGGAGTTTAAAAGCCCGGACCTCCACATTTAAGGGTGGCTTCTTCCCCATTGCTTTCAGGCTCCTGGACTAATCACCTCATTCATATCTACTTCCTAGAGACGCTGCCATGTGCTCTTACTCTTAACTCACCTCATACAATTATTCTGTCATTATATTTTATGTTTTTTTACACAATCTCATATTGCACTCCAATCTTGCACCATTCTGCTTTTTTTTGCACTCATTGTTGCATTTATCGTTGTATTTATCAATACTCTTTGTACTCTGTTCACGCGGTGCGCTTCATGTGAATAAGAATTTAATTTAACCATATGTATATAATAATAAACCTATCTGAATCTGAATCTGAATCTGAATCTGACAATTAGTGATAGTACAGGACGTCCCCAGGTTATGACAGGGTTTCATTCCTGAGAACCGTCCATAAGTCGAACTGTTCAGAATGAATGAAAATAGTGTGTGTAGTGATGGGAAAGCAAGCAGGCATGGGCAGAGAGGCCACCAGCCGGCCTCACTCACTGTGTGGGTGAATGAATCTGCTCAGAGCTCACAGCTCTACTTCAACCTACTTAACTCCAGTCACCTGCACAGAGCGGTATTGAAATCCCAAATGAATGTGGTTACTGGTGTCCCTTGATACAGCCTGAAGGAAGTGGATACATTGACATTCAGGTCTATAGACAGCTTGACTGCAATAGACAATGCAGTATCAAGTAATTTCGGGTTATACAGTAAAGCAAGAGGAGAGATGTAGGGTCTGTGGCAATGTAGGGTCTGTAATGCAAGAGGACAGATGTAGGGTCTGTGGCAATCTGCCTGGACAATTAAAGCCGCTTTGTGAATTGTTCTCCTATGTGACACAGGACTGCAAGGTTTGCAGGTACAGCAGGCAGTGAAGAAAGCCAATGGCATGTAAGCCTTCATAACAAGAGGATTTCAGTATAGGAGTAAAGAGGTTCTTCTGCAGTTGTATAGGGCCCTGGTAAGACCACATCTGGAGTAGTGTGTACAGTTTTGGTCTCCTAATTTGAGGAAGGACATCCTTGTAATTGAGGCAGTGCAGCGTAGGTTCACGAGATTGATCCCTGGGATGGTGGTACTGTCATATGAGGAAAGATTGAAAAGACTGGAGTTTAGAAATATGAGAGGGGATCTTATAGAAACATAAAAAATTATAAAATTATAAAAGGACTGGACTGGACTAGCTAGATGCAGGAAAAATGTTCCCAATGTTGGGCGAGTCCAGAACCAGGGGCCACAGTCTTAGAAAATCACAGGGAGAATGTGTAAACTCCGCACAGACAGCACCCTTAGTCAGGATTGAACCCGGGTCTCTGGCGCTGTGAGGCAGCAGGTCTACCGCTGCGCCACTGATCCACCCTCTTTTAGTGCTGTACATATTAACTCTATATGGAGATTGTAATATACACAATATTGGTGGTTAACGTTGCATTCCTGTACCATGTTATGTGATACCCGATGTCATTGTAGCATTGTAGAAAGTGCCAGAGTCTTTCTATCTCCACGGAGAAAGCCGAAGTAAGAAACACTGTCCTGAATCTGTAAGCAGGTTGTGGACTTAATTTAACAGGAGCTTCCCAATACCTTGGGGAAAAGGTACTGAGAGAGGGAGTAAGGATTCCTGTGATCAGTCACCCAAAATCAAATAATTTTAAAATATGCCAAAATCACAATAAACTAACATTAAAATGTTTCCAAACCTTTGCAGCACTTCAAATGAGGGTGAATGGAGATCCCTTTAAGTTGTACAGGAAGATATTTAGTGTAGTTTTTTAGTTTAGTTTAGTGCGGAAATGGCCTTTGGCCCACCAAGTCCACACTGACCACTGATCCTGCACATTAACACTTTCCTACACACACTAGGGACAATTTACATTTAAACCAAGCCAATTTACCCACAAATCTGTGTATCTTTGGTGTGTGGGAGGAAACCAAAGATCTCGGAGAAAACCCACGCAGGTCACGGGGAGAACTCCTTACAGACAAGCACCCGTAGTCAGAATCAAATCCAGGTCTCTGGCGCTGTCAGGCAGTAGCATTACCATGCCACAGTAGCCACCATGCCACCCTGTATTTGTATCCCCATAACTTGTGGGAGGATTGAGGATGGAGAGATGATAACACTGATGGAATTGAAATGACTGAGGGTACTTGACAACTGCAGTTAACTCCTACTTCCACAATTAATGAGGCCCCTGGCTGTTTTCCGTGGCAGAAATTTGTCTGTGCTGAGAATGGGAGCACCATCAGAAAAATGATGAGATTGCTTTAACTGCTTTTTTCTCCACTACGCATTTATAGATGTAGTGGCTCTGTACATAGAACATTTGCAGATAAAATAGTTAAGTGCTCAGATCATCACCTTTGAGTCTTTTTCTGTAAAGTCATGTTTTTATGCAAGATTACATCGATTTCAATTGGCACATCTACAAAATCAAGTAAGATAATGCTAGGTATTTCATATGCTGGTCAACGTCTCATGAGATTAAAGCATTTGTGACACATTATTGGCAGAAAGCAACAGGGAAACAACCGTGGAATGGTGGTGGTGTAGTATAAAACAATTAGGTGCATAAAGGATGTATTGAGCTAAATTATTCAAACATGGTAAGGCAGCTTCATTTTGGCTTCACTGTGCCAAATTTTCAGGATTTACATCAGCAATAGGATTTGATAACCCTTGCAGTATCTATTCGCATAGCTGTGAACTTAGAGAACTCGTCTTGCAAGATGCTATATGCCAAGCAAGAGGCAAACAAGCAATATTTAGATCCTGAAGAATAATCATTTACCTGTTTCAGGATTCAACACCATGAAGAAGCTTTTCAAAATATCATTTCTGCCATGGCTCTAACTATAACATTCCATAAAAGGAAACCTTTAGACAAGGACATGCTTTATAAGTACATGCGCATTATAGCAGAATAAAGTTATTCAGCCCATTGAGTCTACTCCATCATTCAATTGTGGCTGATCCATCTTTACCTCTCAACCCCCTTCTATCCATAACTTTTGACACCCACTACTAATCAAGAATCTGACAATCTCCATCCCAATGAAAGCTTCCACAACTGTCAGCCTTCGTGGCATAGAATTCCACAGATTCACCACCTTCTGATTTAAGAAACTCCTCCTCATCTCCTTTCTATAGGTGCGTCTTTTACATGTGTCCACTATGATAGGCAATTAAAAGCTCCAAAATGAGAAAATAGATGATTTAAAATTTGAATGTGTCCTTATTAAAGCCTTTAATAATGACATCAAACTAAAGCACCATGTATTCTCTCAGGTGGGTATTAATAAACGGGACTGTAACAATAAAGGCCAATGTCCCTTAGCTCTTCTAATGAGGGAATATAGTCCGTTCCACTCTTGGGGCAGGATGAGACTAACGCTCGAGCAGGTGGATAGTTTATGAAGTGCGACACAATGTGGCACAAAGCGAAGCAGATAGAGCTAATGCCTCACAGCACCAGACACCTGAGTTCGATCCTGTTCTCAGGTGGTGTCTGTGTGAAGTCTGCACGTTTTCCCAGTGACTGCATGGGTTTCCTCCGGGTTTCTGGTTTCCTTCCACATTCCTAAGGCATATGGGTTTGTAGATACAGTGTATTGGCCTCTGATAAAAGAAAAAATGCCCCGAATGTACAGGGAGTAGATGAGAAAATGGGATTACATAGAACTAGCATGAATGGGTAATCGATGGTCGACATAGACAATAGACAATGGACAATAGGTGCAGGTGGAGGCCATTCAGCCCTTCGAGCCAGCACCGCCATTCAATGTGATCATGGCTGATCATTCTCAATCAGTACCCCGTTCCTGCCTTCTCCCCATACCCCCTGACTCCGCTATCCTTAAGAGCTCTATCCAGCTCTCTCTTGAATGCATTCAGACAATTGGCCTTCACTGCCTTCTGAGGCAGAGAATTCCACAGATTCACAACTCTCTGACTGAAAAAGTTTCTCCTCGTCTCAGTCCTAAATGGCCTACCCCTTATTCTTAAACTGTGGCCCCTTGTTCTGGACTCCCCCAACATTGGGAACATGTTTCCTGCCTCTAACGTGTCCAACCCCTTAATAATCTTATACGTTTCGATAAGATCTCCTCTCATCCTTCTAAATTCCAGTGTGTACAAGCCTAGTCGCTCCAGTCTTTCAACATATGATAGTCCCGCCATTCCTGGAATTAACCTAGTAAACCTACGCTGCACGCCCTCAATAGCAAGAATATCCTTCCTCAAATTTGGAGACCAAAACTGCACACAGTACTCCAGGTGCGGTCTCACTAGGGCCCTGTACAACTGCAGAAGGACCTCTTTGCTCCTATACTCAACTCCTCTTGTTATGAAGGCCAACATTCCATTGGCTTTCTTCACTGCCTGCTGTACCTGCATGCTTCCTTTCAGTGACTGATGCACTAGGACACCCAGATCTCGTTGTACGTCCCCTGTTCCTAACTTGACACCATTCAGATAATACTCTGCCTTCCTATTCTTACCACCAAAGTGGATAACCTCACACTTATCCACATTAAACTGCATCTGCCATGCATCCGCCCACTCACACAACCTGTCCAAGTCACCCTGCAACCTCATAGCATCTTCCTCACAGTTCACACTGCCACCTAGCTTTGTATCATCGGCAAATTTGCTAATGGTACTTTTAATCCCTTCATCCAAGTAATTGATGTATATTGTAAATAGCTGCGGTCCCAACACCGAGACTTGCGGTACCCCACTAGTCACTGCCTGCCATTCTGAAAGGGACCCATTTATCCCCACTCTTTGCTTTCTGTCTGTCAACCAATTTTCTATCCATGTCAGTACCCTACCTCCAATACCATGTGCTCTAATTTTGCCCACTAATCTCCTATGTGGAACCTTGTCAAAGGCTTTCTGAAAGTCAAGGTACACCACATCCACCTGCTCTCCCCTGTCAATTTTCCTAGTTACATCCTCAAAGAATTCCAGAAGATTAGTCAAGCATGATTTTCCCTTCGTAAATCCATGCTGACTCGGAACAATCCTGTTACTACTATCCAAATGCTCCGCAATTTCGTCTTTTATAATTGACTCCAGCATCTTCCCCACCACTGATGTCAGACTAACTAGTCTATAATTTCCCGTTTTCTCTCTCCCTCCTTTCTTAAAAAGTGGGACAACATTAGCTACCCTCCAATCCACAGGAACTGATCCTGAATCTATAGAACATTGGAAAATGATCACCAATGCGTCCACAATTTCTAGCGCCACCTCCTTAAGTACTCTGGGATGCAGACCATCAGGCCCTGGGGACATGGTGAGCCATAGGGACTCTTTCCATGTTGTATCTCCAAACTAAGTATGTTCCTTCCATTACATCTCAAAACCATTTCCTACTGTATGCCCCTTCTCCACTTTAAGCGGCAATGGGCCAGAGATTCTCAAGAGTTAGTTAATATTATTATGTGACATCACAATCTTGTTGCAATGTGATTCAAGTTCAATTAAAAGAATCATTTGCAAATGAAAGCTAGTTTACTGATGAGAAGGCTCTCCTCAGACCATAAATCACATCACCCTTGCCTGATCTCCCAATCAACCTCACTAATCTGTTGCCCAATGCACATCACCTCTCTTCTTTGTCCAATAATCTGGCACTCATCCAGCACCAACCACAGATTTGCAAAGTGGGAGATGCTTCCCTCACCACCAGCAACCAAACCACCAATTGGCATTGCCTCACCACTGACCAACACCCATCTGCCCCTTCCTGCCTCACCACCCCCCAATGAACACCTATCTACCACCTGGTAATCTCTCATCCTTGTGGTCAACAACCACAAACCCGCCACCCAGAATCTCATACTGACACCACCAACAAACAATCTGCTCCGGGCTAACCTTCATTTTTTTCCCCCAGAGAAGTGACATCAATGAATGAGTGGAAGAGTGGTCCCAGTGGTGTCAGACCAACCCAGGTCATCTGGTCTGTTCCTTATGCCACGGTGTCCCTCTCGGCCCACAACTTGGCCCATCTGGCAGGTTTCCAAGGGCGGCTTTGAAAGAAGTGAGTGGACTCCCCGAATGCCCATATTGCAACCAGATGCCTATGCTCACTTTGCCTGCTCTGGTGGGCTGTAGGAAGAGTATGCGAGGGTATCCTCATCTTGAGTATGGAGTTGCCTGATCTCCATCATGTGGCAATGACCAGCAAACTGTGAGACGTTGCAGCAGCAACAGACCGTCCCTGAGACCAGGACACTGAGAAGTCCATGACTCTATCTCATGGGCACAGGTATTGACTTTAAACTTTAGTCTTCAGAGAAATAGTGTGGACACAGGCCCTTCGGCCCATTGAGTCCGCGCCGGCCAGTGATCACCCTACAGACAAGGGACTATTTTTACAGATGCCAATTAACCTACAAACTTCCAAGTCTTTGGAGTGTGGTGGAAACTGGAGCATCTGGAGAAAGCCCACGTGGTTACAGGAAGGACATACACATTTTGTACAGCCAACACCCATAGTCAGGATTGAACCCAGGTCTCTCGCACTGTAAGGGAGCAGCTCTACTGCTGTACCACTGTGCCATCCCTGAGGAACACATGTGGAGTTATATTTGAGATTGCAGTTGATCACAAATCCAAATAATACCAATTAATGCAGTTTGAGTATTGGTCCTTTAAGTAGCACATCATCAGGGTATAAAGGAATCCTAAAAGCTGATTGTTCCTTAAGTAAGAATTGTTGCTTCAAGGCAAGTTGAGTGTATTGTCATATGCACAAGAATAGTATTCAGGTAGAATAAAAATCTTGCTTGGAAATAACTCAGGTGACACCTGAAAATATATATCATAGATACATTATACATAAATTACACATAAATTTTACAAGCACGGTAAAGAAAAAGACTGAACATTTCTCTGCAGATGAATGTTGCATGTTGCACCGCTATTGAAATCACTTAGGGAACATTTACGCCGGAAAACAAGTGTTGGGAAGAATGAAAATCCTGCTTAAAATGAGGAAAGGTAATGCATATGAAATTTGCCAATAATATGTTAAAAATTGCTCTACTCCAATTCTTAACTGTGCAGAATTACCAAAATGAATTGCTAGCATATTAGTGAGAATAACATACAGTGTTAAAATATTAACAACCCCAGAAAATCGTTTCCACTGTAATTCATCTCTGTAAAATCATGTGGAAACAACTTTATTGCCAAACAGGGCTGCAGGAACCTGAGACAGCTTTGTGTTTATGCAAAACCTCCATCTGTCAACTGCACGATGTTTGCTTTGACTGAACATTGACATTTACTTGACTTCCCATGCATTTAATGGTAAGTGAGATAAAACACAAAAGACAAATGGGATAGAAGTGTGTGCTGATGGGTTAAACTGAGCTTCTGTGCTGGAGTTTCCATGTAAATTTATGTAAACGCCAGCCTAAAAACTTGGTCCAAAAATTCTGCAATCAATAGGTCACTGCTCACACCATTGAAGTAAACCACTGCAATTGCAAACAGAATACTATGTCAATTAAATTAAATCAACATTCTTGCTTTGACTAATTTATGCAAAATCCATGAACATGAAGTCATTTGATTTATCTGATATACTCCAGATGGGCAATGGTTCCACTCCACCCATTGACATTAGTGGGTGACATTTAAAGAGAAGCGTAAATTGGCATAATTATTCACATCACTCAAAAACAGTGCAATGAGTGGATGGCAGGGGATCGGGCAGGGTATGGTCTGAAGTGAGCATGCAGCAATACCTTAAAGGGGTTGACCAAAACGTTTGGAGCAGATCTAAGCAGAAGGGAATTGTAAACAATACTCCAGCCACCAAGAAGTTACACTTGGGGAAGCCTCTAAAGATTAAATGATCCCAAAAATTAACCGAGAATCATTGACAAATTTGTTTCCCACTTTTCCGGACGACAGTTAAAGACCCATTTAGTTACAGAAGCAAGAGACTGCAGATGCTGGATCTTCAGCAAAACACAAAGTACTGGAAGAACTCAGTAGGCTGGGCAGCATCTGGGGAGAGAATGGAAAGGCAATGTTTCAGGTCAGGACCCTTCAGAATGTGTATGAAAGAACTGCAGATGCTGGTTTAAACCGAAGATAGACACAAAATGCTGGAGAAACTCAGCGGGACAGGCAGCATCTCTGGAGCGAAGGAATGGGTGACGTTTCGGGTCGAGGTCCTTCTTCAGAATGATTGGAGAAGTGGTGAGAAAGCTGGAAAAGAGAAGTGGGGCTGAACAAAGCCTGGTGAATGTTTGGTGGATACAGATGTCGGGGGTTTGATTGGTAGATGGGTGGGTTGGTAGATGGCTTGGTGGCTGGAACAGATTGGTGGGCCAAAGGGCCAGTTTCTGTTCTGGGCCAAAGGGCCAGCGTGGCGCTATTTGTCAGATAACATTCAAAGTCTACGTGATCAATCAACACCATGACTCACAAATCATGGTGATTGTGCACAAATCCGAAGGATCAGCTTGGTAGTTCAGAACGCTCTTCCCAATAAAGTGCACCTACAAAATGCTGCCATCCAAATGAGACAAGCTAGGCTGCAGCATCCCTAATAAGGATGCTGGCTCAGATGCTTCAGCACTCACACTGAACTGCTGAGCTGAGTGCTTGTGAGAAGCCTCCAAGGATGTTACTTTCCTTACTTTCTATGTTTTCTTCCTGTTGAGACAGGACGTTGATTCTATGATTTTATCTCCACCGTGAGCCTCATCAAAAATACCAAAAAGCAATTAACAGGAATTTGGAGGATTGTGATGCAGCAAATTATAAGGAAGAAATTGGAATTACTACTGAAGCAAGTGACAGCATGTCTGACACAAAATCCTGGCACATCAAAAACAAATGAATTATTTACCCAAAACAATCCACCGTTCACATCAGCAGCTGGTCACTGCCGGTATGAATAGGGAAGGTTCACAACAATGAATAGTGACAAGGAGTTGTGATTGAGGGGAACAGCCTTCACCCATTCCTCCAAAATGTGTATGAAATTGGGATGGAAAGTGCAATCACAGGCAACGTTGTTAAAAAATTGTCGCAGAGAAATGGAAAGGGCAATCACAGGCAATGTTGTTAGAAAATGAGGGATAAAATTAAAATGCAAATTCAGAACGATACTTTGAATAAAAGAAAGATAACAATGAACAATTTACATGTTTGTAAAAAGATACTTTAAAAAAAAAACCATAATAGATGTTGGCCAGGGTAGTAAGGATATATTCCCAATTCTTCCTCTTCAGGACCATACTTTAAAATTGTACAGGAATATCCTTGTAACACAGTACTTCCTCAGTACTGCACTGGAGTGCCAGACATGTATATGTATCTGGGCTTACACACAGAGGAAAGGGAAGGAAGTTACTGACTGAGTTGCAGCCAACACTAATAGGGCCAATGAACCTCCCCGTTACTTTCATAAGTTCTCTTCGTAGGAATAGAATTAGGTTATTCGGCCCATCGAGTCCACTCCGCCATTCAATCATGGCTGATCTATCTTTCCCTCAACCACATTCTCCTGCCTTCTCCCCGTCACCTTTGACATCCTTACCAATCAAGAACCTGTCAATCTCCACTTTAAAAATACCCAAGACTTGGCCTCCACAGCCATTTGTGGCAATCAATTCCATGGATTCACCACCCTCTGGCAAAAAGAAATTCCTCCTCATCTCCTTTCTAAAGGTACATCATTTTATTCTGAGGCTGTGCCCTCTGGTCCTAGACTCTCCCACTACTGGAAACATCCTCTCCACATCCCCTCTATCCAGGCCTTTCAATATTCGGTAAGTTACAATGCTGCGATCCCCCTTCATCCTTCTAAACACCGGCGAGTACAGGCCCAGAGCTGCCAAACGTTCATCATACATTAACCTAATCATCCCTGAGATCATTCTCGTAAACCTCCTCTGGACCCTTTCCGCCAGCACATCCCTCCTAAGATATGGGGCCCAAAACTAGTCTAAACGTGGTCTGATCAGTGCCTTCTAAAGCCCTTTCTGATCAATGTGGTTTTTGAGACAAGGATGGTATTGGAACGTGAAACTGAAGAGTTGGCTGCTGATCTCTGTGGTGGATTCTGCGCCATTTCCGGACCAAACAAAAATCTCACAAGCAAAGAGCAGCCTTTATATTCACCCATACAGGATCACATTAGACATACCATGCACCCACTGGAGGGGACCAAAGCACAGGTTCATGCACAATTGATTTCTCAAAGAGATGGATGATTTTTGCCCTATATTTGAGATCCAGTTTTCAATATATATACATTCTTGATATACGTTCTTGATATCTGAAGAGATGCTTTTAAATTTTTGGATGTTATTTCTTGTTACATAGGCAAGTAATAAACATGTAAAACTCTAAATAATCAAATATTTATTGGGCTTTTCATGGGCTAGTCCATCACACATACTGACCTCCCCACCATCGAATGGATTTACAAGAATTGCTGCCTCAAAAAGGCAGCCAACATAATCAGAGACCCACACCACTCTTTTTCAATAACAATTTGTATAAAATGAAATAAAATACTAGAAAATCTATCAGGTATCAGAGTCGCAATGCTGCAAGAGAGTTGGCTGCATTGGCTTTGGACCAGGTAGGTGTTAAGTAATGAAACTGTTAATTTGTTGCAGGAACATCAGCAACCATTCCCTAAGAAGCAATGACATCTCTAGTGCTCAGTGTGACCAACAGTTTCTCCCTTTCCACCCTTTTTCAGATTACATGGCGATAGCTTGGTGGGGTTGGAACTGGTTGCCCCGGCACGGTAGCGCAGCGGTAGAGTTGCTGCTTTACAGCGAATGCAGCGCCGGAGACTCAGGTTCGATCCTGACTACGGGTGCTGCACTGTAAGGAGTTTGTACGTTCTCCCCGTGACCTGCGTGGGTTTTCTCCGAGATCTTCGGTTTCCTCCCACACTCCAAAGACGTACAGGTATGTAGGTTAATTGGCGGGTAAATGTAAAAATTGTCCCTAGTGGGTGTAGGATAGTGTTAATGTACGGGGATCACTGGGCGGCACGGACATGGAGGGCCGAAAAGGCCTGTTTCCGGCTGTATATATATGATATGATATGATAATGAGGGCATTATCTGCAATCTTGGGTACTGCAGTGCTCACTTATATCTCGAAGAGGTGACTGAGACATTGGATTTACAGTCCAACATGTCTTGCAATTCATAGAAACAAGGAATTGCAGATGTTGGTTTACACACAAGGACACAAAGAGTTGGAGTAATTCAACAGGTCAAGCAGCATCTCTGGAGAACATGGATAGATTACATTTTGGGTTGAGACCCTTCTCCAGTCTTTAGAAGTTTTAACATTACAAAAACATTATGAAGTTTAACATTTATTAATTAAATTAGGCAGTAAGGCCCTTAAACAGCTTATAGGAAACCAATTTGCTATAGACAACTACGACAAGGAATAATATGCACATCGGCACCTTTCTGTCAACAAAACAAAGCTGCTCTCAAATAAGGTTTGGATGATGGACATGGCAGCAAATTCCACAAGTAGGGTGATTATTTTTTACAATCATTTGAGGATGAAATGCTATATAAACGGAGGCATTGGAAAACTGGTTCTCCCCATAATAAGGAATGTTATGGGGAGGTTTGTCAGAGGTGTTCAAAATTATTGTTAACCCCAACATATCTGTTAAAAAATCTACACGTATTCAATAACTTTTGCTTCTGTGCCTCAAGCAGAGTCATGCCTATTTGCAGGGGAGAAACATTCCACTGAAGTTCATGTAAACCATCACTTACAGCATACAAATTCCCTCAACACCCTTCTAGACGTCAACCATTGAAGAGTCATGAGAGTTTTATTGTAACGTGCACCGGATATGAACCTGAACGGTGAAATTCTTACTTGCTGCAGGTTTACATTTCCCTCCAGCATTTAGCACACTTATTACTCCATATCTCAATTTAAATTCCTGCCATCATGTCAGCTTATTCCATTTTCACTTTATATTCTCACTTCACTAAGAGATCTATTAGAATAGAATATCTAAAGTGAGTCCTCATTCCATACAATAGCCTGGGAAAATAAGTTAATGCAAAATAAATTGGAAAGAGAATTAATACTTAATTCAAATGTTCTTATTAAATCAAAAGACCAGAAGTTAATTCAGATAAGGAGTACATGAGAAATTTGGAATCCACTAGGACGTACATCATACTTCATCCAGTGAATTGAATACAAAAGAGGGGAGCTTATTAGTTTATTTTAAGCATTAGACTAAAGTAAAGTAAAGTAAAGTAAAGTAGAAAGCCTATGCTTCATTCATAGAAACATAGAAACATAGAAAATAGGTGCAGGAGGAGGCCATTCGGCCCTTCGAACCAGCACCGCCATTCATTGTGATCATGGCTGATCGTCCCCAATCAATAACCCGTGCCTGCCTTCTCTCCATATCCCTCGATTCCACTAGCTCCTAGAGCTCTATCTAACTCTCTCTTAAATCCATCCAGTGATTTGGCTTCCACTGGACTGCCCTCTGTGACAGAGAATTCCACAAATTCATAACTCTCTGGGTGAAAAAGTTTCTTCTCACCTCTCGACAAAATGGAGAGGGTACAGAGGAGATTTACTAGAATGTTGCCTGGGTTTCAGCACTTAGGCTACAGAGAGAGGTTGAACAGGTTGGGTCTTTATTCTTTGGAGCGTAGAAGGTTGAGGGGGGACTTGATAGAGGTTTTTAAAATTTTGAGAGGGACGGACAGAGTTGACGTGGGTAGGCTTTTCCCTTTGAGAGTGGGGAAGATTCCAACAAGGGGACATAGCTTCAGAATTGAGGGACAAAGGTTTAGGGGTAACATGAGGGGGAACGTCTTTACTCAGAGGGTTGTGGCTGTATGGAATGGGCTTCCGGTGGAAGTGGTGGAGGCTGGCTCGATTTTATTATTTAAGAGTAAATTGGATAGGTATATGGATAAGAGGGGATTAGAGGGTTATGGTCTGAGTGCAGGTAGATGAGACTAGGTCAGGGAAAATGGTCGGCGTGGACTGGTAGGGCCGGACAGGCCTGTTTCCATGCTGTAGTTGTTATATGTTATATGTTATTTAAATGGCCTCCCCTTTATTCTAAGACTGTGGCCCCTGGTTCTGGACTCACCCAACATTGGGAAAATGTTTCCTGCATCTAGCTTGTCCAGTCCTTTTATAATTTTATATGTTTCTATAAGATCCCCTCTCATCCTTCTAAACTCCAGTGAATACAAGCCTAGTCTTTGCAATCTTTCCTCATATGACAGTCCCGCCATCCCAGGGATCAATCTCGTGAACCTATGCTGCACTGCCTCAATTACAAGGATGTCCTTCCTCAAATTAGGGGACCAAAACTGTACACATGCAAGGCTTTGATGACAGGGAGGCAGTGGGGCAGGGCCATATCTGGAATGCTATGTTCGGTATTTATTTAGTGAAGGCTATAAGTGTATTATAGGCAGTTCAGGAAAGATGCATCCTCTGGAAAGGAAAGAAGGGCTTTAAGGAAAAAATAAGATCCAGTTCTCATTGTCAATGTTCTCTTGCAACTGGAAGTCCCCATAAGCACACCAATATCCTTGATTATTTATGATCTGACTGTCAAAGACTGTAAGGATGGCTACGAAGATGTCAAACTTGTCTCCTGCTAGTTAGGTGATGCTTCTTTCATAGAGTCATAGAGTCAAAGAGTCATAGAGTATACAGCGTGGAAACAGGCCCTTCGGCCTAACTTGCCCAAACTGGCCAACATGTCCCAGCTACACGAGTCCCACCTGCCCACATTTGGTCCCTACCCCTCATCCTTTTGTGCTCAAAGGAATAGAGTCCCAGCCTACTTAACCTCTCCCTATAGCTCAGACCTTCTAGTCCTGGCAACATCATCATAAATCTTTTCTGTACCCTTTCCAGCTTGATAACATCTTTCTTATAACATGGTGCCCAGAACGGAACACAATACTCTAAATGCGGCCTCACCGAACTGCAACATGTGTACCTCTTTGAACTGCACGATGAAATTTGAAGATGCATTTACTGAACTTAATCCTCAAGGCTTTACTCCTTGTATTACCCTCTACAGCTGCCCTGCCCCACTGCCTTTGAGTCATGTGACTTAACACCCCTCTTCACCTCACCTCTTCTTCACCTCTTCCACCAAAGTCATTAGTGCAGCATTAGAAAATTACTTCACTCTCCACTCTGTTGTATATCACTCCGCAAAAGGTGCACCTATCTCCACTAATAACATTCATCACCTGCTGCAAACACATGAAAGCTCCCCGAGCTGGGTAGCCTATTGACAGCCACTCCTGAATCTGTTCTGGCAATAAGACAGATAGCACTGACTGCATCCTTTAATAATGAAGGCTATCAAGAGAGGTTAATCAGGTTGGTCTGTATTTTTCAGAGTTGAGAAGAAAGGGGCAAGGGAGAAAAATCATATTGCAACATATTCTAACGGGACCTTGACAGGATAGGTATTGAGTTGGGAGAGTTTCGTACGAGGGGACATAATTACGTTAAGGGGCCGGTCACTTAAAACCGAGGAACGTAGAGATTTAATTTCACAGTGTTTAGTTTAGTTTAGTTTAGTTTAGTTTAGTTTAGAGATACAGGGTAGAAGTAGGCCCTTTGGCCCACTGAGTCCACGCCGACCAGCAATTCCCATACACCAGCACTATCCTGCACAAAAGGGACAATTTGGAACTTGGAACTAAGAAAGTATTTCAGCATAATTGCCCTCCTTCCCAGAGTCAGTAATTTCCCATGGCTACTGCAGAAGGGCAGAGAGTGGTAATGCACAGCGTAGGATAAAGTGCAACTGAGATGAAAATTTCCATTGTCAAAAGTAAGCCCAAAAATCTTCAAAAATAACCTCAGCTCATTCTGCCCCTTTACCCAAGTGCTCCGACCTCACTGAATAGATTCTGGCAGACCGCCATCAGGTAAACATTTTGAAAGGCAGGTGGGAAGGAAGAATTCAGAACATGTAACATTAGCCTTTTCTAAATGGCCTTCTGGAGCAGAAATCCAGGATAAACAGGCTGACCTCAAATTTTTGATTCTGAAGATGCAATTAATGACAAACCTTTACTGTGCTTGGCCAATTCTTCCACAAAATGCATTGAAATAATGCTTCCTGCCAATATGCACACAGACAATGACATTTTTGTTTTGTCCCAAAGAAACCTATGAGGCATCTCATCCCCGGCCAAGCTAACGACAATCAATGCAATACAACCTAGATCAGGAAATAATACTCACGGCTTTTAAATGTGACTGGATACCAATAAAGATGAAGTACTCTTTAAGATTCCAAGCTCTTTCATGTCTATCATGTAGGAACATCCAATCTCTGCAGAATTTTTGGAGACAGCATTCAAATCTCACCTTCTTATCAATATTCAAACCTGACCCTGGATTTTTGCCATTTTATTCAATTTAAAAAAATAGAACTTACAGGTGCAGAATTACATCTACAATCCTTGCCCGCAGCAGAATTAGCAATCACAAGTTTCCTTAACATGTGGGTTACAAAAGACCACTGTGCAAAAAAAGTTGCATTGCATTGAGCAATGATTGGGAAAAAAAGTGTTTACCTGCAATGAAGCCTTTCAGATTTTGGCTCCATGTTGAGGAAAATCATGTTCACTTGTCAAACTAAGAACATCTAATTGGCATTATACCATAAATACTACCGTTCATACAGTATGTAACCACTATAGCAGCATTACTTTATTTAATGACCACAATATTCATTCAAGCTGAATTTTTGAATACTCCCACATACTTAAATAGATTAGATTGATATGTGTATAAACATTCAATTTGCATTACAATGAATTCCATATCTTGGTCATCTTCCAATCAAGGAAGAAGGGAAAACACAATGACAGTTGGATGAGTTCATGACTTCTAGTTGCACTTTAGAGTATTTTGACAGAAATGCGTTTGACAGATTTATGATTAATCGAGAAAACCGCAGAGAACATACTTGCCTAAACATATTATGTCCTGTATTCAAAAACAAATATAAATCAATTATCACAGCGAGGGAGTGGGGAGTAAATGTTTAAATGTTTCTCTAGAAATAGTTCAATGCATGAGAAAATGAGAATGTGCTGTTGGTTAAACAAATGGCCTTTTACATTCCTAGGAGTTACAGCGTAGGTTCAAACAATATTGTAAATCGGATGATTTAGTAAAGGTCATGGATGATTTCCTCCCTTTTGATGCAATACCTAGATTAATACTTTGTCACTTCATAATACAGTTCAGTCAATGTTTATACATTGGTATTTCAGAATATAAATGACACAAGGAAATTTAGGAAAGGAATCTTCATGTGTTTGACAACTAATGTTTTCTTTAAATTATATTTGTTCCCTGCATGTACTCATTCTGATTTTCTATAGCCTTATTATGATGTGCACATTTTTATTGTGATCCAATGAAAGGTGCCTGCCTTGGATTCACACCTATTTCTCCCCTCCCCCTGCACTTAAACCTATATTCCTTACCCAAGCTTTACAATTCACAACTTTTCAATACTTTTGTCTATGGTCATTTAGGACTGAGATGAGGAAAAACTTTTTCACCCAGAGTTGTGAATCTGTGGAATTCTCTGCCATAGAAGGCAGTGGAAGCCAATTCACTGGATGTTTACAAGAGAGAGTTAGATTTAGCTCTTAGGGCTAAGTGAATCAAGGGATATGGGGAAAAAGTTGGAACAGGGTACTGATTTTGAATGATCAGCCATGATCATATTGAATGGCAATGCTGGCTCGAAGGGCCGAATGGCCTACTCTTGCACCTATTTTCAATGTTTCTATGTATGTCTCACACCTCCTGTCTTTTCATCTGTGGCCTTTGTCCAACAATCTGCATCTAAACCCCTCCCTCCCCCTCAGCTATTACCTGCCAGGATAGCATACCACAGCTACGTATGTTTTCTCACCACTTGCCTGCGCCGCCATCTTGTGCCTCATGGCTTCCAGTTCTAGTTCCAAACTTCCCAGTTCAGACCTAACTTGCATTTTAGATACCGATAGTCAATCCACTGCAGCTCACAACAGTCCTCCTTCTACACCCTGCGTTCCACACTGCCTGCCATGCAGTAAGCATAGCTTACGCCCAACAGGTGGCCTTACATAGACAACTTAATCATGCTTTCATTAATCATGCAGCCATTGTATCAGAAGAACAAACTAGTCAAGCTACGAGGTTCTAAGGAATCATTACATAACTCTTTCACCATAGGATGTTATGTCGCAACTTTGTTTGTAGGGTAATTGGCTTGGTTAAATTGTAAAATTGTCCCTAGTATGTGTCAGATAGTGTTCGTGTGCGTGGATCAGGCTCGGCGTGGACTCGATGGGCTGAAGGGCCTGTTTCTGTGCTGTATCTCTAAACTAAACTAGAGATGAGTAGCACATAGATGCATAGATGTGTATTAAATAAAGATTGATGATCACATGAGGAGAATAAAAATCTATATTGCTCAGATTAGATGAGTAAACAGGAAGATGATAAGCAGACTTAAAAAATGCACAAAATCAGGATGCATTAATTGGGCCCATTGATTAAATTCCTGCAGTGGAAATATTCTGAAAAAATATATCAATACCAGGAAACCTAATGGATGGGCATTATAATGTCTTTGTATTAACAGATCCTTGATCAATACATGCAAGGCACACAACATAATCTTGTAATATATTCAGTTGCATGATTTCACCACTTCTAAAAATGTCACCATTAGTTATTGATGAGTTTCACAATCTGCTCAAAGTTTCTTATATTAGTCTGAGTGTGATCATTATGTTTGTAACTTCTTACCACCATCAACGTTTTAACTACACAGATGTTTTATCCTTGGTTCGCAGTGCTGAATATACTATTTAATGGAGACAACTGAATAATTTCAGAAGCAACAAATCTGCTACCTAACAAATTGAGCACTCATGACAGGTTGAATCTGGAGTCAACTCATTCCATCTGCATTCCTACATAGCATCATCTGCAGGAAAACAAAAGATGGTCAAGTTCAAAATACATAATAAATATACTCAAGTTCTGCATGCACTATATAAGGTAAGGTATTATGTTTTGCTGACTCTTAATAATTCCATTATACTAAAGGTCCTGTGGGTGACATTGGGTTTGGAGTAAAGCTGGAAATAAATTAGTCACAATTCACAAGTTTGAAACTTCATTGCCGCAGTAAATTTTCTAATTCCTAGACAATAACTATAAAACCGCTAGCAGTTTGAAAGTGAGTAATGAGTTGCCCTCACAACTAATTAGCTTAGGCTCATAGAATCATAGAGCTGTACAGCTCAGAAACAGGCCCTTCAGCCCATGCTAACCATGTTGACATATGGGGCTAGTCTGCATTTGGCCCACAGCCAAATCTTCCTATCCATATATCTGTCCAAATATCTTTTAAAAATAATAATTGTACCCGCTTCTATAGCTTCCTCTGGTAGCTTATTCCTGATACGGACTACTCTCTAAATGGAAAACGTCCCCTAGATGTTTCACTTAAACCTCTCCCCAATCACCATAAGTATAGTTTTACAATCCTCTACCCTGGAAAAAGACAAAGCATTCAATTTATCAATGCCCCTTATGATATTGTAAATTTCAATAAGGTCGCCCCTCAGCATCGTATGCTCTGAAAACAAATATCCCAGCACCTCCAATCTCTTCCTATAGCTAAAGTCCACAAGTCCACGTTTCACCCTAGTCAATCTCTTCTGTACGCTTTCCATCTTAATGACATTTTTCCTGCAGATGGGTGACCAGAACTGCACCAGTACTTTGTGCAGTCTCACTGACAACTTGTACAACTACATCATGATATCACAACTTTTGTAATCAGTCCATTTCCCAAGGAAGCCAAGTGTGCCAAATGCCTTCAACTGCATTCTCTACCTCACGTGCAACTTTCAGGGAACCATGCAACTGTACTTCCAGATTGCACAGTTCTGCAACACTCTACAGGGCTCTACCATTTACTTTGTAAGGCAGAAAAGAGGATCAGAGTGGAGAGTGGAAGCATAAAATGAGATTCCTGCTTCTGTTTCACACTGAGGATACTGAATGGGTATTTTTCCTCAGCATAGCTATTGAAATTTGTGCTTGAAAATGTCTTTAAATATTTTTTACACACCATACAAACATAAGGTTCTGGCAGCTGAAGACAAATCTTCCTCAATATAACCAACTATATAGAAAGATATGTGCACCCAAGGAAGGCAAGTGTGCCAATTGTCTTCAACCGCACTGCCCACCTGACGTGCAACTTTCAGGGAACCATACAACTGTACATCCAGATCACTCAGTTCTGCAACACTCTACAGGGCTCTACCATTTACTATGTAAGTCGTAAAAGAAAAATTATGTAAACTGTACAAGCTCAGGGTGCATAATACAAATTCCATTCTTGGCTGGAGTTCATTAGCCAAATTATCAAAACCGGGTACAGTCCATCTTGATTCTTGATTTTTACAGGCGTCAGAGATTATGGGGAGAAGGCAGGAGAATGGGGTTAGGAGGGAGAGATAGATTAGCCATGATTGAATGGTGGAGTGGTCTTGATGGGCCGAATGGCCTAATTCTAAT
This sequence comes from Rhinoraja longicauda, assembly GCF_053455715.1. Classification (NCBI taxonomy): domain Eukaryota; kingdom Metazoa; phylum Chordata; class Chondrichthyes; order Rajiformes; family Arhynchobatidae; genus Rhinoraja; species Rhinoraja longicauda. The sequence continues at coordinate 47,007,662 of NC_135955.1, read as the reverse complement.
CCTATTCCTTATGACCTTATAACCTTATGCATGCAAATTATTGGTTTGAATACATTTCCTATCTATGTATTTGTCCAAATAACATTTAAATGTTGTTATAGTACCTGCCCCAACTACCTCCTCTAGTTGCTCATTCCATATACCCACCATCCACTGTTAATGCTCCTCGGGTTCATTAACTTTTTCCTCTCTCTCTTTAAACCTATCTTCTCTGGTTCTTGATTCCCCTACCCTTGGAAAAAAACTGTGTACTTACCCTTTCTATTCCCCTCATAATTGTATACACCTCTATAAAATCATCCCTCAGTAATAACAGGAGAAATATTGATTGAGGATATCGCACATCTTCTGAGGCTCCACATAACCTGTTTAATGTATCTATTTTAACAATTCATTAGAAGTTTTAAAAATGCTATTGTTACATTAAGTAGCAATTCAAAAAATTATTTTTGCCATATAAGTCATTGAGTCACGTATCTGAGACTTTTACAGTTATTCCCACCCATTCAAATCAAGAAATAAGTAAAGCCTTCATCTATCTTTTTTTTTTTACCTGTACAGGATTCTCAGTGAATCTTTACCTCTGTACTATAAATCATTTAGTTCAGGTTGCTGTTCCCACATTGAACTAATGAAGTCTAGTGCTGGAGTGTGGAGATCTTCTCCCTGCGGCTTCAAAAGTTTGCACCACACATATGGAAATGCAAAAGTTGCCATCACGTAGATAGGGCAACACAATCCAATCCAAGCTCTCTCAATTTCCTAGCAACATGCAGACGTTTATGAAGAGTGTAAAAAGTAACTGATCTTTGCAGTTTTTGATCCACCTGCAGTACACAGTAAACATAAATGTTGGGTTGTGCAAGAGCTTGTTTTTGTTGGCTGCAACAGTTGTCTACAACTGAAGCAACCAGTGCCAAGGTCGACACTGTGGCTGTCCCATCGTACTTACAAATCTAGCTTTCAAACAGAATCCTTGGAGATTATCCTTAAAGAACAGAGCTAGTAGAACTAGTTAGAGCTAGCCGCATGGATTCACCCAAGTACATTTCTACAGCAAAGATTGCTGAAAATAATAACAGTAGGGAAAGAATTAGTGCAGAAATAAAAAAAAATTTGGAACTCTTCCAGCATCTGCAGAGAGAAGAGTTAAATTATTATTTATTAAAACCTTCAAACTGGACGAGAGATGGGAAATGTTGCCAGTTGATCGTTGTTCAGGAGGAAACTTTTCTTCTTTAGCATCAACTAACCTCAACCACAAAAGCATTGAGCTTTGTACCCAAACATCCCCTTTTCAACATTTTGAAATGCCTTTTGCAAGCCCAGGATGTCTCAAAGATCTGCACAGCCAACAAATATTCTTAAAGTGTAAACAACTCTGTAATGTGAGACCTTTGGCAGCCATTTTGCACAAATCGAACAATAATATGATAACAGGTAGAACATTTGTTTTAGTTATTTTGATTAAAGACTAAATATAGATGAAGACAATAAGAACAGTTCCCCTGCTGTTCTTACCCATATTGCCATTGGATCTTTAATAGGAAAATTAAAAAAACAGAAAGATTCTCAGAATCGTACAGCACAGAAACAGGCCCGTTAGCTCACTGTGGACGAGGCGACCTTTTTGCCCTTCTGCACAAATCCCATTTGTCTGCATTATGTCCATATCCTTCTATGCCTTGCCTATTTAAGTGCCTGTCTCTTTAACATGGTAATCTTTCCTGAAACTTATGGCCTCATTTTCCGGATATCAAATAATAATGAGATGGTGTACAGGAAGAAGATTGAGAACCTCGTAACCTGGTGCCAAGAAAACAACCTCTCCCTCAATGTCAGCAAGACAAAGGGGATTGTGATTGACTTCACAAAGCAAATTAGTACACACATAGTATAGTGACAGTGCCAAAGTACAGATGATTGAAAGCTTCAAGTTTCTGGAAATAAATATCACTTTGCTATCACAAATAGCAATTTGTCCTGGACGAGCCCCATCGAAGCTATGGCCGAGAAATCACACTATCACCTCTACTTCCATAAAAGGCATAGGATGTTCGGCATATCCTCAACAACTCTCACCAACTAATTTTATTGGGATGCATCTCAGCATGGTTTGGGAACAGCTCCATCCAGGAGACAAGAAATTGCAGAGAGTTGTGGACCAAAATGCAGATCATCAGGCAAATCAACCTCCCTAGAATTGACTCCATCTACACTTCATGCTACCTCAGCATGAACACCAGCATAATCAAGGACTATCTACCATCAGACAAGATGTACAGAAGTTTGAAAATGCATGCCTCAAGATTCAGGGACAGTTTCTTCCCAGCTGTTATCACGCAACTGAACCATCCTCTATCAGCTAGAGGGCGGTCCTGACCTCCCATCAACCTCATTGAAGATCTTTGACCAATCTTTAATTGGACTTTATCGGACTTTATCTTGCAGTGAATGTTGTACCCTTTATCCTTTACCTGTAAACTGTGGACAGCTTGATTGTAATCATGTCTAGTCTTTTCTTCAACTGGATAGCACAGTTTTTCACTGTACGTCAGTACACATGACAATAATAAACTAGACTAAACTAAATTAAACTAAACTACATTTATATCCTAGTTGTGCATATTTATCACAAACAACAGAGGTCTCAGTTCTGGTCCCCACAGTACAATGCTGATCGCAGAGTTCCAATCAGAAAAGGTGCAGTACAGATGAAACTGAGACTTGAGATAGACACAAAAAGCTGGAATAACTCAGCGGGTCACGCAGCATCTCTGGAGAAAAGGAATAGGTGATGTTTCAGGTCACGACCCTTCTTCAGACTGAGAGTCAGGGAAAAGGGAAACGAGAGATATAGATGGTGAAAAAGAGATATAGAACAGATGAATGAAAAAAAGTAATGATAACCAAGGAAAGGTGGAGCCCACAATGATCCATTGTTGGCTGTGGGCTAGATAGCAACGAGTTATACAAACAATGAAACTCAACAGAATGACAGTGAAACTAGTATGATGACTAGGATGGGGAGGGACGGAGAGAGAGGGGATGCAAGGATTAATTGAAGTTTGAGAAATCACTATACTAACGATGGGTTGGAAGCTGCCCAAGCGAAATATGACGTGATGTTCCTCCAATTTGCATTTAGCCGTACTCTGACAATGGAAGATTTCCAGGCCAGACATGTCAGTATGGGAATGGGAAGGGTAGTTAAAGTGTTTGACAACTGGGAGATCACGTTCGCCAAGACGGACTGAGCGAAGGTGTTCAGCAAAATGATCGCTCAGTGTATGCTTGGTCTCGCCAATATATGAGTCCACACCTGAACCAACAGATACAGTAGATGAGGTTGGAGGAGGTGCTAGTGAACCTCTGCCTAACCTGAAAGAACTGTCGGGGTCCCTGGACAGAGTCAAAGGAGGAGGTATAGGGACTGGTGTTGCATCTCCTGTGGTTGCAGTGATGGTACCTGGGGAGGGGGTGGGAAGGGTGGGAAGGGATGAGTTAACCAGGAAGTTGCAGAGGGAACGGTCTCTGCAGAAAGCAGAAGGGGTGGCGATGGGAAGACGTGGCTAGCGGTGGGATCCAATTGGAGGTGGCGAAAATGTCAGAGATTATGTGTTGTATGCGATGGCTACTGAGATGATATCATTTTAACCATCCTATATCACTATACCCCATTACTTTGTGTGGATATGTTTAGCTCTGCTTCAAAAATATTTTAAGACTCTGCTCCCATTGCCTTTTATAGCAGGAGATCCAAAGACTGAAAGAGAAAATAAGTGCCTCATCTCTGTCTTAAATGGGCACCCTCTTATTTTTAACTAATGAGCCCTGGTTCTGGATTCCATAATGAGAGAAAACTTCTTCTCTGCATCAACCATTTCAAGCCCTAATGAACCTATGTGTTTCCATCAAGTTCCCTCTCACTCTTCTAACTTAAAATAGATACGTCTGTATTAAGTTGGAGGGATAAGTGCATAAATAGCAGTTACACCAGGACGGAATGATTCTGAGGACTGTCTCCTATAATTATATATGAAAGATTAGAACAATGAACAATCCTCATATTCTGCCTGTTCCTGGTATCAGTCTAGTAAATCTTCTCATATTTGCTCCCAATTGGACTTTACTGGACTTTATTTTGCACTATATTATACCCTTCATCTTGTACCTGTTCACTGTGGGGGACGGCTTGATTATAATCATGTATAGTCTTTCCGCTGAATGGATAGCAAACAACAAAAAGCTTTACACTGTACCATGGTACACATGACTATAATAAACTAAACTAAACTGAACTAAACTGAACTAAACTAAACTAAACTAAACTTAAGCCTTTTTATTCCCCATAGCATTTGATGAAGTACCTTATGAAATCGAAATGTTTCCATTTTACCCAAAACTCATGTTACTTTTTCAAAGGAAATTGTCAATAACAGCTGATGATGGTCTCTGTAGCTATTTACTGAGCATTTTAATTAATTGAGTTAGTTGAAGTGAGTTTCGCCTTGCCTATATTTCTTTAATTCAGTGGATTTAGCAGACACATTTACTGAAACAACAGCCTTGTTTTAGTAATTGCACAATACTTGCAACTTCCATAATTTTGGATGTATCATGAGTGCAGCCTGCAAAGTAATATCCGTGACATATTTGCTTTGGTAATAACCGTGCATGGAGATTTTCTCCAACAGATGTAAATTATTCTTTTTTTGGCTCATTCACTGCTGAGGATTTATTTAATGCTTGGGAATCAAACATTTTCCAGTTCCTGTCGTGACCATTCTGGGAATCTCCTAGTTCACACTTTACTTTGTCCTAGAAAACCCACAGTGAATATTGGCATTATGACCAATGTAATTGGAACCCAAACTTTCACATTCATGCAATAATTTATTAAAAAATCATTGAGCTAATTAAAAAAAAAAAAAATAGCACATCATGGATAGGAAAGGTCGAGAGGGAAATGGGCCAAATGGTGGGCAAACAGGACTAGCCTAGATGGGGCATCTGGGATGGAATGAATGAGTTGGGTCACAGGGCCTGTTTCCGTGCTGTATGACTCTATGATACGCTATGACAACTACTCAACAGCCACTTTAAAAGGAGAGTAGAAACAAGGAACTGCAGATGCTGGTTTACAAAAAAAGACACAAAGTGCTGGAGTAACTCAACGGAACAGTCAACATCTCTGGAGAACATGGATAGATGACGTTTTGGGTTGGGACTTCAGACTGATTGTAGGTGGGGAGGGAGAAGAAAGCTGGAAGAGAGGAGGGACAAGACAAAGCCTGGCAGGTAATAGGCTGATACAGGGAAAGTCGGGGGGAAGGGGTTGATGGGCATTTGGTTGGACAAAGGCCAGGGATAAAAAGACAGAAGGTGTGAGACAAATGGATTGAAGAGTTACAAATTGGGAAGCTAGAATAAGGAATGTAGGTGAAAGGGCAGGGGGAGAGGTTAATATGTGCGAGTCCAGGTGGAGCACAGGAAAGTGTGTGTGCCGGGGGGGGGGGTCAGAATGGGGGGGGGGGGAAGAAAGGAGAGGGGGAGGATTTGTAGTTACCTAAAATTGGAGAACTTAAGGTTCATACCATTGGGGTGCCTGGATGGTGTCAAAGTTACAGGGATAGGGACATCACAGCATTATTTGGGAACAACTCCATCTAAGATCGCAAGAAATTGCAGAGCATTGTGGACGCAGCATAGACTATCATGCAAACCATCCTCCCTTCCATTGACTCCATCTACACTTCACATTGCCTTGGCAAGTCCACCAGCATAATCAAGGATGAGTCTCACCCTAGACACTCCCTCTTCTCCCCTCTTCCACCAGGCAAGAGGTACAGAAATGTGGAAAAAGAACACCTCCATATTTGGGATTTTTTTCCCAGCTGTATTAAGGCAACTGAACCATCCTATTACCAACTAGAGAGCGGGCCTGACCTACCATGTACATAATTGGAGATTTCGGATTATCTTTAATTGGATTTTACTGGACTTTGTCATGTACTAAACGCAGCGAGGGTCTCTCAGAACTCCCATCAGAGAGGGGAGAACCTCATAGGATGCATACCTTGCGATTTTGCAGCTGAACAGTCAAAATGTTGAAGCAAGGAACTGCAGATGCTGGTTAATACACAAAGTCCTGCAGTAACTCAGCAGGTCAGTTAACATCTCTGGAGAATATCGATAGGTAGCGATTCGCTTCGAGACCCTTCTCAGCCTTCCAATAATTTATCTCTTTGGACAATAAGAATCTTATTTCAAACATTTTTGAACATATATTTTTATAAAGCTCTGCTCATATAATAAACTAATGGGTTTGTAAAATGTTTGAATTCATGTTCAGTTATTGAAAATTGTGCCCTCACAGACGGTGGAATGAAACTGATTAAAATGCTTGTAATTGGGGATCAAACCTTCGCCATATTCATCAAAGTACCCAAGTAAGGTTAAAATAATGTCCCATTGTCTAAGTTCAACAATGGATTCTGAGGTAGGCAAATGTTTAAAGTGAACAAAAAAATGTGATAAAACAAGAACTTTTTAAAACCAGTGCAATTCTGAATGAAATTTGCACCATAATATCAATTTATGACGAATTAGGATAAAGGAGGATGTTTTAGGGTTTCTAAGATTTAGCCACATAACAGAGATTTCACCAAACTGCCAAGAAAGTTAGAGCAGGAGAGACCACTAGGGAAATTCATTCCCTTTATCTTATATGTTTTCCAGTTTTGCAAATGCACACTGTCGATCTTTTCACTGTAAAAAATGTCATTATAAACTGTTGCAAAAAATGTAATTATAAACTGTTGTTTATTCAATAGAATATATTTATAATTTTGTGTCCATGGCAACCTCTCCTGTTGAATTTTTCAAGGACTCCTATTCTTTGGTAGCTTTCAATCTGGTTGAATGTAGTAGCTTTACCTCATTAAGGTTGTTGCTGTCATATTTGTTACTCTTCTAACCTTGTGCAGTCTATTTTTTTGTTTACACGACATTGAAAAAGATTGAAGTCATCAATTTATATTGTGTGAGTTTAAGAAAAAATAAACAATATTTACAGGTAAAGATGACTAAAGGGAAGATAAGAACTTCTAAACAAATTCATTGAGACTCCAATAAGCTATGCTTTGTCTGTATGTCTTTAATAAAAAGGCTTCAATTCCTTTTTGTTATGATATTGTCAATTGTACGTAGACATCTTTGTATTTATATGTGAAAAAGCAGTCGACTACATGCTTTTGGATGCTCGACAGTATAATTGCATCAAACAGTTTCTTTTTCACACTACATTTTAAACTTAACCTCGTTTAATAGATTTAAATCTATTAGAGAGAAGCTATGTTTAAAAACAGAAAAATAAATTTAGTAGCTATCTTTCATCTTTAAATCCAGATAAATTCAGTGTTAAGGCTGAATGCATGTGCTAAAACAATATCTGCAGAAGAGTTAGTGATTCTCACCTTCGATTCAGCAATCATCTTTGAACTCCCAAAACTGGAATGTTATTAAATTATCCGGTACAGAGCAGGCTGTCACTCTGACTTTCCCACATCTCCGGGCCTCACTCTCCAGACCTGCAATGGACCCAACTTTACTTAATTCGATGGCAGATCAACGCTCTCAACAAACGCTTCCTCGCCTACCTGGACTCGACCAAGGATCACTAGCTTGCCCGCCTCCAGACCGGTCCCTCCACCGACACATACTCGACTCGACCACCCGCAGACCTGTGGCTCCACCGCTGGACCGCGCCGCCTGCCCGAACACCATGAGGCTGAGATTGCCACCACGAGGAGCAGCACCACCATCCACTGCCTCTCCGACCATCACCGCCTTCCCGGCCGAGCCCAGGCCCGGACCACCGGAAATGCTGCGGCCGCCGACTCTCACCGCCTCCCTGGGGCCACCGCTGTTGTCGTCAACTTTCATCACCTCCCCAGAGCCGCCGCCGCCACTGTGGCCGAACTTCACTGTCTCCCCGGGGCCACCGATGCTGCTACTGCCACCGGCCCGTATATCTACTCCAGCCCCCCACGGGGCTCCACCATCGACTCCACCGACCCTCACCTCTCCACCGCACACCAACAGGCCGGAGCTGTCGCCTCACCAATGTTCCAGGCTCAGTACCAGGCCCACAGCCTTCACGATGCAGACTCACACACCATGTGGCCTGACTCTGCTGGATCCTACTGCTCCCCCCCCTCCTACAGGGAACCTCAGTAGTGATGGGGCTTCCCCTTCCCCATCTTTTAACCAGGTTACCCTGACCACACCCCACCCATACAATAGTCCTCAGGCCCCTCTCCTCTCTGAGCACCCAACATCCCCCCACCAGAACTCGCTTCGGCCTTTGTCCACTCCCCAGCCCTCCTCTGACCTCAACCCCCACCCCTTGTCGTGTCTTCACCATCCCCCCTGATCTCCCACTTTCTGATACGGGATGGTCTGTCCTCAACAGAGGCTTCACCTTCGTTCCCCTCCGCCCCCACCTCAACGCGTTCCGGGTCCGCCACGACATAGAGCTTTTCTTCTGTCACCTTCGACTTTACGCCTTTTTCTATGGGAAGGTATCCTCACCACCCAGTGATGACCCCTTCTCCCGTCTCCACCGGTCCTCCTCCTCTTGGACTCCCCAAAACAGCCTTCCACCCTCTCTAGACTTCTTTATTTCTAATTGCCGGCGTGACATCAATCGTCTCAACTTTTCCACTCCCCTTACCTACTCCAACCTCACCTCCTCTGAACGTACAGCCCTCCGCTCACTCTGCAGCAACCCTGACATTATAACCAAACACACCAACAAGGGAAGTGATGTGTTAGTCTGGCGCGCTGCCCTCTGACCTTTGGCCAGGCGACAACTCTCGGACACCTCCTCCTACTTATCCTTGGACCATGATCCCACAGGCAAGCACCAGGCCTTAATCTCACACACCATTTCTGATTTTATCACTTCTGGCTGTCTTCCTTCCACAGCCCCTGACCTTATTGTTTCCCAGCCCCACACAGCCTGTTTTTACCTTCTCCCCAAAATCCACAAACACACCTGCCCTGGCAGACCCTGCTCCTGCTGCTGTCCCAAGGAAATGATTTCCATGTGGCTCGACCCCATCCTATCCCCCCTGGTCCAATCTCTCCCGACCTATGTCCAAGATACCTCACGTGCCTTTCTTCTCTTCAATGATTACCGCTTTCCGAGCCCCCACTCCCTCATCTTTACTCTGAACGTTCAGTCACTCTACACTCCCATCCCCCACCAGGAAGGCCTCAAAGCCCTCCGGTTCTTCCTCAATCGCAGAACCATCCAATTTCCCTCTACCAACACTCTACTCCACCTAGCAGAGCTGGTCCTCACCCTCAACAACTTCTCCTTCCACTCCTCCCACTTCCTCCAAGTCCAAGACATAGCTATGGGCACCCGCATGGGCCCCAGCTATGCCTGCCCCTTTGTAGGGTATGTTGAACAATCCTTGTTCCAGGTGTACACTGGCCCTATCCCCAAACTCGACTCCATCAGTTCCGTTTCATTGATGACTGCATCACTGCTACCTCCTGCACCCATGCAGAAATGGACTTCATCAACTTCACCACCAATTTTCATCCTGCACTCAAATTTACTTGGACCATCTCCAACACCTCCTTCCCCTTTCTTAATCTCATCGTCTCCATCACAGGAAATAGACTATTGACTGACGCCTATTACAAACCCACTGACTTCCTCAACTCTCTCGCCTACACTTCTTCCCACCCTGCTTCCTGCAAAGACTCTATCCCCTGCTCCAAATTCCTCCGTCTACGTCGCATCTGCGCCCAAGATGATGTGTTCCATACTAGGACATCTGAGATGTCCTCATTCTTTAGGGAATGGAGGTTCCCCTCTCCCATCATAGATGAGGCCCTCACTCGTGTCTCCTCAGCACCCCGCAGCTCCGCCCTTGCTCCCCCTCCCCCTAGTTGCAACAGAGACAGAGTCCCCCTAGTCCTTACCTTCCACCCCATCAGCCGTCACATACAACACATAATTGTTCGAAATTTCCGCCAGCTCCAACGGGATCCCACCACTAGCCACATTTTCCCATCTCTACCCCTTTCTGCCTTCCGCAGAGACCGTTCCCTTTGCAACTCCCTGGTTATCTCATCCCTTCCCACCCAAACCACCTCCTCCTCACATACATTCCCCTGCAACCGCAGAAGTTGCAAAACCTGTCACTATGCCTCCTCCCTCGACTCTGTCCAGGGACCCCGACAGTCCTTTCAGGTTAGGCAGAGGCTCACTTTGCACCTCCTCCAAATTCATCTACTGTATCCATTGTTCAAGATGTGGACTCTTATATACCAACGAGACCAAACGCAGACTGGGCGATCATTTCGCCGGAACACCTTCGCTCAGCCAGTGTGAACCAACCTGATCTCCTGGTTGCTGGACATTTTAATTCTCCTTCCCATTCCTACACAGAACTTTCTGCCCTTGGTCTCCTCCATTGTCAGAGTGAGGCTAAATGCAAATTGGAGGAACAACATCTTATATTTCGCTTGGGCAGCTTACCACCCAGTGGTATGAATATTAATAATAATAATAATAATATATTTATTTTATATAGCGCCTTAACACATGCACAAAGCGCTTTACAAATACAATTAACATAGAAACAAACAGACAAACAGACAAACTATCCTGACGGAAAAGCGGCGAATAATCAACGCCAGCGTCCTCTCACGTCAGGGTCCGGCAGTAGACATTAAAGAACACAAGACACACAGATACAATTTTTTACACAAAACAGCCATCACAGTGATTGCTCTAGGCATACCCTCACTGTGATGGAAGGCAAAGTCTTATCTCCTCCTCGTTCTTCTCCCGTGGCGCCACGAGGCGATCGAGGCTCCCAACCCCTTGAAGCCCCCACCGGGCGATGTAAAGTCCCAGGGTCGAGCCGAGCAGGCCGATGAAAGTTCTGAGCCCCCACCGGGCGATGGAAAATGCCGCGGCCGAGCCACGCAGGGCGATGAGAGTCCTGAGCCCCCACCGGGCGATGTAAAGTGCTGCGGCCGAGCCACGCAGGGTGATGAAGGGCCTGCGGGCGGGTTGATCGTGCCTCGTGCTTCGGGGCGGTCGAAGCTGCTGCGGCTGGAGCTCCCAAAAGCCGGTCGCCAGCCAGGGACCTGCGAACTCCAGATGTTGCGGTCTGCAGGGCCCACGGCCGAAGCCTCCGAGATGGTAAGTCCAGGCCCTGCGACCGGAGTCTTCGAGGTCGATCCCAGCTGGAGGCCGCCGACTCCACGATGTTAGGCCGTAGCGCGAACGGAGATACGACACGGTAAAGGTCGCATCTCCGTTGAGGAGGAGATTTAAAAAAAGGTTTCCCCCAACCCCCCCACCACCCCCCTACATACACAGAATTAAAAATAAAACAAAACGTACATTTAACATCAACATTGACTAAAAAACACAAAAAAAACGGAGAGACTGCCGGTGAGCCGCAGCTGCAGAACACAGCCACGCCCCGTTTTGATTTCTCTCACTCCAGGTAGCCCTGCCATTCCCTCTCTCTCTATCCCTCCCCCACCCAAGTCACACTAGCTTCTCATTTTCACCCTACAAAAAGCTAACAATGGCCTGTTTCCTTTATCATCGTCATTTTTTGCATATCTTTCATTCATTGTTCTTTATCTCTCCACATCACCGTCTATATCTCTCGTTTCCCTTATCCCTAACCAGTCTGAAGAAGGGTCTCGACCCAAAACATCACCCACTCCTCCTCTCCAGAGATGCTGCCTGTCCTGCTGGGTTACACCAGCTTTTTATGTTTATCTTCGGTTTAAACCAGCATCTGGAGTTCCTTTACACAGCATATGTTACCTGCTTCTTTTTGTAGGTGGAGTGCATTTGAACAGGGCTAAAACATTGAACAAACATAAAAACCTGACCTTTCCTTCCTCCAGCATAAAGAAGGGATAATAGGTCATGGGTCACAGGTGATAGGGGTCACAGGTGATAGGGAAGGATAAGGATTAGACTTCAGTGGGAAAAAGGACTTTGAGGAATTGTTCAGGGATCAGGGGGTTCATGATGGGCATCGTGGAGGAGGCTATGGGGGAAGACTATTGGAATTGCTCTCTAGTGATAGAGTAATTCACAATACAATTCAAGAGACCCCGGTTCAATCCTGACCTCGGTTGCTGTCTGTTGGTGTGTTCTCCCTGCGACCGCATGGTTTTCCTCTGGGTGCTCCGGTTTCCTCCCACACCCCAAAGATGTACAGGTTTGGAACGTAGCTGGCCTCTGTATATCCATGTAGTGCATAGATATTGGATGCAAAATAGGATAACAGTGCTAATGTGTGATCAGTCCTAACAAATGATCAATGGTTTGTGTGGACTCAGTGGGCCAAAGAGCCTGTTTCCATGCTGTATCTTTCAATCAATCAATACTGGTGGGGAGTGACAGGTTTCAGCCTTGGCTTGGCCAGAGTGTGAAGGTTAAGGCCCTGGGAAAAAGAGACACTGAGAGATATGTTATAAGTTTAGTTTAGAGATAGTGTGGAAACAGGCCCTTTGGCCCACCAAGTCCACACCAATCATCGATCACCCGTACATTGGTTCTATGTTATCCCACTTTAGCATCTTACACACTAGGGGTAATTTACAGACAGACAGCACAGACAGCACCCGTAGTCAGGATCGGTCCTGGGTCTCTGGTGCTGTGAGGCAGCAGCTCTGCTGTTGTGCCACCGTGCCGCCCTTTAACTCGAAGGATCCTTCCAGCAGTGGTTCCATTTGGTGGATTCAGCTAATAACGATCTTATCGGGCAAGGAGTTGATGCAGTCGTTGCAAATTATATAATAGCTCGATCCTGCAAGGGGAACAACACCAACCTCTGACTACACATCCACAGCCAAATGTCCTGGAAGTAGTGTGCAAAGGTACATGTACATTAGCACATCATGTATATTCAGAACCATGATAGTACTTCTTGGGCTTGTGCATATTTTGTGAAAAATCATAAACAAAAGAAACACACTAGAGCAGCCTGGTTGTGCAGTGGTAGAGTTGCTGCCTTACACACCTGACTAGGGGTAATGTCTGTACAGAGTCTGTATGTTCTCCCCATAACCGCGGGGATTTTCTCTGGGTGCTCCGGTTTCCTCCCACACTCCAAACATGTGCTGGTTTGTAGGTTAATTGGCTTCGGTAAAGATTGTAAATTGTCCCTAGTGTGTAGCATGGTGCTAGTACAGGGATCACTGGTCAGCATGGTCTCGGTGGGCCGAAGGGCCTGTTTCTGAGCTGTATCTCTAAACTAAACTAAACTAAACACTTATTTTTGAGCAAAACAAAAATGCAGGTTAGCATAATGAATTAATCATATAGTGATTAACATTACTTTTATAGAAATTAGGCACCTAAAAGGTGTACATTTTTCAGTGTAAGATAAAATCATGTCCTGCAGCTTTTGCTGCTCGCTAAGCATGACCTTCAGGCTGTGCTTTGCATTCTCTTCTCTGTACACCTCTGTTCTCTGAAATATGTGTAACATGAAAAGGAAACAAGAAAACACAGATGCTGGTTTATAAAAAATAACGCAGAGTGCTGGAGTAACTCAACAGATCAGGCAGCATCCTGAGAGAAAATGGATAAGTATTTTGGGTTGCGACCCATCTTTAGACTCAAGATTGAAAGGTGCCTGAATGTCCTCGTGCGCCAATCAACGGAAGTTGACATTCAGACTTGGCAAGTAATTAAGAAGACAAGTGGTATACTGACATTTATTGCAAGAAGGTATGGGTAAATGAGTGGAGGCATCTTAATCCCATTTTATATCACTATCTAGATATATAGTGACACTATCTAGTCCTATAGATAGGTCGTATCTAGAATATTGTGCTTTCCCTATCAAAGGAACAATGCACTTGCAAAGAACAAATGTACAGGTCAGGTCAGGAACCCTGGTGTTGTGACACAGCAACTCTACTACCTTTGCCACTGTGGACAAAAGCACAGAATCGCTTCTGTGGCAGATATGATTATTGAAGATCGTCTTCCTGCTCACCAGGACTTGCATCTCCCCACGCCATCTCTCACCCACCCCCACCCCAGAGGTCATGCAAAGAAATGTGTGTAGCTTGATATTATGGACATTTGTTCCCGTTCAAAAGCTGACCAGTTTAAAGCCCTGAACATAACCTTGGTCTCCAACAACGCTCAGCAGGAATATTTCAGTGTAGCTTATAAACCAAATGCAGTTTCAATATCAGTCATTGTTTGAAATCCGCTGCATTTTCCCTCCTGGCCAAATAAAGGCAAGATAGAAATATAAGCACATGATGCCTTGACATTCAAACATCTACAATTACTTCTCCCTGAGAGTTATCTTTTTGAAATGTGGTGAGAATTGTTATGTAAGCAAATACTGCAGACACTCTGTCTGAAAAGGAATGTTGGTCAGGACACTGAGAGAGCCGTGTCCTTTCACAATATGTGCTGCAAACAGAAAAGTCTTTGAATAAATGTCTCATGCAAAGTTTCGTTTAGTTGAGAGATACAGCGCGAAAACAGAACCTTCGACCCACAGAGTTCTCGCCGGCCAGCAATCCCCACACACTAACACTACCCTACACACACTAGACACAATTTTACAATTATACCAAGCCAATTAACCTGCAAACCTGTACATCTTTGGAGTATGGGAGGAAATCCCATGCAGGGGAGAATGCGCAATCTCTGTACAGACAGCACCTATAGTCAGGATTGAACTCGGTATCTGGCACTGAAAGGCAGCAACTCAGCCACTGTGCCACCGTGCCACCCTGTGTGAAGAGTCACAACCTGACCTTGCAAGGGGAGATTAAATGGCTGACTATGCAAGAACATTAATCCCGATATTTTGAGTGCTGTGCTGGTGGCCTTAGTGGAGGAGGGTGAAAGGGAAAGAGATCTAGCCGTCCAGACAAAGGCAGCAGGAGCAGAAGGACACTGTCCTTCAACACGGTTTTGTTGAAGAATTGAAGTTCATACTAATATTGCAGCAAAAACATCAGTACATATTGGCCCGGATTGTCTTTCGCAGAGCCACATGAAATTGAAAGGGATAATGATTGAAGGTGAGAGGGGTGCCTATTGCTTCACCCATTGACCCACTTTAAAATAATCTCCAACCAAGTCTAGTATCCATCACAATTAATACCACGCATCGTAGGGCTTACACACATTGTCAGGTAGTCACATACAATACTGCCAGCATCCAAATACAGTGCAGTGCACACATTGACATGCATTTCTTTCATGTGCACAACCTAAAGCTGCAGGAGCCAGTGCTACCAGTGGGGCCTGGAAAGGTTGTAGGTCTTATCCTCGTGAAGGAGGTAGAATGCATCATTACAAAAAAGGCTGTTGCAAAAGGCTGTGACCATGCCACCCGTGGCCATGCTGCCCTTGCATTGCTGGTTGCAGTTGAGGCTGCAGCAAGTTGAAGGTATTAGTGAGGAGAAGCAGGGAAATCCTGCACATTTTCAAGCAAACGAGCTACCTCCTGAGCATTCCAGTCAGATATGTCTTCAAGCAGAGAACCTTCCTCCCAACTCCTCCTCCTCCTCTCCACAAAACTTCATCTTCTGTGTGCCCGGTTCCCAGTCTTGCTTTACTCCAATAGACAAGTGAACTACTGAGTCCATGTCTTGGAGCTACTGGCAAGATAATGGTAAGTCAACAACCACCACCACCTAGCACATCGCTCCCTTCAGTTGAGGTGTGCCAAGAATACTGACAGAGATATTTACTGAAAGGAAAATATGATATAAAGAAAAGTTCATGGAAAGCAGGAGAACAATGAAATAAAAGTAAATGGAACTAATAGTTAAGGTGAATATTGAAATGAATGAAGCTGAAGACTTACTTGGCCAAGGTCTGGGGGAAGAGACAGATGTGGTGAATAGGTGCTGGGAGTGAAAAATTATCATAATATGAAAAACAGTGTGTTGATGAAAGATGTTGAGACAGGTACAATGTTTAAAAGACATTTGGACAGGTACATGGATAGGATAGGTTTAGAGAGGTTTGGACCAAATGTAGACAGGTGGGACTAGTAGGCATTGTGGCCGGCCTGCGCGTTGGGCCGAAAGGCTTGTTTCAATGCTATATGACTGTATGACTATGATGAAGAGCTCAATGAGGAACGGTGTAAGAGGAGCAGGAGATTAGCTTGGGATGTCAGAGAGAGCCTTGGTGGCCACATCTTTACTACAACAAGGCTCGTGGTGGAAAGAATGGCCAAGCAGGAATAAAAACTGAAATGCTGGAAGAACTCAGTCATTCAAGCAGTGTGAAGAGAAACCAGTTAATGTTTTGGGTAAGGGGCAACCAAAAGATGGCAAGACCATATGAGAGAGAGAAGGGAAAAGAAAAAGTATAAGATTTTCTTCCTGTAAACCTTTCAGAAACTGAAGAAAATTCTGCTTAAAATTGAAGACACAAGAGACTGTGGATACTATATAACACCAATAATAGCCCAGACACTGCCTGACCTAGGGAACTCACAAGATACAACTGTGGTGTTTCTGAATATATTACAATCTGGTTTATCTGGAATCAGCTGTATTCTTCTAATTTAAAATACAAACACTCTGATGTAACCAATATCACATTAATAAAGTTATTGCTGGGACACTGAATTTATATCCTAAACCTATTTATTTATGGTTCAATGTCCTTTGTTTACTTCAAATACTTATTCCTGGCCCAACCTTATTTTTAAAACTTCTGTTTCAAAAACAGTAAGGTAACTATTATCAACAATCACTGGATCCCCATGGAAATATCCTTCGTTTGAACATAGTTGTGTACAAAACATTTTTGCTATATCATTGTTTTGGGAAAGAGTTTCAGATTTTAAATGAATTTATGTCAAGCTTCAGCAATAAATAAGCTTGGGAAAGGATTGGTGTCACAACTGATGCGAAAATTATTGAATGCTACCAAAATAATTGATTTCTCTGTAATATTTTTACAAAACACATACAAAGAATGACAAAATAATTTTTTTTAATCCAATTTAGTTTGAATTCTACATGTGACTTTTTAAATCTGCAATCAGCTCTGAGGTCAGAGCTTAAACCAGAAACTTAAATATTGAAATACTGAATATTAAACTTACATTAATATGTAAGTTGATATGTAAAATGATAATTACAAAAATATCATTAAAGACCCCACCCATCTCCATCATGGACTGTTCACCCTGCTGCCCTCTGGTCAAAGGCACTGCCGCATACGGAGCAGAACAGCCAGGTTCTGCAAAAGCTTCTTCACCAGAGCCATCAGACTCTTGAATTCACAATGATCCGCCACCATTATTTTATGTGCGAGTTACTTATTTATTTATTTTTCTTTAATCAATTTTTATTATTTGGTGTTACATTGTGAGCCAGTTGCAACAGAATTATGTTCAAATATGCACTCGTCTGGTGTATAGTTTTGAATGACAATAAAGTTATATTCATTCATTCATTCATTCATATGACGGTAGATAATAAGAACTAAAAACAGCCTTTGGTTGTCAATTTTAACGGGAACTTGAATGTAGATATTCTGTGGCAGTGGCTGCTTTTAAGGTATCAATTGTTTATATCAGCAGTTAACAGGCAACGGAATCATCCTACCACTACCAGAGAGCAGTGGTGAACTACCATCTACCTCTTTGATGACCCTTGGACTATCCTCAATCGGACTTTGCTGGCTTTACCTTATAACTAAACGTTATTCCCTTATCATGTATCTATACACTGTAAATGGATCGATTGTAATCATGTTTTTTTTAAATGCTGACTGGTTAGCACGCAACAAAAGCTTTTCACTTTGCCAGTACCTGTATTTCACGTGTTGTCACACGTGACAGTAAACTAAACTGAACTTATATTCCATGCAACTGCATTGCAGTGAAGCATCAGTATTATCCTCTTCAAATAAGCCGGAGGTGTTTATTAATGTAAAGAAACTGTTTTCTCGTTGATTGTACTGTTAAAACTGCTTCGCTGAATATGAATGATTTTTGGGAACAAAATGTTGCAGTGGCTGCTTCTGTAAAATCTTTCTCTACTGTCTGGAAATATCTTTCAGACATGACACAGCCATCAACTCGCAAAATGGTCTTGCAGAACAATCAGCAAAATGTTTACAATACAAAATATAGCCATTCATCCCATCATATTTCAACGGAATCTCTCAGATCAATGCTTAATACCCCTTCCCTGTGGCCTTTAAAATACTTTTCTCCTTTATCTAACTCCTATTTGAAGCATTCAATACACCCTCCTTCCACCACAGCTAGAGATTGTGTAATTCACATTCTAACCACATGCTGTATATTATAAATTTCCTCCAAACAATCTTATTTTAGTATAGTTTAGGTTTAAAGATATAGCATGGAAACAGACCCTTTGGCCCACCGAGTCCACGCAGAACATTCATCATTTATTCACACTAGTTCTATGCTATCCCGCTTTCTCGTCCACTTCCTGCACACGAGGGGCAATTTACAGAGGCCAATTAACCTAGAAACCTGCACCTTAGGAAACCGGAGCACCTGGAGGAAACCCAGTCATAGTGAGAACGTGCAAACTCCACACAGGCAGCACCCGAGGTCAGGGTTAAACCGGGTCTCTGGTGCTGTGAGGCAGTGTCTACTGCGGTGCCACTGTGCCATCACTTTCATTCCATTTATTTTATGCGTGTGACCACTAATCCTTTACAGCGCCACCTATGGGAACACCGCCCCATAATTCACTCTTTCCAGAAACTTCAGCGCAACCTTCTCCAAAGACACCGGCATTTCAAACCTTCCCTCATCCCAGGAATGTAGTCCCTCATCCCAGGAAGTAATCCTGTTCATCGTTCCCTCGCCTTCTCTATTCATAAGAGAAAGAATTGCTGTAGTCAGGTAATAACTGTTTGTTATTGATAATCAAAAATTTGCCAAACAGGTAAATTATTTCAAAATAAATTATTGATGACAATGCTTGTGTTTAAAAATGGTATAAAAGGGTAATAAAGGTGCTAGGTGAGGAACGCTGATATGTTCACTGAACAATCCAGACAAAGACGACGGCTGGAGTCCCTGCAACAACCTGGGACTCACCTTCATCGGACGCCGCCCCATAACACCTAGGACTTCAGAAAAGACTTTGGAACGTTGCAGAAAATGCCAAATCTGGTGACTCGAAAAAGAATTTCACTGTGTTTTGTACATGTGACAGTAAAGCACCATTGAGCCATAAAAAAAACAATGTTGTTACCCTTTAAATTTTTCAATTAATAAAATCAATTAACCCTCTAAAATTTGCTCTGGTCATATATAATGAGCTGAAACTAGCATATCACCTGATTATTATAATATATATCTAATATTCAATGGTCTTTTTAATATTTTTGGAACTTTTGTGGTGCATCAATTTTGTAGACAATAGACAATAGACTACAGACAATAGGTGCAGGAGTAGGCCATTCGGCCCTTCGAGCCAGCACCGCCATTCCATGTGATCATGGCTGATCATTCATAATCAGTACCCCGTTCCTGCCTTCTCCCCATATCTCTTGACTCCACTATCTTTAAGAGCTCTACCTAGCTCTCTCTTGAAAGCATCCAGAGAATTGGCCTCCACTGCCTTCTGAGGCAGAGAATTCCACAGATTTACAACTCTCTGACTGAAAAAGTTTTTCCTCATCTCTGTTCTAAATGGCCTACCCCTTATTCTTAAACTGTGGCCCCTGGTTCTGGACTCCCCCAATATTGGGAACATGTTTCCTGCCTTTAACGTGTCCAATCCCTTAATAATGTTATATGTTTCAATAAGATCTCCTCTCATCCTTCTAAATTCCAGCGTATACAAGCCTAGTCGCTCCAGTCTTTCAACGTACGACAGTCCCACCATTCCGGGAATTAACCTAGTGAACCTACGCTGCACTCCCTCAATAGCAAGAATGTCCTTCCTCAAATTTGGAGATCAAAACTGCAAACTGTTACCCTTGTTTAATGGTTAACAAGATGGCTTCCTGACTTACACTCTGAATTTTATTTTTTTTAGACAATATACAGCTGGAATATGCTGGAGGTGTGCATAGTTTGCTAATATAATGTTACATTTCATCTAGGAATATAGTGAAAAGTTTTGTACTGTCCATTGTTGTGTTTGATTTAGCCCAATCCTTAAGGATATAATGACAAATTAAGCATTTATACCAATGAATTATAATTTCATTATTTTTTTATTCCCAAAATTATTCTGTGACTTACTTGATTAATCAAATCAAGCAGTTTGTAGCTATGACAACCTCTACATGGATTTGTTTTCAAGGTCTCCATTTCCCTGAAGGTTTTAAGTTCAATTGAATATAGCTTTACTTCCTTCTGTGTTGTCATGTCCATTCTTATTGATGTCTGTTCTAACCTTGTGTTGGTCCCTTTATTTATACCATGTCAAAAGAGATTGAAAACATCTATTTATATTGATCAAGGTTAAGAAAAATGGAACAATATTTACAGATGAGGTTAATTAGTGGGTGGGGAGCCAGGAACCAAGCTCTCCAAGCCAGATGGAAGTGCATTGCTTGTGGTTCCAGTCAGTTAAACACTGGTGTGTCTGTATTCAGTAAACACGCTAACACTGGAATGGCATCCCGTGTAAAAGCAGAAAATGCTGGTAACCCTCAGCAGGTCAGGCCACATCTGCAGAAAGGGGAACAGAGTTAATATTTCATGTCAAAGACCCTTTATGAGAGCTCCAATAGAGGGAAAAGAAGCTTGTTTAAGTTGCAGGGAGGATGTGGAAGGGAAAAGTTTCAAGGGATAAAGCTGAGGTGACCATGAGGATAAGCTGTAAACAAGGTTATCTGGTGAATGTGTAATTGGGAGTGAGAACATACACAAAAGCATAATACCAACATAAGCAAGTAGGAGTCGTACCTCAGCCACTTCCTCTTCTCCCCTCTCCCATTGGGCAAAAGGTATAGAAGTGTGAAAACGCACACCTCCAGATATAGGGACAGTTCTTCCCAGCTGTGATCAGGCAACTGAATCATCCTACCACAACCAGAGAGCAGTGCTGAACTACTATCTACCTCATTGGAGACCCTTGGGCTATCTTTGATCAGACTTTACTGGCTTTATCTTGCACTAAACATTATTCATATTTTCCCATTTCATGTATCTGTACACGGTGCATGGCTCGATTGTAATCATGTATTGTCTTTCCGCTGACTGGTTAGCATGCAACAAAAGCTTTTCATTGTACCTTGGTACATGTGACAATAAACTAAATTCAAACTCAAAAGAATAAAGACAAAACAATGAAGACAAAAGAGACTGAGGAAGGATCTTGACACGAAACGTTACCCATTCCTTCTCTCCAGAGACGCTGCCTGTCCCGCTGAGTTACTCCAGCATTTTGTGTCTATCTTCCATTTAAACTAGCATCTGCAGTTTTTTCCTACACACGACAAAATGGACTACAGATGCTGGAATCTAGAACAAAAAAGAACATTAGAAGGGCTCAGCAGGTCAAGCAGTTCCTGTGGAGGCAAAATGTGACAAATCAACTATCACAATAGACAATAGACAATAGACAAAAGGTGCAGGAGTAGGCCATCAAGACTGTAATGTGCCCAGTTGGAAGATGAGAAACTATTTCTAGTGATCACCATGGACAACATAATGTGGGAGTTGTGAAATGCACAGCAGGAAGACATGCACGGCAGGTCAAGCTGGGCATGTTCTCCACTCCCAGAGAATAAATGAAAAAGAAGCTGAGCCATTATTACAGATGGAAAATTGATAGTGAGAGAGAAATCAAGTTACCTGAATATTGAGGAATTCAATATTGAGTCCGGAAGACTGTAATGTGCCCAGTTGGAAGTTGAGATACTATTTCTAGTGATGGCCTAAATGTCTTTATCACTCTCCACACATGCTACCTGATCTACTGAGGGGTTTTTTAACCAGCATTTCCTGTTTTTATTTGAAAGGATTTAAAACCTCTCCACTTATATTTCAACATTTCAGTAATGTTTCAGTAATGACAGGCTAAGGATAGAATCATAGAGTCTTACAGCGTGGAAACAGGCCCTTCAGCCCCACTTTCCCACACCGGCCAACATGTTCCATTTACACTAGTCCCACCTGCCTGCGTTTGGCGCATACACCTCTCAACCTGTCCTATCCATGGACTTGTCTAAATATTTCTTAAACCTGCCTCAACTACCTCCTCAGGAAGCTTGTTCCATACACCCACTGAATATATGGATATATGGGTTTCCCCCCTTTTTAAAGCATCTTCAGATCAATAGTTCATTCTTGATTAGAGTGCAGTTTCCGCACTGAATCTTCAGAAATGCAGTGTTGCTTGGTCATAAGTAAAGCGTATCCATCATAGCACCTAACAATGGAAATAACTAACGATCCATTTCTTGGTCTGTTTAGTGTAGTTTAGTTTAGAGATTCAACGTGGAAACAGGCCCTTTGGCCCATCGAGTCCACACTGACCAGCAATCCCCGCACATTAACACTATCCTACACACCCTAGGGATAATTGCACTTATACCAAGCCAATTTGGAGTGTGGGAGGAAACTGAAGATCTCGGATAAAACCCACGTGTACAGGGCAGAACGTACAAACTGTACAGACAGCACCCGTAGTCAGGATTGAATCAGGATCTCTGGCACTGCAAGAGCTGTAAGGCAGCAACACCACCGCTGCACCCCTGTGCCCCCCCTAAAACTTTAGTTTTATTCCATGTATCGTTCGGATTGAATTCCACTACCCTCCTTCCTCCAACTGCTGAGGTTTTGCATAATAAATGCTCTTCAGTGGTTATGCTTCACACTTTATTGTTGTGAAGAGACCTCGCTGTGTATAATGCTGTCATTTCTCAGAGGACTATGCCTGCAGGTGCTGCAGCTGGATAGACGTTCAGTGGAAGCCAAAACTGAGATGGAAAATACACAGTATTGGATAACATTTTAGTGTCCTGATAACATAAACTTGCAATGTAGATTTTTCCTAAACAAGGCACATTTGCTAAGGGCCAGCTGTGTTATAGCTACAAACAAAATATAACAAAAGCATAAAGAAATTCAATGGAAGCACGGAGGGAGAGTCATTTGGCTTTGAATAACTATTATAACCCGACACACCAGCATGCTTGTGTGGAGGTGGGGAAAGAGTCAGGAGATCTGCCAACAAGTGGGATAGCCAGAAATGCCAGGGGTATGGTTAGGATCCTATAGTCACGGAGGCATGCAGCACAGAACCAGGCTCTTCAGCCCAACTTATCCATGTCAACCAAGATGCCACAACTAAACCAGTCCCATTTGCCCACATTTGGCCCATATCCCTCTAAACCATTCCTACCCATGTACCTCTCAAGTGTCTTGCAGACGTTGTTATAGTACTAACTGCCTCAACTACCTCCTCTGGCAGCTCGTTCCATGTTCCCACCATCTTCTGTAAAAAAAGTGTCCTTCAAGCTTATACTAAATCTTGCCCTTCTCACCTGAAACCTAGGTTCCCAGTTTTTTTAATTCCCCTCCCCTGGGTAAAAGATTGTGCATTCACCTTATGTCTATATTTATTCCCCTATCTATGATCTTATTCACCTCTGTAAGATCACCATGGAATAAAGTCCTAGCATCTAAATCTCTCCCTATGGCTCAGGTCCTCAAGTCCTGGCACATCCTTGTAAATCTTCTCTGCACTCTTTCCCTGACTGATGAAGGCTAATGTACTAAAAGCCTTTTTCACCACCCTATCTACCCGTGACACCACTTTCAGGGAACCATGTATGATTGTCCATTAATAGATTGCCACCTGATAATGAGGTAATAGAGATCACTGAATCGCACAGAAGCACGTGGGGCGCATCAGGTAAGATGAGGGATCCTGGAACATGTTGAAGCCAGTGAGGTAGGTACAAATGTAATAACAAGGAACTGCAGAGGCTGGTTTACCAAAGAAAGACACAAAATGCTGGAGTAAGTCAGTGTCTCTGGAGCATCTCTGCAGGGGGGAGGGGGAGGGGGCAAGGGGGGGAGGGGAGGGGAGGGGGAGGGGGGAGGGGGGAAGAGAGGGTGCTGCACCAATACAGGAGAGGTTTGTGCCCAACGGGTCCACTTGGTCTAGTATGTAATAAAAAGGAACTGCAGGTGCTGGTTTATACCAAAGATATTCACAAAATGCTGGAGTAACTCAGATTGAAGAAGTGTCCTGACCCAAAACGTCACCCATCCCTATTCTCCAGAGATGCTGCCTGGCCCTTTGAGTTACACCAGCGCTTTGTGTCTATCTTTGTTTGTAAAGATGCTGTGGGAACCAATTTTGTCTGTGGGAATATGCGTGTGTGAGAGAGAGAGAGAGAGAGAGAGAGAGAGAGAGAGAGAGAGAGAGAGAGAGAGAGAGAGAGAGAGAGAGAGAGAGAGAGAGAGAGAGAGAGAGAGAGAGGGAGAAAGAGAGAGAAAGAGAGAGGGAAAGAGAAAGAGAGAGAGAGAGATAAATAATGTGTGTAAGAGAGAGAAAATGTGTGTGTGAGAGAGACAGAGAGGTGCAGTGGTGTAAATGTAAGTGGCAGAGAGAGTTGCGTGTGTCAGTCAGCAAGGGAAAAAGAAAGGAATACTTATTATATGAATGATGTGACGTGGTGTGTGTATGTATGTGAGGCAGGTGTGTGCGTTGCGAATGAGAAATAGAGGGACATGTTTGGGTATATATTGGAGAGAGTGCAACATAGATGCATGTTTATGCGAGAGGAGTGTGTGCATGAGAATGAGAGAGAGAGAGAGAGAGAGAGAGGTTGGACTATGGATTTATATAATGCACAAGCAAAGTAAATGAGAGAGGGATGTAAACATGCACATGCATATGAAAGAAGAGAAATATATGGATATGTGTCTGTTTCTGTGTGTATGTGTATATGTATACAGTATGTGTATGAGATACAGAGAGGTGCCACATAGAAACTGTTTTCACCTGCGGATCTGGAAACTACAATGACACTACCACAGAAAATGTAACAGGTGAGTGATGCAAACAAAACATCAAAAATGAAAATTGAGAATATTTTTCAACGTCCTTCATTTATTTCTGCATTGAATAAACATTCAGAATTAACCGCCGTGTTTGTAATAGCAATATTTTTTAGAGTCTTTCAGAGCATTGCTCTCTGTGCCAAGACTGTGAGGGTTATGTGTGAGAGCTTGCCTCTTTCCCCTGTTAACTGCATTCAACAGCCAAATGATGGGAGGTTGATATTTTGCATTGAGATGCTGATCACTCTTTCCCATTGACCACATGGAAATGGCCGGGGAAATTAAGCCCCAGAGCACGAGGATTTCCTTTCTTTATGCCACGTTTATTTTCTTCTAACAAAAGACGCCAAACTCGAAACATTAACTGTTTCTGTTTCCTCAGGAGTTGCTGAGTGTTTCTAGCACTCTTGCTTATTATGTTATGTTTGGCTAGGTTGTGTGAGATAGAAAGATAAAGCATGGAAAAAAGCCCTTTGGCTCACTGTGTTCACACTGCCCATCAACCCACCCATTGACACCAATCCTACACTAATCTAATCCATTCTCTCCATATTGTTATACAATACAATACAATACAATATATCTTTATTGTCATTGTACCCAGGGGTACAACGAGATTGGGAATGCGCCTCCCATACGATGCAGTAATTTAAGTAATTTAGACAGCAGCAACCCAACGAAACGAAACAGTTGTAACAGTTATCAACTCCCCACAAATTCTACCATTCACCTACACACATGGGACAATTTATAGCAGCTAATAATCGACTGATTAACCTAGCAAGATTGTAGTATAGAATGACCGAAGACCTGAACAGGGACAGAATAGAACAGATCCCCCAATGGTGGAATGAGTTGCATTTTGTAACTTCCTCCTTCTCTCTAAAATGAGTCAAGCCGTAATCTAGGAAATCTTAACCAGGAGCTCTGATGATATAGTTGAGTTGTTTTCCTCATTTAATACTCCCCATCACCTCTTCTGATAAAACATCAATCGGTTAATTTGAAGTTACTGTCTGGATTCTATCTCAGTGATTGGAATTCTTTAGGGCACCTAGTTTGTATCAAATCAAAGGGAGGTTTTGGATCAGGGAAAAAAGTGGCCCGGGCATGTGGAATAAACCAGTTTATGGTCCCTGCAGATATTAATTTGTGAAAAAAATGCTGTAACGATTTTAGAATTCATGACACAATAGAATTAGAAAGGCATTTTTCCTTCCTTGTAGTACAATAATGATAAGTGTAATACATTACGGATTACCGATGATTTCTTCACTGGTTAGTTTAAAATATATATTGTCAGAAATTCCACTACCATAAACTGGGAGAGAACATTTTTGGTATTATAAACATAGAAACATAGAAAATAGGTGCAGGAGTAGGCCATTCGGCCCTTCGAGCCCGCACCGCCATTCAATATGATCATGGCTGATCATCCAACTCAGTATCCTGTACCTGCCTTCTCTCCATACCCCCTGATCCCTTTAGCCACAAGAGCCACATCTAACTCCCTCTTAAATATAGCCAATGAACTGGCCTCAACTACCTTCTGTGGCAGAGAATTCCACAGATTCACCACTCTCTGTGTGAAAAAAAACTTTCTCATCTCGGTCCTAAAAGACTTCCCCCTTATCCTTAAACTGTGACCCCTTGTTCTGGACTTCCCCAACATCGGGAACAATCTTCCTGCATCTAGCCTGTCCAACCCCTTAAGAATTTTGTAAGTTTCTATAAGATCCCCCCTCAATCTTCTAAATTCCAGCGAGTACAAGCCGAGTCTATCCAGTCTATCTTCATAAGAAAGTCCTGCCATCCCAGGAATCAATCTGGTGAACCTTCTCTGTACTCCCTCTATGGCAAGAATGTCTTTCCTCAGATTAGGAGAGGGAAGGCGATCAACCTGAAGTCGTTGTGCACGTGGGCACGAATGACGTCGGGCGGAAGAGGAAGGAGGTGCTACAGCGGGAGTTTAGAGAGTTGGGAAAAGCACTGAGAAGTAGGACGTCGAAGGTAGTTATCTCTGGACTGCTACCGGTACCTCGTGCTGGTGAGGCCAGGAACAGAGAGATAGAGGGTATGAATTTATGGCTGAGGGGCTGGTGCAGAGAGCAGGGATTTAGATTTCTGGACCACTGGGATCTCTTCTGGGCTAGGGGTGACTTGTACAAAAGGGACGGGTTGCATCTTAACAGCAGGGGAACAAACATTCTGGCAGGCAGGTTTGCTAGTGTGACACCTGTGGCTTTAAACTAAGTAGTGGGGGGGAGGGGTTAACAAATTGTGAATATGAAGATGGGGTAAAAGGGAATACAGGAGATATTGCAAAAGACTCTCGGAAGAATGGGAACAGAAGTTCTAGAGCGGAAAAGAAATTAAGGGCAGGGCCAATTGTGAACGATGTGAGAGGGGAGGTAAATACAGAAGTTAAAGTGTTGTACTTAAATGCGCGTAGTATAAAAAATAAAGTGGATGAGCTTGAGGCTCAGTTAGTCATGGGCAAGTATGATGTTGTAGGGATCACTGAGACATGGCTACAAGAGGACCAGGGCTGGGAACTGAATATTCAGGGGTACACAACGTATAGAAAAGACAGACAGGTGGGCAGAGGGGGTGGGGTTGCTCTGATGGTAAGGAATGATATTCATTCCCTTGCAAGGGGTGACATAGAATCAGGAGATGTTGAATCAGTATGGATAGAAATGAGAAATTGTAAGGGTAAAAAGACCCTAATGGGAGTTATCTATAGGCCCCCAAACAGTAGCCTCGACATAGGGTGCAAGTTGAATCAGGAGATAAAATTGGCGTGTCAAAAATGTAATGCTACGGTGGTTATGGGAGATTTCAACATGCAGGTAGACTGGGAAAATCAGGTTGGAAATGGACCCCAGGAAAGAGAGTTTGTAGAGTGCCTTCGAGATGGATTCTTAGAACAGCTTGTAGTGGAGCCTACCAGGGAGAAGGCAATTCTGGATTTAGTGTTGTGTAATGATCCTGATCTGATAAGGGGACTAGAGGTAAAAGAGCCATTAGGAGGCAGTGATCACAACATGATAAGTTTTACTCTGCAAATGGAAAGGCAGAAGGGAAAATCGGAAGTGTCGGTATTACAGTATAGCAAAGGGGATTACAGAGGCATGAGGCGGGAGCTGGCCAAAATTGATTGGAAGGAGGCCCTAGCAGGGAAGACGGTAGAACAGCAATGGCAGGTATTCCTGGGAATAATGCAGAGGTTGCAGGATCAATTTATTCCAAAGAGGTGGAAAGACTCTAAGGGGAGTAAGAGACACCTGTGGCTGACAAGGGAAGTCAGGGACAGCATAAAAATTAAGGAGAGGAAGTATAACATAGCAAAGAAGAGTGGGAAGACAGAGGATTGGGACTCTTTTAAAGAGCAACAAAAGTTAACTAAAAAGGCAATACGGGGAGAAAAGATGAGGTACGAGGGTAAACTAGCCAATAATATAAAGGAGGATAGCAAAAGTTTTTTTAGGTACGTGAAGAGGAAAAAAATAGTCAAGGCAAATGTGGGTCCCTTGAAGACAGAAGCAGGGGAATTTATTATGGGGAACAAAGAAATGGCAGACGAGTTAAACCGTTACTTTGGATCTGTCTTCACTGAGGAAGATACACACAATCTCCCAAATGTTCTAGGGGCCGGAGAACCTAGGGTGATGGAGGAACTGAAGGAAATCCACATTAGGCAGGAAATGGTTTTGGGTAGACTGATGGGACTGAAGGCTGATAAATCCCCAGGGCCTGATGGTCTGCATCCCAGAGTACTTAAGGAGGTGGCTCTAGAAATAGTGGAAGCATTGGAGATCATTTTTCAATGTTCTATAGATTCAGGATCAGTTCCTGTGGATTGGAGGATAGCAAATGTTATCCCACTTTTTAAGAAAGGAGGGAGAGAGAAAACGGGTAATTATAGACCAGTTAGTCTGACATCAGTGGTGGGGAAGATGCTGGAGTCAATTATAAAAGACGAAATTGCTGAGCATTTGGATAGCAGTAACGGGATCATTCCGAGTCAGCATGGATTTACGAAGGGGAAATCATGCTTGACAAATCTACTGGAATTTTTTGAGGATGTAACTAGGAAAATTGACAAGGGAGAGTCAGTGGATGTGGTGTACCTCGACTTTCAGAAAGCCTTCGACAAGGTCCCACATAGGAGATTAGTGGGCAAAATTAGGGCACATGGTATTGGGGGTAGGGTACTGACATGGATAGAAAATTGGTTGACAGACAGAAAGCAAAGAGTGGGGATAAATGGGTCCCTTTCGGAATGGCAGGCAGTGACCAGTGGGGTACCGCAAGGTTCGGTGCTGGGACCCCAGCTATTTACGATATACATTAATGACTTAGACGAAGGGATTAAAAGTACCATTAGCAAATTTGCAGATGATACTAAGTTGGGGGGTAGTGTGAATTGTGAGGAAGATGCAATAAGGCTGCAGGGTGACTTGGACAGGTTGTGTGAGTGGGCGGATACATGGCAGATGCAGTTTAATGTAGATAAGTGTGAGGTTATTCACTTTGGAAGTAAGAATAGAAAGGCAGATTATTATCTGAATGGTGTCAAGTTAGGAGGAGGGGGAGTTCAACGAGATCTGGGTGTCCTAGTGCATCAGTCAATGAAAGGAAGCATGCAGGTTCAGCAGGCAGTGAAGAAAGCCAATGGAATGTTGGCCTTCGTAACAAGAGGAGTTGAGTATAGGAGCAAAGAGGTCCTTCTACAGTTGTACCGGGCCCTGGTGAGACCGCACCTGGAGTACTGTGTGCAGTTTTGGTCTCCAAATTTGAGGAAGGATGTTCTTGCTATGGAGGGCGTGCAGCGTAGGTTCACTAGGTTAATTCCCGGAATGGCGGGACTGTCGTATGTTGAAAGGCTGGAGCGATTGGGCTTGTATACACTGGAATTTAGAAGGATGAGGGGGGATCTTATTGAAACATATAAGATAATTAGGGGATTGGACACATTAGAGGCAGATAACATGTTCCCAATGTTGGGGGAGTCCAGAACAAGGGGCCACAGTTTGAGAATAAGGGGTAGGCCATTTAGAACGGAGATGAGGAAGAACTTTTTCAGTCAGAGAGTGGTGAAGGTGTGGAATTCTCTGCCTCAGAGGGCAGTGGAGGCCAGTTCGTTGGATGCTTTCAAGAGAGAGCTGGATAGAGCTCTTAAGGATAGCGGAGTGAGGGGGTATGGGGAGAAGGCAGGAACGGGGTACTGATTGAGAGTGATCAGCCATGATCGCATTGAATGGCGGTGCTGGCTCGAAGGGCTGAATGGCCTACTCCTGCACCTATTGTCTATTGTCTATTGTCTATTGTCTAAAACTATATGCAATATTCCAGGTGTGGTCTCACCAATGCCCTGTACAACTGCAGCAGAACCTCCCTGCTCCTATACTCAAATCCCCTCGCTAAGAATGCCAACATACCATTCGCTTTCTTCACTGCCTGCTGCACCTGCATGCCTACTTTCAATGACTGGTGTACCACGACACCCAGGTCACGTTGCATCTCCCCTTTTCCTAATCGGCCACCATTCAGATAATGGTCTGCTTTCCTGTTCTTGCCACCAAAGTGGATAACCTCACATTTATCCACATTATACTGCATATGCCATGCATTTGCCCGCTCACCTAACCTATCCAAGTCACCTTGCAGCCTCCTAGTATCCTCCTCACAGCTAACACTGCCCCCCAGCTTCGTGTCATCCGCAAACTTGGAGATGTTGCATTCAATTCGCTCGTCCAAATCATTAATATATATTGTAAATAGCTGGGGTCCCAGCACTGAGCCTTGCGGTACCCCACTAGTCACTGCCTGCCATTCTGAAAAGGACCCGTTTATTCCTCCTCTTCGCTTCCTGTCTGCCAGCCAGTTCTCTATCTACATCAATACTGAACCCACAATACCGTGTGCTTTAAGTTTGCATACTAATCTCTTATGTGGGACCTTGTCGAAAGCCTTCTGTAAGTCCAGATATAACACATCCACTGGTTCTCCCTTATCCACTCTACTAGTTACATCCTCGAAAAATTCTATAAGATTCATCAGACATGATTTACCTTTTCGCAAATCCATGCTGACTTTGTCCAATGATTTCACCACTTTCCAAATGTGCTGCTATCCCATCTTTAATAACTGACTCTAGCATTTTCCCCACTACCGATGTTAGACTAACTGGTCTGTAATTCCCCATTTTCTCTCTCCCTCCCTTTTTGAAAAGTGGGGTTACATTAGCTACCCTCCAATCCTCAGGAACTACTCCAGAATCTAAAGAGTTTTGAAAAATTATCACTAATGCATCCACTATTTCTGGGGCTACCTCCTTAAGCACTCTGGGATGCAGCCTATCTGGCCCTGGGGATTTATCGGCCTTTAATCCATTCAATTTACCTAACACCACTTCCCGACTAACCTGGATTTCACTCAGTTCCTCCATCTCATTTGACCCGCCCGGTCCCCTGCTATTTCCGGCAGATTATTTATGTCTTCCTTAGTGAAGACAGAACCAAAGTAGTTATTCAATTGGTCTGCCATGTCCTTGTTCCCCATGATCAAATCACCTGTTTCTGACTGCAAGGGACCTACATTTGTTTTAACTAATCTTTTTCTCTTCACATATCTATAAAAGCTTTTGCAGTCAGTTTTTATGTTCCCTGCCAGTTTTCTTTCATAATCTATTTTCCCTTTCCTAATTAAGCCCTTTGTCCTCCTCTGATGGAATCTGAATTTCTCCCAGTCCTCTGGTAGGCTGCTTTTTCTTGCTAATTTGTATGCTTCATCTTTTGTTTTGATACTATCCCTAATCTCTCTTGTTAGCCACGGATGCACTACCTTCCCTGATTTATTCTTTTGGAAAACTGGGATGAACAATTGTTGTAGTTCATCCATGCGGTCTTTAAATGCCTTCCATTGCATATCCACCGTCAACCCTTTAAGAATCAAAGGGTGAGTTTATCAGAGAGTTCTGTCAGTTAGAGTAAAGAATCAGTCAAGTATCTCAGCAGATTCCAATAAACACA